>NC_138371.1:98920302-98962190 GCF_054177405.1 Leptonychotes weddellii | reverse complement strand
AAAAAAAAAAAAAAAAAAAAAAAAAAGAAGTGACTAGCAATATTAGAGGACCCAAAACACTAAACACCTGTTAATCATTGCAGTTAAATCCAAAATATCAAGTACAACTTCCTAAGAGCCATAATGAGAAATGTACTTGCCCTTGCTCCCCAGCCCCCATGTCCCCACTGAGATGTAGGTTCACATGGGTTTGATTATCTTCTTCCTCAGATCTTAATAAACTTCCCTCTCACCAGGTGCCAGGGGAAGACTGGCTTCTGCCATGAGGCAGAGTGGGGCAGGAGAAGCAAGGCCCTGGGAGGGTATAAGTGTCTAATATATTTTTCCAGTGTTGTGGTAGATCTAATATGGCCACAAATCCTCTGATGTTCCCATGAAGAGATGTGGTATTTATTTGCTCCCTTTGAATTGGATGGGTTCTGTGTCTGTTTTCATCAATAGAAGATGTCAGAAGTGATGATGTGGTATCAGTTTCCAGGTCCGGAATTCAAGACTGGCAACTTTGACATCTCATCTCTTGGAATGTTCACTTTTGGAGCCCTGGGTTGCCATGTAAGAAGTCCTGCTACCTATTAGGGGGCCACCTGGACAGAGAGGAGGGGCCCAGCTAAGCCCAGTCAGCCACCCACCCTCTACCTTACAGCCCCTCCCAGGGCACCAGGCATGTAAGTGAAGCCTCCTTGCAACTTGAGCTGCCAGCTGAATACCACCAATCAGTGCCATGTGGAGCAGAATAGCCCTGCTGAACACTGTCCAAATTCCTGACCCTCAGATCATGAGCATAACAAAATGTGTGATGCTTTAACCTACTAAACTGGAGCAGTTTCTATTGCAGCAATAGATCATTGGAACAAGTGGTGTTCTCAAAGCATGTGATATAGAGACAATAACTCCCCACTCCCATCCATGGGTGGTGGAGCTGTGTGCCTAGAGCCTGTTTCCTATCTGACTCAACTTTGTGACCAAGGGAGGGGGAGTCAGAGGCAGGAACCAGGGACCTGACATGAGAAGCCACAGATATCAGGCAGGGTCTGCCATTCACCTGTTTGCCAAAAGAGAAAACCCCAAAGAAAGGAAAACAAATAGAGGAAAGGACACTGAGCTTGTAGACTGAGCCCTGCTCAGTGGCCTATGCAAATGCCTGATGCTCTGAGCAGGTACTCTCCTTCCCTCTGGCAACTTGGCTGCTATTGTTGAGCTCCCACTGCCCAGGGAACCCTGCCAGGCCCTGAGATGTGGGAGTTCTTACTTCCACTTTACAAGGCTGAAGGAGTTGTGGGCCTCCCTCTCTGGAGCAGCACAGCAAAGGTATGAAACACACAGGCACTGGAATCATAGACACTGAGTTGAAAGCCCACTTTCCCACTTACTACCCCTCCCAGTTTGCTCATTAGTAAGACAGGGACAAAAAGACCAACGCTTTAGGCCTGATGTGAGGATGACATGTCATGGTGTACAAAAAGTGCCACGCACAATATGGGCTCTTCATAAATGTTGCTCCCCTTCCCTAAACTCTCAGACAAAAGCACCCAACACTTCGAGGTTGGGTTGTATAGTTTAAAAGGATACAAAATGTTCCATGTGTTGTGCTAATTTTATCTTTAATTCAGAAAATCCTAAGGGGGTCAGTAAAACTCAGATTGCTTCAAGCAACCCTGATCCCCTGGCCCTGTGAACTTGGCAGACCTGATGTGTGCAGCTCAGGCTGCTGTGAACTGTGGGAATGAAGAGCCAGTGGGGCTTCAGACTCAGAGAGAGTTGGTTTGGATGCCTACTCTAACACTTATTAACTCTAAGACTAAGGCAACCCCCTGAACCCTGCTTCCTCACTTGAAAAGTGCTGCTACAAGGGCCTCTCTTGTTAAGTTGTTGTGAGCATTAAATGAAATAAAATGCCAGGATAAGCAGATGATAATTAAATAGTGAACATCATCATTATCACCATCATCATCACATCTGCAAAGAAGACCCATCAGGCTTGAGAGTTGAGGAAGAGACATCTCGCGTCTCCATGGGGGCAAAGTAAGTAACAGCTGGCAGCCTCTGTTAGCCTCTTGGCTCCATAAACAGCCACCCTGCAGGGCTGATTCGGCAGGGAGTAACAGAGGGGATAGGGTATTTCTATGTTCCCTGAGACGCCCTCCTCTGGCACACAGGCTCTTAGGAAGGGACGTGCAAGCTCTCCATGTATGTCTTCTGAGTGAGCTGGGAAAGGGCCATAGTACTGGGACTCAGCAACCAAGGGGTGTCTGGTGGAGGGGTCCTGGGATCCATCTATCCCCCAGGTCCTTGTTGCTAATGGCCTTTACCCCAGGTCACACCCTGCCAACTTCTGACTCTCCCTAAGGACCAGCTCTTCTGGGAGTGGAAAGGGGTCTGGTGGAGGTGGTCCTAGGAACCAGCTGGCTCATTGAGGCCATGGGTGGTGGCAGGAAGAGAGGCAAGACTAGACAGAAGAGGCAAGACCAAAGAAGGCAAGACTAGACAGAGGACCCAGCCAACTCCGGGTCTAGATATAATCAGTAGGGGGAGATATTTATAATCTGGCTGCATTCTACAGAGCAGGGCTACTCCACAGTGGGCCCTAATGAGTGGAGGACAGAAAAAGCCAGGGAGGTGATGGCTCTGCAAGCTGGGTGAAGGGGAGGGGAGGAAGACCAGGTTCTGCAGGAGTCCTTGTGATTAAAGATAGACTGGGACAGCCAAAGGGTGCTGAGGAACAGAAATGACCTAGAAGGATGTTTAGATAATTCACTGAGAGCACTATGATGAAAACTCCCTCCTGCATCGTCTGTGTCCACCTTCCATGAAGTCTTTGCTCCAAAATGCTACCGTTGCACTGAATCCCCTGTGGAACACAGAGAAGGCAAATTTTCTTACCTGGCCATGACAGTGCCATGCAGAGGTGGCCTGTAAGGACCAGGGGCCCATGTCAGAGGAAACCAGGAGAGAGTAAGATCCAGGGAAATCACAGAAGTCCTGTGGAGTTACACCAAGTCATGGGGTTGAGAGACTAAGGCAATCCAATTTAACCTCAAGGTTGGAGAGACCTCAGCTGATATCTGGGCTGGATAAATCATGGTACCATTCTCTGTAGGGGACATGGGTGGCCTCAGGCATGAACTCCCATACTGATATGGTCTCTTGTGGCAATGAGAGTAGCCAAGGTTACACAGACTATGATTGCCAAACCCCTGACCAAAGGGTTAGGGGCCTCCTGCCAGGGATGATGTCACCTCTCACCTGGAGGAAACTGACACTGGCCAGGAAGAAAGAGAAGGAGCTCTGGGACTTTGGATGAAGTGGGTGGGACACATACACTCTCCCTCATCCTCATGACATTGTGTGAGGTAGTATTATCCTCATTATTCTTCATCCCCATCATCCCCAGATGGGGACACACAGGTTCAAAGACACTTAGTAATTCACTGGAGCCAATATTGAACAACAGGTCTTTCTAGCTCCAGGCTTTCTATTTTTCCTACTATATTCTCCTGTTCTAGATGCCCAGCCCCCATCACTACTCCACCACCACCAAGAGCAGCAATATCACCACATCCATTACCACCAACATTATCATGACCACCACTACCATTATAACCACCAGCACCACCACAACCAACAGTAACATCACTACCTCCATTACACCAATACCACCAACACTATCATGACCACCACTAACGATACCATCATCACTATTACCTGCACCATCACCAGCAACACCAAAGCAACACACATACCACCAACACTAGTACCATCCCCACCTGCACCAACACAACACCAGAAACACTCCTACCCAATCATCCACCACTACCAACAATAACACAAACACCAGTATTAATACCATATTAGCAACAAAAAGACCAGGATCTGCCTCAAAGAGTCATACCACTTTGAAGGAAAGAGTAGAGGATGCCGAAGAGAAAATGGAAAATAAGAGAAGAATGGGTAAGCGAGACAAAAAAGAAAAGCATGATGATAAAATCCCAGCCTCAAACTGATGCCTCAGTGTCGGAAGCATCCAAAGTTAGTCCAAGCCCAGGAAGAGATCAAGTTGAGGAATACAATTCCCTTTGACTAGAAAGGCCCCCAGTGGCCCTGGAACTATGTGTGGGAAGTCTGAGCCTACTTTCCTTTCTATCCAATTCTACAAACATGGCCTGTGTTTTGCTCTCCTGGCCCCTTTCCCCATCTGCCCTCCTAGGCCTGCACATATGCACCCCAGGCCCAACTCAGCAGAGCTGGTTTGAAACCAAGTTGGTTGGGCCCCAGACTTGTCTCTTGTCTCACACAGTGACTCCCAGACGGGGACTCTGGAGACCCAGCTCCTAGCTACATAGATCTCGCATGAACCTGGGGGCGCAGCCTTGATTCAACACTGTGTTGCATGATGATCACAAGTGAGAAGAGTGAAGTGCAGCTCCATACCCTGAGACAGGAAATGCCTGAGAGCAGACTAGAAAGTGAGTTCCAGGGGGAAGTGAGCACCTCTCTTACCAGCTAAAGGCAATTCCTTGAACTAAAGATGGTGTTTGACCAAGAAAACCCAAGATGGCCTCAGAGAGAAAAGTAATCAGTCTCTTTTTATTCCTTCACTGGGTCCCTCAGTATTGGCTATGTGAGCTCTGGCAAGCCACTGAGACCCAATGGGCATCATTCAGCTTCTTCATATGTAAAATGGAAAGAACACCTACCTCGCAGGGCTATGTAAACCACCAATGTCTAAAACTCACCTGACAGCACCAGAGAATGTTGTGGAATAAATGAATGAGTGAATACATGCATAACTCTGCACTCAGGACAGTCTGTCCCACCTCTCAAGTGGCCTGCCACCTTGGGCATTTAGCCCTGGGAACTGTCAAGGTGCCATTACTCATGTTGTCACAGTCCTGTGGCATTCTTGACTCCCCACAGTCTGTCTGAGGAATCAATTGGACAGCCTGGAGGCTGGATTTATGTCTCCAGCCACCCAGAGGATTTTTCTGTAGATGGAAGCTTCTGTTCACTTCAGCCAGACACTGCCTTAAATTTATGCTGCCAGACTTCATTAGGACCCAGGTCTGAGAGAACCATTAAAGGTGTGGGGAGAAGAAAGGGTGCTTTGGATATGGAGTGTGAAATAAGGTAAAGAAAAGTTTAATAGGGCTAGAATCAAGTTGGCAAAGTACCTTATTAATAGTTCTTTTATTTCTTGTCACACCGCATATTAAATGCCTCCTGACGCCAATGTCTCCACATTCCTGCCTGCAGCCCAGAAGCTCCTGTCCAACAGCAGGGACCCTGTTGGCAGATTGATGCTAATTCTGGGGTCCCCTCATGGACACTTCTTTGATCTGAGGCCTCTGGTTCACCAGGGAAGTGAGGATAGTGAACTCCTAACCACCATCCTCACCACAATGGGTGATACAAGGACCCCCCACTGAGTATGCAGGACCAAAACTCAAAAAGCAAACCCCATTCCCCAAAACCACCAACCCTGGGGGTGAGGTTAAGGAATGGTACAATAAGCTGTCAGTCAGAAGAAAGTGTTAGCAGAGGCATGAAGATCCTGATGGAGTATATGGACTAGGGAGTGCAAGAAGGAGATGCCTTGTTTTCCCTCCAGGAGATAGGCATGGGGTGCCTTGTGCATAGTACATGTCTTCCCATTGTCTTTCCAGGTCCATCCTGGAAGGAGCAAGATCATGGCCCTCCATGGCCAGATGCACTGCGAAGAGGACCACACCACCAGCTCATTTTCACATCCAGCAAGTGTTTATTGAACCCCAATGTTCTGGGTCCCAGCTAAATCCAAATGTTTCCCTGCCCAGGAGGTGTTCACAGTGACCCATGCAAACCCTCCAGCCCACCTCCTGCTTACAGTGCTGGTGTGAGGGTTCTGTTCTGCAGCAGGAGAGTTGGCAACTGTACTCATGTCCACTGGGAAGTTTGGCAAGAGGGGGCCAGCCTCCCTGAGCATGGCCACTTTGGCTGTTCTCACTAAATAGAGGTTTGAGATCTTCAGAGTGAGGATCAGATGGGGCACTGCTCATCCCAGACTTTGTCCACAGTGACAGCCAGCTGGGGTGACAGCCATCCTGGTGGCTCTGGGCTATAGAAAGATATGTCAAGAGTCAGTTGACATCTAGAACTAATGATGTAATGTATGGGGATTAACATAAGAATAAAAAAAAAAAAAGAGTCAGTTGAGTTTCCAAAAAACAGGTGACAGCTATCATGAGATATGAGAGGGCTATAGAGAAGGTGTCCTGGGGTAGGGTGTGGGGCAGATGGGCAGGAAAACCCCAAAGGATCCTGAGGTTGATGGGCAGCACAGAGCTACAAAGACCTCTTGGCACCAGAGCATGTTGGCAGGAGCATCTGGAACATGTTGGTAAGATGTAGGCTAACACTAAGGAAAGAGAGCAGCTGCAGACCTTTGGGCCAGCCCTGGCTAATTATTCATCAGCCAGTTGCCTCAGGCATAGGGGACTTTTGTGACCTTCTGGTGTCCGCCAATAAGGTACAGGTCAAGGAAGAGGTATCAGGCCCCATCACAGAAGAGCAAGGCTGAAAGACTCCATAAAAAGTATTAGGGATTTGAATCCAGGTGGAATGACTCAGAGTCCACTCTCAATTCTAGCCTGTACCACTCTAGTGTTTTGGCTGACAACTGGCTGCCCTTAAACATTGTAACACCTACTGGGGATCAGAGTTGGGGTGGGCTAGATGTAGAAGGTATGAAGATACCCAAGACAAATGTCCTTGAGGGCCCTGCCTGCCTGGCAGCTTTGGCCCAGCCCCTCTTAGCTCCAAGAAGATTTCATGTGGACACCTCTTGCTGGAGGCAAGATGGCTATTGGTGCATTACAGCATCCCTGTCTCTTCATCCCACAGCCCTGACAGTGACCTACCATGTGCTAAAGGGCACCCAGAGTTCCTCAGGTGACACACATTCCTTCTAAAATATAGGAGAGATATAATATTGCTGCCAGCAGACTTACATTCTTATTCTGGTTTGACCTCTTGTTAGCTGTGTCATAAAACAACTATCATAGACTGAACACCTTCAGTGTGAGGGACTGCACTGAGGGCTTTACACACATCCATTCTCTCTTTTATCTTCACAGAAACTTTATGACTCAGCCTCACATTCCTGTTCTCATGAGGTCTGGAAGGCATAAAAGACAAGGTTAGACTCATACATACATTGCAGGAGAATCTGGATTGAAATTGAGGCTTGCATGACTCCAAAGCCCATGCCCTTTCAGCTCCACAAAGCTGTATTAGTATTGTGTTATAGTTGGTATTCTATTTTGCTTATTAATTTTAACCTTCCAGAATATTCTCACATTCATATCCCACTTGGTTGAGCCATTCACTCTGAATTACTTGCCCTCTCTGAGTTACAGTTCTCTCAAGACTAAGAAAGTGAGATCCAACCTCAGCATTTTTTGATCTATAATTTTATAATCATTATGACGCCTGAGAGAAAAGCAAGCCAGCAATTACAATATCCATTTTCTGAATGAAGAAGCTAAAGTATAGAGAGTTCATTCAATGGACTAACATATTGTGACGATAGCAGTAAAAATAGTAACAACAGTAATAGCAGCCATTTGAATAACTGAATCCTTACCATATGCCAAGGAGTGCCCTAAGCACATTACATATTATCTCATTTAATCTTCAAAGCAGTTTTATAAGGTAACTATTATTACTACCCTAGATTCATAGATAAGGAAACTAAGGTCAGGACTTAAACCAGATTCCTAATTACTATTTGATGGTGTCTAGTTATATTATTTTTGCCCCACTTTCTGCTCTTTCATTTATTTATTGATCCCATACTTCTCTGAGAGCCTACAATATGCCAGGCACAGCACTCAGCCTGGGCATACAGTGGTAAACAATAGAGACAAAGACCCTGTCCCAAAGTAGCTTACAGACCAGTGTGTCATTCAATAATATAGTCCCTAAGATCCTGGCAATCCTTAGGTCAGGGGCTCTTGTGGGAATGGGTAGAGATCTAAGTTCACCATCACTAACTTTTTCCAGGTCTCCAAAAGGCAGTATTATTTAACAAGGCTCATTAAAGGAGCCACTTGACCTCAAGACATGAACTTCTTGTTTCCTTGACTGTGTCTTTTTTTATTTTAACTCACAACCAGCCTTATTTTAGTTTGTACCCAAAGACGGAGAGAAAATAGTATACTTTTAATGAAGAAAAAGAAGAAGATGGGGACAAAGAAGCTGCAAAGTGGCTTTCTAAATTTCAGGCTGGCATTAAAACTACTCATGTGATTCAAGCTCATTTAGTTCTCTTGAAGTTGGGTGACAAGAACATATATTTCCCTGGAAATGTAGCACACTAAAGCCACTGTAAATAAGGGCCTGAAAAATCATGCTTTTATCTACATGATGATTTATGAGATACCCCATTTTCTCCAGCTGACTGAATCCACAACTCTGGACAGAGCTAGCCATGTTTCCATTCCAAACTCTATGATATGAATTCCAAACTTCATGTCTCTGAATTCCAGGCCTGTGAGCCTCTCTGCTGTCTAGGCTTAAACTGGTTGGTCTCCAGCACCCAGTTCAATATGAGGACAATAGAAGTATCCCTTCTTTCCCCCAACATTTCTTACCCATACTGGATCTAGTGAATGATACTAACATACTCAACATCTACTGAGGCCCCATACAGAGGCCCAGGAGTCATCTGAGACATCTTTTTCTCATGAAGATTTGTCCTCATCCTATCAGCTATTTGATCCTTAAATTATGCTTGCTCAGTTTCCCTCAAATATATTCCTTCTCTCTACCCTAGGACCAGAATCCCTCCAACATCTTCACTGATCTTCCTGCTTCCACCAATTGATCCCCATAATTTTTCCTATTGGGTCTATAGTGATTATTTTAAAGTCACAATCTGATTATAAAGGTCAAGTTATAAAGGCCCATTTCATCAGTCTTAAATGTCCACACGCCCTTGCTCCTTCTTGCCTCTGTGCAATTCATCTACCACTCCCTCTTTGTAGCACATACTTTCCCCATCTTCTATGCCAATAATAACTTGTGTAGGACTGAATGTTTGGATTCTCTCAAAATCCATATGGTGAAAGACTAACCCTCCAGTGTGATGGTATTAAAAAGTGGGACATTTGGGGAATAATTAGGTTTAGATGAGATCATGAGAGTATAGCCCCCATGATGGGATTAGCACTCTTCAAGAAAAGAAAGAGCTTAGAGCTTCCTATATTTGACATCTGAAAATTGGAAGAGAATCTTCACCAGACATCAAATCTGCTGGCACCCTGATCTTAAAGTTCCCAGCCTCCAGAACTTTGAGAAATAAATTTCTGTTCTTTAAGCCACCCAGTCTATGAGATCTTGTTATATATAGCATCCCAAACTGAGTAAAATACACATGTTCAATCTTCAAGACTTAGTGTAGGTGTCACCTCTTCCTGGAAGTTTCCAACTCCCATCTAGGATTGGTTAGGCACATCTGAATTGCAACTACAACCTCCCTACCATGGAATTCATCACATTGTCAGGTAAAATATCTGTCAGCTTGGCTCTCTGCCATCTGAACTGTGAGTTTCCTGAGAGAATGATCCATTTCTTTTTGTGTATCCTTAAAGTTTAACACTTTACTTAATCAATGGTAGAGTTCAATAAGTGCTTATCAAGTAGATCAATAGATGGATGAATGAGGGAATGCATAGGGGATCACTCACTACCCATCCTTCTCTCCACACTCCTTTCCTCTCTTCCAGAGGTAGCTTCTGAAGTAAAACATAGATAAACTTTAGTCCCCTATCATCTTGGTTTGCTCCTGATCATTCCATGACATGGAAGTCTCCATTGTTCTACAACACAGTGTAGTGTTTTTCAGGCTTTTATAAATCAGTCTAAGAAATATATTTTAAATCATAGTTCAAAACACACACACACATACACACACCCCAAAACAAACAAAATAGCACAAATAATATTCACCCTTATAGCATGCAACATACCTACTATTTTCTATTGCATTCTATTGTATTCTATTTCATTCTATTCTATATCATCTTTCATGTGTGGGTTATAGTCCACTAATTGGTTTTCACTGCCCACTCTTTATGAACCACAGTTTGAAAAACATTGTTGAAGAGTAAATTCCTAAATATATTGACCTCAAACTTCTTTGAAGTAAAAGCTTACAGTCATTCATTCAAGCTTTGGCAACATTTCAAATAAGCCTATAAGATGTATGATTCTGAATAGCACCATTTTTTTTAAGTAGGCTCGATGCCCAGTGTGGAGAACAATGTGGGGCTTGAACTCATGGCCCTGAGATCAAGACCTGAGCTGAGATCAACAGTCAGATGCTCAATGGACTGAGCTACCCAGGTGCCCCTGAGTAGCACCACTTCTTAATGAATTTCAAGGAATAAATTAGTTGCATTATGTACCATAAATAATTAAATAAGTTTTTTCACTCTATAAAGTAGGACTGAGTAAGAAAAAAAATTAAGAAATGGTAGGCTAACACTCAATCACACCAAGGATTGTATTAAATTTAAATGGCTAAACACTGTAATCAAACATCAGAGATTATCAGACTGGATCAATAAAGGCAATATCCAACTGCATCTTGTGTACAGAAGGTGTACTTCAACATTAAAAAGAGCTTAAAGTAAAATGGTGAGAAAAATAGACTGTGCAAAAAATAAACATAAGAAAACTGGTGAGGCTATATTAATATCATACAAAATAGATCTCAAGACAAGAACTATGGCCAAAGATAAATGTAACATTTCATAGTGATAAATGAGATAATTCATCAGGGAGACATAAAAATTTTAAATGAGTAAGTTCCTAATAATGGAGCTTCAAAATACATGAAGCAAAATATAACAGAACTAGAGGAGAAATAAATAAATCTATAATCATAGCTGAGGTTATAATATTGCTTTTCAATAATTGATTTTAGAAAACAGAAAAAAATGAAAGAATACAAAAAATTTAAACAACACTGTCAACCAGCTTGACCTATGCTCAATAACCACACAATTCATGCTGTTTCTCAGGCAACAAGGAACATTCACCAAGATGAACCATATCTAAGACCATAAAGTAAATCTCAATAAATTTCAAAATAGTCAAACCTTATAGAACATGTCTTATGTTCATGAAATGATCAATCTAAAATCAGTAGCAAATATATAAAATATCTATAAATCCCAAAGAATTCCAAAATTGGAAAATAAACAGCACACTTCTAAGTAACCCATATGTAAAAAGAGAGAGAATAACAGAGAGAGAGAGCAATTTATAGTTTCAAATGATTATATTAGAAAAGAAGAAAAGTACAATTTCAGTGATCTAAGTTTCCAACATAAGAAACTCAAGAAAAAGAAATAAATTAGAACCAAAATAAATAGAAAAAAAGGAAATTATAAAGATAAAATAGAAATCAATAAAAACAGAAAATAAACCAAACAGAAAAATAACAATAAAACTAAAAGCTAGTTCTTTAAAAAGATAACTAAAATGGATAAAAGTCTACAACACCGATCAAGAAAGAGAACACAAATTTTAAAATGTCAAAAATGAAATTGGACAGCCACATGTAGAAGAATGAAACTGGACCATTTTCTTACACCATACACAAAGATAAACTCAAAATGGATGAAAGACCTAAATATGAGACAGGAATCCATCAAAATCCTAGAGGGGAGCACAGGCAGCAACGTCTTTGACCTCAGCCGCAACAACTTCTTGCTAGACATGTCTCCAAAGGCAAAGGAAACAAAAGCAAAAATGAACTACTGGGAACAAAAGATCAAGTTGGGGGACTCATACCACCTGATATCAAGGCTTACTATAAAGCCACAGTTATTAAGAACGCATGGTATTTACATAGTTCAGTGGAACATAATAGAGAGACTAGATATATAATTACAGATATACAGTAAATTCAGTTGATTTTTGGCAAAGACGCCAAAAGAATTTAATGAAAAACCTTTTCAAAAATTAGTGTTAGAAATGGATAAATGTATGGAAAAAAAATAACCTCAACCTCTACTTCACACCACGTGCATACACACACACCCACTCATATACAAATTAATTCAAGATGGACTAAAGACCTAAACAAATAGTTTAAACTGTAACAATTTTAGGGGAAAAGGTAGAAAAATATCATCCCCGCTTTGGATAAGGCAAAAATCTCTTAGGAAAGACAAAAATTACTAATCAAAAAAGAAAACTGATAAATTGGAACTTTATCAAACTTCTAAAATTTCATTCATCCAATGAGACTTTTCAGAAAATGAAAAATCAAGCCATAGACTGAGAAAAATATTCAGAAGACATATAACTTATGAAGAGCTTATTTCTGAAATACATTTTTAATCTGTCCAAATCAATAATAAAAAGATAAACAACCAAAAAAAATGGTCAAAAGACTTGGATAGTTCACAGGGGGTATAGAAATGGCCAATAAACACATTAAAAGTGCTCAAGATCACTAGGATTCAAGGAAATGAAATTTGAAACCACCATGAGATACCATTTCATACCCATTAGAGTGGCTAAAATCAAAAAGACTGAGAACACTCTAAGTCAGAGAGGAAGTGGACAACCAGAAGTCTCACACATTGCAGGTGGGAATACAATCATTGTAAATCAGCAAGTAGTAGTACTTGTAAATCAGTCTGGAAGTTTCTCTACACCTATACCTACTCTACGATGCCACAGTTCCACTCCAAGATATTTACCAAAGAGAAAAATATATATCTGCAAAAAAGACCTGTAAAAGATTATTGGTGGAAATTTTAATCATAGTATTCAAAAACTGGAAATAACTCATATGGTCTGCTAACCATAAAAGAGATGTAAGAGTGGTATAGTCACATATACAACAATATGGATAAATCTCAGAACATTTTATTTAATTAAAGAAGCTAGACACAAAAGAATATATACTGTAAGCTTCCATTTATGTGAAGTTCAAGAATAAGCAAAACTGATGGATGGTGATAGAGGTCAGAGGAGTGGTTGTTTATGGCAGTGAAGACTGATTTGAAAGGGGCATGAGGGAACTTTCTGGGATGATGGAATTTTCCATATCTTAAAGTGTATGCATTTGTCACAACTCAGTGGATTATACAATTATGTTCTATGCAGTTCACAGGATATAAATTTCATCTCAATTAAAAAAAGTGCAGTGAGACTTCATTGTTTTTAGCTGAACAGGCAGTCACTTTATCTGGAGCATAATATTCAAGATGACATAATAAGAGCCCCTACATGCAACCATGCCTAAAACTAATGTTACCTCTGGACATGAACCAATAAATACCCTCTTTACTTAAACTACTTTGTGTTGGATTTCTGTCACTTACAAGTAAACAGATTCTAACATGGAAACTAGTTCCTGAAAGTGAGGTGCTACAAGTGACAGGCCCTAAAAATGTGGAACTGGGTGAGTCTCCATGAGGTGGGGGACAGTGGGAATTCTTCCTTGTCTATATAGGAAGTTGGGCAGTTCTTCTCATTAGAAGCAGCAGATTAAACTATCATGGAATGTCTATTAGGACTTAGATCACTTGTCTACCACAGATGGAGCTTTGGAGGACCTGGCTCAATAATATCAGAATGTTGGGGTCTGTTGACTACTACTTGCTGCTTTCAGTGAGGTAGGTCTCCCCTGTCCCCCTCCTACATATACATGTGCAAAGACAAGCTTTGGTTGAGCTAGCCCATCTGAAAGCAGAAAGGAAATGTCAAAGGGCTTACTGAGAAGTCCTTTATGCTCATAGCTAATGACCCTAGATGGCTGACAATCAGGTAATCATGTGCCTGGCAGGTTTGCAAAAGTCAAATCCTCCATCCCTAAATAATGGAAGAAAAAAACAAAGGTAGGATATAGAAAAGATCTGGGAATGAGGCCAGCTGAGACTTGAGAAGCTAAGGAACTGGGATAAAGCTGACTTTTGGGTCCCCTGCACCCACTTGCAGCTTCCTCCCACCACCCATCCCACCTCCCACCCTCACCATTTCCACTGACCTTCACCATAAAGAGCCAGCCAGTGAAGCAAGTCTAGGATCCAGAAGGGGGTCCATCCAGCACAGCATTTTAGAGCAAAAGGTCAAGAGACCAAGGGGCTGGACACAGTACTACCACGTTTCTGTAAAAGGCAAAAGCACTCAGGCTAAGTCCAGGTTCAAGAAGCACAGCAACAGGGAGCTCTGTGCTAGTTACCAGGCCACTGAGTTTGCAGAGTTGTAACAGGCTAGCATCCAATGAAAGTCCTTTAAGGGAGTCATACTGACAAGAAAACTCTAGTTCCCATAAATAGAAGGTTGTGATTGCTCAAACCTTAGAACAAAGTGGAGGCTGTGGGACACATACCAGTGAGAACAAGGGGCCCACAGCAGTGTCCTAGGGAAAGACCCTAAAACATTCAACAGAGAAGTCCTTCCCAAGTACCCCACCAGTGGGTTGAATGGTGGCCCCCAAAAGATATGTCCTATTTCCTGGAACCTGTGAGTATTAACATTATATGGAAGAAAGGCCTTTGCAGATGTGGTTAAGAATCTTGAAATGAAGAAATCATCCTGGATTATCTGGGTGGGACCTAAATCCAATAACAAATGTCCTTATAAGAGACACAAAAGGGAGACAGAAAGAAGACAGACATAGAGAAGCAGCAATGTGAAGACTGAGAGATAGGAATGAAGTGGGCCTCAAGCCAAGGAAACCAAGAAATACTGACAGCCACCAGGAGCTGGAAGAAGAAAGGAAGTCTTCTCTTCTCCAGCCTCCAGAGGAAGTGAAGCCCTTCTTATACCTTGATTTTGGACTTCTGGGCTCCAGAACTGTGAGAGAATAAATTTCTGTCATTTTTAAGCCACCCAGTTTGTGGTAAATTGTTACAGCAGCCTGAGGAAACTGGTAAGTTCTCTTGTAGATATGGACAAGGAAGATTCTCCTGAAGATCAAGATGAAACAGCTAGCTGACCGGCCAGCCAAGGCACTCCCTCCATGGCCAGGGTTAGGAGGTCTTGCTGGAACTATCCTGCTGCCCTCATAGTGTTCCCCCAATGGGCCAAGAATGTCCAGGGATACCAGAGTCTGTGTCACCCACAGCTAAACTTCCTCCTTCCCTGGAGACAGACTTGGTGAGTCCATCCCTAACCTCAACATCAGGATGCAGAGCTGGCACAAACCTCTTAAATCAGAGCCACAGGCACTAGTGGCCTGTGATTAAGTACAGATTACTGAGTAAACCTATTAAAATAATTTTTTTAAGACTTGGGAAATATTCCAGAAATAGACACACATGCTCTTTATAGACTCCACTTTGATTTTGTTGTGAGTAGACTTACTATGACATCTGAGTTAATTCTTCCTTCACAGAAAATGCTCTGGAGAGAAAGCCAGGAGAGTTGGGATCCAGCACCTCTGCCAGTTCTCACTGCAACTGCTGGCAACACCCTTGCCCTTCCTGGGCATCAGTCTCACCAGCTGTGAAACCAACAGTGTGGATTAGATATCCTCCATGTGCTCACTCTACTGCATTCTGCAGTGGTGTCTCTGGGTGATCTCTTTACATCTGTGAACATCACCTCCACATCTTCACAGAGGTGGGAATGACAACCCAAGCTCCAAAGGGATGAGGTAGAACCTAATGAGACATGCAAATAAAAGAGTCTGGGCAATGGGGAGCTCTGATCAGAAACCATCACTATTGCTAAGGAAAGGAGACCAGAGAGGACAGTTTGGTGGTCTTGCTTCCCTTAGTGGAAGTGGGAGGAGGGTGGGGAGAAGCAAGAAACCATCTTTGCTTTTGCTAAGCAACACGGAAGCCTTGGAGACTACAGCTGGCCTGTGGGCAGCTTTCACTTAATGAGGAAGCAGATACAGGTGGGGCTGTGTGGTGGGACAGGCACTGGGCAAGCACCAGACTCACCTGAAGGGCTTTTAAAAACACAAATTGCTGAGTCCTACCCTAGAGTTTCTGATCCAGTAGGTCTGGGATGAGGCCCAAGAAACTGCATTTTTAATAGGTCCTCAGGGGATGATAATGCTGTTGGGTCAGAAACCACAGTTTAAGTATCACTGCCCTGGATTGTCATTCAGACAGCATCTATTAGGCACCTGTGAAGTGCCTGCCAGTTCTGTGGAATCAGAGTCAGTGTGCCTGTTCTGTGACCCAAGTCTGCCATTAATTAATTGTGTGTGGCTCCTGGACTCATTTTTCATCTGTAAAATGGGTAGATTTAAGACTTTTATGAGAAAACCTCTGAAGAGAAAAAAAGCACCATGTAAGGGCAACATCCAACTTCGTGTATCCTTTCTACCACTTTTCCAATGGAGTCTCCAGGACCAACATTTCGGAGAACACATGAGGAAGACTGAGGGAATGCATACCAGTCTGTCCCATGCCAGGGATTCCATGTCCAGGTATCATCATACTGGACACTTTCTTTTATCCCACTGCATCCTCCAAAATTCTGTGACATCTGTACTGTGAACCCATATAACAGGTAGGGAAACTGAGGCTTGGAGAGGTTAATTTTCTTGCTTCCTAGCTCAGATATGACGGGTTGGGGTTCCACCAGGCCTGCCAGTCTCCAAACCCCAAGTTCTTTCTGTTTTTGCATGCTCCATTTCATCTGCAAATTGTAGACAGCGTTGTCATCAGGGTTAAATGAAATAGGATGTAAAACCCCCAGGGCTCTGCAGGGTTCCCTGTAAGTATTCACCACCCTACTTCTCTCTCTCTCCAACACTCTCTGGCCACGGCAGGTGATCCCTCCAAGACATTGATGCCACCATGGTGTTCCAGAGCAGAGACCGACAGAAGGTCCTTCTGCTAAACAGATGACTCGAGCCTTGGAGCCCAAGCCCAGTGAGCCATTCCAGTGCAGCAGGAGTTCTGTGAGCAGGGCATGCCATGAGAATGTGCTTCAGGCACTCACAAGGGACTGATTCTTGGAGGGGTGAGTGGGGCTGGACCCTCTCAGAAAGATGGGAATTGAACAGTTTTAGAGAAGAGGCAGGATGATTCATGAAGGGGAATGGGGAAGAAAGAGACAGAGGCAGGGGCCAGTGAGTGCTGATGACAGAGCCAAAGCATAGAGGAGCCATGAACTTGCTCAGCAGGAGGAACCTGGGATAGACAAAGGATGGGATGTGAGAAGTCACAATTTAGGCAGTGATGCAGACTGCAGCTAACCTCATCAAAAATCTCAAGCTTAAACTTCATGGCTATCACTTCCTGATTTCCTTTGGTGATGTTTGTATTTTACTACCAGGGCAAGAGTTAGCAAAGCAATACCCCCTGGCAGAGAAAGTCCCAGGGACCAGGAGCAGAGGTCATACTTGCAGACCTCAGGGTCAGACAAGGAGGAGCTCCACCCTGCACCTTCCTATAGCTGAGTTGGTATACTTGGTCATAAGGGAATCTGTTGCACTCCGGGCTTTCAAAGATCTTCCAAAAGTGAGAAACCGCATATGGTATAAATGGGCTGCAAGGAACAGAACCAAAGGGAGATGGCAGGACTGAGGTAGGCACAATCAGGCCAGTTGGCCCCAGACTGCACTCCCAATTCTGCTGCTCTCTCGCTGAGTCCCTTGAAGCCTTGACTGAAAAAGAAGATGATACTTGCCAATAGTGACAGGGGAGGAAGAAGTAATGCTTTTGAGCACTGGGCCCCTGCTGTATCCCACAGTTGGGTCTAGCTGGTTCCTCTCCTTGCCTCAAGAGCCCAAAAGAAGAATCTGAGAATGATCCATCTCTGGGTCCCCCAAGCCCCTCCCAAGTGCTTGCTGTGGTAGTTGTCTTATTGTACAGGAGAGAGAAATGCAGGAGGAGCCACAAGAAAAAGGCAAAACCATCTTCCCAGGTCTTGGCCTGATACCGTCTGTCTTAGCTTGGGCTGCTATAACAAAAATACCACAGGCTTACACAACAAACATTTATTTCTTACAGTCTGAAGGCTGAGAAGTCTGAGATCATGTTGCCAACAGAGTCAATGTCTGGTGAGGGCTCGCTTCCTGGTTACACACAGCAACCCACTTGCTGTGTCCTCACATGATGGAGAAAGTGAGCCCTGGTCCCTTTCTCTTCTTATAAGGGCACTAATCCCATCATGACCTCATCTACACCCAATTACCTCCCAAAGACTCCTCCTCCGAATACCCTATACTGGGGCCTAGGGCTTCAACACATTAATTTGGGGGGCACATAAACATTCCATCCATAGCATCATCTCCAACAGACTCCATTCCAAAAGCAAGTGAGCCCGACTCATGGAATTACTCACAGCTCTTAGGAGTTTCCAAATGAGCAATGAAAAGAGAATTTCCAACTCAGGGGAACTGCTCCATTTAATGCTGGTGCTCTGGGGCCCTGGGGACTGACCAACTAGAAGCTTCGGAGATAGGGAGGGGAAGGGCTACAGAGTCTCCTAGACATCACCAGGCTTTAGAAAGCATTCTCAGTGTCTCCCCAGGGGTCAAGATGAAATATGATTCCTGCCCTCAAAGCAACCTACAGTCTGGCTAGAAAGACAAGTCCAGCTCACCTGGCACTAGGAGAACCAGACAGGAGTCACTGTTGGGAACACAGACACCCAAGTGGTCCCATCCTATTCAAGAACCAAAGCTCAGAAGCTACAAGTAATTGAAGGGGAATTTATTTTAATTGCTTCCCTTGAGGAATATCAGACTGAATGCAGCATATGTCACCCTATCACTCTTACCCCTCTCCTCCAGCTCCAACCCCAATCTCCTTCTCTCTTCCCTACTTCAACTTGCACATCCCTCCTGTTCCCATCTTCAGCCTTGTTTTTCATGAATGAGACCCACCCTCGCCTGTGAGCCCATAGTCTAAGACCTTCTCCCCACCATGAGGGTTCTGCATCACTATTGAAGTCACAATATCTGATGGGAAAGAAAACAGCTGAACAAGTGACAGCCAGAGACCAGATTCTAAATTGCCCCTGAGGGTGAGAAAGAGCTATAAGGCTGGTAATACTTGCAAGTTAATCAATTTTTCCCCAGCACAGATGGAACTGTGGTTGTGCTGCTTCATTTCAGGACTCCAGACCTGAGACAATGAGGAAGTAAGCCTGGACTGGCCTTAGAAGACAAGGGGGTGGGGGGAGTGAAGGAGAGAGAAAGAGATTATTCCAAAAGGGGGGTGGTAAATGCAGCACACAGCTGTACCCAAGATGGATGGAGCATGATGGCCCATTTATACACCCAGTCACAGGCAGCCTCCAGGGAAGGGCTGTGTTTTGTGCAGTGATCAGTGCTCTGCTGAAGCAACAGACTAGGGCATGCCTCCCTAGGCAGCCACTGCTAGGATCTTCCTGATTGTGGATCCAACAGGACTGCTGGGTAGGGTCAGGGTAACCTGAAGTCCCTTCTGAGAGAATCAGCAGAAGGCACAGGGCCAACCCAAGGTCTGATGAACTGGTGCTTCTTGGATAGCAGGGAGTAGGTGGAGTTATTCAAGGTGAACCCTCCGCTCAGGCATCTGGACCCTTCAGATGGAGTCCCTCCTGTATGCTGGGCCAAGGCCCTGAAACTCTCTCTGTGCAAGGTGCCAAGTGTCCATGAGGGCTCAGATGCAGGTCCCTGACTGTATGTGAGCCACTTTGGAAGGACCCTGCTGGGTCTCCAGGCACACTCTCCTGCAGTTTTCATAGGTGCTAACAAGAACATCAACTGCTCTATCAGACAGTGCTCCACCCACACATGCTCTAAGCTGAAACCTCAGCCCTCCACTCTGGGACAAATACTGTGGCCCTTGTTTACAGGTCATCAATGTTTTACCAAACAAATTCCATGATGCTGTTCGAATATTTGCTAACCTATGACAACAGTCTTGTATTTTTCTATGTGTTGAGAATAGGGCTGTGGTCCCTGAGGGCTAGGTGGTGAGCATCTCCTCTTCTTCTTCCCTGCCAGACAGCTTTCATAGCATCAAAGTCTTAATTTTAAATAGGTCTTTTTCCCCATCATTCTCCAGCTGGCCCTCAGAGTGTCCTTCTGTCCATCCTCTAAGAAAGAATCCCTCCAGCTAGCAGCTCTTGATTCACTGCAGGACCTCCTCACCCTTCCCTGGCACTTAATTCCTCCATCCATCCTGATCTGTTCAACCTATCACATCCCTGGGCCTCAATCCAACCAGCCCATCCAGCCTTGAGCCTTCATACCAGCAGATGAGCCCCATGCTACAAAGTAACAGCCAGGAAGAAGAGCCCTCTGCCCACGCCCACCCAACCTCAATCCTAACATACGCCCTGAACTGGCTCACATCCTCCATATTTGCTTTTTCCCCAAAGGTCTTATTCTATCAAGCTCTAGACCCTGGATTCAATTCTAAGCCATAGTGTAACACTTGGTTCATCACATGGCCCTGCTCCTAGAACACTGGATCTCATTTAGCTCTTTATCATCATCATCCTTCTGGCTGCATCTGCTTGTGGCCACACCAGGGAACACCGTGGGCCCAGGTGCCCAGCCTAACCTGCTCTTCTACATGGCTGGTGTTCCCATCACATTAGATCCCAGACACTGCCTTTGCTAGCAACAACCCCTCATCATTCACTCACCACCTCCATGCCTAGCCAGGCCCCCTTCTTGAGCCTTCATCAGCCCTCCCCTTCCTCACTAATCATCCCAGGAATGACTTGGAAAACAGGTGGCAGTAGACATACTGAGTGTCATGCAGTGTTCCTACATTAACTACCTTGTACACACCAAACCAGTTCACTTTGGTAAGGGAAGCTGAGTTGGGCAAACCCAGCCTTGCCTGGGTTGGCTGTGTTCACAGCACAAAGTATGCCCATATTCTGGGATAGTAGCCATGGTTGGCATTTATTGAGCATGGATCCTATGCCAGAACAGCACAATATGTTTCATACACAATATCTCATTCCATCCCCACCACCATCCTATGGGGTTCATTTCCTATGAGCCTCATAGAAAATGGAAACTTATAGCAGTTGAGTGGTTTTCTGGCATCACACAGCCAGAGCTCATTTTCAGCCCATCTCTGTCCAGGCCAAGCCCTGAGCTCTTTTAATATATAGGGTCTCATTTGATATTTATCATATCCTCCTTAAAGGTAGCTATACTTATTTCTTTCTTCAACAAGTACTTGTTCAGCACCAATAATGTGCAGGTTACCATGCTAGATGTTAGACATTAGGGATGAAACGTGTCAACCCCCCACCTCCCATGCTGTCAGGAATGCTTAGTCAGAGGAGCTTGTATATCAAGGCACAAATAAGAGACAAGTAAACAGATAGATGATACAACCTCCAGAAGCATGAAGAAAATAAAATCTGTTGGAGATGGAATGAATGATAGGAAGAAGGAAGTAACTCTTTAAGAAAGGTGGTGAGTGAAGGCCTAGCCAAGCAAAGGATACTTCAGCCAGACATACACATATTTCTGGGGAGAGATAGATATTTCAGGCATTCTTATGTGCAGAATCCTATGTGCACTCCCCTGTGCAAAATCCCCAAAGCCAGGAAGGCTTAGCATGGTAGGGAAACAGAAACGAAGCCAGTAGTTGACTTATGAGGATTAAGGGTGGAATCGTACAAGATGATGGCCAAGAAATAGACAGGGCAGGACATTGGAGGTCTGGTAGGACTTGGTAATGTTAGATTTTTGCAGTAGAGTAAGCCGGACACTGACACAAACTGCTTTCTATTTTTAAAGATCCCTCTGATCACCTCATAAGGCATAAATGAGTCTGGGGATTGGTGGTAAGTAAGAAGGACCCTGTAAGACCAGTTGCAGAGGATTGGGGATCTTGTTTGCAGGAAAAGTCCACAGACCTGCTGAGCCCACAGGCATGGGAGGGGAGGAAAGAGAAATGGAGGGAAATAAAGGGTAACCCCCAGACTAAGGACTTGAGACACTGTATGGATGGTGATGGAGTTAACAGAGATGGGGAAAAATAGAAAAGCAGCAAGTTGTGGGAGGAGGGGAGGGGGTTAAAATCAAAAATCACATTTTTGTGTATGTTAAGTTTAGAGTACCTGTCAAACAATGAATGGAGAGAAAGTACAGGTCCACACAGCCTTTTCTGCAATTCAAAAATCTACAATACTCAGAAAACAAAAGGTGCGTCATAACTCATTCTGCTAATTATGTCAGTGAATGTCAGCGAATTCTGACATGATATGAAATGAAGCAATTTACACATTTTTTATCCCACTTAGGATGAATATTCACATGTCTTGCTGCAGAAATATCAATGTTTGATTACGGGCTGCAGCAATCGGTCCTGCTGGAGGTAATGCCTCTCTGCAATTTAAAAATTCTGGATTCCAAGACACACCTGGTGCCAAGTTTAAAGTAAGGAAATATTCACCTGAATGTAGCTAGAAATATGTGTCTAGAGCTCAAGGGAGAGGCCGGGGGCTCAGGACTAAAGATACAAATTAGAGGACCATCAGCACAAAGATGGTATTTAGATCTTTGAGACCAGACTTGGGAGAGACCATAAATAAAGAAAAGGCAGAGGATGAGCCCTGGGGTGTGCTGTCATTTAGAGGTCATGCAGAGGTGATACAGACTTTTATCCCAGTTTTACAGAAGTGGACACTAAGGCTCATGGAGGGGAAGTGGTTTGCAGGAGGTGACATTTCTGTGAAGCAACTAACCCTCATTAGCAGGCTCCAAATTCCGGATCCTACCCCTGACTTGGGGAATGTTGAGAGGTTGTCATTGGGATACAGACAGTGGCACTGAAACCCAGCAAAGTTAATTGATCTGCAATTGATGCTGATCCCACTGCATCTGAGCATAGTAGCTCCAAGTTCTAAATTCCGAAACGACTCCACATCTGCACAATCTTAGGTATGGCAGCCCCTGCCACCCAAACATAGCTCATTCCCTCCTTCCTTTTGGGCATCATGCATCTCATGGAGTTGTAATTAGCTACGTATTTCTTGTTAATCCCACCCATTGTGAGCTACTTGAAGGCTGACATTGTATCTTAATCATTTTTGCATTTCTTCATGTCAGGCACTTAGTGAGAATTCAGTAAATATGTGTTGAAGTGTCCTGAAATCCAACAATATTAAAATAAAAGTAGGGATCCCCTGGACCATATCAGAGAAGTCTGTGGAATAAACAGGAACAAGCACAAATGAGACTGACCCCTGCTGAGGCTTCCCTTCCCCAAGTGTTATTAAATGAGCCAAAGACAGCTTCTGTATCTTGGCCTCTATATTGTTTACTTCCTCACAACAGGCTGGGACCTGTTCTCTCAAAAGCCCACCAGAGCTAAACTCAAATTTTTATACATCCAATTGTTTTAAACATGATCCAAGGGAGCAGATTTTTAGCACTTCAGAGCCTGCCTGCTTTGCACACTCTGCAAAATGGTACCCAACTTCTGCTAGTCAGAAAGAAGATAAACTCCAGAACTGTAAAAATCCCAGCTGCTACTGCCTTTGCAACTCTCTGATTTAGCAGATTGCGGAGCAGCACCACCTAGACACATAAGCCCTTCTTTGACCTCCCTCTCTCCCAGGACTTCTTATGCCCCCTTCCTCTCTGGGTGGTGGCCCTGAACCATTCATAGCCTCTGGGTGGTCTCATGCTACCAGGGACTTCTTCAAATGACAACCTGTCAAAGTGTCTTCCAAATCAAACTTGTGCTACTGCCAACTTGTGGTCATATCTTCCTCCCTGATCAGCCCCCAAATCCTTCAAAACCCCTACACTAAGGCTGCCAGGTGCCCCAGTCTCTTTTCCTTCACAGAAACTGTCACCAGAAACTCTGCTGGGACCAGAAGCTAACCCTGAAGCAGGGAGAAGCTCTCATAGCACCTATTTTCCAAGAGTTCCTTGTGACTTTTGAACACCCCAAAAATTGTTATACTCACTCTATAGATGAGAATTATGTAGTTATGTCTGATGCACATGTTTTGAGTACCTGTCACATGCCAAACTCTGACCTCAGGCCTTGATGAGCCCCAGTCCAATAGGGGAGACTGACATTTAAACAAATTCTTTCAATGAGTGATGCTTGGATCCTAATGGATGAAATATTCAAAGAATAGGATGTCTGAACAGGATTTTAGAGTAGCAAGTATGTGCCATACAGACATGACAGTGAAAGGTTGTCCAGTGTGTGCCCAGGTGCAGTCTGGCAGGTTTGGGAAGCTCTGGATGGCTTCGATTAGCTAAAGTAGGACACAGGATGGGAGTGTGTGGTGAGAATGCCATGCATGACAGCCCCCAAGTCATGGAGAACAGTACCATCCAGGTCTGAAACTGGAGCTTCTGAAGGTCTCCAGCAAGGAAAATAAAGACTAGATATGTGTTGAAGTCTGGGGAATGATGTGGTTGGTCAGTACTTCAGAAAACTCCCTCTGGGACCCCATTTGCATGGTGATGTCGTGTCTACCATCTCTCCAAGACCTGGGGCCTCTGTGACTTGCCCAGGCCCTGGTAAAGGAATAGGTCAGATTTCTGCAGCCCTAGGATGCTCTGCATGGCCACCCTCTGACTCCTGCTCAGCGCATGACCAGGCTATGGGGTGGTTTAAAATAGTCCAGCCTTGGACACTCTCACTGCTGCTGGAGAAAGGAAGGACAGTCCAGAGTAGATGAGCTTGAGGAGCCCCCAGATCCCAGCTGTGCAAGCATGACCCAATTTTCAAGGCAGGTAATTTCCATTAAAGGTGGCTTCCTGGCATTCAGGGACCAATGCTTGATCTACTTCTCTTTCAACCCCTCCCACAAAATGGGAATATTTCAGTAGAGAAACTTCCACTCTTCCCATGATTTTATTAAAACAATTAGCTACTGCACATCTGCCTTTGCCTCTCTCAGGTCCTTGGCCTTTGGGGGCTACTCCTGTGCCCTGTCCTGACTGATACAAAGGCCAAGTCACCCAACCAGTCATGGGTCACTTTTCTGGGCTGGCCTTCCCATGGCTAACAACCACCCCACCCTGATCTAAGTAAGGATGTGACTGGGGGGAGGGGGGGAGGGAGGGAGGGAGGGAGGGAGGAAGTTGGGTATCATAGTAATCAAGTTAAACAGAGGTCATAGAGGGACATTATCCT
The DNA here is from genome assembly GCF_054177405.1 of Leptonychotes weddellii. Lineage (NCBI taxonomy): Eukaryota > Metazoa > Chordata > Mammalia > Carnivora > Phocidae > Leptonychotes > Leptonychotes weddellii. The sequence goes on along the minus strand of NC_138371.1, from coordinate 98,937,099 downwards.
CACATCTACTGCCCACATCCCCAGCAAAGCTCCAAAAGAACCCCTCAAACTGAGTACACTGCTAGAGGGACAGCCTGGCACCTGAATGCCTGGCTAGAGGCTCAGTGAGATAGCTTCAGGGCACCTCTAGGGCTAGCCCTAGAAGAACTCAGTTACAAGGAACCAGTTCTGGGAAGACTTGATGAGTACCCCAAGTCTGGGGGCTGAATGTGGACATGGAAACCAGCACTGACTTCTCACTTGAATATTTCTGAAGCAAAATACTTACTGAAGCATATAATGATAGTGGGGACTGAGGGATCTGAAGAAAGGATGCAGAGATGCATACCACCCCAGGTTTCTGTGCTCCTTGGGAGGCAGAGAAGAGGACCTGATAGCTCCCAGATTTCATGTGGGAGAATCTCAGGGGTTAGGGGAGGAGGAGGCAAGAGCCATGGGGAATCCCAGGTATGTAATGGCTCATGCAGGTGACACCCCAGCTAGGGATGGTTTGGGATTTGGACCCTGACAGGACTGAAGGGAAACATGGCTGTCCTCTCCTAGGGAGTCCCCAAGGTGGAAAGGGCTAAGGAAAAGCAGATACCCTCCTAAGAAATCCCACACACCACACACAAAACCCACCACAACTGTAGAGCCCACAAGCAGAAGATGAAACCAGATCATCCAGGGCCAGCCTGGGATCAGTCCTCACCAACAGGTGCCCCATCCTGTGAGAGTACTTTGGCCATCTCTCTTGTTGTAACAAATGGATCACTTGTATTTGAGCATGGTTGGCAAGTAAGGTACCATCTAGTCCTTTGTTCTGAGTTATCTTTCCAAGAATGTTCAGATAAGGCACAGACTTGGAAGATAACAAACCCTTAAAGCAAAAGACAGGCATACTTACTGTCCAGTAAAATCAATAGAATATCTTTCTCTGGAGCAGAAGGCAGGCACATTTACTGCCCATTTTAGATTTGGATTCCTTAAGCTCAGGATTCCTCTCCTATAAGGCAGCCCATGGTGTACATGGGTGTTATCTGGTTCTCCTGCCCTTGTCCTGTGAGAACTGGGGTTCAGGGAACAAGCACATAATGCTGATATGCTGGTTATTGCCATTGTGGTGAGTGATAAACTGTCCTTTATCTCTGAACCAAGAGTCTCATGTCTTTTACTGGCATCCATGAAACTGGCAAACTGGCATGTTAGCTTGTCATTTAATGGACAAAAACTCAAACCTTCACAATTCTTGACACTAACCCCTTATCAACCCAAAGGTACTAATGAGAGGAGGAGTCATCCCAGAATTGGACACCTCTGTGCAGTGATGGAGGGAAAAGAGAATCAAGTGAGCAAAACTCCCCCACTCACCCCAGCCCTGTACTCAGGCCTGGCAACTCTGGGAGGACAAGGGAGGTGGGCACTGAGATCAGGCTCAGACTGGAGTTGTAAACTGCTCTCACACTATTGTAAATCATGGCAGTGACCAGAAATCTAAAAGGTCCACTCGAACTGTCATAGGAGCTAGATAAGGGGGGGCTTATAGGTGCTTGGCTGAAGGGAGTGATGGAAAGGGGAAGAATCTGCTCCTGTTGATACTCTGCTGAGCTGAAGTGTCACATTCACAGCCTTGTTGTCAAAACCCAGACCACATCTTTCACTCCTAAAGAAGTCCCAAAGATCCACTAGGTTTTCCATGTGCCCTCCTCATAGCCATGTTCTAGAACAGCCCCTGATACTCAGCCTCAGCTATTTTCTTTGCCCCTCTCCCTCTACCGTGGTAACCCCTCCACTCTGCCGTTTCTCCTTGAAGCCCCCTGCATAATGATGGAGCCCTTCAGCCTCCCTCCCTAGGGAGTTAATGCCCCCTAGAGGGCAGCCCTCATCCAACACAAGGAGTTGTTTTTTCCATACCCCATCCCTGGGCCCTGGTGTGGAATAATTCTGAGGTGTCTTCTGCACTGGTTCCCAAACTTCCCCAGTGGGAACAAATCCAAGTGCCCACGGTGCTAACTTGCTCAATAACCAAGACTTCCTTCCTTTCCTGGTCTCACCTCCCCACTTCCTACTAGTGTTGCTTGGGTTCACCTCCCAAAGAAACAAATGTTCACCTCAGGGTATGCTTTTTTGGAACCCAAACAAAGGCAATCTGTCCCTTCTGATCCCACCCAAACACAACATGAGAGACACTGCCTCATCTGCCCTATGAACCCTGATGTTCCCCACTTCCTTGTTTCCACTAGCAGCCCACACTCACTCTCCCTCCTACCCCACAGCCTCTGTAGACAGGTGAAGAAACTGAGGCACAGAAAGATTTAATGACTGTATAAGGTCAGAAACAAGCTCTCTGTGTCAGTCAGAGCCACCACCACTGAACCACCATCTGCCCTCCCCTCACCACATGGGCAAAAAGATTAGCTGGGATTTCTAGGACCTGGGTATATTTCTCTTTCCTTGGACAATCCCCTCTCCACCAGCATCTCATGGTTCCTGAATAAAATGTACAATACTCTTTCCTCCTGCCTGTTCCACCATCTTAGGCCTGAGACAGTGTGTTGAGGATCTCTGGGTGCCCATCCCTACAGAGGAAACTTCTCATGCAACATGTCCAGGGCTGCAGTGGCATCCACCTTTCCTGCTCACTATGGCAACCTGTTATTATGTCCAGCTGGCATTTAAGAGCACAAATCAAGACTCAGGCAAGATATTTTCCCCCTCCTATCACCCCTGGCACATTATAAATCTCTCATCTAATTTGTTTTTAACTTGAATTTCACTTTGTTGTTTTCCCTTTTTCCATAACCTCTGAGATTCCACTGAATTCCTTCCTTTATTCTCACTGGTGTTCATGCTCCCTCCCAATTTAATATTCTCTTTGAATTTAATTAGCATGTTATTTATCCAAATCATTACAAAAGCTGACAGGAGAGCCCAAGGTGAAGGCCCCTGGCTCCCACCTCTCCCCTCACCCAGCACACACACATCAGATGCATGACTGGCTCACATACATTGCCCTCCCGACTGTTCCAGGCAAAATAATCAGATTGTCTGCACTGCATTCCTGCTCCACTTCTGCACTTATAGTTTAACCTTTCTGAACCTCAAGCTTTTCATCAGTGAAAAAGGACAATGGTAGCTACTCCTCAGCATTGTGTGTGTGTGGTGTGTGTGTGTGTGTGTGTGTGTGTGTGTGTATAGGAGAGGTAGGGGGATGGGATGAAAAAGCAAGTAGCCTGGAGCCTGGCACAGAGTGCATACTCAACAAAACTTTATTCCTTCTCCCCACCCCTCTGAATCAAGAACAAAGGTGCACCATGGGCCTGAGAATGTCTTTTCACATCTGGTACAGCAAACATGGTGGTGAAGGAGATTATTGGAAGGGATGTGATTTTGTCACAATTGTAGCCTTGTGAACATTCATTTCCAGGTATCAGGTATGAAGTAAACCCTGAGCAGGCACACATAGAGAAACATGCAGTTCTTGGGGGTAATTTCTAAAATGGAAAGTTCTTTTTTTTTTAAGATTTTATTTATTTATTTATTTGTCAAAGATAGATAGAGAGAATGTACAAGCAGGGGAAGCAGCAGGCAGAGGGACAAGCAGACTCCACACTGAGCAAGGAGCCTGATGTGGGACTCGATCCCAGGACCCTGAGCCAAAGGCAGACTCTTAACTGCTGAGCCACTCAGGCATCCCTAAAATGGAAATTTCTAACTGGTTCCCCATGAAAGAGCTTATCTGGTTTTGCTTAATGAGGTATCCCCAGCAGCTGCACAAGGCCTGGCACACACTGGGTGTGGCACTGACTGCCAGTGAATCAATATATACAACTCCCTTCTGCTTTAATAATAGAACCTCTGAATTTCAGCTGGACCCCTGCTCCCCTTGCAGTTAGCTGTGGCCATGTAACCAAATTCTGGCCAGTGTTACAATGCAACATTCAAGTTAGGTCTTGAAAAGAATTTGCCTTCCCCTTTCCCACCTTTCCCACTAGCGAGAATGTGGACATGGGGAAAGGAGCTGGACTATACAATGGAAGCTGCCTATTGAAGGTATTAGAGCAGAAAGGAAGGAGTCTGGATCTGACATTGTGAGGGTGCATACTAGCCTGCTCCATGGACATAAGACTCACAGAATACCGAAAGTCAAATAGCAGACATAAATCAAACCTGTTCAATAATAACCTACATACACATTAATAAAACAATCCAATCAAAAAGGCACTGAACTAGGGGAATTCTACCAAACATTTAAAGAACAGTTAATACCTATTCTTCTCAAACTATTTCAAAAAATGGAAATGGAAGGAAAACTTCCAAATTCATTCTATGCAGCCAGGATTACCCTGATACCAAAACCAGATAGACACCACAAAAAAATAAAATAAAATAAACAAAGAGGGGGGAATACAGGTCAATTTCTCTGATAAACATGGATGCAAAAATGAAGGGGGGGAAATCGGAGGGGGAGAAGAACCATGAGAGACTATGGACTCTGAGAAACAAACTGAGGGTTCTAGAGGGGAGGGGGATGGGGGGGATGGGTTAGCCTGGTGACAGGTTTTAAAGAGGGCACGTACTGCATGGAGCACTGAGTGTTATACGCAAACAATGAATCATGGAACACTACATCAAAAAACTAATGATGTAATGTATGGTGGTTAACATAACATAATAATAAAAAAAATCTTCAATAAAATACTAGCAAACAGAATCCAACACTCCATTAAAAGAATCATTTACCATGATCAAGTGAGATTTATTCCCAGTATGCAAGTGTGGTTCAATATTTGCAAATCAATCATCATGATACATTACATCAACAAGAGAAAGGTTAAGGGCGCCTGGGTGGCTCAGTTGGTTAAGCGACTGCCTTCGGCTCAGGTCATGATCCTGGAGTCCCGGGATCGAGTCCCGCATCGGGCTCCCTGCTCGGCAGGGAGTCTGCTTCTCCCTCTGACCCTCCTCCCTCTCATGCTCTCTGTCTCTCATTCTCTCTGTCTCAAATAAATAAATAAAATCTTAAAAAAAAAAAGTTTAAAAAAAAAAAACAAGAGAAAGGTTAAAAACCATATGATCATTTCAATAGACACAGAGAAAGCATTTGAAAAAGTACAACATCCATTCATGATAAAAGCCCTCAATAAAAAAGGTTTAGAGGGAACATACCACAACATAATAAAGGCCATATATGGAAAACCCACAGTGAACATCATGTTCAATGGGAAAAACCTGAGAGCCTTTCCCCAAGGTCAGGAACAAGGATGTCCACTCTCACCACTTTTATTCAACATAGTACTGGAAGTCCAAGCCACAGCAGTCAGATGACAAAAAGAAATAAAAGGCATCCAAATTGGTAAGGAAGAAATAAAACTTTCTCTATTTGCAGATGCCATGATATTCTGTGTAGAAAGCCCTAAAGACTCTACCAAAAAATTATTAGAACTGATAAATGAATTCAGTAAAGTTACAGGATACAAAATCAATGTGCAGAAATCTGTTGCACTTCTATACACTAATAATGAAGCAGCAGAAATTAAAATTAAGAAAACAATCCCATTTGCAATCACACCAAAAATAATAAGATACCTAGGAATACACCTAGCCAAAGAGGTGAAAGACCTGTACTCTGAAAACCATAAAACACTGATGAAAGAAATTGAAGATGACACAAAGAAGTGGAAAGACATTCCATGCTCATGGATTGGAAGAACAAATACTGTTAAAATGTCTATACTATCCAAATCAATCTACACATTTAATGCAATCCTTATCAAAATACCAACGGCATTTTTCACAGAACTAGAACAAAAAATTCTAAAATTTATATGGAACTACAAAGCCCCCACATTGCCAAAGGAATGCTGAAAAAGCAAAACAAAGCTAGAGGTATCACAATTCCAGACTTCAAGTTACATTACAAAGCTGTAATAATCAAAACAGCATGGTACTGGCACAAAAATAGACACATAAATCAATAGAACAAAATAGAGAACTCAGAAATAAACTCACAATTATATGTTCAATTAATCTTTGACAAACCAGGAAAGAATATCCAATGGGAAAAAATCTCTTCAACAAATGGTGTTGGGTAAACTGGACAGCAACATGCAAAAGAATGAAAGTGGACCATTCTTATACCATACACAAAAATAAATTCAAAATGGATGAAAGATCTAAATTTGAAAGAGGAAATCATCTAAATCCTAAATCCTAAATCCAAATACTCTCCCAGCCTTCATCTTTCTTGCCTTCACATACAGAGCTCTGCACACTTGGGGTTTGGTTCTATGAAGACTGGAGATGGGGTGAGTATGGGAAGGGCAATGAAGAATGAAAAAGGAAGATGTGGAAGAAGACAGAAATGGGGGGAAGGGTTAAGGATGTGAGGGTGGGAATGAGATAGTGATGGAAGATCTACCTGCCAGATTCATTTGCCAGAACTAGAGCCAGTTCTAGGATATGGCAAGTGAGGCACTCATTTTGGGCACAAAATTTAGGGGCACCAAAAACTCAACAGTCAAGATAAATATTTTAATGCAATATTTCTAAAAATGTATATTAATGCAAAAAATCCATGATGAAGAAAATATCAAGATTTTAAATAAAAGTGGGATCCATATTTCTAATTATCCCCTTTTGCTTGAAGCTCCAATATGGCCCCTCTAACATGGCTGGGCAGGTGCTGCTACTGAAGTAGCCTTGAGCCAGAGGGAAATAGGTAAGGAGATTCTGGGCCTCCAGGACATCAACCATTCTCTGCATACAGTCTAAAAGGAAACAAAGGAAGGTGGAAATGAGAACATTCTAATGGAAAACTCTGTCTGCCACCAGAGGGATAAGACCAGAATGGTCCCCAATGCTTGCATCCCCAGCTTAGGCTCACAAAAGGGAAGCTTCTCTGGGACTCTGGAACATCTCCACATGGATCAGTACACATAATCCTCATAATAATCTCCACCTTCAGTGCTCTCAATGTCCCCATCTTACGGATGAGAAAACCAAGGCCCTTGAGTATAGTAACATTCTCAGGGCCACACAGCTGGCAAGGGGAGGTCCAATATTACATCCAGGTTCCTGCTTTCAGCCTTCACACCTCACTGACCCCTTCAAGCACAGCCACAGTCCTTCCCTCCATCAGGTTACTCCATGGTCAGCGTCCACACCCGTGCACTGCCTGACATCATCTCTACCTGGTCCACTGGCTGCTGCATTCCTCATTATCTGCCTCCCAGATTTGGGCCTGATGGATTACCAGCATTGATTAAAACAGGGAGAAGCTAGGGAAAAGGTCTGAAAAGCAAGTGTCTTCCCATCTGACCAAGGAGCCAATGTCAGAATGAGAATTGCTGGATTCAAATAGACACAGGGACCCTGAAGGTGAAGGGTCCCCAAAACTCCCTTGCTGAACACAGCTATCCTTTATGCTGGATAGTTTCTGGCCCATCACCAGTACTCAATAAATATTTGTTGAACATTTAAAGAATTAATGCAGTGTTTTTCAACCTTGGCACTGTTGACAATTTGGGCCAGATAGTTCTTTGTTGCAGAGGTTGTCCTGTGGATTGTAGGATATTTAGCAGCATCCCTGACCTCTACCCATTAGATGCTAATAGTGTCTCCCAGTTATGACAACCAAAACTGTCTCCAGACATGGCCAAATATTCCCTGGAGAACAAAATCACCCAACTAAGAACCACTGAACTAATGAATCAGAGGATGAGAAAATGAACAGCTCTTGGCCATCCTAAAGGAGAAGCAGGCCCTGGTGATGCTGAGCAGACCCAGATGGGAGTCAGCCAGCAGTCAGAAGACCCTGGAACATCTTTGTTAAGAAGCAGAGATGAAGGCACTGTCACTGCTTTTCTCCACTCGTCAAGTGGCCTATCCATAGCAAATTTTCAAAGTGTGACACTTTCAGCAGCAACAAATGACCGATCGGGGATCCAGCCCAGGGCTGCGAGCTCTGTCACTGTTCCAAGCCACTGCCTGACTTACGCCCAGGCCAGAAACAATTCACTACTTCTCCTTAAAAGAGCAATTTCCCCTCAGAGTGATGGATGGCCTGCCACTCACCAGCCACAAACCAACCCTATTTCTCACCCTTCATGCAGCTGTGCCACTCCAGGGTTTTATGGTAAATTAACCAACAATTGAGAGTGGGTTGTGGAAGGACGCAGGGTGGGCAGAACAAATCTCCAAATTCAAAGAGATAAGGCCCATCAAATTATGTCTCCGTCCTCTGCCCTGCCCCCATCACCAGCACTAGCTGTTGTCCAATTAAGAAAAGTAGAGACAGATAAGCCTTGTGAACTGGGGACTTGGAGTCGCAGGGACATGTCCCCAATTGGAGTTGGCTTTTATGTTGTTCCTCAAAGATCCTTATAAAGAAGAGTATGGAAACCACAATAAGTTACCATTTAACACCCTTCAGGTTGGCAAAAATTAAGAAGTTGGCCAATACAAAGTTGATGAGAATTTGGAGCAGTGGGAAGTGGAGGAGTGTAAGCTGGTAGGAGCTCTGTGGAAAACAATGCATTACTGTCCTGTGACCTGGATGCCACATGTTGTATGACCCAGCCATTCCATTCCTGGATATGGAACAGTAACCCACAAAAACATGTGCACAGGTACACCAGGAGGCATTCACAGAAATGCCCAAGGTAGCACAAAAAAGGGAAAATAAACATAGTAAAACTGTTCATAGAGAAAAATAAGGGGAACAACCCAAATATCCATTAATAGTAAAATGAAGAAAGAGAATACTATATAAAATATAGGTAAATTTCATAAATGCAATATTAAATGCAAAAAAATAGACTAAAGGAAACACATATAGAATCTTTCTACTGAGATAAAGCTCAAAAACTTACAAAAGAGATATATTCACCTGCGATAAAATTTATTAAAAAAGGAGTAAAGGATTAATAAACTCTATTTCAAAAGAGTGATTGCAGTTGAGAAAGATGTACCCAGGGGGCTGCAGGGTTTTTGGTAATGTTCTATTTCTCAAGCTGGGTGGTGGATACACAGGTGTTCATTGTATTATTGTCACTACTTAAATTATATGTGCAGATATTATTATATATCTACTCATATGATTGAAATATATTTCCTAATAAAAAGAATAAGGAGTATGGAATATCCTACCCCTACAGGATGGAGAGTTCCATATCCAGGAATGGAATGGCTGGGTCATACATGTGGCATCCAAGTCATAGGGCAGTAATGTATAATTTTCCACAAAGCTCGTACCAGCTTCTACCAGCACACACCCCAGCAGTAAACAAGAGCTCCTGTGGCTCCATATCCTCATCAACTTTTGCGTTGTCAGCCTCTTAAACAGTAATAAGGAGGAATGCTTAGCTTTTTCAGAGAAGTTCCAGATGAGGTCAGAGCTCCCCCCAAAAAAGCATGCCCTATAAAAGTCAGTCATGTCCTCCACACAACAAAGGTTCAATGACTGCTCTTGTACTCGATTATCCAGTCAGCTAGGGGGCACCTCAGAAAACAAAAAAATATCTGAAGCCAAGGGAAATGGGGGAGGGGCTTCTTTGAGTCACTGTGCTGCCTCCTAACCTCCTTCATGGATAGTATAGGGCTTCATAGCCCCAACGAGCACAAATTATGTGTTGAGCAGTGACCATGAATCATTTACTGCTCACAACAACCCTGCAAGGGAAGCTTTATTATTCCCATTTTATAGATGAGGAAACTGAGGCTTAGAAAGTTGATGCTACTTGCTCAAGATTACATAACTACTAAAAAGTGTACACAGGTTTCAAACTCAAGTCTGTCTGATGTCAAATCTTGACCTCTTTCCCATAAGATAGGCTGCCTTTTGAGTTTCATCACCTACCAGCACCCTTCCCCATCTACCGCAGAAATGCCCCTTCCTCAGAGGTTGTTTCATATAAGGTCAACTTAAGGAGGAGCAATTTTAATTCACCCAGCCCAGATGCCAGGCCAATAGTATAACTGGGCAGTCACTAGGTTTGTCATTAGTAAGAAGTGATAGCAAAGGAAGGATACAGGGCAGTTGTACCCTGTTTCTACTCAGCAAGCAAAATGAAACTTTTTTTTTCTTTACAAGCAAGAGGTGTGAACGAATACAAGCATCCCAAGAGCTTCAGCAGCCACTCTGCAGGCAACACTGGTGCGTGCTTCTCATGGGGCAGAGCACAGTCAAAACCACCTAATAAGCAGTGAGCATCCAAAAGAGACCCACCCCCAGAGATGCTGGGCTTGTTGGTCTCCCTGACAGTGCTCTCCACCTTTCCACATCAATAATCCCAAACACAGCCAACCACTGCACTGGTCTCAGCAAATGGGAAACAAGATTGCATCTTCTTTGGCTCCCTAGTGTCTTCAGGTGAGATTCCTGACTGTGGTGAATAAGGTCCTCCTCAATCTCTCTCATCTCAATTCCTGCCATGTGGACATCCAGGAAAGGGCTGTGGGCAGAAGAAACAGTTGCCACTCCCAGGCATATTTGAGAAATAGTAAGGGAGCAGGGCACTGTGGCTGGAGTGAATAAGTAAAATGAAGAAAGAGTTAAAGAAAGCAACACTGGTGACTTTTGCTTTTATTCTGAATAAAATGGAGAGCCATTGCATGATTAGAGCAGAAGAGTCATAGGGTCTGTTTTCCATTTTCAAAAATCTCTCTGCAATTGTGTAAAGAATGCACTGCAGAGGGAGAAGGGTGGAGGTAGAGACAAACTGGAGGTTGTTCAAGAAACGAGGTGTGAGCTGATGGTAGGATGGAACTGGTGGTAAAAGTGGATGCTGGATTTATTTGGAAGTTGGAATCAGTAGGGTTTCCTGACAGATTGAATGAGGAGTATAAAAGAAAGAATAGGGTCAAGGATGATTCCAGAACTTTTGACCTGAGCAACTGAGAAAAAGAAGTTGTCAGTCACCGAATGGGAAGGCTGTAAGTCTAATGGATCATTTCAAGTTTGGGGGACAGGCAGAGATTGGAGTTCAGTTGTAGGCATGTTAAAATTTCAGATGTCTATCCAACATCCAAGAAGAGATATAGAGTATATAGTTGCTGAATATAGAAAAATAAGCTTCACGAGACAAATCAAGACTGAATTATAAATTTGGGAGTTGTCAGAATGTGTATAGTATCTACATTTATGAGACTGAGTGCAAGCACCAAAGAAGAAAATATACATGGAGCACAGAAGAGGACCAAGAACTGAGCACAGAGATCCTCCGACTTTAAGAGTTCTGAAGAGGAGAAAATAACACAAGATGGAGATGATCCATCGGTAATTAAACTGCTACATACATATGTCCATGCATGCACACATATATGCACACATGCATGTGCATATACATACATAAACTTACATGTGCTGATGTGCATACATATGCACATACATACAATTTCATAATCTCTAAAAAGACATAACATAATCCAAAATCTCTGCAAAATATCACTCACAATATCCATAACAGACTAGATGTTCAAAGAAACAAAGAAATGTACCCATAATCAAGAAGAAACAAGTCAATAATGCCGACCCACAGATCACTCAAATTTTGGAATTAAAAGACAATGACATTTTCTTAAAAACCATTTTAAGTGAAGAAATGAGAAGAAAAAATGGATAGAATGGGTGAGGAGATGAAGACTCTCAGGAAAGAAATTTCAGCCATAAAAAGAGAATCAAATTGGAACTATAGAACTGAAAAACACAGCATCTAATTGAAAAATGTATTAGATGAGTCAATGTTGGGCTACACTCAGTGGAGAACAATTCATGGATTCAAGATGTGTTAACAGAAATTATCCAGGCTAAAACACACAGAGAAAATAATTTTTAAAAAAACAGAGTGTCTGACACATGTGAGACAATATAAGTGATTTAACAAGGTCTAACAATATAAGTGGTCTAACATAGGTTTCCAGAAAGAAACAAGAGAGAGAAATGGGGCAGAAGAAATATTGAAGAGAAAAGGGCCAAAATTTTTCTAAATAAAAATTGATGAAAGACATAAGCCAAATACCCAAGAATACTGGTGGGAGTATAAGCTAACAGAGGAAGTAAAATGGAATTTTTTTAAATTATTTAAATGCTTGGTTAGTCCAAAAGAAGTCAGGAAAGGAGAACCAAAAGAACAATACCACCAACAACAACAATAAAACAGATGGAATATATAAAACAAATAGCAAATGATAGACTGAAACCCAACAATTTCTATAATTTTGTTAAATGTAAACTGACTAAGCCAGCACTCAACTTAAAAGGCAAGCACTGTCAAAATGAATTCTTTTTTTTAAATTCTATGTTATTAATAAAAAACAAAGTTTAAATTTAATAGTCAATATAGGTTGAAAGTAAAAAGTTGGAGAAATATGTGCCTTGCCGATACTGATAACAAAAAGGTGGTATGACTACAGTAATACTCTTCGAGACATTGCCAGAGATACAGAAGAACATGTCACAATGTTCAGAGGATGAATTCTCCAGGAGGACATAACAATCCTAATATGTGTCCACCTAATCACATAGATTCAAAATACACGAAACAACAATGATCAGAATAAACAGAAATACACAGATTCACAACTAGAGTTGGAAATCTTAACACTCCTCTCTCAGTAAATGATTTTTTAAAAATGCGATTTTAAAAATCAGTACAATATAAAAGAATAGAACATCACAATTAACCAATTTGATGAAATTGGTAGAACACTATACCCATGAAGTTCAAAACACACTTTCTTTTTAAGAAAATGCTCATGGAACATTCACCAAAATAGACCATGGATGTGTTGGTGCATAAAATATGTCCCAATGGATGAAATTTTACAGAGTCTATTCTTACTTACTCTGGATTTAAATTAGAAATAAATTAGTAAAATATTATTTTACAAATTAACTAGAAAAATACCTCCCCACCAAAACCTCTTGAAACTAAGCAATAGACTTCTATATAACCTGTGAGTCTAAGAAAAACTCAAAGGAAATTAGATAACATTTTTATCAAAATGATAATGAACACCCAACATTTCAAAATGTGTGAAAGGCAGCTAAAGCAGTACTTAGATATAAATTTATGATTTTAATTCCATGTATTAGAAAACAAGAGTTTTAAATCAGCTTCCACCTCAGAAATTAGCAAAAGAAAAGCAGTTTAAGTTCAAAATAAATAGAAAAGCAAAGAAATCATAAAGATGAGAGGGTAAGAAAAATAAATGGAATAGAAAATAGAGTAGCCATGAAAAAAATCAGAAAAACCAAATTCTTTTTTCTTTATAAAGAACATTAATAAAATAACAAGAATGCCAAGGAAACAAAAGAAAATAAAACACAAATTACCAGTATTGGGAATGAAGTGAAAATCTGAAATGTCCTACAGATGTTAAAAGAATAATAATAAACTATTATGAACCACTTCATGTCAAGTTTCAATTAACTTAGATGATAAAAATGCACCTTGCAAAATACAACTTCCCAAAATTGTCACAAGAAGAAATAGAAAAATCAGATTAGCCTTCCTTTTTTTTTTTAATGAAGACCATCATTTAAAATCTTCCTAAAAACAAACAAAAAAACCAAAAACAAGCAAACAAAACAAACAAGACTCCAGATCCAAATGGCTTTGCTAGTGAATTCTACCAATCTGAGAAAGAAATACCAACCTTAAACAAACTCTTATCAGAGAGCCAAGGAGGAAACATTCCCAACTCATTTTATGAGACTAACATAACCCTGATAAAAAACCTGACAATAATATTATAAGAAAATAAAGTTACAGACCAATACTCCTCATGAAGAGACACAAAAATCCTTCAAAACATCTTAGTAAATCAAATACAGAAATACATGAAAAAAGAGAATATATTTGTAACCAAATGTGGTATATCATAGGGATGCAAGATTGGCTTAGCACTTGAATGTCAATCAATGTAATTCAATGTATTAACAGAATAAAGAAACAAAAACCATGTAATATTCTCAACAGATTCAGAGAAAGCACTTGATAAAATTTAACAGTTGTTCATAATTAAAACTCTCAGCAAAAAGAGAGTAGAAGGAATATCCTCAACCTACAAAGGAGTATCCATGAGAAAAACACACAGCTAACATTGTATATATGATGAAATATTACTCCTTGTGCCCTAATACTGGGGACAAATCAGATATCCAGTCTCATTGCTTCTATATACTATTGTACTGGAGGTTTAGTAGTCTATTCAAGAAAAAGAAGAAGAAAAGAAAAGAAAGAAAGATGGATGGATTTGAAAGGAAAAGTAAGGCTATCTTTACTTGCAGATGACATGATTATAGAAAAATCCATAGAAATCTACAAACTATCTTAATAATTCCTGGGTTTAACAAGGCTGCAGGATAAAAATTCAATATAAAATATTGTTTCTAAGCACTAGCAACAAACAAATGTAGAATGAAATACAGCAAAAGAATATACTATTTCCAATAGCATTGAAAAAATCAAATATATGGGGAAAAAATTTAACAAAAAATGTACAAGACAGAAAAATATGTAACATTTCTAAAAGAAATAAAAGAAGAGCTAAATAAATGGAAAGACATATTCTGTTCATGAATTGGAAGACTACTATACAGATACCAATTCTCACCCCAGTTGATCTATGGATGCACTGAAGACCCAGTCAAAATCCCAACAGGGTTTGTTATAGAAACTGACAACTTGATTCTAAATCTATATAGAAGGACTAGACTAGCCCAGGCAATCTAGAAAGAAAACACAACAATCTAGAAAGAAAACAAAAAGAAGCCTTATAACACCTGATTTCAAGACTTGATACAAAGCTACAATTATGAAGACCATGTGGTATTAAGAACAGAAAATAGATCAATAGAACAGAAAAAAAAAGTTCAGAAATAGACCCACACAAAATAACTAGAAAAAATTAACACTGGCTTTTACTTCACATTATTCAACAAAATTTATTCAAGATGGGTCATAGACTAAAAGCTAAAACTAAAAATATTCTAGAAGGAAAAATAAGATAATATTTTCACAAACTTAGGATTGATTAGACAAGTCATGAAAGCATCAAACATAAAAGAAAAAAATGGTAATTTAGACCTTATCAAAATTAAAATCCTCTACTCATGAAAAGACACTATTACAAAAAAACAAAAACAAAAACAAAAAAAGCCACAGACTGAGAGATGATAATTGGGCTATATATCAGACACAAAAAAAAACCTTATCTCCAAAATATATAAAAAACACTTACAAATCAAAAATAAAAAGACAAACAACTAATTATTTTAAATAATAGAAAAGAGTCCCTACAAACAGCCAATAAGCATATGAAGAGGTGGCCAGCACCATCACCAAGGAAACGCCATGATGCCACCTCTCATCTACTGCAGAGGCTACCACTAAAAGGATGAACAAATCCAAATGCTGATGAAGATGTGGAGCAACTAAAATTCATACATTAGTGGCCAGAAGGCAAACAGCACAAAATGGTTTGGTAAACTGACTGGCAGCTTCTTTTTGAAGTTAAACACATACCTGCCCACATCTAAGAATTTAACTAGGAGAAATTAAAATGTAGCCCCACAAGAAAACTTGCACAAGAATGTTCATAGCAGTTTTACTGATAACAGCCCAGAGATGAAAAGAAAAATGTCCATCCACAGGAGAATAGATAAATACATTTGATATATTTAAACAAGGGAATTCCCAGAAACACTGATAGGAAGAACCACTGATTCATGGATGAATCAAGTCTCAAAAACATGGTTTAAATAAAAGAAACCAGAGGTTCAAGAGCAGGCAAAACTATAGAAATCAAAACTGGCTCCCTTGACAGGAAAGGATTAGAGGCAACTTTCAGGGATGGTGGAAATAGTCTATATCCCAGTTTAGGTGGTCATTAGCAGAAGCATTCACTTGTCAAAACTACTGAACTGCACACTGAAACTCTTTTTATGTCACTCTACATGAAATCTGCCTCAATTTTAAAATAAATAATTAAAAAACATTTTTAAAGAGACAGAATAACAGAAGAAGCATTGGAGGCAGGGTATACAGAAAAGTCAGTGGGGTTTTTTTTCTTTTTTATTGTTATGTTAATCACCATACATTACATCATTACTTTTTGATGTAGTGTTCAATGATTCATTGTTTGTGCATAACACCCAGTGCTCCATACAGAATGTGCCCTCTTTAATACCCATCACCAGGCTAACCCATCCTTCCACCTCCCTCCCCTCTAGAACCCTCAATTTGTTTTTCAGAGTCCATAGTCTCTCGTGGTACATCTCGCCCTCTGATTCCCCCCCTTCGTTCTTCCCCTCCTGCTATCTTCTTTTTTTTTTTAACATATATTGTATTATTTGTTTCAGAGGTACATATCTGTGATTCAACAGTCTTACACAATTCACAGCGCTCACCATAGCACATACCCTCCCCACTGTCTATCACCCAGCCTCCCCATCCCTCCCACCCCCCACCACTCCAGCAACCCTCAGTTTGTTTCCTGAGATTAAGAATTCTTCATATCTGTGAGGTCAGATGATACATGTCTTTCTCTGATTGACTTATTTCGCTCAGCATAACACCCTCCAGTTCCATCCACATCGTTGCAAATGGCAAGATCTCATTCCTTTTGATGGCTGCATAATATTCCATTGTATATATCTTCTTTACCCATTCATCTGTCGATGGACATCTTGGCTCTTTCCACACTTTGGCTATTGTGGATATTGCTGCTATAAACATCAGGGTACACACACTCCTTCGGATCCCTACATTTGTATCTTTGGGGTAAATACCCAGTAGTGCAATTGCTGGATCA
>NC_138371.1:98900973-98919802 GCF_054177405.1 Leptonychotes weddellii | reverse complement strand
TGGGTATTGAGGAGGGCACATTCTGCATGGAGCACTGGGTGTTATGCACAAACAATGAATCATGGAACACTTCATCTAAAACTAATGATGTAATGTATGGGGATTAACATAAGAATAAAAAAAAAATCAAAAAAAAAAAAAAGGAACCTATCAAAATAAGTATTCTTTAATATCAGAGTTTGTTCACATTTCCCCTAATTGACTCAAAATGTTTTATTTCTGACTCATTTGAATTAGAATCCAAACAAAGTCTACCTGTTGCATTTGATTGTTTTATATTTTATGTCTCTTTTAAACTTCCCTGATCCTTTTGTATGACCCGCCCGCCCCTCCCCCCCCCCCGCCTTTTTGTTTAAGAAATACAATCATTTGTCCTGTAGGTTATGGCTCATTGCTGCGTCCTGGTGTTCTCTGGGATGTTATTCCATCTTCTATATTTCTTGTAAACTGGCAGTCAGATCTAGATGCCTGATTTGGCTCAGGTTCTCTCTCTTTGCAAGGTGGTGCTGGGGTGCTAGGGACTTCATGTTTCACCACATCAGGTGGCACAAGGTTGTTCTACCTTTCCTGGTGGGTGGATCGTGTTCTCAGCCTGATACATCTTTTATAATGCTCCTTGTCAGTTCTCTACCTAATGATTTCAGCACCCATCTACTGTCATTGCTCAGATCCATTATTTTATTAGGAGTTGTGAAATGCTGCTTTTAAAATCCTTTCTATCATTTTGCGTTTACTAGCTGTAGTTCTTTAATAAATAGAGATTTTTCTTATGAAATATTAGTTACTCTAAAATACAGTTTGTGCAGGAAGGGCAGAAAAATGCCTGATTTTTGCCCTTTATAAATTTTTAGAAAAATGAGTTGATTCCCTAGCAAACTCCTACAAGGACGAATGAGGGGTTTTTTGTTTGTTTGCTTTTTGGGGGGTAAATATCATAAATTCAGGTTTAAAAATTCTTAACACCAAATTTTTTTAATTATTAGGGGAGGATACAAGGACAGTAGGTACAGAGACATAACATTACAGCATTGGTCTCTTCCAGGGATATGAGCCATCAAATAGAGCTTAAAAAAAAAATGTCCCTTTTTCTGAACCGGAACATGTTTCCAAGTAACAGATGAGATCTAATGATGTGTGCAGTACGTGCAATACAAGTTAGTGCAAAGAAAGCTACTTAGATTTTGGACTTCTTAGTGTTTATTCTTCATTACTCTCTTAGGTTGAGAGCCTTAGGTTGAGAGTTCTCAGTGAGAACAACATCTCATTGTTCAGCCAGCTGCATCCCATAAATCCATAATTCCAGGTTTATTTATAAAGAACAACTTAGATAGACCAAATATATCTTGCTAGAAACATTTTTATATAAGGACTTCTTTTATCTTTACAAGGAGTTCCCAACACAGAGGGAAGTGTAGACAAAGTCAGTGGTGCCTCTCCATCTCCTGATTGGAGGTCAAGTTAGGGAGCTGATACCAACACTGTCCTTCCCACAATATCACATGGAAGTCACACCTTATACTCTGGGTTCAAAGTCAAGTTCCACCACTTGTTAGCTGTATGACTTTTGGCAAATTGTAATCCCTCCGAAAGCCTCATCTGTGACTCCTCTGTGGAGTGGGATTAAGATCTAGTTCATAAGGTTGATGATGATTAAATGAGGCAATCTTGTAAGATCTCTCATTACAAGGCCTTCAATAGAAGCTAGGTGCTAGCCATGAAGTTACACATTTGATAATATGTAGCCATATTGGTTCCGGGACAAACATAATCTACAAACACAACACAAGACTAGTTCTGTTTCCTTTTCACAGATGTATCCCATCCCTTAGAATAGTGACTGGTACATGGCAGATTCAGTAAATATTTCTTGCATGTATGAATGAGTGAATGAATGAGTGAATGAATGAATATATATAGCTTAGGTACCATGGCTTCATCCTGATTTTCAGTATTCCTTCCTAGGAATATCTACCATCTTGAAACTAAATAACTACTATTATTTCTATACATATTTTTACATTCTGCATTAAAACTTCTTTTTTTTTTATTGTGGTAATATGCATAACAAAATTCATCATTTTAAAGTACAATTCAGTGATATTTAGTACATTCACAATGTTGTGAAACTATTTAGTTCCAGAGCTTCTTCATCCCAAATGGAAACCCCATCCTTACTAAGCAGTCATTCCCTATTTTCCCCTCTCCTGCCAGCCCCAGGCAACCACTAATCTGTTTTCTTTCTGTGTGATTTGTCTATTCTGGACATTTCATATAAATAGAAGCATACAATATGTGTCTTTTTGTGCCTGACTTCCTTTTCTTAAATAAATGTTTTCTTTTAGAATTGTTTTAGATTTACAAAATAGTTGTAAAGATAATACAGAGTTTCTGTATACCTTACATTCAATTATACTTTTAAACTCATGGATTTTTTTGGGATTTAATAGATTTAAATCCATTACAGAATTTATTCTTTATGGTGCTCTAACTTCTCCATCTTTGGCTCATAGGATCCCATTCAAGTTGGCTTTGTGTCCTTTTTGATTGATATATTAATGAACTTAAGAAAACCAGTTTTGGGGATAGCACCCATAAGGCAGCTGTTCATTAGAAAGTGTGTCTGTGTGGTTCGGGTGGGGAAGGAGATTTGAGGGCAGGGAGGTAAAGACTTTAGAATAGTAAGGAAAAAATGAGATGCTAATTTGATTTCTAAGGAAAATGGCATTTTAAAATATGCTCTAGAGTTTTGAACTCTACCAGCATGGCTCGCACTGGGATGAGATTCTGTCCTTATTAGCAAATGCAGGCTGGCCTCGTACACCCTGGCTGTGGGGAGCCAGGGCCTGCTGGGCTGCTTTGCCCATGGTGATTAAGCAGGCCCACTTCCAGCCTTCCCCAGAGCTCATCAGCCTTAGGCCTGTGGGGATGATTAGAAAGGGCTGCAGGGCACCAGCGTTCCTCACTCATTGGCAAGAACTATTACAGTTCCCCACATGCATCCTGTATCCAGAGAAGGCATGGGGGAAATTGGCAGACCTGAGCTTGCCTGCCTGGCGAGCATCCTCCACCTCATATGTGGAGGGGAGGCAGGCCAGAGGACCAACACAGAGAAAGCGTCTGCCCAGGAATATGCTTTGGGTTGCAATTTTGCTGTTGCTTTCTCCTTTGATCCTCACAACAGCAACTTGTAAATGTTCTATATGGCCAAATATAGATGCCGTGGCATAAGAGGTGGGAATGGCACTGTTCTTGTCCTCAAGGAATTTGCAAAGAAGCACTTGCAAAGAACTTGCGAGGCAGTTAAGCAACACTGCCAGGCTGTCTATGAGTGGTTGATAGAAGGGCAAGACCAGAAATCCTGCCACAAGAGCTAGATTGTGCTATGGGAATATATGCAGTATTTGTAGTAGGAGGTCAGAGATGGAGGCAGCATCTCTATTATAATTGGCATCACCAGTAACAAGACTCTTTGTTAGGCTGTAGTGTGGTCCCATGCTGGGCTGGCTAGGGAAGCACCTCTACAGTGCACACATAGTCCCCAGTCTCTGCCCAGAACCATCAGCAATGATGTTAATGGAGACTCACAGTGGCAAAAGCCATGGGTTAGAGAGAGTGCTTAGATGTTCATGTGCACAGAGCAAGGAGGTGTAATGGTCAGCACAGGCTCTGGGACCTGACAGACCTATTGTGTGAACATGGGCTGCTCTCCAAGTCCCCGTCATCAGATGGAAATATCATCTTCTCTCTCTGTGTTGTTGTGAGAGTGCAGTGAGAACATGCTTGAGTCTGGCTCAGGGCAGGTGCTCAGTAATGGTTGTTGACACTAGTAGAGGTTTACTGAACACACCCAAGAGTGATGATAAGAGTCATTGCTTGTTCCCTTCAAGGGAAATGTGTTGTGGTAGGATAGCTGTGATCACTGTGACAATAGAGATGCATAGTGAGTCTAAGCATGCAGCACAAGTCCCTGGAAGACCACAGGTGAAGAGGAGAAAGGTCTGTGCCCAATGACAATGTGAGTCCCCAGTGCTGCAGCCTCTGCTCTCCAGCTTTGGGTGTTTAGTGGTGTGGGTGCTGTGCTTCCCTCATATGTCTAGGAATAGTGGATTCTGTGCCACAGCTGACAATGGTGAGACCAAAAGGAAGAGGAATCTTTGGGTGGCCTTTCCTGGGGAGGGAGAAACTCACCCAGCACCTGAGGCTGACCCACTAATGATCCAACAGATCTATCTTGAGAGGAGGGCCTGGGCAGGAGATGGCGTGAGCCAAGTCTTTGCCTTTAGGGGCCTAAGTTTTGGTGAAGCAGGACACAGCCATGTGAAGACAATTCAGGAAAGATGATACATGATTAGGGCTTCCTAGAAGAGGGAGCTCTGAGCTGTGCCTCAGTGTACAGGTAGGATTTGTATGGAGGAAGCAGAGAGGAAAGGCATTCCAGGTGAGTGACATGAAAATGCATTAGACTTGAATCAGACCTGGTTCTAGTCTTGGTTCCACAACTCACTAGCTATGTGACCATGGTCAAGTCATTAATCTCTCCGAGCCTTGGTTTATTTATACAATGGACATGGCAATACCACCCCCCCACACACAGTGTTGTCATCAGAATTAAATGAGATTGCATTGATAAAGCCTGGCACCCAGAAAATGTTAACTCCATGGGAAAGAATGGGCATGGTGCAAATAGGTCTTAATTCAGGGGCCAAGGGCATGGCCCATAAGTGGGCTTCTGAAATTACATTTAAAAGTTTGTGTATTTGTTCTTTTCTTTTTTGCTGGAATAAATGTTTCATAGATTTATCAGAATATTGAGTCTAGAAATTGTAAAAGATAAAGAGCCATTGATACAGAACTTTAGACTTTAAAAAGTGTATTTGCTCATTATCTCATTTGAGCTCACATGAACCCCATGTGATATGCTGAGAGTATTATTATTTATATTCGACAGTTGAAATAACATTCTCAGAGAAACCTAGGACTGTCATGGACTCCAGACTTCTGTGGGTAGCTTCTCCAGCATCTTTCTCTTTTTCCCTTCCCAGGGCCTCCAGATTTCTATTGGAAATCCCATGTGCTTCTATGGTCTGGGGGTAGCTTGTGGCCTAGGCAAAGTTGATCAGCATATTCCATCTCAGTGGCCATTCTGATTCATGCATGAATACGTGACCTAAGAGTCCAATCAGAGTGAATTTCCCAATTTGTCACCATGAAATCCTGGACCCATTTTCTGTGTTTTTGCATGGACTATGTTGTAGGCATAGGTGAGATTTGGGATTGCCACATCTAATTTGTTCCCGTAAGCAAAGGGACCTCGGGAATAATGTTGACCCAACGGAGCCAAATGGGCACAGAGAGGAGGAGCTATATTCCTGATCAAAGTGCCCAAATTAACTCTAGATTTCTTCATACACATGAATAATAAATTCCCTTCGGTAGGCCAATATAAGTTTTCTATTATTTGTAACCAAAAATCTCCTAGTCAATATAGGTACCTTGACCAAGATCACACAACACATTGGTGAGAGAACTGGGGCATGAACACAACACCCTGTGGTTCTCATTAAAAACCATTTGGCTCAGGGGAAATCAGAGGGGAAGACGAACCATGGAGACTATAGACTGAGAAACAAACTGAGGGTTCTATAGGGGAGAAGCGTGGGGGGATGGGTTAGCCTGGTGTTGGGTATTAGAGAAAGCACATATTGAATGGAGCACTGGGTGTTATATGCAAACAATGAATCATGGAACACTACATCAAAAACTAATGGTGTAATGTATGGTGATTAACATAACATAATAAAATAAAATTAAAAAAAACCAAAAAACCATTTGGCTCTACTCTCCACCAGTTGGTCATGACCATTCCTGGTTTCGTTGATAGCTCAGCCTGCCTCTTGGGTAAGTTCCCATGAATTCACTTCTTGATGGACAAACAATGCTTTTAAAATCAGGTTGCTAGGTAATCTCTCTCACAAATTCAAGAGAGAACTTATGAAACTAGGAATTGGGTAACTGGGCTATTCCTCCTGGGAAATATTGATCTCTCGAAGTCTAGATGGGAAGGAATTAGCAGGGTTGTCATTCTGCCCACACTCTGCTCTTTCCTCCTTTTATCAAATGCATATTGAGTGCCTCCTCTGGGCAGGACCTGTGCTAATTATGGGCTGAATTAGCAATTAAAGTATTCTTTAGTATACATCCTATACATTTCTATACATCCTTGTTTTGTGGGCCTTAAAATCCAGTGGAAGACTTTCTGGCATTTGGGGGGCATATGGAGAGGTCCTGGTAGGTACAGGGGTATAGGCAGGTGGGGCTCATTTGGACCAGGGAGGTGTAGCCTCAGAGAATCTGCCAGGGCTGAGTAACACTGGGCTCTGTGGTGGAGCCAAGGTCCATCTTCAGCTATGGGAAAGGCTTCATACTGTGCCTACTGTATGCCGTGTGTGCTGTAGTGGACTGACAGTATCTGTATTGTGGAGAGGACATTGGTGTAAGTGATTAGACCTTCCAAGTACATTAAATGTTCAGAACCTTAGTTTTCCATATAATTAATGTATACCTTTACTTTATAGCATTCTCATGATTATTAAGATAATGTAGCTGAATATATGTTCTAGTAACTAGCACATAGTAAGTGCTCTATAGATTTATGTATCATTTTCTATGTCACCCTTATAGCATCATGCCCCCTCATTCATAAAAATAGAATACCTTCCAAAAAAACCCTTAGACTAAACATTATTAGGAAAGAAAATCACTATTTTCTGTATCATCCCATCCTAACTCACAAAGCTTAATTTCAAGGATTTATTTGCATGCTATGTATCTTTTGGGATAATGCTATCATTTATTGCAGTAGGTGTGGAATGAGCTGAGGGGAGGGCTAAAGAAGAATGAGCTGACCTGCACTAAACCTAACTCTGTGCTTATTAGCTGCTGTGTGACCTTGGGAAAGATACTTCAGCACTCTGAGCCTTGGTTTCCTCTTCTGTAAAATGGAGATTGTTTTTATTTACTGCTGAGAATTTGGGCATAGGTTTTGCTAGACTCTGGTAGAAGTCAGTTTTTTTCCAGAAAGACACCCTCATCGTATCAGATGTTTGTTTCTTTCTCTGTGTCTTCTGTTTTCCTGGATGTAAGTGCATTTTTTTCCCCATCAGAGCATTTTGGGATTATTTAGGAGCAAAGGAACATGAGACATTAGGGTTGGAGGGATAGGTGGCACAGGCTATGGCAGAACCCCAGCCTACTTGTTGACTCTGGGATGGCCAGCATGGTTTCTCAGACTTATTAGGACTTCACCTTCCAGGTAAAAGCATGACTTGTCCCATGACTAGCTGCTTTTCCAGGCCTGGTGGATGGCTACAGCCTTGAGTGGGACATGGTCCCTGAGGAAGCAGCCACCTCTGCTTCTGCATAAGTCTCTATGTATGGCCTCAGTGGGGAATCAGAGACAGCTCAGCTTCCTGTATCCACAGGACAGTGCTATTGTAGGATCAAGGGAAAGATGGATAGAAATGCATCTTAAAAATACCAGATGTCCAGGCGCCTGGGTGGCTCAGTTGGTTAAGCGACTGCCTTCGGCTCAGGTCATGATCCTGGAGTCCCGGGATCGAGTCCCATATCGGGCTCCTTGCTCAGCAGGGGGTCTGCTTCTCCCTCTGACCCTCCCCCCTCTCAAATTCTCTCTCTCAAATAAATAAATAAAATCTTTAAAAAAAAATACCAGATGTCCTCTCTTTTCATCACTTGGGATTTGACTACAGGTTGGAGTTTGTGGGTTCCCTTCTGCCCACATCAAGCTTGGAGGATAACTCACTCTTCAGTGATAGGGTAGATTTTTTATTGGATTTAGAAATTGGAAATTAATAAGATTGGCTGTTGTATCATAACCCAAACAAAACAGAAGCTTATTTCCTTTTCATTCCAGTGTGACTGCAGTGTGTGTGTAGGTCAGGAAGGGTCTGATTAGTTGGGAGAACAGAGTATGCTGTAGGGTGTATTTGAGCTCATCCTTCTCTCAGGACATGCCAGGCCAGAGCCATAGCTCATTTCAAATGGTTTTCTGAGTCAGGTGGATGATAATACATAAGTTGGTGTCCCATTGCAAGGCCAATTTGTGTGCTTCTCCTCCAAAGTCTTGGGAAATCTTTGAAATACCTAAAATGTACAGAGATAGCCAAGGTTTAATAATTGTGCCAAAAGAGTGGTAATTGTCCAAGTGTCTTAGTTTTGTCATGTGGTGTGTGTGTGTGTGTGTGTATGTGTGTGTGTATGTATAGGCTGTGTCTTCTTTTGAGTCTTTTTACTTCCAAAGGAGGATTTATCCCACCTCCCTTCTTTCACTGTGGGTGACAGGAAGGAAATACGGGAATGGACACACAACAATGGGTCTGTGTGACAAAAGGAAAAGGCAAAGCACAGAGCCAGGGAGAAGAGAGGAGAAGAAATGTAAGAGCACAGAGAAAAAATTCCAGGGGAAACTAGCAGAAAGAGGGAAAATCTACCCATAGTGTCAGGCTTTTAAGAAGATGAATTTTCATCATTCCAATTAAGGTGACCAAGGAAGGGCCAGTGTGCTCACAGTCAGGAGACCCATAGTGGGGTGATGAGTAGCCAGGGAGAGCTGGGCAGAAGGAGGGAAGATGAGGGTAATGGGAGAGAGAAAGAGGGAGGGAAAAGTCAACACAGGAACCCTCTGCCTTTAGCCACTGTGGGACAAGGGCAGGTGAATGAGGGCATGGGGCCAGGAGCAAAGGGAGACAGAAAAAAAGAAACACCTTCACTGGTACTGCCACCCAGAGTGATGGTAGTCTTGTGTCCCAAGGGAGTTGTGGGAGAGGACCAGGCTCTGGTCTTCTGAAGCCACTTTTCCACCTACATGCACTGGGGCCTTAAAGGGGCATGTATAATCTTTACCTGTGGCTATAGCCACTCCCTAGAGGCTGGCCAGCTATGCTTGCCCTTAGCACTAGTGGGTGGACAATGAACACTTGCTGTTCATTGGTACTGAATCTTCTTGACTGACAGGTTATGGACTGCTGGACAAGGAAGGGGGTGCACAGGGTACCCAGATCCACCTGTATTTTCCTCTGGACTTAGACCATTCCCCATGGTTTGGAGGATCTCCATGAAAGATTTCCAGCTCTCTTATGTTTTGGAAAATGCTTTTAGTTATAAAACAAAACAAAACAAATTCTCTCATTATGTAACAAAACTTGCTGAGTCCCCAGTTCTGGGAAGATGGAATTGCCCATTGCCAATATTTCCCTGGTCTCTTCTGTGGCATGTCAAGGAAACCTCAGCAGGTCTGCATCCTCTTTTCTGAACTGGTCCTGCACCTTGAGGGATTGGGGTGGCTCCTGGTAAGGTCTCCTTTCCTTTACTCATCCAGCTGGGCTCTTCCAGCTGTAGGTAGAAAGAGCCAGGCCACACAGTTCCCTTTGGCTTTTTGAAACATTGGAATTTATGGCTGAGAGGCAACTCTCTATTAATCTTTTTCTACAGTCTTCTGAGTTCACTCTGCTCTTTCTGAAAACAAATTTCTTCTGAAGGCAGAGGAAGTATCAGTGATTTAATTGTGCAGGTTGAATACAATGGTCCATAGAAGAAGAGGTTCCTAATAAGAGAAGAGAGTCTAGGGATCTTGGTGCTGACAACATGTGTCTCTTCTTCCACATAGACATGAGCCTCAGTTGTCTCAAATTTTAATTCTTCAGATGCTGCAAATGTGTTTTCCTCTAGTGTGTGTGTGTGTGTGTGTGTGTGTAAGTGTAAGGAAGTACAAATGGCAGAGACAGATGCTCACTAATTTCCAGAAGACACTGCTGGACTACATTTTCCCACCTCCATAGATTCTAAGTCTGGCCATGCAATTGGGTTCTAAGAAATGGAAGTGATATGTGTCACATCTAGGATTCAGCATCCCACCCCCCCACACCCCCCGCTGTGTCCCTCCATGACCTTTCCCCTTTATGGCAGGTGGAACAAAGGTGATCCTCAAGGTGCCTCCTTAGGCTGAGTTCCCTGAAAACAGATTTTGAGAAGAAGATCCACGTGTAGGTGGTTTATTGCATGGTGATCTCAGGAACAACACATGTGCAGGAGAGCATGACTGGACAGAGTTCATCTGAATTCAGTCTAAATAGAGGTGTTAGCTGATCCCAAGGGTTGCTCTGAAGCTGGGCTGGCCTGGCCCTTCAGAGATGCCCCAAATTGGGGAAAAGAGGTTGGGACTTTGAATCCCAAGTCACTGGATGTGGGCTCTCTCCAGGGGTGGGGGGATAAGGGGTAAGGTAGCACCTTTTGGCTATACCTCAAGAGGGTCTCAGCTGTGATCCCCCTCAAGAGAAAACACTGCTCAGTACCTTGGCCCTGAGGCACCTGGGTAATGTACCTCAGCACCCACCATGGTGACATGGAAATCTGTGTTGAAGGTGGCAAAGCTCTGTTGGTCAGAATCCATGAGCGCTTGTGTTTCTTTTCTTCCATGGTAGGTGAGATAGAGGATGAAGATGTGAGGGGAGACACACATCACTCTGGTTTCTGCTGAGATTTTTCCTTTAACTTTCTAGATGTCCAGTGAAAATATGTCTGTCAGAAAGAAAAGCAATTGCAATAAATATTCTGTAAAACTAGCCAAGGAGGAAGCTGCTGAAAGAACAGGAAACCTAGGGGGCGCCTGGGTGACTCAGTCGTTAAGCGTCTGCCTTCGGCTCAGGTCATGATCCCAGGGTCCTGGGATCGAGTCCCACATCGGGCTCCCTGCTCGGCGGGAAGCCTGCTTCTCCCTCTCCCATTCCCCCTGCTTGTGTTCCTGCTCTCGCTATCTCTCTCTCTGTCAAATAAATAAATAAAATCTTTAAAAAAAAAAAAAAAAGAACAGGAAACCTATAGTGTCCAGGGCTTGCCACCTTGTGGCTTCCTCCCAAATGGCCAGGTTTGGGGACCCACATATGGATACCTCTTTTTACCTTGTGTTATTCACAAGTTAGATGTTAACCTGTGCTTGGCAGACTCAGCTCCTGAGTTTTTTCTGATGTTAGCCTCCATATTGTTAAATAATATTCTTAACCTAGCAGTTCCCTATTTAACTTATCTAGTATCTTTAATTTACCACTGTGGGGGATAAACTTTTAGTACTCAAACATCAGGGCCTGCATTACCTCCCTTCTTCTACCATTCAATCAGTCAAATCATAATTTTTGGTTAAATCAGTATTCAATGTTTACATTACTATGATTATATAAATACTGTTCATAGTGGATGCTACTTGTGTGCTATAATTACATTCCATTTCTTGTGCAGTGTTTAACTTTTCTAGTAGTTGATTTTTGACTTGAAGAAATCGATTAGTTTTCTATCTACCTGTGACTAATTCTTCCCATACCTATGAGCTACCTAAAAGTTTCTCTCAATCTCATCTGGCAATTAAGTACTCTATTAGTTCTTGGCAGCTTCTCTCTTGGAGACTTCTGCCTTCAGACTTCCATCTGGACAGGTTGTTTCAGGCCACTCACATGGCTGTTGCTCAGGGACTTCCCTTCACTATCCTTGTCTGAGATCTTCAAAGTCCTAAGAAAAGATTTGAGATGTGAAAAAATATATATTGGCTCCAAAAATAAAATCACAATTAGAAATAAACAAACATTTAACTAAGTTGCATAATATCATGTCAACTAGTCAATTGCAGCTCAACTCAACATTCCTTGAAACAGCTCTCCAACTCTGATCTAGTCTGCATATCTGGAATATCCTGAGAAATACTCGAAGATACCCCCAAAGCACTTCTCTAGTTTTTTTCACATGGGAGGAGCTGCTATGACAAACAGATCTGGATATATGCAACACCTATTCAAACCTACCCTCACAGAGAAGGTGAACTCAATGGGAAGCTAAGACTATTTATTTATTTATTTATTTTAAATCTTTTTTTTTTTTAATTATTTATTTGCCAGAGAGAGAGAGAGAGAGAGTGTGTGCACACACACAAGCAGGGGGAGTGGCAGGGAGAAGTGATGTGGGACTCGATCCCAGGACCTTGGGATCATGACCTGAGCTGAAGGCAGATGCTTAACTGACTGAGCCATCCAGGCATCTCAAGCCAAGACTTTTTAATTTTTGCTATTCCCATAACTGACTCCTTTGTGTCATCTTCTCACCTGCCACTGTTACCAACCTTATTCCTCTGGTGTGATCCACCATGTATTTTCTAAGATTGGAGTCCATTTCCTAGCTCTATCCTTTAACTCTCCTTCTTGGACAGGGGATTCTACAAATGGTCCTTTGGGTGTTAACTTTATTGACCAAAGTGACCTCCATCTTCTTTCTCCCCTTATGCTTAGCTCCTCCTCCAGCCCCTGGAGGGAGGTGAGATCAAGAAAGCAATATTTCCAGTTGTTCATTACAATGAGAGTGTTGTCACATGGTGTTCTGGATGTCTTCCTTTTACTCTCCAGAAGAATTCTCTACCCTTTTTCACCATGCTTACAGTGCCAAGAAGCTGACCTGAATGGATTGCATCATACAGCCTTTCTTGCCCTCAGCTTCCATTTGGATTTGGCCAGTGGGGGCTCTGTAGGTGAGTGAGAGTATGGGAGCTTACGTTACAGTGATCTCTTAGCTAGCATTTTTGGACCTGGAAGCTACTCTCTCTCCTTGCCAGCTAGCCATGTAACTGTTTTCATTATGAAAATGAAGTCATAGGCATAAGCCTTTCTGTAGATACTTATGTAGCTGCTCAACCTCAAGAAAGAAAGAAATGCCACATTCTTTTTGTGACATAATTTTTATTTTGTTTCTATTTTCTGAGAATGCATATATTTGATTTCAGTCAAATTGGTCTTCCTTCATTTTCCTTGGGTTTGGACTTACTTTGTTGTGTTATAAATTTGGGAGTTGAAGGTGTCTGTGTTAAATGCTCATGGCAGCTCCTATTGATATACCTTTGGTTCCACCTGATCCCCGGTGGTCAGTCCATACAGGCCACTGCTAAGTCATCCTTGTAATTTCCAGAATCATCTCAGGCCTGCTTTGCAACACTAAACAAACATATGACCTTTTTTCTCTGACGTTATTCTAGGGCTATGCCTAGGAAAGGAGAGAGATTATCTGCTCAGCTTTTGATTATCTCAACCCTTGCTGAGGGGTCTATTTTCCACCCAGAAGGGAGCAGGTTCCCTTTCTTAGAGATTTCCAAAATGTCAGTTCTCAATCCTTACTCCTACAGTAGGATATCTTTCCCCAGTTTGAAGAGTAAGGGGTGGAAAACCCTGTTCTGTGTCCTCCTGGATGCCCCTAAATCTACTGCATACATCCTGAATTCCTTTTTTTCCCTTCAGGGCCTATAGATTTTGGAAACCCCAAATCCAGAAAGGGACTGGATGATCCAGGAGGGAATTTGAGGGGTTAAGAAAACCAAGAGGCATACTAAAGGGGAAAATGGATTACTTTAAAACATTTCTAGCTTGCTCCAACCTTACCCCCAACTATGTCCTCTTGGGTAACATGAAGGAGAAGTGCTGAGAAATGGTGAGCAACAATTGGTTGAATACTCCATAGCATAGAAAAGGAAAAAACTAAGGGTTGACATGTTGTGCAAGGTAGGCTGGGGAAGGGACCCTTGAAGAGATGGAGGGCTGGTCTGTTGGAGCTCAGGTCTATTGAGGGGCAGCAAAGCCTGGAGCCAGAAACAGTCACCAGGAATGAAGTCCCAGGTCAGGATTGGTTAAGACTGACAACTACTTAGAGAGGCCAGCATAAGTAGAGGCAGAGAACAATGCCACCTGTACTTGAGAAAGTGAGAGGACGGCCTGTTATCATTTTGAGGATTCAACCTAAGTCCTTGGAAAAGGGCAATAATATCAACAATAACTTTTATTGTTAAATGAGTCCTGATCATTTAATCCTTACTATAGCCCATTGAGATACTGTGTATAATTATCCACTTTTTTGATGAGGAAATTGAGAGCAGCGAGCTTTTTTCCTAACCAGGATTGCAAAGGTAGTGAAAGATCAGGACTTATCTGCAGGTCTATCTCCTTCTAAACCTGGGTCTCAACTACCCTGTCTTTGTGTTACGTGGTCCTATTTTTGCAGCAGAAAAATAGGGTGGTTGAATCAAGGACAGCTTGAGGAGTGAGTTGATAATGATAGTGATAATAAATGATGGTAATGAAACATTAAAGACTAACATTAGAAATCTCCTATGTGCCAGGAACTCCCAGGACCTTCTACACAACCTCATTTCCCTCCACACTCTCAGAATCAGTCTAAGTCACTCAGTTATGAGGCTGTCTTGCACAAAACAAATTAAACAATCCCCACTGCTCTTACTGCCCTCAATTTGAGTTCAATGAAAGTACTGGTTCTTTAGTACTTACTCACTCTTGGCTGTAGTAGGATTGTATTCAAAAGTCACTCTGGAATTGATCTCTAAAAGAATTCTGTTGAGTTGGACATCAGAAAAATGGAGGAGTAGCCAGCTCCAAGCTCTTGTCTCCCCACACAAACACCAAAAAAAACAAGCAAAAATTGTCAGAACGAATGTTGTAAAAACTCTGAAAAAACAGTAAAAAGCTTACATCAATAAAGTGAAGGTGAAATCAATAAAAAGTCAACTTAAAAATGCTCCTGGAATTCAAGAAATTAGCTGTCAAAACACTAGGTGACTACAAGCTAAGGAACAGGGACTTTAGTGACCACACACAACAAAGAATACAGTCTATGGAAAAAATTGTTGTCATTAAATAAACAGACAAATACAACCTTCAAGAATCACAAAAATGCAACAAACTCTGAGGTAGAGAAAGAATCTCATTTCCAGAGTTACCATATTATAGTAGTCAAATGTTCAGTTTTCAACAACAACAACAAAAATCACAAGGCATAGAAAGAAATAGGAACAAATGCCTCTGCAAAGAAATAAAGTAAGTAGAAAGAAACCATCCCTGAGGGAGATTAGTATTGGACTTACTAAACAAAACTTTAAAACAATAATCTTAAATATGTTCAAAAAGCAAAAGAAAAACATGGACAGAAAATTAAAGGAAATCAAGAAATAAAGTATAAAAAATGTTAATATCAATAAAGAGGTAAAAATTATTTAAAAAACATAAGTTCTTGGGGTTAAAAGTACAATAACTTAAAATATAAATAAACTTATGTGTTCAACAACAGCTAAATGTGGTATATACATACAATGGAATATTTTTCAGCCTTAAAAAGGAAGTTTTAATGCATGGTATAACATAGATGAGTCTTGAAAACATTATACCAAGTGCAATAAGCCAGACAAAAAAAGGATAGATATTGTATGATTCCATTTATGTGAAGTATCTTGAATAGGCAAATTCATAGAGACAGAAAGTAGAAGTTACCAGGGGCTGGGGGAAGGGGAAAATGGGAAATGAAGTTACTGCTTAATGGTTACAGTGTTTCTGTTTGGAATGATGAAAAAGTTTTGTAAATACATAGTGCCAGTGGTTGCACAACATTGTGAATGTAATTAGTGCCACTGAACTGTACACTTAAAAATGGTTAAGATGGAAATTTCTGTGTTATGTATATTTTACCATGATTTAAAAAAATAAAGAGTAAAAAAAAAATTCTGTCATGAACACAGTCAGTTGCTTTTACAGCATATATTCACTCATTCTTTCTTCCTAGTACTTGCTCAGTTTGGTTCAGGAACCTAACTCTCTTGGGTTTCTCTCAGTAATGAGCACCCAGAACTGGACCTAAGTAAGAGTGGCCCAATCTGAGGGTCCCTTTCCGATTGCCTGTGATTGGCTTTGGAAGCCAGGGTTAAGCCAATCAGTGCATGGGATTTTTGGAGGACTGTTTTTGGTCCAGCAGGGGTGCTCACAGAGCCTAAAATGGTTCATTCAGACTGAAGGGGAAAAAATATTCATTACATTATGAGAAGTTTACTTTCTTCTTTCCTCTTGATGAACACTGGAATATTTCCTAGTTAAGCACTTTATAAATTGGAGACATATGTGGGGTGAGGTGAAAGTAGTCCTTTGAAGGGTGAATGATCTTTTCCCTTCTCTTCATTCATATCTCACTATGAATATTCTGAAGAACAATTAAGGTACTTATGTTTTGGATTTGTATCATATAGGTTCTACTGTATGTCCTACTCCGTCCAAGCTGGGTGGGAGGCATAATCAAGGAAATCCCTGGAGAGAGGATCTATTATTCTTTGCTACTGTGGAACATGAGCCCTCTCCTCTCTGAAGCCTTGGAGATTCTCTCCAACATAGCTGACAGATTCCCTGCAAAATAAGTCACAGGTGCTTCCTGACTTTGGGGAAATTGATCATTTGTTATGACATTGAAAAATAAAATACAGATGAAGAAAGCAGAGAGATACTGGCTCTGTTGTTCTGACAACCTCATATCCTAAGTACAATAATATAGGCCTCAGTTGAGCTCTCTGCTGTGTGATTGATTCTACCTGACTAGTTCCCCAGTGGGTCCCCGCTGGAGACAGACTGGCAGGGGTCTGTCTGGGCATGCTTATCTGGATATTTATTTGTTTCTTCTTTTGTTCTATATTCTCAGTGGAGGAAATGGCAAGGGGGCTCATATCTTCACTGTTTATCCGAGTGCCTCTTACTTCATTGATGTTGCCAGTGAACAACAGAGCTGCCACTCACAGCCATCCCACTGACATCAATCAGCTTCCCTGAGGAAAAGAGGTGTTATTGATAAATGATGTGGGGACAACTGGGTAGCCATGTGGAAAAATAAAAAAAAAACCCAAAAAACTAGAACCACAATTTCACTTTTTTTTTTTTTGAATCACCATTTCCCTTTACCTCAAAATAAATTCTAGATGGGTAAGAGTTTTAAACAAAAAAATAAAATAAAACCATGAAATTAAAGCAGAAACTGTGCTGATAAACTTGAACATCCTGAGAAAATGGACTCATTTTTTAAAATTTTATAAAATATTATAATTGAATGAAGAAGAAATAGAAAACTATAACATTTCAAGAGACACTAAATAAACAAAAAGGATAAATACTCTGTCCTCCCCAAAAGCCTCGAATACAGATAATTTGTGAGTTCCAGTAAACTATCAATAAAGAGATGTTTCTTACCTAATTTCAGTTATCCAGAAAGTAGAAAAGAAAATCAAGTTGCCAAGCTCATAGTTTAGCCACAATTTCAAAACTGTATAAGGACCAAACAAAAAAATTGTAGACTTATTTTACTTTTTAGAATAGACAGAAATCTCAATCAAATCCAACTTGCCTTAACAAGTTCATTCAATATGCTCACAGAAGGTTTATCTCAAGAGTGTAAAGATAGTCCAACATTAAAAAAAAATCTCTTTATGTAATTATGTCAATATATGCAGACAAAAATTGGATAAAGTTTAATACTTCATTATCTTCTAATTTAAAAAATGTATTGACAAATAATATACTTGCAGAAAAGTGTACCAACCACGAGTGTATGGCTAAATTAATTTTCATAAACTGCAAGTGCTGGGAATGGCCAGCAACCCCTGTACTGACAGATGAAAGATGACTCCAAACTTTGCTGTGAAAGAGGAGAAGGCAAGGGGGTCAACACTCAGAGATGAAGACTCTTTGCTCTTCTTTGCTCCCACCTTTACTGGTCCTTCAGGATGATCATAAATCTTTATAACTGTTTCTTAAGCATGTGATGTGTGACAAGGGGTCTTACTGGAACTAAGAGGATCTGTTTATGGGAAAGATACCATATGCTAATCTGCGTATTCTACGAGTACTACTAAACATAGCCTAGAAGACAATGCATATATCTCTTAGATCATAGGGTGGCTGTTTGGACTAAGAAACGTTCAGGGAAGGCAACTCCCCACTGCATGGCATTCCTATGGCAGAGTGGTCACACAGGCTTCAGCATTCCAAAGGCCTAGCCCTTCTCTTGAAACTTCCCTGCCCCCAGTGTCCTCCATGTTATATTTTAGCAAGCCAGGTATTCTGGATGATTTCATGCTCTACATTAATCCCAACATGCAAGTATCCATGCAACCAGCACCCATAACCCTCAGTGTCACCCCTACACCCTGGACAAGGGCAACCACCATCCTGACTTCAAATCAGCAGAGTAAAGATATATTGTTCAATAAATGTCAATATTGAGACCACTCAGTAACCATGTGAAAAAAACAAATTAGGATTCATAGTTTACTTTTGTCTGGTTGCACAGTAAGTGAAGTCATACCTTCTGTCCCCCTTTGTGTCTGGCTTGTTTCTCTCAACTTGAGAGTTGTCAGCTCCATTATGATTGTGGAGTTCAATTGTAGTTTATTCATTTTTACTGAGGTATAGTAGTCCATCATGCAAATATAAGGCATTTTATTTACCAATTGAGATAATTTGATGAAAATGTGGGTTGTGTTCAGTTTGGGGCTATTAATAATAATGCTGCCATGAATATTTTCACACATGACCATTGCTAAACTTATGTATGTATTTCTTCTGTATGTACCTTGGAGTGAGATTGTGATCACAGGAAATGTGTATATTCAGCTTTTATAGATAATGCTAAACAGTTTTCTAAGGTGATTGTCTTAGGTTAGAAGTAAGGTAAGGGGAGGGGAGGAGCAAGATGGCAGAGAAGTAGGAGACCTAAATTTCATCTGGTCCCAGGAATTCAGCTGGATAGGGATAAAACCATTCAGAACACCTACAAACTCAACAGGAGATTGAAGAAGAGAATAGCAGCAACTCTCTGAACAGAATAGCGACCACCTTCTGGAAGGTAGGATGTGTGAAGTGAATCTGAGGTGATATTCGGGCAGATAGACGGGGGGGGGGGGGGGGGG
>NC_138371.1:98856648-98900473 GCF_054177405.1 Leptonychotes weddellii | reverse complement strand
TATATATACACAATGGAATATTATGCAGCCATCAAAAGGAATGAGATCTTGCCATTTGCAGCGATGTGGATAGAACTGGATGGTGTTATGCTGAGCGAAATAAGTCAATCAGAGAAAGACATGTATCATATGACCTCACTGATATGAGGAATTCTTAATCTCAGGAAACAAACTGAGGGTTGCTCGAGTGGGGCATGGGGTGGGAGGGATGGAGTGTCTGGATGATAGACATTGGGGATGGTGTGTGCTATGGTGAGTGCTGTGAATTGTGCAAGACTGTTGAATCACAGACCTGCACCTCTGAAACAAATAATGCAATATATGTTAAGAAAAAAAAAAAAAGAACATAGCAGGAGGGGAACAATGAAGGGGGGGAAATTGGAGGCGGAGATGAACCATGAGAGACAAGGGACTCTGAAAAACAAACTGAGGGTTCTAGAGGGGAGGGGTTGGGAGGATGGGTTAGCCTGGTGATGGGTATTAAAGAGGGCACATTCTGCATGGAGCACTGGGTGTTATGCACAAACAATGAATCATGGAACACTACATCAAAAACTAATGCTGTAATGTATGGTGATCAACATAACAATAAAAAATTTTAAAAAAAGAAAGAAAAAAAATTTATAGAGAAGAATGAATATTCCTAAAATTTAAAGATGATTTAGGGAAAAAAGAGCACAAAGGAGATTTATCCTACTATTTATGAAGAGGTAACAATATTACCATAATCACACCAGTGTGAGATTGGTGTAAAAACAGGCAACTAGACCAATGGGACAGAGTAGAGATGGTTCAGGGACAAACCCATGCATATATAGTATTTGATGAAAGATGAACATAAATCAACAGGTAGATAGTATTGGGAAAATTGGCTACCTACCTTAACCTGTACATAGTAGGGGAATCCAAATGTGTTAAAGGCCTAAATGTAAAAGGTAAAACTATAAACCTAATAGAAGATATAAGTATGAGAGAGTAAGTATGACAAATGAGGTCATACCTCTTAAAAAAGAACAGATTGTTCTCAGAAAGGGAAATACAAATGCCTCTTAAACACAGAAAAAAGATTTTTTTTAAAAATAGAGTATTTATTTTTAATTTTATTATTATTTTTAGAAAATTTTAAGTAGGCTCCATGCCCAGTGACTGACCCAGCCAGGTATCCCCAGAAAATGACTTTTAACTTCACTCAAGTTAAGAGATACCCCAAAGATACAGATGTAGTGAAAAGAAGGGGCACATGCACCCCAATATTCATAGCAGCAATGTCCACGATAGCCAAATTGTGGAAGGAGCCGAGATGTCTTACAACAGATGAATGGATAAAGAAGAGGTGGTACATATATACAATGGAATATTACTCAGCCATCAGAAAGGATGAATATCCACAATTTTCACTGACATGGATGGAACTGTAGGGGATTATGCTAAGTGAAATAAGTCAAGCAGAGAAAGACAATTATATGGTTTCACTCATATGTGGAACATAAGGAATAGCATGGAGGACCACAGCGAAAAGGGAGGGAAAAATGAAGGGGGGGAAATTGGAGGGGGAAAATGAACCATGAAGGACTATGGACTCTGGGAAACAAACTGAGGGTTTCAGAGAGGAGGGGGATGGGGGTGGGGTAAGGGGATGGAGTAGCCAGGTGATGGGTATTGAGGAGGGCACGTGTTGGGATGAGCACAGGATGTTATACACAACTAATGAATCATTGAACACTACGTCAAAAACTAATGATGTACTATATAGTGGCTAACTGAACATAATAAAAAAAGGTTATACTATGAAAAAAATTAAGTTTAATTATAAAAAAAGAAGATTAAATTAAAACTATAATGAATACATTTTTTTTTTCACTTATTGGATTGGCAAAGATGCCAAAGTTCAATAAGGGTTAAGTTGCTAGGGCTCCGGGGTGGCTCAGTTAGTCGGGCATCTAACTCTTGATCTCAGCTGGAGTCTTGATCTTGGGTTTGTGAGTTCAAGCCCCATGTTGGGCTCCATGTTAGGCGTGGGGCCTACTTAAAAAAAAAGTAAGGGTTAGTTGCAGACAATGGAATCCACCTATCTGGTGTAAGCAGAAATGGTTTTTGTGCAGGGAATTGGTGCTTACAAAATATTTAAGAATCTAAGTAGTGTCCTAGGAAAAATTCCCATGCCAGGGTCACTCTGTCAAGATGAGGAGGGGAATGGCTGTTGCTGTAGAATGCCATGGATACCTGTCATTATTGCTGCAACAGTTGGTGAATCAGACCACTTGGTGAATTAAGAAGATGCCACTGTGTGATGCAAACTGGAGCAGCCACTCTGAAAACCAGTATGTAGTTTCCTCAAAAAGTTAAAAATAGAGCTACCCTATGACCCAGTAATCACACAACTGGGTATATACCCCAAAGAACACAAAAACACTAATTTAAAGAGATATATGCATCCCTATGTTTATTGCAGTATTATTTACAATAGCCAAACTATGGAAGGACCCCCAGGGTCCACTGATGGATAAATGGACAAAGAAGAGGTGTGTGTGTGTGTGTGTGTGTGTGTGTGTGTATTTATATATACATATGATGGAATATTACTCAACCATAAAAAGGAATGAAATCTCACCATTTGCAGCAACACAGATGGACCTAGAAGGTATTATGCCAAATGAAATTAATCAGACAAAGACAAATACCATATGATTTCACTTATAGGTGGAATATAAAAAACAACGAACAAAACAAAACAGAAATAGACTCATAGATACAGAGAACAAATTAGTGGTTGCCAGAGGGGTGGGGATTGGTGAAGTAGGAGAAGGGGATTAAAAGGTACAAACTTCTGGTTATAAAATAAAAGACACGAGGATGCAATGTACAACATAGGGAGTACAGTTAATGATATGTAAATTTTTTTATGGTGACTCACAGCAGCTAGATTTATTATGGTCATCATTTCATAATGTGTATAAATATTGAATCACTATGCTATACACTTGAAACTAATATAATATCATACGTCAACTACACTTTGGTAAAAAAAAAGAAGCTTCCACTACAGCTGCTGGCTCTAATACCCCAGCCAAATGGATGTCTCATGCTCTGCCTCTCTAATCATAGGCTCCAAACCAGTCTTGTGGTAGTACATCTGACTGGTGGAACTTGGCCCTGTCTGGGGCCCTGGCTGCTAAGGTGTGTGGAGGGTGTCATTTTTAGCTCCTCAGCCTTGGTGTACCGGGGAACAGAATGGAGGTTGAAGAGCCAGTTAATGGATCCACCAATGGATCCACCCACTACCAAGGGTGCCCTTGCTAGTCTGCATGAAACTGGTGGGCTCTGGGCTTGGGTACTTGTGAAGGGCCGAATGTGTCTCTTCTGATCACTTGTCACAAATACAGAGCTTTACCCTTCTGTGCACATAAATGTGTTGTGGAAATCTGTCCGAATGCACTTCTCTTTGCTGCGACTTCCTGTGCTTGCTCCTGAGCCTGGAGAAATATAAGGGGTTAGAATGGTAGCATTGCAGAAACAGCCAAGGTGATCCCTTTGCACAGAAGCACACAGCTACGTCTTCTGCTCTTTATGGGAAAAAATAACACAGGTGGAAAGAGCTCTGGGCTGCGTCAGGAGTCCTGGGTTCTAGTTCAGCCTCTGCTGTACTTCCCCAGGGCCAGGGATAACTTTTCCCTTCTGGGTCTGAGATGGGAGACCAGGACAAGTGTTTCCCCTGCATGTTAAAGCCACACAGTCTTGTGGTGAATGGAGTCAGGGAACTGTATCAAATGAAACATAAAAGTAGAATTGCTCTGGTCGAGTTGAGGGGAGCTTGATGTATGGAGGGGAGCCCGGGCCTCCTGATCCTCTCAGCTTCTGCAGTGGGCTTGAGGAAGTTCTGGGGAGCACAGTTTGAAAGCCATGGGACTGGCCACTTTCTAAGGCGACTTTCAGGCCTAAGATATTGTCTCTATGTCTTTTGCAGCTAAGATTCCAAAGGTCACTTCTATCAGAGGCATCAGCAGAAAACAACTGGCAACCAACCAATACACCAAATAGTACCCAGTTCCACGTATGTGGAAGGAAGAATTTGCTTTAGACTTCCAGGTACCATCATTTTGTTTTCTTTTTGTACATTGAGCTAAATCAGGCTGTTGGAGATGTGTACCCTCAGTCACTACTGGAGTTCCCTGTTTTTGTCTAGGAACTCCTATGAGCATCCCAGCCTTGCGGGAGCTAGAGAACCTGCCTCTTCTCAGCTGCCTCCACCGTTCACACTGCTCTTTGGCTCCACCATCCAGGGCTTAGAGATGCCCAGCAAGAGGCTCACAGTCAATGCCTGGTGCACCATTGCCTGAGAAGCCGCATTTCTCAGAGATATGACTCTCTGGGAATACTGCAGCCAAATGCAATGGGAGTCTCTGCTCTTTCAGAAGCCTCCAAACTCCTGGGGTAAGCTAACCCATCTCTTCCCCTCAATTACCCACCTCCGTCTCTCCTGCCTCTTTCTTTCCCGCCCCAGCTGAACCACCTGGTCTACTGAGCCTGGATTTCTCAAATAAGGCAGGGTATGGATTGATTTTAGGGTGCCTGGAAACTTCAGTTTTGGACCCCAACTACAAAAGTCTTTCATGACACTTTCAAGACCCCAGACCTTGGAGCATCAGGATTTGTTTGGTGTAAGAGAGGGGAGTGGGGATGAAGTGGTGAACGGTGAATCCCAGGACTTACACTTTCATTCTTCAAAATACCTCATGAGAGAAAATTGGACTAAAACATAGGGCTTCATGTGCTTAAAAATATTTGTAAAATAAAGCAAAGGTTAAAGAATAAAAGAAAAATCTCCTGTAACCATCTGGAAATAACCCACTTGGTAATATTTTGGTGTATTTCCTTTCAATTTTTGTTCTAAGCATATTTTTCCATCATTAATATCATATTTTATATGCATTTTTGCAATTTCTTCTCCGTATTTTAAAACTATTATATACATTTAAGGAAGTTAAACGTCTTTCACCATTTAACAAATATTTGTTGGTTCTCATAGCATAGGCTCTGGGGCTTCGGTGGAGCACAGTAGCCCCCACTGTTCTTACAGTGGCCTACAGTCCTGAATCCAGGGGGCAGGGGCTGGGGAGCACTGCCATACAGGTTGGGGAGGGTTCTCCCAAGTCAGTGCCTCCTCTGAAGGGAATGCAAAATTTCGTGAGTGTGTATGAGCATATATATTTTTTTCTGAAGAGAAGACTCACAGGTCTCATTAAATTTTCATGACAACATGGATGGACCTAGAGGGTATTATGCTGACTGAAATAAGTCAGACAGAAACAGAAAAAAGCATATGGTTTCACTTACAGGTGGAATCTAGAAGAAACCAACCGAGCCAACAAAAACAGAAATGTTCTCATAAATACAGGGAACAACCTAGTGGCTGCCGGACAGGAGGAGGGTGGGAAATGGGCAGTTTAGGTGAAGGGGATTAAGAGGTACAAACTTGCAGTTGTGAAATCAGTAAGTCACAGGGATGAAAAGTATAGCATGGGGAATATAGTCTACATTGTAGTAACATATGGCGATAGATGATGACTATGCTTATGGTAGTGAGCACTGCATAATGTATAGAATGGTCAAATCACTATGTTGTACACCTGAAGCTAATACAACACTCTATGTTGACTATACTTCAATAACAAAAATTAAACAAAAAACTTCAAAGGACACTGTTAAGCCAGGGACTGCTGATTGATGAGGCAGTGAGGTTGTGGGCTGGAACAGGATGGCCCAGGGAGGGTGAAGAGGAGCATGCTGAGATGGAGAAGTTGAGAAAAGCAACTGAGAAGAGCAGGTTGATGAGGGAGGTAGAATACCATGCCTTGCCCTGCATCCAGCATGGAAAGGGTAGACAATAAGTGAAGGAACAAGAGAATTTCAAGAAAAGTCTAATTAAATGAAGGACCACAAGGTGCTTGGATTGCACCTGTGCTATTACTTATGCAGAGAGCATATCTTTCCTCGGGACATCCTCTGAGCCTCATGCTCCTCCTGGGTACCAATACCATTTGCCCAGGGGTGGAATGATTCAGTTTCGCTAGGGACAGAAGTCCCCACTTTGGTCCCAAAACACGCTTCGGCAGAGAGCCTCATCAGAACCTGCAATTTCACGACAGGCACCTGTCCAAATGAGTGTGTATTTTTGCCACAGTGTTTTTGCGACTTCTCCAAATTGCTATCCTTTAGCCATGGACTGCATCTTTAGTTTGGAAGCTTGTTCTGGGCAATAGATCTGGTGTCTCTTCCAGTTCTCAGTGTCCCATGAAGTAGCTCTCTGTTAGCATACACATAATCAAAGCGGCCACCTCATTTTTCTTTTCAGTTTTATGATGCTTGTAGGTCACCTTTGATCAGCCAGGGCCTAAGACTGGACTCCAGCTGTTCCTAGGGATCTGGTGCCATTCTCTGAACATGTTGATAAATGCCCAGATTTAAAATGGGCTTTGGACAAAGATGAGAAATAAATACTTAATTCAAGCTGGGACTCAGGCATCAAATGTATTTACCCAGGCAGTGAAATATTTAATACCATGTTGTTAAGCTGCTGTTGTACATGGATGACATACTTATTCATGTCTATAAAGAAAAAAAAAAAAGACCCGAATGAATCACTTTAAATTGATTGTTTATATGAGCCTAGAAGAGGGAAGACAGTTGAGTGAAGCCTCTGTGAGCTTCTGGAATTGTCCATATAGATGCATTGGGGTGATGCACGTCATACTGCCTTTTCACCAAGTCTACCTGCCTGAGGTGTTGGCAGGACTGATGGAGAGATTTCTGCATAATGGGGAAGTCTCAGAAGCAGCCAAGTGGCTCAGGTCATTAGTGCTGGAGCTTTGAACTGGCTCAAGATTAGCCTCAATTATTAACCCTCTTTAATATTTCAGAGTGTCTATAATAAAAGAAGCATGGTGCATTTAATTTATAGTTATGCAGTCAGAGATTGTCAGACCTGAAAAGGACTTAGACTGTCTTGGGTGTTGGGAGGTTCACAAGCTTTTGCATTCTGCAAGATGCCTGAGGGATGCCCCAGTTTCTCTTGGCATCAGTGCTCTTGAAGGCAATGATTCTAGTGGTTTAAGAATGGGGGTGCAAAGGGGGAAGGGTTTGCATGCTTCAGAGTAACAAAGTCTTCCAATGTTGCCTTGAGTTTCAAAAATGCCTCATTTAGA
This sequence comes from Leptonychotes weddellii, assembly GCF_054177405.1. NCBI lineage: Eukaryota > Metazoa > Chordata > Mammalia > Carnivora > Phocidae > Leptonychotes > Leptonychotes weddellii. Next base: position 98,893,271 of record NC_138371.1, on the reverse strand, counting down.
GGATCCCAAATTAATGAAATTCATCCAGAATAAATTCATCATTTATTTTGTTTATTTATGTTTCTTACTATATAATCAAGAAAGAGGCCCATGACTCCCTCTTTTATATCTTCACTATTAATCCCTTCCCTGAATTGCAAATTCACAGTGTATGTCTAACTGGCATCTCAAACATTATTTTGGCTGAAACAGGACTCTTGATTTATTCTCTCTACTCATTCAGTGCTGGAGGCTGGAAGGGTGGTGGTCCATGTGCCAGGTGCTGGTGAACTATTTGGTAACAGCACCACCTATGCTGTTACCAAAATAATAATAATAATAATAATAATAATTACCCAAATAATTAAAACTCCTAGTTTAAAGAGAAGAGTTTGTTACGCAAAATGTTGATAGTATGTGTTGGTTGCTGTTGGCTGAATGTAAAAAAAGAATAAAGTCGAGAAATCTGGGGACTTGTACAGCTGGACGAGGCAACTGCTTCTCAATCCTAAACAGTAAAAGTTAATATTGGGGAATATTTGAACAAAAAAGGCAGTTAAAAGTCAGACTTGTAGCAAGGGCTGAACTGAGGGTTTATCGCATCAGAGAGAGAGACAGAGAGCGAGAGGCAGGCAGGCAGGGAGGGAGGGAGGGAGAGAGAGGATTCTCAAGAACTCAGATGTGGCAATGGCATATGGAGTTGATGAGAATTAAATTGGTAAGAAACTGACCATGTTTTTGGCTTTTTGAGAGAGATATATTGCCAAAGAAACAAAAGTCTGGACCGAAATGGTTTGTAATGAGACTTAAAATGATCTTTGGGCCTCCTCTGTAAAGAGGAGGTAGAAGGAACGGCTCAGCCCTGGAAGGACACATTCTCTAACACCCTCTTTAGGTGTAACCAATGAGAATAACATGAAAGGAGGGTCCTCCCTGAGGGCAGAGGCAAGGGCCCCCAGAAGCAGAACTAGGATCTCATTAAGGAACATTGCCCTTCCTGGCTGGGGTTCCACTTAAGTCTACCCAGCAGGATTTCAGAATCTCAGTGGACCTGTGTGGCTGTGTATCTCCCATTCTCCCCCTTTCCTAGTGGGATCATGTGTTTTGGTTGTCCCATCAATATTTTTTGACTGTGTGCAGTAGGGGAGGGAGGGCAGCTTTTGTTTTGGGTTCATGGGTCTCAGATGAAGGGTAGCCACATCTGGACTCAATGCACAGACTGCCCAGCATTATCACCTGGTATGGAGACCCCTATAGGAGCCTGTATTTTGAACCCGGTGCCCTGACTCTTAAACACTCACAGTAGGTGGTCTACACATGAGCTCTGAATAAATGAATGAAGGGCTGAGTAAACCATGAATTAATGACTGGGCTTATTGAAGCCTGCTCCAAGGCCCTGGGAACACAAAGATGAATGAGGGAGTCCATGCTCCCTTATGGTGCTCCCAGGAAGGACTTCCATCAGAGGAGGAAAGGGGGTGGACGAACTCTCAGAGCACAGACAGGAGGAGTGGGTCTGAGTGAGATGTGTGGCGGGTGGGTGCTGGTTGGCACTGTTCAGAGGAGGCAGGCCAGGGGTCCTCAGGCATGGCTTTTGGACTAAGGATGGCTCTCAGGTTCAACATCTTTCCTTTTCTGTAATACTGACTTCTTCAAAAGGCCCCAGTAACAATCCCACAAGGGACAGGGGTGGCTTCCCAGCCACAGGTATGTGGCAGGTGGAGGGGTGGGACTGAAGGCATCAGGAGTGGATAAGACCCTTAGTGATGCTCTTTAGGGCAAAGTTGTGACTCTGCCTGTGGTTTACAGACCCATTCTGCTGACTTGTGTGTGAAACCCATCTATCCCATGGGATGACTCATGCCAGAGTGGTACATACTGGGTGACTCCCATACCAGCTGATTCACACTCACACAGACTCACACACTGGGTGACTCACAGCATGGTGACTCACACACCGGGTGACTCACCCAGGCTCTCTCTTCAAAGAATTTGTATGATGTGGTGTGCAGTACTGTCTTTCCTGGGTTTAACCTCAGTGATGGACATGGTGGCCACCACTGCCAAGCTGGGTGAGCTCACTTCTCAGGGCACCTAACCACATCCTGGATGGTTTGGGACATCCCACTTCATTTTCATGCAGTCCTGGTATGAGCAACATAGTGAGGAGCCTTGTGAAAAGCATTGTCTGGACCTAAAATATCTGCTTGAGTTAAAACCCAGGCAAGGAAAGAAATCCAGGCTAAATGGTCCTGAGCCACAGGCCTCCCCAGTCAGGTACAGAGTATTCTCAGTGCAAGGCTCTGTGATGATTTATGAGGAGGAGGCCAGATCCCCTGAGAAGCTCCTGGGATGGACAGCCATGACTGGGTGATGAAGCCACAGCCTTCTTTCCTCCTGGGGACTCATTTCATCCCCCCCTGCACAGGACCCTGCCTTCTCTGTCCTGTGGATACCTGCCCCTTGGGTGTCAGAGAAGTCGCCTCATCCAGTCCTGTGGGCTCAGCCCCAGTAAGTCCTCATTCTCCAGAAACCACCGGATCAGACAGTACTGGGCTGAGTTGTGCCATCAGGCAGGCCTGGGCTCCTGGGCCTGAATGACTCTCATCCAGCTAGGCAGAGGACCTGTGAAGTCGCTTAGGCCCTCTGGCCCTTATTTTCCCCATCTGTAAATTATAAGGCTGTGGGTGTGGAACAGATGCTCAGTAAATGCCCCAGGGAAGAGGAATGTGAGGAGGAAGTAAAGGCCCTATTCTAGGAATCAGGGGTGTGGGCCTTGACCCTAGTTTGTCACCAGTGCCCTGGAACCCTGGGCCGAGTGCATGTGCATGTGAGGGCTGTTGCAACAGCAGTACCAGGAACCCCTGGAACTCTGATGCTTTGTGATTTGGGGGTTGTGGTCTCTAAACCACAGCCCTTGGCCTCCAGCTCATGGTCTCCAGGCTCTGATGAGGACCCTGAAAGGCAGATGGCAGCCACAGGACTGCCTCCTCTGGAACACCCTGAAGGAGATGGTCTTGGCTTCTTCACCCCCTCTCAGGGCCTGGCAGAGACACCGGTGCCTAGCAGGCTCAGTGAATGTTCACTAGTGAGTGAATAGCATTGGTCTAGGGACTATAGACATACTCCCAACTACCTGACAACTCACCAGGAATCAGATGAGAATGGGCTTCACCAGAACTTTCTAGAAAGGGCTCCACCCTCCTCTTCCAGTCTGCAAAACTTCTTGAAATAATAAGTTCCTTAAATTTATCATCCACGACTAGGACCTCCCAGAGCTCAGCTAGGCACCTGCAGCGATTCAAGGACTCATTCATTTGCAGAGGCTGCCAAGCTCATCTGGGTGGGGGCTGTGCCATGAGCCAGGTACCCACAGCCTCAAAGGGAAGAGAGGTCTCTGCACAGGTGGGAGTATGAGATGGGGGAGACGTGGGCTGTGGGCCCAGGAGGTGGGGCTCCACATGCAGGCTTCCTGGGGAGGTGACAGCTGAGTTTGTCACAAAGACCTCAGTAGGATTAGCCCAGGGATGGTACAGGAGGAGGAGACGTGGAGAAGAGGGACTTGGCAAAGGAATGGAGGTTTGTTCTAACGTGGAGCTGCTGAACATAGGTGTAGCTGTATATATACATGTGTGTACATGGATGTAGGTGAGTCTGTGCATGTATGCATGTGCATGTGTGTGTGTGAAAGAAAGCTTGGGGAGGGAGGAGGAGAAACTGGCAAGGGAGGGTCTCCAGCCTTGGGCAGGGGCCAGGATTGGTGGGCAGGGGCCGTGTCTGTCTTATTTTTGGATGTGTTCCCTGTGCCCTGCAGGCTCAGTAATGTCTGTTGGAGGGATGAATGGGAGCACTGGGTGTTTCTCAGACCTTGGGCAGCCATAGAAGGCCCCTCTCTCAGTTGCAGTCAGGAGCATGAAAACAACCCCCCACTCTCCCAGAAGCCACTCTCCCTCAGCCCGTGGCTCGGGGCATCCACAAGCCCTCCCAGATGCTGGGGAGAGGAGCCAGGGTTTTATTAAAGGATCACCTTCTTGCCAGGCTCTGGCTGCTACTTGAACAAGAACAGGGTGGTAGGAGGTCAGACATACAGTACAATGAGGGGGCAGGCGAAGTATCTATGTAGGCAGGACTTTTTAATTTACAACTGACAAAAACCCACTCAAATTGTCTTAACAAAATGGAATGAATTAGATCCCAGGACTGTAAGTCCAGGGCAAGATGGCTCAGGTATGGCCAGGTCCAAGACTCAGAGGATGTCCCCAGGAGGCTGTTGACACTTGATAGCTTGGCCTTGCTCTAGGAATACTTTTCTTAGGTAGGTGGCATAGATGGGTTCCCAGCCCTAGGCCTAATGAGTCCTTAGCACCTGTGACTTCTCCACCCCATCCTCCAAATAGACCCACCCAGAAGGTTCTGATTGGCCACTTGTCAGCCCTGCCCCAGTCAAGATCACTCTGATTGACCAGCCCAGGTCACATGGCTACTTGGTTCAGGGAAGGCAGCTGGGGAAGGAGCAGTGCCCCGAGGCTTGGAGAGGTGAAGCTGTCAGGCAAACAGAAAGAGTAGGTGGGTCTCACGCTCTGGGACAGGCACCTTACAACCACAGTCACATCTTCAGAAGAGGGAACAGGTGACCTGGGGACATTTCCATGTGTTCAAGACTTGGGAATGTTTATTTAAAGGCAAGCAGAGAAGCTTGGTCAAGTAGAGGTGTCCTCTCCAGCAATGCTCAGGGAGAAGAGGAATGTGTGATTTGGGGGCCGAAGAGAAAGAGTTGAGAAAGAAACTTCAGATTTTCCAAAACATCCAGAAGTGAACTCTACATAAAAACACCCCATACAACCCGGAGAAATGTCCCCAGGGCCCAGCAGTCCCCAGACCACAACTGAAAACTCTCTGCTCTAGAACTGTGATTTCCAGCACTTGATGTGAAGAACGGAATGTGAGCTTGCCATTTTGCAAATCATTTCCTCCATCATTTTGTTTTTCCGCAGTGACACATGGAGTTGCCCTCTTGATGTAGTACCTATCATGTGGTGGCTGGTTTCCTTCCATCTTTTTAAAATAACGTATTTCCACTTAGCTTGTGCTGTCTTCTGGGATTAATTAGTAACTGCACAACTTACATGAGGTTTAGGTGGCCAGTGCCTCTTGACAGATGGCAGCTGGAGAAAAATGGGAAATTATGGCAGAGACAGTAATTATGATTTTCTGGATGTGAGAAGTTTATAAAATACCTCCAGGGTTAAAGCTCCCACGTAGGTTCTTGGCGCTCCTGAGCCCTGTGGTTGGGCAGCAGCCATTCATCCTCCTCTGAACTCTGCTTGGAAATGGCATTTCCCATTACGTGGAAGGCAAGAAAGAGAAAAAAAGAAAAGAAAAGAAATTTGATTTATATACAAGACTCCTGCTCCATAATTATGGTGTAGAATTAATTGAATACCCTGTAGCTTTTTGTACTGTATATGCTAATGATGACCAAAAAATGGATTCTCTTCTATATTTCTTTATTAACTTACCTTAAAGTGACATATTGTGAGTAACAACCTCCTGGACTGCTGGCCTAGGCAACTTTATAATTTGCAATTCAAGCTGTTTATTCTGTTCAATTTGTTTAGGTAATTTATTTTTCTAGGAAGGAAAAAAAAAGACCTAAATTATAGGAACTAACAGTCCCTGTGGCAGGAAAGTGACGGGGATTGGGAGTGAATAAATATTCCTGAAATGAGACGATCATGACCTTGTGTGGGGGGCTCGGTGAGTGGTCATGCTAGTTTTGTTTTATGGACCGTATTGAATTAATTTAATTATGGAATATCAGTGCTCTCCCTGGTAATTAGCACTGCAGAGATTTCTCTGAGTGCCAGCTCCGGTGATGGGCAGGGCTGTGTGGGCGCTGAGTTGCCGCCTTGCAGAGGTGGCTGCTGATCCTACAGCAGGAGGCCAGATGGTCAGCCCCCCAAGATGACAGTTTGGGGGTTCTCCCCTCGTCCTCAAACTGGTCCAGCCCCTCTCTTCCTTAGAGATACATGCAGAGGTTGAGCAGAGGGAGGTCAATACAGTGTCTTCTTTCTTGCCATATTATAATTTGTTGTGGCTTTATTATATAATCTAATTATTAGGTGTACCCAGCTCAACAGGCATCTCAGCATTTTACCCCCAAATCAGAGAGTACCTGCCTGAACCACAGCAGCCCTCTACCATGTGGCCTGGCCTTGCTAAAAGCAGGACAGAAAAGACTTTTCCTGCAGGTTCTGGTCACGTCCCAGACCCAGGAATCCCTGATTCTTGTGCAGCAGAGGAGGACTGAGGGGCGAGGCAGCAAATGCTCCTCTGTTACCACAGTGACCATCTTGAACCTTCTGCAGCCCTGCACCTTCTGCTTCTTTTTGTTACTCCCTCATCTTAGCTGATGATTGACCTCTTCTTTCGCTGAGTAATTGGAAGATTTTATCAGACAGAGATTCCCTTTTTTCCCAGCAATAACATACATTGACCTGTGTCCTGTTCTGGCCCTGCCCTTCCCTCTTCCTTCACTCCCTCCCTCTATCCCTTCTATCCCTTCCTTCCTTCCTCCTCAGTGGGGACGCCCCACTGCTCAGGGCCAATCCCTCTGCACTGTTCTGGGTTCCAGCCCTTCCTGCCTCCTTGGGGATTTGACTTCATTGGCTCTCTCTTCTCCATTCTGTATCAGTAGACCTCTTTGTGTTGGTTCCTTCCTGATGGTATTTAAATCTTCTCAAGTCCACTAATATTAAGAAATTCTTCCTCTGACTGGCTTATTTCCCTTAGCATGATACTCTCTAGCTGCATCTATGTCGTTGCAAGTGTCAAGATTTCATTCTTTTTGATGGCTGAGTAATAGTCCATTGTATATATACTGCTTCTTTATCCATTCATCTATCGATGGACACTTGGGCTGCTTCCACAATTTGGCTATTGTAGACAATGCTGCCATAAACATTGGGGTGCATGTATCCCCTTGAATTAGTATTTTTGTATTCTTTGGGTAAACACCTAGTAGGGCAATTGCTGGATCGTGAGATAGTTCTATTTTTAATTTTAAGAAACAAAACACATGAGAAAAGGGGAAAAAAGAGACAGAAACCAGAAGCGGACTCTTCCCTATAGAGAACAAACTGAAGATTACCAGAGGAGAGGTAGGTGGGGGGAGGGAGGAAATGGGTGATGGGGATTAAGGAGGCCACATGTCATGATGAGCACAGGGTGATGTATGCAAGTGCTGAATCACTATACTGAATACCTGAAACTAATATTACACTGTATGTTAGCTATACTGGAATTTAAATAAAAATTCTACTTTGACTCATCTTTCTCCAGCTACCACCTTCTGGCCTGTGTTTCACAGCTCTGATATTTCTTTGCTTCTCTCATTGCTTACATCCAAACTCACACTTCCACTAAAACTGCTGTGGCCAGTGTTCCTGCTCTGCATGGGCTCCTGATTGTTGGATGGACCATTCTCATTCCTCCTCTTATTGATGCCTTAGCCTTTGTCCCTTCTAGTGGGGAGCATAGTGGTTAACAGCTTGGGGTCACAACCTCTGTGTTCCTCAGTTTCCACATCTCTAAAAAAGGGATAATAATAGGATACAGGAAAGTGCTTAGAATACTATCTGGCATTGCATAAGCACTCGGTAAGTGATACATATGTATTATGATTATTGATGACTCCCTCCCAAGCTCCATACTTGTGCATGCAGCTGTCTACTGGACATGTCTTGATGCCAATCTTAATCTGTTAACCCTGAGCTCATCATCTTCCCCAGCATTCTCTCTCTCTGTGAATGGATCCATTGGATGAAAGTCTGTCAAAATCAGAAGCCTGGTCCTGGCTCTGGCTGTTGGCCTGCCTTTTCCTTTAGTACCCAGGGCTCATCAATAACCAAATCTGCTTCTAGAACTGCCTTCCTTCCTTCCTTCCTTCCTCTTTCTCTCTCTCTTCCTTTCTTTCTCTTTCTTCCTTCCTTTCTTCCTCTGTTTCTTTCTTTCTTCCTCTGTTCCTTTCTTCCTCTATTTCTTTCTTTCTTTCTTTGTTTTCTTTCTTTCTTTCTTTCTTTCTTTCTTTCTTTCTTTCTTTCTTTCTTTCTTCTTCTTTCAGGTTTACTTATTTATTTGAGGGGAGGGAAGGGCAGAGGGAGTGAGAAAGAGAGTCCCAAGCAGACTCAGCACTGAGCATGGAGCCTGACATGGGGCCTGATCTCATGACCCTGAGATCACGACCTAAGCCTAAACCAAGAGTTGGATGTTTAACTGACTGCACCACCCAGGTACCCCTAGAACTTTCTTAACATTTGTCAACTCTTTCTACCTTTCTTCATCTTCACTGCCAGTACCTGAAACCATACTGCCAGAGTGTTCTGACCTGCCTCTTGATTTTGAGGCATTTTCTGGAGTAGTCTTCTGGGAAGAGACCCATGTATGTGTCAGTGTGCTGCAGGCACTCTTGGGTGGCACCCAATGCTCCTGAGAGGAAATAGCATTCTCTGGAGGCTGTGCCAGGCTCCTTGTGACCTGCCACTCACTGCTTCTCCAGCCTCCAGCTTCTCCATTTGTCCCTCACACCTGCTCTGGGCATACCCACATTGAACTATTTGCAGTCACTTGAATATACTTTGCTGTTGGAAATGTGACTCAGACCTTGGGTGAAAAAAACAGACTCAGCAGAGAATCATCTGAAGAATGTAGAATCAGAGATGGCACCTGCATTGGCTCCCTTTTAAGGAGACTTCCTGGAAGCTCCACACACTATTTGCACATACCTGTGGCGCTCACTGACAAGCCCACTTCTAGCTGCAAGAGAAGCAAGGAAGGGTGGCCATGTGCCAGCTCACAGTTGGTTTTTACTGAGGTTGAAGAGGTGTGGATACTGGAGACGTCAGCATTGCAACCACATGTGCCGTGGCCCCTGCCAGGCTTACATGCACTAGTGGAAAGGTGAGTGTGGGGTGCTCATGGCCTGGTCTACAAGACCTGTTCAGGGGATTGGGGGCCTAGTCCCAGGATGGGGGACTTCTCACTGCTATCCACTGAGCCCAGACTCCTTCTCCTCAGCTGTTCTCTGGGACCTCTGGGTAGGGAAGCTTTGTGATGGCCCTGCTCTGACTCCCCGTCTGGCCCACAGAGAAGGCCTCTGGTCTTTAGATGTTTATGTTGGGTGGGAGTCAGGTCTTGTCCTTGTAGCCCCCCGAGGGTATACACCAAACTCTCTCAGGGGCTCTCATGAAGCTCCTTTCACTTGGCTTGAGGTGAAGGCAGAAGAAAAACCAACAGCATTTCAGAGCGAGCCTTTCTCTAGATAAATCTTCTCCTAAATCTCTCCTGTCTCTCTTGCCCTATTCCCTGGGCTTCCCTAAGTACCTACCTTGAGGTGAATGATGGACTGTTTATTTTTGGTCACCCCTTCCTGAACAAGTGATGCACAGAAGGATGGAGCAATAAACCCGCTGGGTGGCAGTCTTTCCCTGCATCTTAAGGTCCTAGGGGGCAGAGTTCTGTTACCCTCATCAGCCAGCAGCCAGCAGCCTGCACAGGAATGAGAGGGACTGAGGTGAGACCCTGGGCTTTCTGAAGGTGCCCTTGTTAGAATGGAACACGGCCATGGGCTCAGCCTGGCTTGGGCTTTGCCACCTATGTCAAGGAATTGAGCGTATCCAATGGATATAGGATGCCAGCCACACATGTGATTAAATTTTTTTTATAGTCACATTTAAAGAACCAGGCAGAATCATTATAATATTGTTTTATTAAATCCAATATACCAAAAACATTATTTCAAATTGCAATAAATATAAAAGATATTAATGAGATATTTTATGCATACATATTTTGCACTAAGTCACCCAAATTCAGCATGAATTTTATACTCACAGGATATCCCAGTTCACAATATCACACTCCAAGGCTCATGAGCCTCTTGTGGCTGGTGGCTGCAGCATGGACAGTGCAGGTCCAGCTGGCTGGACACTAGATTTCTGTTCATGATGGGGGCTTTACTTTCTACGCCTCCACTCCCTGGGAGGGTGGTAATGTTGCCCATTGGCTCATGGGGAAAAGTAAAGCAGTAACAGTAAGTGTCACATGGTAATGTTTGAGGTTTTTCTTTGCCGTGTTTTTGTTGTAGGTGTGGCTGTCCCATATGCTTCCTCCATGGGCTCTTTGTTGTCCTTAGGGGTACCTATTGACCCGGAGAATAAAGACCACAAAGCACTTAGAGAGAACAGAGAAGTTAATTGCCTTTCTAAGTATTAATAGCTATATTTTTTGAGTGATTCTTTGGTGCCTGACACTACCAAGCACTTTTAACTGTATTACTTCATTATTCTTATTCTCATTTCAGAGATGTGGATATTGACATAGAGAGGTTCACCAACTTGTCTGAAGTCACACAGAAGTTAGGTGGCGGAAGTGGAGTTTGAAAGTTGGCAAACTGGCTTCCTCTGTAAGCCTCCTATTAAAAAATTTTTTTTGAATCTTATAAAGACAATCTTCTTTCTGGTCAAAGCAGAAGTGCTTGGAATTTTGAGGGAGAAAAGATTTGTACAGTTCTTGGCTTTGGATATCTAAAAAGAGTTTCAAGAAGTAACAGCCCCAAAGATGCTAAGTATAGACCCAAAAGGTGTAGAAGATATAGAGGTGGGAAGAATGCCAAATGGTATAGAGAGCCCTTCTCCCAGTACAGAGATGAAAGCTGACAGGTTGAGAACTCAGGAGAGGAGGGTAGACAGAAGTCTGGATAAGTTTGGGATGACCCAGAACAGGGATGTGCACTTGGCCACATGCCTACAATGCAGCTGTGGATGGGTGTCTGCAGCAGGTGGAGGGTCTGCCTCAACCCCATGTACTCTGTGCTCACCCCCTGGGGCAAGGAGCAGCTTGCTGACCCTGCCCATGAGGGCAGAATAGGACCTGCAGATGGAGGGCTGGGACTAACCCCAGGCGGATTCCACAGAATGAAGGTCAGTGAAAGGCCATGCTGAGCTGGGATCACCTTGGGGCAGCCAGCCTGGGTGCTGGGGTATGCAAAAGCAGGTGGCCAAAAGAGTGTTCCCTGGCCCCTGAGAGGCCCTGCTCACGATGCCAAGACACTACTTTGGACCAGGAGATGCCCAGGACCTGCAGTAGCCAAGGTTAAACCTTGTTTTCAGCCATTATCATTTAATGGAGAAAAGGTTTTGGCTATGTATCCCAAGCAAATTAGGGCTCAGCCTTCTCTAGGCTGGCTGGATCCTCATCCTATGAAACTGGGGAACATGGTGGTCCAAGAAGCTCCAGGGCAGTAAGGGGTGCTGGACCCCAGTCCCCACACAAGGGTGGGCCAGCTCCTGTGCTGTAGTCTTACTGGCCACATCAGAGAGGTCCCTGTGTGTGGAGGCATTCTGGTCACCCCCTCCCCACCAAGGCTGAAGACTCTCAGAAGAAGGGAGGGAGGGAGGGATGAAGAGAGAGAGAAATCGGGGAGAATAAGAATGATTTTTTCTTCCTTTAAAAGGGCAGTCACATGAATAACACTTGGGCCAGGCAAGGGCAGGAATGGAGGAAAACATTTCTGATGCTCATCTGTCCTGAAATACCTGGGTCAGACAGTTGACTCTGGATGCCACTAGAATTCGTCTCAGGGGGGCAGGCACAGAGAAATACTCCAGCTGAGTGCAGACATCAGGAAGCGCACACTCCACAGATTAGGGCTCCAAGGTGCGTATGTGTGCATGCATGTGTGTGTGCATGCATGTGAGCCCCCTCAGCAGCATGACAGCTCTGGGGTCAGGCCCACACCCACCCCTCCCAAGTGCAAGCAGTCCCTAGAGCAAGTGTCAAGCCTGATGCCTAGACAGCCTGCTGAGCCCCTACACTGCCCCATTCAGTCCTGTCCTCCACCTGCAGAGTGGCATTGTGATGCCCTTGGAAGAGAGAAAGAAACCAAGACTCAGAGAGGCAAAGGAACTCATCCAGGATCACATTTATTTGGTAGGGCAGCCAGGGTTTGAACCCAGATGTCACTGGCAAGTCTGTATGTTTCCTACTGCCTCACACTGTCATCTCAAAGCCCAAAAAGGCAAGACTCAAAGTTGTGTTTGTATAATGCTGGAAGCCTTGGATGTGGAGAGTCTCTTTGTTTAGGTATGACTTTGCAGAAGTTGGTTTCCATTGCTTCCGGCTGAGCCAGATCTATCAGCACAAGGATGGGGCTTTGTGTCCTTGCTCCTATGTGTGGCCTGGCCCACGGGATGGCTGCCACGAGACAGGGAGCAGGGAGAGCTGGCCCAGGAGCAGGGTTCCCTGTGGCTCACGGGAGGTGCTGAGACAGTGCCCTCTCAGTCCTCACTGGGCTGCTGGCATAGGAGAGCATGAAGGGCTAATTTCATGGCTGATAAAACTCTCTGTACACGAGACTTCACAGACAAATGAGAGCACGGCTCTTCTCTTTACTATGACATTTATTTTCTCCTTTCTTTGTGAGAGGTACGTGCTCCAGCCTAACTCAGTCCTGCTCCACCCCTCCCTCTGGCACCTGTGAGGGTGGATCCAGGCTTTTGTGGGGAAAGTGTGGACACCAGAGGGGTTAAGTAGCAGGCTCAGGGTGCCTAGCCACATGGAGGCAGGGCTGAGCCATGCTCCCCAGGAGCAGATGGGGCTCTGTGGCCAGCTGGTGCCAGGTTCCCCATGGCGCTGCAGGATGTTCCGTGTCATCCTGAAGGGCTGCATTCGGCCTGGCACTGAAACAACAGGACTTGGTTTAATGGAAGGATGACCTATCATCCTGTGTCTTCTCATGGCCTTCCCCAGCCATACCTGCTTTCAGTGAATTTTCCAGGACCCAGCTGAACCCTGGCCTATTCCCCGTGGCTTCCCGATTGCTCCTGTTCACAGTCATCTCCTTTTCCCAGAATGATGTCTGGAGCCGAGTCTTCTATTCCTTCTGGCTCTTTCCCAAGGGCCAGGCTCTGCGTTTCAGGATGTTTTCCCTGGAGGATGCACTATTGGCTGCGTCATAGAGGTGAGGAAGCTGAGGTCCAGCCGGTGGGGTGTGATCCCCTGGCTGATATGTGATGGAGCCTGATGAGCTCCATGGCCTGTGCCCGGGCTGCACTGCCTCACATGACCTGACTTTTCAGAGGCCACGCTTTACCTGAATGCCTCTGTGTGTTTGGTCTCTTCACTAATTACACGAGAAGTTTCTTGCAAACAGGTATTGCTTTTTTTTTTCCTCTGTTCTTTCCCCCAAGTATGAAACACAGACACACACCCAGATACAGAATATAGAACACACACACACACACACACACACACATAGGAAAAGACACCCACAGATAAACACACATAAGACACATACAATACATGCATGAACACACAACCACATGCTGCATATAACTGTCTGAATTCCATGCAAGGCTGTTGTGTGCATGACATCTGCCCGCAGAGCACATACAAACATGCTTACTTACATTTACTCCCCAAGCACATAGACATGATAAGAAAAGAAAGCTGTGAAAGGGATTTTGGCAGAAAACAGGACTAATGACTGCCTTTAGCGCTGGCCACAGTGGACATTTGGTTCCCCTGACATTCCCGGGTCTGGCGCATGTGTGTGGCTGGGCTGTCGGATCACAGCTCACTGGCTTGTGCCAGGAACTCTCCCAGCTCAGTTTCCCCATCTGCTAAGTGTGGTCAGCCTGCCTTGCTCAAGGCTTGGTATGAGGATTAGATGGGAGAACAGAGGCTGCAATGTTGGGTTCATAAGAAACAGATCCTTCACTTTTCCCTCAACAATGAGACTTACTATTCAGAAATGAGATCAGGAGGCCCGCATGGTGGTCAGTCGGCAAAGAAAGATGCTTTTGTTGGTCCCAGGCTAGAAAATATTGGTCGGAAAGGGAACTCAGAAATTTTCACAAACTGACATTAAAAAATTGTATCATTTATTATATTTTTTATCATATGGGTAGGATACAATCCATTTTAAACATTTTAGAAAAAACTGAAAAATATTGATTATTTTTTATTTTTTATTATTCATTTATTTATTTTTAAAGATTTTGTTTATTTATTTGACAGAGAGAGACACAGTGAGAGAGGGAACACAGCAGGGGGAGTGGGAGAGGGAGAAGCAGGCTTCCCGTAGAACAGGGAGCCCGATGCTTGGCTTGATCCCAGGACCCTGGGATCAAGACCTGAGCAGAAGGAAGACGCTTAACAACTGAGCCACCCAGGCGCCCCAAGGTTTTTTTTTTAAATGTACCCAGGGACCCACCACTCTGGCCTCTTCATCCACTGAACTCAACAACAAGTACCTACTGTGTACTGGTCCTGTTTTAGGCCCAACAGGTCAGCACGAGTGAGACGGGAAGAGTGCCTGTTACCATAGGACATAGGTTCTGGTGGGGAAGGGACAGGCCACAGACAGGTCAACAAACAGATAGTGCTCCAGCTTCTAAGTGCTTTTTCATAGTAACCACAGCAGGGTAAAGCATGCATTTAGGGAGTGTGAGGGTTAATTTTATGTGCCAACTTGTCTGGACCATGGGGTGCCTGGGTATGCGGTCAAACATTATTTCTGTGGGTGTCTGTGAGGGTGTTTTTGGATGAGAGTAACATTTGACTCTGTAGACTGAGTCAAGTAGGTTGCCATTCCCAGTGTGGGTGGGCCTCATCCAGTGCATGAAGGCTTGAACAGAGCAAAAGGTGGGGCAAGAGAGAGTTCACTTTTCTGCCTGTCTTCAAGCTGAGACATTGGTCTTCTTTTGCCTTTGGACTCAGACTTGGACTGAGACCTACACCATTGACTCTCCTGGTTCTCAGGCCTCCAGACTACAGATCTTGGGACTTCCCAGCCTCCACAATCAGGTGAGCCAATTCTTTACAACAAATCCTTTATTCTATCATCTATCTATCTATCTATCTATCTATCTATCTATCTATCTATCTAACATCTATCTAACATCTATCTATCTATCTATCTATCTATCTATCTATCTATCTATCTATCTATCTATCTATCATCTATCTATATCATCTATCTATCTACATATCTCACTTGTCTCTCATCTTCTATTAGCTTTGTTTCTCTGGAAAACCCTAACTAATTCAAGGAAGAAACTGTCTTTTTAGGGAAAAACCATTTGGGTAGCAGGTGAAGGATGGGGGCTGGTGGGCAGGTTCAAGGCCATGAAGGAGAGGCCAGCTCACCCTCGTGAGTATCAAGAGCTGGGAGTTTGCAAAGCTGCTTCTCACATAATAGCCAACTGGCTGGTGCCCCATGTGGCCTGGCTGCATTGTATTTGCTTTAAGAGAGCCAAGATGTAGGTCTTCTTTCACTGTTTGTTCACACTGCAAAAAGGAATATGTGGGAGCATGAAGGATCATTTCTCTGAGGTGCAGTGAACTCACTGCATGGGAACATGGAAAGTGCTGGCTTGCACATCCCAGAACAGCATGATGAATTACTGGTGTGGTGTCCTGAGAAATAAAGCTGTGATCACTGTGGGGCCCAGACTGTTGGGATCAACCCCTTCTTTCTTCCCCAAGGTTGGCAATGGGGTGTGATGTGCCTGCACACAGGTAGAGTGTGCAGGACTTGACAGGCTCTGGAGTATTCGGTGCTTCTTAGGTGACACAGATGTGGTAAAACAAAGCAAAGACCCCCAAACCAGGATCAGGAGAGTGAGGACCTGGGAGGAGGAAAAGGAGCTCCACAGGCTGGGGACTATCCCATGAGCTGGGTGGCCATGAGCATGTCTCTACCTTTGCCTGCTCTGGGTTACTTGGAGCCAGAGAGGTGAAGTTGGGCCAGGACCTACAGGGTGTGTGCACCAAGCCCCAACCCACCAATGTTTCCAGCCTCTGTCCCATGTCACACAGGCAGTGGACATCATGTTCAGGTAACACAAACTCACCCTCTGCTTCCAGAAAGCACTGTGTCCCCTAAGCTTCCACACTTCGTCATGCCATTCCTTCAGCCTTCCCCACTATCTGTCCTCCTCCCTCTCACCTCCTCCTCTTTCCATACAGTCAATTCCTAATATTTATCAGGGCTTATGTTCATGCCACATCCATACTGAAAGTGTCTTTGGACCCTAGCCTGCCCCAGAACCTCCAGGAAGCCTTACAGATATGTTTACAGTAGTTCTTATCACACTGTGTTACAGTCCCCTTACTTGTTGATTTTTAAAAGTAGACTGTGAGCATCTTGAAGATGGAACTATTACTCCCTGGAGCTGAAGAGTCATGGGGTATGTACACACAGCTGGCCTTCTCCACACCCGGTAGCCACCCTGGGGCCAGGAGTCCCACAGTCAGAGGGCTCTCACTGAAACCCAGCTTAACTACCTGCCGCCACTTTGAGAACACCTTGGCTTTCTGTTCTGAGTGACACCCAAGGGTGAGGACGAGGGGTGCCACTAGTCAGTGGCTTTGAGAGTTTTTGACTCCAACTGCATCCTAAGAAATTAGCGTTACATGGCGAGCCAGGAGATACCTGTGGATAACGATGAGTGTTGCCAGTTGGCATTTACTCTCATACCTCTAGACAGTGTCAATTCTCTATTTTCTTCTTTTCCCTTTTTCAAAGAATGCCGGTCAAGACCCACAGAATCATTCAAGGGCCACTAATAGGTGATCTGCCCTAACTGACCTCTCACCTCCGTACATTGTCTATGGATTGGCATCTCTGACTGAGTCACCTTCTAGAATCAGTATGGCCCACGTGTGTATAGCATTCCTTTATGTGTACATGGGTATGAATCTGTGAGGGTGTAGGAGTGTGCAACTATCTCAAGTCTGTGTGTGTGCTGGTGAACATGTGTGTTTGTGATGAGTTGTGTAGGTTACTGTTTCCCTCACAGTAGAACAGATGTGACACCTTTTCATCCATCCATCCATCCATCCATCCATCCATCCATCTATCCGTCCATCCATCCACACACTCATGCAATATTAGTTGAGACCTGCTCTGTGCCTGGCACCGTGCTGGGCGGTAGGGAAAGTGCAGTGCCAAGTTAGACACCTTTTGACCCACTGTTTCCAATGTGGGCCCTTTCTTGGTTTCTCCATGTGGTTGGCTACAGGTAGTGAGACTCTGGTAGACTTTCATATTTGTTTTTTTTTGTTGTTGTTTATTTATTTTTATTATTATTATGTTATGTTAATCACCATACATCACATCATTAGTTTTTGATGTAGTGTTCCATAATTCGTTGTTTGAGTATAACACCCAGTGCTCCATTACGTGCCCTCTTTAAAATCCATCACCAGGCTAACCCATCCCCCCACCACCCTCCCCTCTAGAACCCTCAGTTTGTTTCTCAGAGTCCATAGTCTCTCATGGTTTGTCTCTCCCTCTGATTTTCCCCCCTTCATTTTTCCCTTCCTGCTATCTTCTTCTTTTTTTTTAGATTTTCATAGTTTTAAACAACATTTTGTAGCCCACACTGGACTCCCAGGGCCAGGAAGAAAGGAAGTGAACAGTGGAAGGACACCTGCAAGGCCTTCCCACCAGCATACATTCCACCTCAGAGACTTGAATTCCCTGGGTCCTACCAAACAGCCTTAGCCCCTGCAAGCCATGTTCACCCACATGACACACCATCTACCTCGAGCTCCTCCTTCGAACCTTCTGTGTTCACTGGTGCCTTCCTCTCCAGGTAAGCTTGTCCCCCAGACCTTGCTCACTGCCAGCTCCAAATGCCTTCTCTCCACCTCTGTGCACTCTCTTCTGCACACACGGTACATGGCCAAACAATGCTGATTCTAGAACCAGCTTTTATAGACCATCACTCAGGAAGCCTGGCCTTGCCTCTTTGCCTCTTCAGAGAGCCCTTTCTCCCCATTTCTGCAGAACAAGCCTGCCTGGTGCATGTGCTGAACCTCCCAGCCACTGTCATCTACCCTGACATGGTGTCCAGGGGCAGAAGCAGCCACACGCTTTTTCACATCCACTGCCTGGCATGGAGTGGCTGCGCACACAAGTTAACCTACTGAGTTAGAGCCCATCAGAGTTTAGCACAGATGCTGGGATTTGCAGGCAGCTCTCAGCAGGTAAAGAGGCCTGGGGATCAGGGCCTTAGCAAACATATAATCACACCCTTGCTGTCCTCATGGAGCTGGAGCACTGGGGTCATTCTGCCGTGCATGAATCTCACCTCCAGCACACATCAGCTGTTAGGCTTCATGCAAGTCATGCCCCTTCCTTGAGCCTTGGCTTTCTTGCCTTCACAAGGGACATAGTAAGACCTTGCTCACTGAGCAATGTGGTGCAGGGAAGTCCTTGCTTGGTGAGGTCCTGCACCCCGGTGGTGGCAGCTACAGTCACCAAGAAAGGCAGGCGTCTGTGTTACCCCAGCTCCTCCCTCATCTGGCCTCCTGTCAACCACATCTGTCTTTCCCTAACAGGTCTTCCACACAAATCATCGACTCTCTCTTGGATTTCTACATTTCTCCTTGGGCAGAAAGGACAAAGCTGATTTAAGTGCAGGGAGCCTGTCAGTGGAGCAGAAGCAGGAAATGAGGATGGAAACAATTACAAACTAAAGTCTGTCACTTCTGCAGTGCCTGCTGCCCCCCTCTTATTGTGATTAAAATCACCTCCCTTCCAGAGGCCTCTGTGGGGGAGTTGGGTGCATGCCTTCCTGTCCTGTCCTCCTGGGCATCCCCCACAGGGCACCTCTCCCCTTTCTCTGTGGGGCTCGCCTACAAGCATTTGCTCATTCATTCATTCAGCAAGTATTTGTGGAGAGATAAGGACGTGTCTGGCTGCTTTCCAGAGCCAGGAGATAGAACCACCACAAAGACCCGATTTAACATGAGTGGGGATGGTGACAATGAAGCTCTTTAAACGCCCAAGTATTACACATCCTGGCTGTTAGCAAAACAGAGAGGGCTATGCGATCCCTCTGTGTGGACCCAGGTATGGGGGAAGGCCGGTGGCTTGTGGGCAGAGCAGGAAGGGGCACAGAGGGAAGCTGAGAAGAGGATTCTCAGGATAATTGTGTCAGGTGAATGGAGTTGGGAAAACCAAAGATTTATGGTGGAGTAACCCTCACAGAAGGAAAAGAGCAGAGCAGAACTGGGCCAGGGGAGCCCCCAGACCACCTTGAGATCTAAATGCATCTCTACCAGCCCATGTGAGCAGGGAGGGGTTCCAGAGCAACCCGGTCTGTCCTGGGCCCCTGCCTGTTCTCAGTGCCCAGTGTTGGGGAAATGGCCAGGCCCTCACACATCTGCCACACACATAGTTATTGTCTGGGGACAGTGGAAAGAAGAGTGACGTTGCCTTGAAACCTGGCAGACCTGAAGGAATTAGTGTTGGGCCCTCCAGCAAATCCCTTTCCTGTTGCTGAGTCCTTTCTTGTGGGGAGTTTGAGTGTTGCCTCTTTGTGTCTGCCACAATAAAAAGTGACGTTTATTGGCTCAAAAGAGAGGAAGCATCCCTGCCCCCTCTACCTCCATCCAGGGCCCTAAGAAGTTCTGAAGACAGGTCTGCCTAGCATGGAGGGAAGCCTGGGCAAGAACCCAGAGGCTGCCCAGAGGCAGGGAAGCAGAACCTTGGGGTCCTTGCCCCACACCAGAGTCCCTGTTGCTGGGGGTGACTGGAGTCCATGGGCTGGGGCTGGAAAGAGGTCTTGGCTGCCTCTTAGAGTCCCACCTGCCTTAGGGTGCTGGATGGTGGGGTTGGCAGGGGAAGCAGGCATCCCAAAGCTCCTGTGCAGGCTGTGGATGAAGGGCAGGTTTGTGCAGACTAAGGCCGCTCTGGGCATCCCAGGTTGAGACACTTTTGTCTGGAATAGGGGCAATGGTGGAGTTCCTGATGGTTAAATTCTAAAATAAGATAAGAAAAGTGCTTGGTTCTTATTTTCATCATGGAGGATGTGGAGAGGGGACATGCCATCTGTTATTATTCCTTGGAAATAATTACCTGGGGAGCTGATGTAATGAGCACTGATCAGTTGAGGTGTTCAGAACTAGGCTAGATTATAAAAAGAAAAGTGAGAAATGGAGGTAGGTACAATCCCTGCAAACAGTGAGGGTGAAGTAGCTCCTGTTAAACTAACCCTGCCGCAAGTCAAAACTGTAGACTCCGGACACAATGTTGAACCAACCACAGGAAGGCAGGGGAGAGTGACCAGAAGCAGGTGGACGCTATGGCCGGGCTTCAGGGAAGGGAGGCATGGGTGAGGCTCCGTCCTTCACTCGCAGGATGTGAGAGCAGGGACAGAAAACCCAGAGTGTCCCTGGTTTGAAGAACGAGGGGACAGACATGGGGCAATGGAAGCTGTAAGAAAGCGAGGGGGGATGTCTCAGAGGAGAGAGCCTGGTGCGGAGGGGGCAAATTCTGTGGATAAACTGCCCACATCTCCTGCTGATCTGCAGACCACACAAGGAGTCCAGCCGAGGCTAAAAGAAATTCTGTGACCTTCCATCACAGGGCAGCTGGCTTTCTCCGCATGAGGCCAGCCAAGCTGACTGCCTCCTTTTAAAAAAAATCAATACTGTGGGAGAAAGTGGGTGCAGTGGAGGAGGAAACTTCACACTGAAGTGTCATGAAGGGACCCAGGGACGCTAAACTTGGAGAGGACAGGGAAGGGGAGATGGAGCTGCGGCTATCCAGTACTTACAGGGTCACCGTGTGTGACAAGGATAGACATGCCGCATGGTCTCAAGGGTGAAATGAGCTCTCTGAGTTGCTGTTATGAGCAGACAGTTCTCAGCTCCACAATAACATTTGCTAAAAAGGGGTCTTATCCATTGAACTGTCATTGGAAGGAGCTGCCTACTCACCCACTGCCCTCCTCCTGTTTCCGCCCCCTGTTCCTGGTCACTGGAGGAGCTTAAGAAAGACCCAGTGACATTTGAGGGGCTGTTGTTGTAGGCAGCACGGGGGGCAGGAGGAAATGGAGATAAACATACTGGAAAGGCTCTGAGGCCAGGTGGCTCTGGGTTTGAGTCCCTGTCTTCATCCTTAAAAAAGAGAAGTTTACTTTCTTGGGACTTGGAGTCCCCAGGGCCCTGGGACACAGGAGATGCTCAGTCAGGCACTGAATGGAGGGGAAGCCACAGGTGTGCAGAAGCAGTGCTGCTGGCCTGCTGATGCTGCCACTGAGTCCTCTGTGGTCGTCCTGGATGCTGGGAAGCTGCACTTGGGCCTCCCTGGGGCTGGGAAGGTGACACCCTGAATGCCTGGCCTGGGGTGGGGACACTGATCTCCCACCTCCCAGCCAGCCTGTCTACTTTGCCCAAGTCGGTGGCTTCTGGGGACCCACCCGAAGGAGCTGCCCCACCCAAGGCACTGCCCCTCCCTGTTAGATGAAGGGAGGAGGCACATCATGTCCTTCACTTCTTGTGTGCAGTTTCAGAAAGAGCAAACAAACCAGAACGTTAAGGTGATAGGCGATGCTCACTGGACAGCAGAGATGAAGTGGATCTGACTGCACAAACAGGGAAATTAAAATGAGCTTGGGAGTGTCCCTGCCTAGCTTTGATCACCAGAGACACTGTGGGGGTCAGAGGGAAGAAGGCCTTCGGAATAACACACTATTTTTATCCTTTGGAGCCCATTTAATTGGGCTGCACTGAAATCTGCCAGGCACCCTGGAATCAAGGGAACTGGGAAGTAGATTGTGAGGATTTGGGGAAGGACGACGTCATGCTGTTATCACTGGAGGCTGAATGTAGCCATCCTGTGCTGCTGCTTTCTGATTATCATCAAAGTTAATTAATATAACTCCTTGAACCACTCTGTCCCAGGTGAGGCCCCGCCTGGAGGGGGCCAGGCCTGCAGAAGGAATGGGCTGCATTGAATAACTCACTGCCTCCTCCAGCTCCCCTCCCCACTCCCGGGATTGATGCGGGGCAAGGTTACCAGTCTCTGTGAGCCCCAGCCTGGACTCTCCCAGTTTGGATCTTAGCACCTGGCTACTTCCACTTCTCCCTCCTCGTCCTGGGGCCAGAAGTCTCAGATAGTCAGCTCCAGGGCGGGTGCATGGGGCTGGAAAAGAAACTCATTTCTAGGAAGAGTTGGCTTCTGTGTGGAGTCAGGTCACCAGCAAACTGCCTGCTTTTTAAAATTTGTGCTAAGCACCTGCTATATGCTGGCACTCAGCAGACCCTGGCAATAGGACCATTAGATACATGTGGGGGTCAGCGTGTAGGGCCTGGAGGAAGACAGGCCCTGGAGGTGACCAGGTGGAGGCAAAGCTCCCCAGGAAGGGGATGAAGCAGCTGGATTTGAAGGGCTGTGTGTGGGCCAAACCCAAGGATGAGGAGCGCTTGGGGAGGAGGTTCCAGGATGGGGAAAAGGTTAAGTGCAGAACTACGGAAAAGGGAGAGCATTTGGGGTGTGTGAGGCAGATAGGGTAAGGGTGGGCAGATTTTATGTCATGCACATGGCCTAGTAGGCAGGATAAGCAGTCTGATTTTTTATTCTAAATGACATGTTTGAAAGGTCTCACAAACAAGGCCATTAATTGACTTGGTTCTGCTGCTCATTTACTCACTCTGGGCATGCTTTCATTTTGCATTTACTCACTCTGGGCATGCTTTCATTTTGATGTGCATTCATTCAAGTGTTCGCTCACTCATTCTCACTCACCTATTATTTATGCATTCTGAGGTTTATTTATCCCATCCCCTTCCCTATTGACTCTGTGATTAATCAGTTCACAAAAGGAGCGCGGGGCCTCCACACGAGGACAGTGCAGCTGCAAGGACTGGCCACTAGAGGGCACGCGCAGCACGCGCATCCCGGCAGGCGCGTCCCGGCTCGGTGGCGATGGACAGAAAAGATTTGGAGTATTCAGGCAGCAAGGGCTCCGCCCATCCCAGTTCTTCCACACCTCGCTGCACAGACGGGGAAACTGAGGCCCGAAGAACGGGCGTGGCTGAGCAGGAGACGACGAAGGGGAGGTGGGGGCTTCTGCGCGGTGCCGGGTGTCCGCGTGGTGGGTGCAGGCAGAGCTAAGGGGCTAGCAGGCGCAGCCTGGAACGTCCCTGGAGCCCGGCGGCCCCGAGGCGGGTGGGACCCGAGGCACCCGCGGTGGCTGTTGCAGCGGGGGCGGACCCCTCTGGGGAGGGACAGGAATTGGGGAAACCTCCAAGGTTTCGCCCTGCCCTCCACGCAGATGGTGGAGCAGGCGGTGCGGGAGGCGGACCCCAGCGTGGGGGAGAATTGGGTGTTCTGCGCCGCCCGCACTCTCGTCCCCTCACCTACCACCCTGTGTGATCCACAGTGCGCAGCCGCTGCGCTTTCTCTTCAGTAAACAGTGCTACGGAGACGCCAGAGAACCAGAGAGGTCTGGCGATTTGCCCGAGGCTGCGCAGCGGGAAAGTACAGGTGGCTGAACCATCCCAGCCCGGCAGCCAGAACTCAGCTGGAGGACGGGTCAGGGCCTGGGAAGCAGAGCAGGGAGGATTGTCCTGACTTTCCTTGGGGCCTGCCCCTCCCGGAATCCCCAAACCCGGCGGGGTAGGGAGGGGAGAGCAGGGCGTTGCCTGTGCAGGGATGGTTTGCGGAATGTGAGGCTGGGGAAGGCTTCAGGGCTGGAGAGAGGCTGTGAGCGACCTCTCGCCCCCTTTCCCTGCCTATGCCTGGTGGCTTTGTCCAGAGTCAAGAGAAACTACGGGGTGACCTGCTTGGGAATTAGAAGCAGCGCAGCACCTGTACTTGTCTCCGGGAAACTCCATGTGGGGTTGGGATGGAGCTAGGCCACGTGGCCCTGGAGTGGGGACTTCAGGTGCCTGGAGGCGCTGCTGTTGAATCCACGTGGGAGCTCAGCATCTGGCTCCCCCAGCCCTATCCTTCTTTGGGCTGCATCTTCTTTGTGAGACCCAGCACCCTATCCCCACAGCCCCATGGGGTCGCTTCTCTTTTGGCATTCTGCTCTGCTCCTGTGGCGCTGGAGGTCTAATTTGTCCTCAAGGTCGGAGCAGGGATTATGGAGAAAGAAGAAGCAAAGGCCAGAGTGAGGAAACCTGCCCTCAGGTCTGCTGCCTGTGGGGGGCCCAGGGCAGGAGCACCCGCAGCAGGGCCAAAGGGCCAGAGGAGAGGAACTTATGTGGATTGATCCCACTCTAAACCCCCTGTTTGACCCACTCCAGGGACAGCCCACTATCATTCTACCCCTTTGTTCCTGCAGCTCCACGCCCTGCATGCCCCCCAGACTCTCCAGACCCCCCAGTCGGGCCTGGGCTCCTCACATCCTACTGCTTCCAGGTAGGTTCCTCTGAGCACTGTCACCACCACCCCTCCTGCCTTTTCCCAAGTTGGGGAAGCTGGGTCCACTGGATGCCTGAGAGTGCCAGCATCACTCAGGCCTTCACAGACAGCACCCGCATTAGTCCTGGGACCACCAAGGGCTGGGGATTACTGACGGTCTTTATATCATGCTCAATAGTAAGTGAAGGGAGATCCCACAGCATGAAGTAGAGAAGTTGCGATTTGAACCCCAAGCAATCCTGGATCCAGAGCTCTTGGTTCTGCCCAGACCACTCAGGGCTCTCCAGGCACAGATCTTAGCACAGAATCCCATGCAGCATTTTGCTATCAGCCAGTTGTCATATTTCCAGGGATAGGCTCAAGGATTTTATACAACTTTTTTTTTTTATCACCTCTTAGAGCCCAGACCCCAAAGTACTGTTTTCACTGTTGTCTCCCCTGCCCAAGAATACCCATTGGCTCCTTTTCCCCATTTAACCAGCTTTTGTCCTCATTTGATCAACTCCTCGGCATGGTTTTTGGATATTAATAGTTAAGCCTTCTGTCCCAGCAAGTGCCCTGTCTTTGGCATAAGGAGGTCCTCGGTTCTTATGACCGGGAAAGCACTGCATCGTCAGATGGGAACCTAGGCTCCTGGACTAGGACTCATATGGTGCTGCTGGAGCCCAGGTGGGGCACAGGTTCAGAATGGGTGGTTGAGAGCCCACAGGGGCATGGCATGGCATGGGCATGGCCTGGCTGCAGATTGGGCAGGTACACACAGACACACGCCCTCTTCTGTCATTCCAGAGCCCCTTCACCAGCCTTGCTCTGTGCCTTCTTGTAAGACTGTGAAGCCAGGTGGGACATCCTTGATTACCTATGTCTCTCACCCCATGTTCAATGACTGAGTACCATAGATTCCTTCCAGATCATCACCTTGACCTATCTCCTCCTCATCTTCTTTCTTTAAGGCCAATTGCTTCATTTAGAAAACTCTAATTAAGTGCTTCTCTTATGCCAGACCTGGGGTATCCCCTACAGGACGAAGCCCAAACTCTCAGATTCCCAGCAGGCTGGGACCCCTGCCCACCCCCAGCCACTCTGGCCAGTCCCTACTGTGTGTTCCAGCCCCACCACCCACATGCACACCCCTTACCCTACTCCCCCTAAAGGAAATGCCCCTCCCCTCCTGCCATGAGATGGTGGAGAGGGGGTGGGTGGGTATCTTTTCTCCACTGCTGCCTCCTGGCCCCAGAACCCTCTTGTCAGAGCTCTGCCCCTGAGAGGTCCTTGTCCTACCACCCATTGCTCTTCTGGTGCTGTAATCTCTTACTGTCTAATCACTGCTGTTTGTTGACACCTGAATCATGCACCTCTCTCAAGATTTGCTCTTTGCCTTGTCAGTGGTGTCAACTTTTGGGTTGATGATCCACCTGATACCTGCTGGCCCTGGGCTTTCTTGACCTCCTTGCCTCTGGGGACTGTCTGGGGTTCCAGGTTAGCCACCCATGGGCCACACTGCGTGGAGTCTCGCAGTTTCTGAGAACCCTCCCCTCCGCCCCTCCTCAGCTCTCTGTGAGGCTTCTCTCCTCCCACTCACTGTGCCTCAGTCACTTTGGGACCTCAGTTCAGTCTCTCTTCATGTCCTCCCTTTCTCCCTTCTTGTTTCTTCTGACCCAGCTTAGAGTTCTCAGTGCATCCTTTCAATACTTGCTTCCCTATACTCTGGGCTTCCTCACCTTTACAAACCAGTCTAGTTAGGCCCCACTCCTGGGTGGACCCTACTTTCATTCGGCTTTCTCCTCACCTGCTCCTGCACAGCCTAGCACTGCTGGAAAGAGGCACATGGTAGGACAGGTGAATTTACAATCACTGACCTCGGGTAGGGCCCCACACCAGGCCAGTGAGTATGATTGTGCAGGAAGTACTGTGCTGGTCTTCACCATCTACCATTCATGGCCCTCCAGCTCTTCTTGACCCCGATGTACAACAGGCAAACAAGATTGTAGCAGAAGGTGATAGATTTGTCACAGGGAGAGAAAACATAGCTTTGCTGGAAAATCATCCAATTAGAGGGCTCTGCTTGCTGAGAAGACTTGATGGCCCCCAGGGTAGATAATGTGAGGAAAAGCAAAGCTAGAAGAATTCATGAAGACACAAAGATGGATAGGTCATGAGAGGCAGATCCCTAATAGGCCAGGAGCCTGAGGAATGCAGAGACCAAGGGACTGAGGGCTACCATGATGAGCTCCAGGAAGGACATGAAAAAGTCCTACCTAGAAAAACTGTGGATGAGATTGTCTCAGGGAAGGCTGACCACAGAGGAGAGAAGTAGGTCCATGAACCCCCAGCATGGAAAGAGATAGAAGCAGGACAACCACAGGTATGATGACAGCAGGAGACAGAGGTGCCCATGAAGCCAAGGGAGAGAAGAAGAGTTATTCAGTAGTTAACCACCCAGCATCCCCAGATGAAAAAACACATTTCCCAGCTTCCTAGCATATTGGAATGGTCAATAAGATGTAAACAGAAATCATTAAGTAGGGCTTCTGAGAAAGCCTTTTCCTCTCCCCTCTTCCTCCTTGCTGCCACCTGGAACTTGGATATGATGTCTGGAGCTCCTGCAGCCATGTTTGACCATTTGATTACTAGAGGAACAAAACCATATGCTAAGGAGAGCAGAGCAGAAAGGTGGAAGGAGGCTGTGTCTCCAATGATCATGGAGCCACCACACAGCTTTGGACAACCCAGCTCTGTGTCATTAAAGCCCCTATAGTTGGACAGTTACTAGCAGCTGAAGGCATGGTTCAGGACAGTGAGAAGATCTCAGGCCTGTGGCTGTGTAGGGTGTGGGCTTTAGAGCACTGGGTGGTGGGGTGAGGGCAGACTGCCATGATCCAGGGGGTGAAAGGAGATAAGGATGGGGGAGGGGGCCCACAAGAGCTGGACACTTTGTCATGCAGCATGACTCAGAGGTACAGGAAGGAGATGAGGCCTGTGAGAGGCAATGCGAGCCTTCTTGCTGCCCACGGGGTCACAGTGCATGCTGGCTCCAGTGTGCAGGCACTGGCGGAGGGCTCTTATGTGCAGGTTTGGAAAGTTGCTGAGTAGCAGGACCAGGGAGAGGATACTTGTCTCTGAGTTGTATTAGGGCAACTGCTAGAGGAGACAACTCTGTTGTATCTTGCTCTTTCGTCTGGGCCCAGAGGCAGGGAAGGGGCATCTGTGTGATGCCTGTCTTGTCACTAAACTGTATCTCAGTCTTCTGGTGTATGAACTGGGGGTGGACGTTCCCACTGCAGGCAGATGCTGTGTGGGTAGTTCAAGATAGTGCCCATGAAACATTCACCTCCAAGTCTGTTTCTGTCTCCACCCCTGACCTGACCCCAAGAGAGTATGTCTCAGACAGATGAAAGGCTTCATGTAGGATGGTGGCACCTCCACAGCACATGGGCTTTGGGGACAGGCTGACCTGCCTCCTGGCCCTGCACCTTATACTTAATATCCCAGGACCTTGGGCCAATCCCTTTACCCTCTGACCTCAGCTTTCCATCTGTAAAACATGGATAACGTTTCAAGATATCTGTGCATGGATTACATGAAATAACATGGGTCATGTGACCACCTGAGCATCCTACCTCAGGAACTTCGCTGTCCTTGAGTGCGGCGAAGGAGACTGCCATGTAGGGTTGTTCAACCATGAGTCCCCACTTCCCCCTCAGACACCACTTTCCCAGACAGATACCTGCTCATGACAGGCCAATGGCCCAAACTCTGAAATGGCTCTTGAGGAAATTTTCAAGGAGATTTGTCTGTTTAATTCATTTTCTAGAAATATCTGAGTTCTCAACATAGAATGAGAATTGTTCCAGAAATAATCATGCTTTTCAAATTCTCCATCCTTGGAGGTTTGATAGAATAAAGATGCAGAGGATGGAACTGAGCTAGGCTTAGGGTTGGGGAAGAGAAAGAGGGAGAAAGGCAAGGAGGGCCCACGTTCTGTCAGCTGCATCTCCCAAGGGGTACTGGGTCAGTTCTCATCTGACCCTTGAGGACCCTGCAAGGAGGATACAGTCAGATGCAGGCTGAGGCTTTGCCAAGTGCAGCTCCTTAGGGAGATGGAGCAAATTACTGGCTGGGCCATATCTGAGCCCTTGTCTGATTCCAAGTCTGTGTGCTTTGTCTGAATGCCACCATGTGCTGCTGTCCTGGAGAAATGGGGGTCTCCAGGAGCAGCCTCCTATGTGTCTCTGGGTCTAATGGCCCTGAGGAGAGGGCTTTGCTTCCAGGGAGGACTACTGCCACCCCTGTTTAGAAGACAAAGGCACTAATTATTGAGATCCAATGGGAGAGAGAGAGACAGTAATATAGGAGTAACAACCACTGTGAAGGGAAATGTTTTCATTTAATTTTCCATAGGAGAGTCATTTGCTGTGCAGAGGTGATCCAGGAAAGGTGGGTAATCGCTTGAAACAAGCATCTCAGGGTGGCTGTGGAATTACTGGGCCCTGCTATCTCTTAATATTAGATGTTGAGCATATTGGTTGGTTGACTCAGATGCAATTTCAGACTTCAGGCTCTGGCTGGCTCCATCTGTGTGCATGATCCTGTTTCCAGGAGCTGCTCATGGCATGATTGCCTGGTGCTCCTCAAGGAATCGATGCTGCCTGCTGTCTCCCCTCCTGGGACAAGGGACAGGATCCCTGACGCCTAGCACAGTGCTGGGCACTCAGCTCCTAGACTCCGGAGACTGTTGCATCACAGAACCCAGAGCCACAGGGAGCTGAGCTTTGCGAGAGTTGGGTGACCATGATAGCAAGGACAGTGGAACTTTGCTATCCTGCATGAGGTGGAAAGTGGAAGACAGCAGGAGGAGATTTTCCACAAATGGAAGCTTATCCCTCTAAGCACAGGGATGTGTTTTGTCTCTGCCTGTGTATTTATTATGTGTGGTTGCCTGCACTTACATTGTATCGAAGGGGCTGGCAATATTTTGACATAGTAACAAGTATAGTTTTCATTCTCTGTGACGCCTCTTTTAACCCCACTGCTTTAAATTTAGAATACTAACCTCATCCCATTAAAACCAGACCTTGAAGCTGAAATATGTTGAACTCACTCCCTGGGGAGAAGAAAGGTACTGTAGACCAAAGGAAGTGATGCTTGGCTACCTGATCCTAGGGTACAGCAGCTACGTCAGGAGGATGTGGAATCTATCTCAGGGTAGAGAAGGGCTTGTCCTCCATCCTGGGGCTGGGGCAGTGGGGGGTTGCTCAGGGAGGCACCAAGACCCTCCAAGCCCCCTACCTTCCCACCACCCCTCAGTCTGATCCAGTACCTAGCTGAGAGATGGGTCTAGGCTGAGGTCTAGGTTTGAGAAAACCCTGAAATGTTCTAGAATGGGGCAGGAGGGCATCCACGGGCTGTTGAAAGTCTAAGAGGGGGTACTGGCCATGAGAAGGACATTGCTGGAAAGGAGAGCCTGCAGTCAGGTGGGAGAGCACCTTCTTAGTCAGTGCAGAGTGGAGGGTGGACAGGCCAGGTGCTGGTGAACACAGCAGCTGCCCACAGGCACTGAGGTCCCCCTGCCCGCAGCCCAACACCCTACGCACTCAGGCCTGTGTGGTATTCACAGCCTTTCAGAGCTCAGATACCACTCTTGTGAAAAATGGAGGAAGAAAATTCTGAGTGGACTTGGGGGGAAAAGCCTCATACATATGAAATACATATGATTAATTTTTCCGGAATCAGCAGAATGAGGACTTGAGAGAGAAGTTATATTTAATAAAAAGATTAGAAAATATATACTTTTTTTGTACATTCATATCTGTAGACCAAAAAAAAACCCCAAAAGAAAACAAAAAACAAAACAAAACAAAAAACCCCAAAACCTTTGCTGCTAGTGCTGCCCATTGTAGGATGCGCCTGGTGCAGAATGAGTGCTCAACAAATCATAGCTAGTTTTATTATTTCATTGTTAACCAGGAATAAATGGAGGCATTAGAGGAAATAGAATGAGCAAAATTCCTTCACTTTTTTTTTTTTTTAAGTTTTACTTACGTAAGTAAGCTTGACACCTGACATGGGGCTCAAACTCAGGACTCTGAGGTTGCATTCTCTTCCAACTGAACCAGCCACGTGCCCCCAAATCTGTTCAAATTTAAGAGAGTTTATGAAAACCATTAAGAGGCTGAAGTAATTTTTGGCTATGTTTCTCTATTATATACACTACAGATTGACTCTCTGCTAGAAAAGATAAGAATATCAGCATTATTTACATTTTTTTCTATATGCTGTCTTAACACTGTCCTATCATAATTTGTTTTTTATTTTATCTGAACATACAATATCCTTATTCTATGTTATAAGCAGAATTCCTGGCTTTGTTTAGTATTAGTTATAGATGTAAACAGATTCATTGCTTACCACCAGTTTTTAAATAATTTTTCCATCTCTGAATGCTTTATTTTAATTAATCTCTTAACTGTCTAGATTTTTTAAAAAAATTATGAATATTCTTCATTTATTTTATTAACACATTATAATTCCGTAAGTGTGTAATTTTCCTGCATTGTACTGAGTAGTATGGATGGGTTAGAGAGACTGAATGAGACTGTCTAGATTTTTTGTAAAGAGTTTTTTTTTTTGAAGGAAAGACAGGGATTTGGTAATTTCTAAGTTTTTTCATGTTTGCATGTGTTAACCTATTGCTTAAATGATCTTATAAGATGTCTTGACTTTTATACTTAAATGATATCTTGGCTGGGTATTGCAGTTTTTCTCTCTCAGGATTTGTAAATGTTGCTCTGTTGTCTTTTGATGTTGCTGTTGCTATGGAGAAATTTGAAGCCAGATTGATATTTTTTACCTTTCTAGGTTATTTAATTCCTGTCAGGATGCCTGGAGAATTATTTCTTTATCCTTAAATTATAATAGTTAACTAGCAAATAAGATATTTCAAAATTATGTACTTTATTTATAGTTCCTAGATTAAAATGTGCTTTTTAAATCTGTAGATTATTTTCCTCCTAATTTCAGATACTTTTTTGATTTATTATCTGGGACATGTTTTGGGACAAGTTTTGATTGTTTTTATCTGTTTTCCCTCACAATCATTTCTTTTGTCATTTTTCTCATTTTCATGTGTTCATTATCCAGTCGCCCAATGTCAGTGAGCCTTAGTCTCATCACTATAAAGTTGGGAAAACATGCTTATCTCACACGGCAGTCCCCAGGATTAAAAGACTTAATGTATGTAAAGCTCTTAAAACAGTGCTCAGCCCAGAACAAGCCATATACAGGTGGTAATGATTATTATTTTTAAGGATTTTTATTGTTATTACTACTAGTCACAGTGAAGTGGTTAATTATAAGGATTCTGGAGCCACATTGCAGCATTTTAGCTGTGTGAACTTGGACGAGATACTAAAGCTCTCTGTGCCTTATTTTCCTTCTCTGCAAACTAGAGATAATAATTATCCCTACTTTGTAAGATTATAATGAAGATTAATGGTTAATATTAATAATGTGCTTAGAACAGTCTGAGCCCACATAGGTGCTGTATATATTGTTAAATATCTTCTCAGGCTTTTCCTGAAGATGAGCAATTATTTTCAGTAGTTTTTATACTCTTTCTTGCAGTTTCTAATGTATTATTAGTTCTGTAATGATGTTGTTTTGCTATTAATTTGCTTCCTTATGTCTGCACTCTTTTTTTTTTTTTTTGCACTTCATTGTTTTATCCTCCCGTCTCTGAGTTGTCTCACTATACACATCAGGCCTTTTAAAGTTGCTCTTTAGTTTAGAGTGAATGTGGGGCACTTACTACCACGCCTTGAGTCATGTTCCTTTCTAGGTAGGGTCCTTTGTTCTTGCAGGCTGTGCCTCTTTCCTAATTGCTATTATTTGTGCACATGTAAGGAATGTGCCTGTCAGTTGTTGCTTGTGTGATTGCATCATGTCATGGGGCTCCCTCTCCAGCAGTGGTGTCCATGCTTCTGCCTGCTTGTTCGACACACTGCTGACTCTCCTTGTTTGAGGTCCATTCACTTCCCCCGGGGCTTTTGTGCATTCAGTGTTTCCCTGGGTTTCTGTATCCTGGGGGCATGACATGAGGGAAGTGCAGTCTCTGAGAACATCTGGGCCAGTGGTCTCCTCAGATTGCTGAGGGATTAACACTGGAGTGATTAACCATGACCTCAGAGCTTTCCTCCCCGCAGGGTGTCTCCGTTTCCTGCAGGGAGGGTCCATCCTCACATTTGCCCACATCCACTTTTCTCTCAGTGGCTGGCAACCACTTCCACTTTGCCTCAGTAAGGAAAGGAAAGACCCCCACTCCCACCCCTTCATCTCCAGTTTTCTTTGTTCTGGGTTTAAAGGCATTAGTGGGAATTCTCAAGATTTTGTAGCCTCCCTGATGTGTTCTCTGGCATGGGCAGGTGGGACATGGTGCGGTGGGTGCTACACTTCTTCTTTCTGATGCCATTTCTGTCACCAGTTCAGCTGGAACCCCCTGACTGCCTTTTGATGAATCTTTCTCCTCTTTTTGTCACTGCCTCTCCAGCAATCTTTAAAAGACCACTACATTATCAAATCTATAGAGTAAGCCAGGAAAGTGCCTCTGAACTTGAATAAGGGCTTTAAAATGTGGCCAATATGTGCCCTTCCTTTCTTCCCCCCCACTGAATGAAGCAAAAACAGTCGCCCTGAAATGGGGATGATTCCAAAGCACTCCCATAATTGCAGAGAAATATATATTCTCTCAACTGTCTTACAGGCTTGAGGACAGCAAGGGTCAGGTTGGCTAATTTTAATTATATTCGGTTAGCATGTCTTGAAGCCCATAAATCTAAATGCCAATAAATTAATATATCATGCTGAAGGCCTCCCAGCCACAGCATTAAATCAGCTACGCAGGGAGTGCCACATAGAATAGGGCAAACTCCCAGAAGCACTAGCATTTCAATTTCACTGTATTAATCTGTCATTAAAGGGGCCCTCAAGTCCCAGTGTCCACATGTATGACTGTGAGCAATGGTAATTTGCTGAGTATAAATTCAGCGCACTCTACCCTTGGCTTCTGCACAGCTGTCTACCCCCAAAGCCTTCAAGATGGGTGCCAAGCCTCCTGTGCCAGTAAGCCTGGTATGGCTTCAGGGAAAGGGTGGTTCTTTTCTTTTTTTTCTTTTTCTTTTTTATTTTTATTTTATTCATGAGAGACAGAGCGAGAGAGAAAGGCAGAGGGAGAAACAGGCTCCCAAGGAGCAGGGAGCCCGATGCGGGACTCGATCCCAGGACCCTGAGATCATGATCTGAGCCGAAGGCAGACGCTCAACCATCTGAGTCACCCAGGCGCCCGAAAGGGTGGTTCTTTTAGTGCAGGAATGTTATAGTTAGGCTGAGTTTAGGTACCTCTGGCCCTGGCCATTGATATCAAAAAGGATTTAAAAGCTAGGCATTTAAAAAAAATTCCAGTATAGTTAACATACAGTATTCTATTAGTTTCAGGTATACAATGGAGTGATTCAACACTTCTGCACAACACCTGGTGCTCATCACAAGTGCCTTCCTTAATCGTCATCACCTATTTCATCCCCCTTCCTGCTGCCCGTCTGGTAACCAGCAATTTGTTCTCAATAGTTAAGAGTCTGGTTTTCCTCTCTTTTTTTCCACTTTGCTCATTTTTTCCCTTAAATTCCACATATCTGTGAAATCATATGGTATTTGTCTTTCTCTGACTGACTTATTTCACTTTGCATAATACTCTCTAGCTTCATCCACATGGTTGCAAATGGTCAGATTTCATTCCTTTTGAAGGCTGAATAATACTCCATTGTATGTATATGTGTATATATATATATATGCATGTGTGTGTGTATATTTATATATATATACACCACATCTTCTTTATCCATTCATCTATCAATGGACACTTGGGCTGCTTCCATAACTTGGCTATTCTAGATAATGCTATAAACATAGGGATACATGTAACCTTTTGAATTAGTATTTTTGTATTTTGGGGGTAAATACCCAGTAGCATGATTACTGGGTCTTAGGGAGTTCTATTTTTAACATTCTGAGGAACCTCCATACTGCTTTCCGTAGTGGCTGCACCAGTTTGCATTCTCACCAACAGTGCGCAAGTGTTCCTTTTACTCCACATCCTCACCAATACTTACTGTTTCTTGTGTTCTTGATTTTAGCCATTCTGACAGGTGTGAGGTCATATCTCTTTGTAATTTTTTTAAGGTTTTATTTATTTATTTGAGAGAGAGAGCGAGCGAGCACAAGAGGGGGGAGGGGCAGCAGGAGAGGGAAAGCAGACTCCTTGCTGGGCAGGGAGCCGGACATGGGGCCCGATCCCAGGACCTGAGATCATGACCTGAGGTGAAGGCAGATGCCTAACTGACTGAGACACCAAGGTGCCCCTCTCATTGTAGCTTTGATTTACATTTCCCTGATGAGTGATGTGACATTCATGTTGGTTGGCCATCTGGATGTTTTTTTTTGGAGAAATGTCTGTTCATTTCTTCTGCCCATT
This sequence comes from Leptonychotes weddellii, assembly GCF_054177405.1. NCBI lineage: Eukaryota > Metazoa > Chordata > Mammalia > Carnivora > Phocidae > Leptonychotes > Leptonychotes weddellii. Next base: position 98,858,541 of record NC_138371.1, on the reverse strand, counting down.
TTTAATTGGATTATTCCATTTTTATAGGGTGTTGATTTGTAAAAGTTCTTTATATATTTTGGATACTAACCTTTTATTAAATATGTCATTTGCAAATATCTTCTCCCATTCAGTAGGTTGCCTTTCAGTTTTGTAGATTGTTTCCTTTGCTGTGCAGAAACTTTTTATTTTGATGAAGTCCCAATAGTTTATTTTTGACTTTGTTTCTCTTACCTCAGGAGCCATATCTAGAAAAATGTTGCTATGAGTGATGTCAGAGAAATTACTGCCTGTGCTCTCTTCTAGGATTTTTATGGCTTCAGGTCTCACATTTAGGTCTTTAATCCATTTTGAATTTATTTTTGTGTATGGTGTAAGTAAGAAAGTGGTTCAGTTTCATTCTTTTGCATGTAACTGATCAGTTTTCCCAGTACCATTTGTTGAAGAGACTCTTTTTCCCATTGAATATTCTTTCTGCTTTGTTGAAGATTAAGTGACCATATAATTTTGGGTTAATTTCTATTCCATTCTATTGCTCTGTGTGTCTGTTTTTGTGCCAGTACCATACTGTTTTGATTACTACAGCTTTGTAATATATCTTGAAGTCTGGAATTGTGATACCTCCAGCTTTGCTTTTTTTTTTTTTTCAACATTGCCCTGGCAATTCGGGGTCTTTTGTGGTTCCATATAAATTTAGGATTTTTTTTTTCTAGTTCTGTGAAAAATGCTGTTGGTATTTTGATAGTGATTGCATTAAATGTATAGATTGATTTGGATATTATAGACATTTTAACAGTATTTGTTCTTCCAATCCATGAGCATGGAATGTCTTTCCATTTCTTTGTGTCATCTTCAATTTCTTTCATCAGTGTTTTATAGGTTTCAGAGTACAGGTCTTTTACCTCTTTGGTTAGGCATTTTCCTAGGTATCTTATTATTTTTGGTGTGATTGCAAATGGGACTGTTTTCTTAATTTTAATTTCTGCTGCTTCATTATTAGTGTATACAGATGCAACAGATTTCTGCACATTGATTTTGTATCTTATGACTTTACTGAATTCATTTATCAGTTCTAGTAACTTTTTGGTAGAATCTTTAGGGTTTTCTATACAGAATATCATGGCATCTGCAAATACAGAAAGTTTTATTTCTTCCTTACCAATTTGGATGTATTTTATTTCTTTTTGTCATCTGACTGCTGGGGCTAGAACTTCCAGTACTATGTTGAATAAAAGTGGTGAGAGTGGACATCCTTGTCTTGTTCCTGACTTTGGGGAAAGGCTCTCAGTTTTTCCCCATTGGGCATGATGTTTGCTGTGCGTCTTTCCATATATGGCCTTTATTATGTTGAAGTATGTTCCCTCTAAACATATTTTGTTAAGAGATTTTATCATCAATGTATGTTGTTCTTTTTCAAATGCTTTCTCTGTGTCTACTGAAATGATCATATGGTTTTTATCCTTTCTCTTATTGATGTGATGTATCATGTTGATTGATTTGCAAATATTGAACCACCCTTGCATACTGGGAATAAATCCCACTTGATCCTGATGAATGATTCTTTTAATGGATTGCTGGATTCTGTTTGCTATTATTTTTTTTGAAGATTTTTGCATCTATGTTCATTAGAGATATTAGCCTGTAATTCCCTCCCTGCCCCCCTCCTCCCTGTGGTGTCTTTATCTGGTTTTGGTATCAGGGTAATGTTGGCATCATAGATTGAATTTGGGAGTTTCTTTTCTTTTCTATTTTTTGAAATAGTTTGAGAAGAATAAAGATTTTTTGAAATAGTTTGAGAAGAATAAAGAATATCTTTTTTTTTTTTTTTAGGAGACCTTTTTTTTTTTTTATTCTTATGTTAATCCCCATACATTACATCATTAGTTCTAGATGAAGTGTTCCATGATTCATTGT
>NC_138371.1:98831349-98856148 GCF_054177405.1 Leptonychotes weddellii | reverse complement strand
ATATATACCACATCTTCTTTATTCAGTCATCTGTCGATGGACATCTTGGCTCTTTCCACAGTTTGGCTATTGTGGACATTGCTGCTATAAACATCGGGGTGCACGTACCCCTTCGGATCCCTACTTTTGTATCTTTGGGGTATAGAATTTATATGGAAAGCTAAAAGATTTACAACAGACAAAACAATCTTGATAAAAGGACAAAGTAGGAGAACACACACTTCTTTAATTCAAAACTTCCTTTAAAGATACAATAATATGACAGTGCGGTATTGATACAAGAATAGCCAATATTAAAAATGGAATAGAGTCCAGAGTTCCAATAGAAGAGAGTCCAGGAATAAAACCACACACTTATGATTAATCAATTTTCAACAAAGGTGCCAAGGCACTGGAATAAACTGTATGCCCATAAAAAGAAAATTAATCTTGACCCTTGTGCCCCACTATACACAAAATTTATTCAAGAAGGATCATTGCGTTAAATGCAAATATTAAAAGAGTGAAGCTTCTGAAAAAATACGTAAAAGAGTATTTTCATGACCTTGGAGTAAAGATGGAATTTTTAGAAAGGACACAAAAATGAAAACCATAAAAAAGATATATTAAATTACATCAAAACTGAAAATTTTGTTATTCAAAAGACATAGTTAAGAAAATGAAAAGGTAAATCACAAAATGGGAAGTGTTTACAAAACACATAATTGACAACAGCTTGTGTGTAGAATATATAAAGACTCTTAACACTCAATAATAGGAAGAGAAACAACCCTATAAAAATGAGCAAGAGATTTGAACAGATGCTTAAGAAAATAAGATATATTAATAACCAATTAGCACATGTCATTATTCATTGCAGAAATGCAAATTAAAACCACGAGGAGATATCCAGCAAAACTGCAAAAATTAAAGTTTGGTAACACCAAATCCTTATAAATACTTTTAGAAGTTTCAGACTTCTAATTAAATTGTTGTAAACATTAAAAGAGATTAACTTTGTGCTGAGCTCTGGGCAGTGACTTGTAATCAGTAAGCATTTAATAGATGCACACTCCCTTCCTCCTGCTAGCCCTTATCAGCTAAGAGTGACCAGTCCCAGTGACCAGATGGAAAGTTCTCCATGAACATATGGAATAGAGAAAGAATGAAACATTTGACACTAGGAAAGAATAAACAAAGGAGTTTGCTAGTCTGCTGAGCTTCTGGAAGAAGGAATCTTCCTCCAGGATTCATTTCTCATTCCACAAAATAAATACACATACAAACACGAGGTGGCAATGTCACTTCCTTGGATTTCCTGAGACTGTCACAAACAGCATGTTTATTGCAAACAGCTAACTATGGACTCCATTAACATTCACACTCCTAATTAAAGACATTTGTTCTTTGTGAAATGTGTCCTGTAAGCTTGCAGGAGCCCAGTCATGAGGCTTTCCCTGGGCTCCTGAATAACATATTCATAAATCAGAAGAGTTTCCAAGTAAAAAAACACCCATTAAATGAGTAGTTTCCTATTAAATATACTTCATTTTCAACTATGCCTTTCACTCTCTCTCTCTAGCTCCTCTCCTCTCCTCCAAAGACAATCTTCTAAAAAGTAAATATTCATTTTCAATGTGTGCCACATGGCTTTAAGAAAAACCGCATTAAAAAATGGGAGGAAAGGGCAATTTTTTTAGCAGTTTGGGGGCAGTTCTCCCATTGTAAAGCAATTGACTCAGTCAGTCCTCACAAGCAAGTCAAAGTGCCTAACCACTTTTCAAACCCTGAGTTTGGTCTGCAGATCCCCTGAGAGCCAGGGTGTGGAAGGGGAAAGTGGATGATTTGGGGTCAGAGAGGTCCCATTTATGTGGGCTGTATGTGCAGAGTCCCACCCAGCCCTGCGCTTGTCTGTCAAATGGGATGACAGCTATAGCCACTGCCAGGGCTGTGACACAGACTCAATGGAGCATGTAGCATTCAATGAATGCACTTTCCCTTCTTGTCCTCCCCCGTAGAAAAACTGTGTCTTGCACACAACAATCATGTCTGTCATTCCTGCTGAAATTAAGTGAAGGAAAAACCCCACCCTCACTTGACTTTTTTAATTGAATCCCATATCCAACCTTGTGACACCTTCCAGAGACAAGCCACTTGCAAGTATGTACTTTTACCTTTTAGGGGAATCATCCACAGAAGAGTGCCCAGAATCCCCTTCATCCCAGGTTTCCCCCCACTCCTTCTCCAAATGTTCAAGGCCCTTTTCCCTAATCAGCTGTCCTAAGAAGTCTGTGGATGTGAGGCAGAGGGAGGCTCTGGAGTAGAGGTCTGGCTCTGGGTAGGCTTTCACCATCCCTGGACTACATATCTGGAAGTGAGCACTCACTACTGATGGGCCCTGTGAGGTGGAAATCCCCACAGGGACAATCCCACTCCATCTACTGGGGAATCGTCATTGGTGTGCATCTGCCTCTATACTTCTGTCTTGTTTTCAAGGGTAGACACCACTCTTACAGGGGTTTGACAGGCCACACCTGAGTGACTGACTCAACCCTCTTTTTGCCCCACTGTTTCCAGTTCCTCACTGTCTCATTCAGGAGAACCAAAGGAATGTATGTAAACAAATTATGCAGATTGTTCCCTGCAACTGTATTTTAAGATGTAATCTTTAGATCAAGACACTTTATTGTGTGTAAGTGAGTAAGAATAGTCTTCACTTGGGTAAGATAATATGTTCTCTTCTAGTTTTCTGGAAACACTTGGGTCTCTGTCTGCCTTTCATCCTCACACTTTTAATAGAGACATACAAATAAGGAATATCTTACGATTCCAGATTTATTAGAAGAACAAGAGCCATGGAAATGCCTGGAAGTTAACACACGCTGGATAATAAAGAAAGTGGGAACTAGAGAGCCAGGAACACTACCACAATCCAAGGGCAAGTGCTGCTCTTCCCAGCCAGGCACTGCCCACAGAACTGCAAGCCATGGGTCCAACTATTCAAGAAAAGATTCATCTGGATTTCTAATGTAGAACCTGATGAGTATTAAGGGGAAAAATAATCAAATGTTCTCAGCAGACTAAGTTTGCCAGACACCTTCTGGCTAGATTTGATTCATGGGCCACCAGAGTGTGCCCTAAGCTCTGTCCATCCTTCCTATGGCTTTCCTATTCAGAACTCCTCCCAACAGCCTGCAAGAGAGACTCAGACTCTCCACCCTGGGCATCAACTCTGCTCACAATCACACATTGGCCTTATGTCCAGGCCTATGCCCATGAGCAACTACACTCAGCATCTACCATTCAACACCCCTCTACCAAAGCCAGGCTGTCATATGAATTCTTCCTTCCTAATGTCTTTCACATTGTCTTTGCTCAAAGAAGGAATATTCTCTCTTCTTGCCATTCTGCCTATAGAGATACTCCCCATGCTTCAAGCTCATTTTCTCCAGCTTCGTCTCTAGAGGAGATTTCTGCCTCTCTTCTGAACCCTGATAGTGCTCACAGTCACTTGTGCAGACCTCAGAAATTAATTTCAACCTGCCTTATGCTGTTCTTTAACTACTTCCTTCAGGTATGTTTCTTACTGCTTACAGCTAGACTATAAGCTCTCTGAGGTCAGGTATCAGATTTACACATTATGATTTTCAATGTCTTGCACATAGTAAGTGCTCAATTCAGACCTACTTCAAGACTTGTATTGCAGATACTATGAGAGGATAGAAGCACTTAACAACCCTCCAAATGAGGAGGAAAAAGAAAAGAGTAAAAATGCTGAACAAAATATTGAGATTTTTTTGTAATACATTGACTATCTGGCAGAAAAGTAAAAGTAATTCAAATGCCAAAAGCCAAATGAAATCCAGAGAGAGTTAAGTCAAACACAGAAGCAACCTTTCTCCTTGCGGACATTAAGTACCCATTAATGACACTACAGGATTCAGGGATCAAGATACAAAGCCTGGAGTCTGCCTAGGTGAGAAACCTAATTCCATGAAGCTGGAACTTGAAGTGCTACACCTTCACTGTAAGTGTGAACAAGAAATAAACACATATTCTGCACTGATTGCCACTTACTCAGGCCCACATCTACTGGAAGGAAAACAACGAAACACACCTGTCTGAGTCACAGCACTGAGTGAAGAAAAAAAATCTATCCTAAATCTATTAACAAAATCTTGTTCTCACTTAAATTGCAGCATCAATCAACACTACCTGAGAGGTCTGAAAAAACTCAAGCTGAAAGCTCAGTTTAAAATATCAATTCCAGATAACCAGTAAAAGCAAATATTCAACACAAGCTTGGTAGATTTCCCCCAAATGAACTGCCAAGGATTCTGATTTCACAGTCAAAATACACACACACATATACACACATGCGCGCATGCGCCTGCATGCGCGAAACATGTACCCTGAGAATTGGCAGTAATAGCAGGAAGTAACACATTTACACCGACTTCAGATTCAGAATTACCAGCAAGAATATAGAATATGTGTATTTAATGGGTTCAAAGAAAAAATAGTGTTTGAGAAGAGGGACAAATAATGAGAGACTATTAAAAATGTCCACCCACCAGGGTGCCCAAGAATGTGTAACAATTAAATAGCCTAATGGATGGTTTTAACAGAAAAATTTTAGAAGTTGAAGAGATATTTAATAAAACGAAAGTTAGATCTAAAGGCATTTTCTATAATGCAGTAGAGAAATCAGAGTCAGGAAATAACAAAGGAGAATGAGAAGACATGGAGAATAAAGAAGTCTAGTATTTGTCTGACTGGAGGTCCAGAAGGGTGCTGTGAGAGATGGGGAGTGATATCTGAAAAAACTATGAGTGAAATACTTCAGAACTGTTAAAAGACATTGCTACTTATATTATAAAAGCAAGTGTATCTCAGATAGAATAAAAATTAAACAAAAATAAAATCCACACTTAGAAATAGAACTGTGAAACTGCACAATACCAAAGGGAGAAAGAGACCATCTTAAAATTCTTCAGAGAAAAGATAGATTATCAATAAAGGAATGACAAAAAGCAAATGGAAGTCAGAAGACAGTGGAATAATACTTTGAATGTGCCAAGAGAAAAATAAATTTACCTAGTAAAAATATCTTTCTGAAAGGAGATGAACTTAAAGAAAGAAAGAGAGAGAGGAGAAAGAAAGAAAAAGAAAGAAAGAAAGAAAGAAGAAAGAAAGAAAGAAAGAAAGAAAGAAAGAAAGAAAGAAAGAAAAAAGAAAGAAAGAAAAAGAAAGAAAGATTCAGAAAAAAACCGAGCACTGTACTTAAAAGACCTTCACTTATGATATTGCAAAGTTTATTCAATTGACAAAATTAAAGCAATCAGATGGAAGATCTGAGATGTAAGAATAAATGAAGAACAAAGAAAATGGTAAATATGAAGGTAAATCTATTCAGATATTGACTATATACGACAAAAATATTACTGTCTATCAAGAGTAAGAGGGATAATAAAACAGATCTAAAACTCTTACCCAAAATAATATATCATAAGTAAAGAGTAAGATTACAGTTAATTTATTTTTCAGTTCTTGAATTATCCAGTAAATAAGTAACGATAGTAAGCATCCTCAATTTTCTAAGGTAACTGTTAACAGAACAAGAAATAAATAGAATTAATCAGTTACAAAATAGTAGAAAGGTAATATTGCAGTGAGAAAATATGCTTAAAAATCAAAAAGGGGGGAAGGAAAGAAAAAAGCATAGGAAATGTATAATACACAAAAAGATAATAGATATACGTGTAATAATAATTAGAACAAATGCAACAAAATTTAAAGAATTAAAAAGATTTCTAAACCAGACAAACAAAAGCTAGTGTTATGCTATTTGTAAGAAACATTTCTAAGTCATAAGTATTAGAAAGAATAATAGTCAAAGAATGCAGAAAATTATACGAGGCTAGTACTAACCAAAACAAATACATAGCTACAATCATAGTACAAAGGTCAGACTTTAAGGCATAAAGCACTAACAGAGAATCACTATTAAACAATTAAAAGTTTAATTCTCAAGGAAATGTTCATCATCATTAGCCATCAGGGAAATTCAAATCAAAACCACATTGAGATATCACCTTACACCAGGTAGAATGGCAAAAATTGACAAGGCAAGAAACAAGAAATGTTGGAGAGCTTGTGGAGAAAGGGGAACCTTCTTACACTGTTGGTGGGAATGCAAGTTGGTACAGCCACTTTGGAAAACAGTGTGGAGGTGTCTCAAAAAATTAAAAATAGAGCTACCCTATGACCCAGCAATTGCACTCTTGGGTATTTACCCCAAAGACACAGATGTAGTGAAAAGAAGGACCATATCCACCCCAATGTTCTAGCAGCAATGTCTGCAATAGCCAAACTGTGGAAAGAGCTGAAATGCCCTTCAACAGATAAATGGACAAAGAAGATGTGGTCCATGTACACAATGGAATATTACTCAGCCATCAGAAAGGATGAATACCCAACTTTTACATCAACATGGTTGGGACTGGAGGAGATTATGCTAAGTGAAATAAGTCAGAGAAAGTCAATTATCATATGATTTCACTTATCTGTGGAACATAAGGAATAGCATGGAGGACATTAGGAGAAGGAAGGGAAAAATGAAGGGGGGGAATCAGAGGGAGAGATGAACCATGAGAGACTATGGACTCTGAGAAACTGAGGGTTTTAGAGGGGAGGGGAGTGGAGGGATGGGTTAGTCCAGTGATGGGTATTAAGGAGGACATGTACTGCATGGAGCACTGGGTGTTATACGAAAACAGTGAATCGTGGATCACTACATCAAAAACAAATGATGTATTGTATGGTGACTAACATAACATAATAAAATAAAATAAAAAATTCTCAAGGAAGATATAGTAATTGTAAAATTGTATGCACACAACATAGCCTAAACCATAATAAGCAGAAATTGAAAGGACTAAAGGACTATACAGAAAAAAATCATTCATCATCATCACCATCATCATCATCAACAACAAAATCATAGCGATTGATTTTAACACAATTTTCACAGTTAATGAAAGATATATCAGGAAAAAATAATCAGTATTCATAAACAGAATTTGAACAATGCAACTAGTAAACTTAAACACACTTAGCTAGCATATTAATACAGCCAGTAGAGAATATGTCTTTATTAGGCAACTATGTAACACATAAAAATTGATCAACAGGACCACAATTCAAACATCAAAAAATTAATATAATTAGATATCAATAACAAAAAAGATAAACTTGAAAATTCTTGATATCTTTAGAAATCAGAATTTCTCATATATCTTTATACTCTTACAAATTAGAAAGCAATAAAAAAGATAAACAAAAATTATTTTTAATATACAGTTTAAATAATTTATGGATCAAATAAAACATAGTTATGTTAAAAATACACCCAATTGATCAATAATGAAACTATAGCTTAACAAAATTGTTGAATTCAGCTAGAACAGTATTTAGAGGGAAATATATAACCTAATAACTTATATTATAAAACTAAAAAAAATGAAATTTAATGAGCAAAGAATCCAGATTGAGAGATTACAATGTAAATGGAAAGAAGGAAATACAGACCAGAGAGTAATCCAATTAAAAACTTACAGATACTTTGTAACATTAATGGAAGAAATAGTGTTAGAAATAGCAAATGCATATAACTGCAGATTTGCACAAAGTAAAAATATTTCATGACTAACTTTAGCTGATAAATTTGAAGATGTATCAAATGGACAAATTACTTAAAAATATAACAAAAATCAACACCAGAAGAAATAGAAAATGTAAATAATCCTATAAATATTTGATAAATTAAATAAGCAGCTAGATGTCTTTCTACAAAGAAAATATAGGTTTCCAGTTGTTTGTCCCTATTAGTTCTGTCAAGGGACAAATAATCTTAAACCAATATTATGGAGGATAAAACAGAGGAAATAATTTACAACTCATTTTATGAGAAAACAAAATTATAAGCTCATTTCATGAACTTATGCAAAAAATTCAAATAAATGTTAGCAAACTGAATCCAAAATGTATGGAAAAGGTAATACAATATGTCAATAGGGATGCAGGGTAATTTAACGTAGAAATCAGTTAGGTAAGTTCCATGTTAACAGTTTAAAAGAGAACAAAGAATTTTTGTTTGGTGAAAAGAAAATTCCATTTATGTTTTAAAAATTAATACTTAGCAAACTGAAAGTAGAAGTGAATTTTCTGAAGCTGGCAAAATATATCCAGAAACACCTTCAAACAAGCATCATACTAAATAACAACAACAAAAAATGCTGTTATCATTTCCTTTATGAACAGGAAAAGGAAAGGTGCCTCTTATTTACATTTCTACTCAACTTATGCTGGTGATTTACCATGCAATAAGATAAAGAAGTACAAAGAATATGAAAAGAAAGAGAGAGAGAAAGAAGGAAGGAAGGAAAAAAGGAATGGAAGGAAAAGAGGAGGGGAAGAAGGGAAGGAGGAAGAACGGGAGGGGGAGGGAGGGAGGAAAGAGAGAAAGAAAGGAAGGAGAGAGGAAACTGTAGATAATGCAATTGTTAAAGTAGATAAATTATTATAATTAAAAAATACACTTAACACAGTAGGTTGATTTAAATATATACACAATAGCAGCAAACATTTTAAAACTATAACTAAATAAAATGCTATTTAAATTCCTTGAAATTATAAAGTTCCTATGAACAAATTTAGCACAAGATCTTAAGTTTTTTGTAAACTAAATTATAAAACTATACTAAAATATATAAAGGAAGATCCAAATAAATGAATAGACCATTTTCATGGCTCAGAAAACTGCACTGTTTAAAGATACCAATTATTTCCAAAATGATAGTTCAGTGCAAATCCAATTCAAATCTTCAGTTATTTTGTGGTACTTGACAAGCAGTTTCTAAAACGTATATGGAAGACCTAAGGAGGAAGAATCAGCAACATACCCCTAAAGAAGAACGCTGGTAAGGAGTCCTACTTCACCTGATTTATTAAAAAGTCATGATAACTAAGACTGTGTGGCACTGGTGCCTTAGTAAACAGACTAAGCAGGAGAAAAAGCCCACACACAGAGATCTTTGCATATGAAAAATGTGATGCATAACAACAAGGGGAAAGCATGAGCTTTTCTCTAATCTATCCTAAGACAATCAGTTATCCACATAAGGAGAAAAAAGAAAGAAAGAAATTGAGTATTACCTCATATCATACATAAAAATTAATTCCAGATGTTTTAAAGATGTAAATGTATAACATGAGGTTATAAACATCTTAGAATACCATATGGAAGACTATCTTTATGACTGCAGGATAGGAATGGATTTCTTAAGATTCCAAAAAGGCAAATCGTAAAGAAAAAAATAAATGTAAACATATTAAAAATAAGAACTTCTCTTCATCATAAGAAACCATTGTAAAAATGTACACAAGCCACAAATTGGGAAAACATATTTGCAGCATATATAACTGACGAAGAATTAGAATATAAATTACTTAAAGAACTGCTATAAATCAACAGGAAAAAGATAATCCAAAAGAGAAATGTGCAAAAGACTTGAAAGAGTACTTTGGAAAAAAAAAAAAAAAACTCCAATGGCTAATGAAAACATGAAAAAATGTTCAGCTCATGTTTAATTAGGAAAATTCAAATAAAAACCACAATCAGATGCCATTTTACACCCATCGGATTGGCAGAATTTCCCAAGTCTGACAAAATCAAGTTTTGGCAGGGATGTTCGGAAAAACCCATCTACTGCTGTGGGGTAACAATCTGGCATTATCTAGTAAAATTGAAGTTGTGCACTCTCAAGATACAGGCATTCCTTACCTGGGGTTGAATGGAAGCACTTGCATACATATTGCTCTGGGAAATATCTACAAAATGTTCATAGCAGCACTGTATAATAGCAAAACCTCAGAATTAAGCCAAATGCCCAAAGATAGGAGAATGCATAGAGACTGGTACGTTAGTACCACACGGTACTGTACAGAGTGAAAATAAATTAACTACAGCCATGAGCATCTGGTGACTCACTCTCAGAAGAGTACACTGAGCAGTATAAAGCAAGCTGCAGATGAGTACATATGGTACAATTCCATCTAAGTAAAGTTTAAAATTTGCAGCACTAAGCACCATTTTATTTGGGGGCTGCAAGTCAGAGCTGAGCCAGCTCTGTGCTGCACCATGTCGGCAAATAAGCCCTGGCAGCTTACGGTGCATACGCTCTAACGCATTATGTGGTGGCCCTGCTACAGACACAGCCGTAGTTGTTTAAACTGAAGAAATGCAAGAAAAAACATGCATTCTGTAGCGTTGCTACCTCTGGGGAAAGAGAAGATGGGGTTAGAAAGAGTTACTCACTGGGCTTCAAAGATCATGGTAATGTTCTGTTTCTTAAACTGTGTGGGGGATATGTTGGCATTTGTTGTGTTATTTTATATTTATTATGCATATTCCATAAATATTATTTTTATCTAATATTTAATAAAAGAAAAAAGACTCGGATAGTTGTGGCCTTACGTGGCCCCCATGATGTTATTTTTCCAGTCCTAATGTGTATTCTCCAGAATCCCTGCTGCCTTCTCTCATTCTATCATGCGTGAACTCTTACTTTCCATGGGCCATGAAAACCAGTGACTAGAGAGAAGCTGTATAGCATGGACAGTGAAACAAACAGAAGCTGACCTCGGTCAAATCCCGGTTGGAGAATTTAATGCCTTGGAAACCTTACTTAACCTCTCTGACTCCAGTTCCCCTCATCTTTAAAATGGACATGATAACATAGAGCTTGCTATGCTGTGGGAAATTGAACTGTATAGGCAGATAAAGTGTAATTAGATACAACACCACTGGGGGACAATTTGTAGAAACTATTAGAATATTAAATGTCCCTGTCATTTAACCAACAAATCAATTACTTTGAATCTATTCTAGAAAAATGCTCTCCAAATTTTCCATAGGTTTATAGATAAGCTAGATCATTGGACAATTGTTTTGGATAGAAAATGAAAGATAGCTATCAATAAGAGAATTGTTAAATAAATTATGGTACATAGATTCTTGGAAATACATTAATAGTCACTAAAGTGAATAAAGTAGACAATGTTTTGACATAGGTAAATCCCTATGACATATGGCTAGGTGAAAAATACCCTCATTCATATATGAAGAGTGTGAAGCCCAGAAAAGTTCAAAGATGTCCAGTTTCCCCAGCCAGTAAGGAGGCAGGACAGGGACTGTCATCCATATAACATAATTCCCAAATAAGAATTATTCCTGCTCCAACACACAACCATCCTTAAGAAACCTACAGATAGCTCTAATTCTACTTCTCCCTTTCCTAGAACATTTTTTTCCTAAGTTATTCATAATTATAACTGAAGCAATGAAAACCTGATAATTTTAGGGACTTTCTGAAATCTAAAAAAGCCATTTGTGAAAGACAAGTTCTGTGAGGCGAGGGCACCTGTGTTGGGAGAAAAGCTGGGAAAGAGTTTCTACACTTGGGGCCTACAGTGTGTTCTCATTCATATGTTCACCACCTGTCTGTAGAACTATTCTTTACCTGAAAAACTGGGTCAGAATGTCACATAAGGCATCTCCAAGGTACCCAAATGAATAAATTTGTAATTCTCTGGTTGTTTCAGTGGTGGTGAGCTTTTCTCTAAAGTCTGTCCTAGAAGGGAACTAGGAGGTTACCCTGACCCAGTGCCTTCCTCTGTCGTAGCTCAGTCACACCTGCTTGTCTCTCTCTTGACACCATAAAACCCTCTAAGGCAGGTTCAGGGAATAATTAGAAGAGTCGCTGGGGGGAAAATAGATGTTCACCGAAGGAGTTTCTTGAACTCCGAGGAGAGGTGGCCGAGGGTAAGAGAACCATCCATCTTGGGTCCCAAAGCAAAAGTACCCTCAAAATTAGGAGAGCGATTAAGTTTTTGTGTTTTGGTGTTTAGCTTTTTTAAAATTTCTTGCAATGGAATGACCTAACCATTTTCAAAGCTAATTGTGATATTGCCTGAAAATTCCCTTTTAACTGGTGCCTTTCCCCTGCAAGAGACTAGAAAAGCCGAGAGGTGTTGGTGTGTGTTAGTATATGTCTGGGCAGCCAGGAGCACATACTGAGTCCAGGTCCTCCTGCCAACGTGGAGGAGGCTGACAGGGACTCCAAAGCCAAGCTGGTAGACTCCTTGCTCAGTGCTCTCTCTCATCCAGAGCTTAGGATCAGAGCGCATCTGAGACATGTGAGAGAAGCCCTGGTACAAAACTGGGCTCGGGGATGATCCTCTGCAAGCCAACCTGTGGAGGGACTTATTGTTAGTGGTGTAAGGAAATGACAAGCCTTGTAAGTGAGGACACAGGGAGTGGGGCCATTGGTATTGTGAGCCAAGTACACATGCCATCTCATACAATCTGCACAATGATTACACAGTCAGTGTTTATATCCTGATTTTGTAGATTAGGAGTCTGAGACTCAGGGCTTAAGGAATTGCCAGAATCTTTCTATCTCTGTGTGGTTAGTTTAGAATTTGAATCCACCCAGCGCAACTCAAATCCATGCTTTTCCCACAAGTTCTCCTTCCGCAGACATTGATTTCGTCAGAGCTGTTCCAGGCCATCATGAATTAAATCTCATGCACAGCATTTTCTACATATTCCAGCTAAGTTTGAAAGCTCACTGGACTGAAGTCTCACCATAGATCCCCTGAAACCAGAAAGCTTGGTGGAGATTAACTGCATCAGGTCCCACAGCAGGATTTCATTGCCTGGAGAAAGACAGAGGCTGCTCTTCCACTTCCTCTTCAACGAGTGCCACCAGGGACACCCCATGCAGACAGCTCCTCCGCCAGCTGTTCCCATTAATCCAGAATAGCTTTATGAAAGGATTCCAGACTTGTTATTTCTTAAAAGAAAAATAAAAACTTTGTGACCCCGACAACATGCTATTAGGCACTGTAACTAACAACATGCCTACTGCCATGAAATGAAGTTACATTACAACAGTGCCTGAGAACTCAAACACACATCTTCTCTATGCCAAGAACTATTCCAGGAGCTTCGTAGGATTTAAAGTCCCATGACCCTTCAGGGTAAGCATGGTCATCTCCATTTGACATCCAATGAGCCCAAGACCATGTTCTACATGACGATGCACCATTGATCTGTCCATTTTATATACCTAAAGGTATATGAATGTGAGCTGTGAGATGATGAAGACCCAGAAATGTACAAGGGAAGATCTTGTCCTACTCCTCAAGATGCTGGCCATCACACCAAGGAAAGAAGCAATACACTATGCAAGAAAAGCCACAGTTCAAGGTAATGAGCTGTCCATGTCAGACCAGGCGAGAACGCTTTCCTGATCAGGAAACACCTCTTCCAGGAAGCTTTCCCAGACAGCCACAGATAACAACTACTCTTTTTTTTTTTTTTAAAGATTTTATTTATTCATTTGAGACAGAGAGATACACAGAGAGAGAGAGCATGAGCAGGGAGAGAGGCAGAGGGAGAGGGAGAAGCAGGCTCCCCGCCGAGCCAGGAGCCCGATGAAGGGCTCGACCCCAGGACCCTGGGATCATGACCTGAGCCGAAGGCAGACGCTTAACCATCTGAGCCACCCAGGTGCCCCGATAACAACTACTCTTGTGAGCATTTCTGTCCCCCCAGTTCTGCACATTTCTGTCTTTGCACATAGCATCCATTTAGGAGATAATTTGCTTGCTGGCTTGTTTCCCCAGTGGACTCAGAACTCACTGAGGGCAGGCACTGTGCCTTATGCTTTCTGTTCTCCTAAGATCCAGTAAAAAAAAAAAAAAATTGGCACCAGAAGAAAAGTGCTTATTGATGCAAGATTTGGGTGGCCAGGGCAGGTTTTTGAGGTCTGGTTCAGTCTGGAAGTTCCTTGAAGAGGGAGAGAATGTGACACAGTGAACATGGTTGAAACCTCATGTCACTGATCTCATTGCAGCCCTCTACTCCCTAGTGTCTTACTCCTGTTCCCTAGTTCTGTCTGTTTAAATACTAATTCACAGTGGTATGTGGATACGGTTTTTTTTATATTACAAAAGGCTCCAAAATGACAGGAAAGGGACCACTAGACTATGAACCAAGGGATCTGAGCTTGACTATTATTTCTGTCACTCACCTAATCTTGGAACAGTGAGGTGACCTCGACACAACTCTGAGCCTCAGCTTCTCCATCCATATAATGAGAGGGTTGAGCTAGTTGAAACAGAGACCCTTCCAATGTTCAAATTCTATTCACCTGAGAAGAACATTATGCAGAGCTCAGTTAAGCTCCCCTGTAGCTGGCAAAGGATGATATTAAGCCTGGACATTAGGGAAAACAGGAGCCTTTTGAATAATGACTTCATAGATAAGCATTGGGGTGTCATAAACCTCCCTTGCCATTCTCCAAGTTATAATTCCACCTCATTGTCACTAACACCCTAGTTTCTGCAATAATTTCATTTAATTTTATGGTCTGGCTCCTCCAGGCTTCCTAGTCAGATAAGCAGGTTTGACAGCACCAAGGACAACCCTGGGCAATGATTTGCAAGGTTCGGAGCACTGAACAAACCAGCCAGATCAACAGCAAAGGTGGGTGGGCGGAAGCAGTTTACCTCTGGAGGCAAGGGCCAGACTACCTTCCAAGCAAACTGACCAAGCCAGCATGGTCGAGGCTGACTGGGGTGGGGCAGATGGTATGATCCTTAAACGGACATACACACAGGATCATGGGTGACCACCAGGCACAGAGAAGGATGGTGGGAACAGTTCCTCCCTGGGAGGGCCCCAAGATGCTCAAACACAAGAGCAGGAAGAGGTAGGCAAAGAGGTAGGGGTCATTTATTACTGTCATGTGTGGAAAGAGAGGCACTCTCATGTCCCTCTCCCTTGGGCAAGTTACTTAAGCTCTCTGAGCTTTAGTTTCTCACTGGTGAAGGGGGGACAATAACAACTGTACCCAGAGCTGTTGTGAGTGTGATATTTATGAAGTTCAGTGGTATACCCAACACAGTAGGAGTGCGTATGAGCTGGCATCCTCTTGTCCAGCCAGACTTTCAGCTCCAGAATTTCAGGCCCAGATTCTAGAAGTTAGATGACTGAGGAGGCATCCTGTTGTGAGCACTAACACCTATTTGGTGTAATCAGCTTGTCTGCAAGTTTCCTATGGGCAAACATTGGGTACATCTTATTTTGCTTTGTATCACCAGGTTATAGCAAAGGGCCTGATGAGGAAGGCCTCAGGGCACATTTTGAAGGTGGCTGGAGGCACCCATGGCACCGGGGGAGGGGTCACAGGACATCTGCCTCCAAACAGGCCTGGAGTGGGAAGGAGGAGCCTACATAACCTAAATAAATCCACTCATGGAGGCTCTGAAGTGATTAAGTGTCTACCTGCCTTGCTTTCTGGAGGGGAGTTAACCAGTAGTTCAAGGTTAAACCCACTGAAGGCCAACTCCCAACTGGCCAGGTGAGCTTGAAATGTAAACATGGTACAGAGGAAAGGGATCCTCACAGGGTGGGGTTGAGTCCAGCAGAGTGGATGCTGCATGGAGTGTGGTCAGCAGGGCTATGACTCTCCAAAGGCCCTAAACTCCACTGGAATATGGTTGTGTGTCCAGTGAACCATCACTGACCTGCTGCCTGCCAGGCATTTTTATAAGCACTTTGCATTTACTAACTCATATAATCCTTCTACAGCTATGATGCAGGTGCTATCAGCGAACCCATGCTACAGATGGAGGTGCCAGCCACAGAGAAGGTGAGAAACCTGCTTGGGGTACACAGCTAGTAAATAGAGAGAAGGAGTTTGATATTAAAGCTTTTCCACAGCAGCACTATTGACAGTTGGGAATGGATCATTCTTTGTTGCAGGGCTTTTCTGTGCATTACAGGATGATTAGCAGTATCCCTGGCTTCTACCAACTGGATGCCAGTAGCACCCCTTTCTGAGTTGTAACAATCAAGTATGTCTCCAGACATTGTCAAATGTGGCAGAATCACCCCCAGTGGAGAACCACTGTCCTAGAAAGTAGCAGAGATAAACAAGGAGACATGATTTCAATATGCAGTTTACTACCTACTGAGATGGGAACTAGAATTTGAGGTGGGCGCCCTTGAGAGCACAAGGAGGGTCTCTAAGCTCAATCTGCTGAGTCAGCTGGAGGCGTGAGTTGAACTGAGGATGAGGAGGACTCAGCTGGGTGAGGGCTGGCGAGAGGTGTCCCACACAGAGGGAAAAGGACGTGAATGGGAGCTGGTGGGGTATCCAATCTGTCTGAACTTTTCATAGATATGGTTGTCCAGAGGTGCCCTGTCCCCATGCCCACTGGGTCGGAAGCTCTAGGGAGGGTCCTGGGATCTCCATTTGAACAGGCACCATAGGTAATTTGTGTGCAGTCAGCCAGCACTGAGGTTTGGGAATCACAGGGACTTTTTGGTTTGAGAAGCCTCAGAGGACCCTGTGAACAGATTCTCAGTGTCACAGGATGGAGAGGCACTGGGTATATAGACGTGGCTATATTATCCCCGTGAAACAAACTTCTCCTTACCTGAAATCTAGTTGTAACTGGGCTTTCCCACCCAACCAGACAGGCTTAGCATAGCTTTTGTGTGGTGGAGAGAAAACAGAACTGAGTTTGAATCTACTCTTTATAGCTTATCACCATTGGCTATTTTGAGACTCAATTTTCTTAACTGTGATATAAGTACTAAAATATATACCTCTTAGGCGTTGTAAAGCTGGAATTACATATTTGAAGTATGATAATGTAGTTGTCATCAAGGCCTTCTGCTGGCTGAATCCAGCACCAAGTAGCTATCCAATATACAGCCCTCCAGTATTAATGATGCTTCTGAGATTTACACAAAGCACACTCATCAGAGAGTCTGGGAAGATTTTTTTTTTTTTTGGTCTGCATCCAGGAAGATTTATTAAAAACAGAGATGTGCAGATTATGATCAGGTCCCTACTACCTGAGGCTTTTCCTCCAAACTGGTTTCTAGTTTTATCATCACAACCATGATTTCTAAATCACACCCCAGATCTACCCCTGCCCAGATCTATACCTCTGCTTTGATGACCAGAGCCAGATGCCCACCCAGGCCTCAAACCCATTTTCCCGGCAGGCTGAATGAACCTCAGAGCTTCCCTGTGAACCTTGGGAGCTCTGATCGCCACGCCATTCACTTCTCAAGGTAGCCTTCAATTCAATCACTCCTGAGTGTGGGTCTTTCTTCCACCACCATTGAAAATCAAAACCAGTACCTGTATGTTCACTGTCCCCACTTCATGGGGACTGCATTTTTATCAGGAACTTTGAAATCCTTCTACAGTGAGCTTTTTGTTCTACACTCAGCAATCAGTGACCTTATACTGGCTCAGTTTTCTCTGCAATATATCCCAAATCTACTGGTTGCACCCCAAATCCACATTTTAACCATGCATTTGCTTCTGGGTTTAAAAAAAAAAATCACTGCCTTCCCCAACAAATAAAATCACAGTTATCAAGCATAATACATGTTATTTTTTGGTTGTACCTGCAATTTGTGAATGAGTCCATTAAATTGTGAAGGGAAATGCAGTATTTGAGGCAGCTTTGAAAATGATACCATCAGGTGTGCTTTCAATTTTCATCCATTTTGGTGACTAAGAAGCAGACTCAAAGAGCTGATCCATTGTCTGTTCCAACCCCAGCAAATCTCTCCTCTCACAGACATGACTACAGGGTCTCAAAATAGAGGAATGATGGTAGATGGAATTGACCAAGGGTGAAGGGTGTGGGGATCAGGGAAGAGGTAGTAACACTAACACCTGTGAATAGTTGCACTGAGCCAGGCACTGTGTGAAGACTTTAAACATGTGTTAGTTAATACTTGCTGTGGTGTTCTCAGGGGACATTAGGCAATACCTGGAGCTATTTTGGGTTGTCATCATTTGAGAGTGTGGGGGTTATGCTACTGGCATTTAATGGATAGAAACCAGGGATGCTGCTAAACATCTACACAGGATGTTTAATATAGCTCAGCCTGCCCCACAACAAAAAATTATCCAGTCCAAAATGTCAATAATGTCAAGACTGAGAAAACCTGGCTTATGAAATACTCTGTTGTCCAGATGGGGAAACTAAAGCTCAGAGATACTAAATCACCTCCCAAAGATCAGTAAGTGAAGAAAGTGGGATTAAACTTGAGGTCTGTCTGACCTCACAACTCCATAGTAATGTCATGGGGAATTCCCTCATCCAGCAAAAAGATGTTTGCATGGCCTGTTCTTAGCACTTTCTCAAGCTATGACATTAACCACACACCTAAAGGAGAGCACAAATGAACAAATGTGCACATACAAGCCCACTATTTAAAGTTAAGGAGCACAGATTGCACAGCTCTGTTATCAAATTTCTGAGTGGCATTAGTCAAATCTCTTGTAGTGTTTCTAAGCCTCATTTTTTAAAGAAAATGAATCACACTAAGCTTATAATTACTGAGAATTACCTAATATGGCCATGCTTGTCTGCAATTCCTCCAGCTAATCAATCATTGTGAACATTTATTAGTCTTATCTAAATCTTGATTTGCACATTGGAAGGAGCCACACCTTAACCCAGAGAAATGAAAAGTGAATGATGGTGTTTCAGGAAACATAGCAAAATGGCAAAAGAGATACTGTTGAGTAGAGGGTATCCTATCTGTTTTTCCTAGAACTACTGCATCTATCTTAGGATTCAATGGAAACCAGCTTGAAGATAAAGCTGACTTAATTGAAGAAGGCAGAAACTGCCATGACAGATGCAGACCTTGGGACCTGGACCTCGGTCAGTAGCCAACTTCACTGCTGTCTTGTGAGGTCTCTGTGCCTGCTGTTAGGATAACATGAAGCCCCAGTGTGCCTGGCTCTTTGCCTTCCTCTCCCTCTGATACAGAGACCACTGCTACCAGGCCAAAGGGTTTGGGCTAATTTAGATAGGGAACAGAAGGCTCTTGAGGTCTTGTAAGTGGTGGACTAACGTCACTTGTTTTAGAATGAAATGATTTAGGACCTATTTGATGTAAGTGACATAAACTGTCTTGGTATAAAACTCAAAAGAATTGGGGGAAGCTATAAGCAGACAGACTTGGGCCTACTCAAAGGGCAAACTTCATTTCAGAATTTTGTAAGGAAGAAGTTGGCTGCTTAGTCATTAGTGAGTTTCCCATCACTGGAGAGATTCAAACAGAAGCTAGATGGTTTCTTTCCTCTTATCCATCAGGTTCTGCTCTCCCCTCTTGTGTGCTAATTGAGTTATAGATGGAGATATCGGACCACTTTTCCCTTGCTCCCTAGTAGTAGCTGTGTGTGGGCATCTGATAAGGGGTCACAATAGAAAGTAGACCTTTGCCATTCCATTGCAAGCACCCTCCCCTGTATTTGTTCCCCTTCTTGTGAGCAGGAACCTGGAGACACTGGACCCAGATAACCATGATGATGAGAATGGTAGAATAACAGAGGAAAATTTGTATGATTTTTTCAATAGGTGCAGGAAAAAAAGAAATTGACCAAACTCAACTTCCATTGCTGAGAAAAACTCAGAAAACTGTGAATAGAAGAAAACTTCTAAACCTAATTAAGAGCCTCTGAAACCCTACAGCTAACATCACACCCAATCGTGAAAGGTTCAATGCTTTCTATGTAACATCAGGAGCAAAGCACAGATGTTAGCTCTCATCACATCATGTAATATCTTACTGGAGATCCTAGCCAGTGCAATAAATCAATAAAAAGAAATAAAATCCATGTAATTAGAAAATAAAAAGTAAAACTGCCCTTATTTACAGATAGCATGATTGTTTGTATAAAAAGCCCCAGTGAAACAACAAAACAAAAACTATAAAAAACTTACACACCTGATAAATGAATTTAGCAGTGCTGTAGGATAAAAGATCATACACAAAAATATTCTGGTTTCTGTAATTAGCAGTAAACAATCAGAGAAAAAGATTTTTTTTTTAACTTCATTTACAATAGCATTAAAATCAATCAAATAAATTAAAATCAATAAAATAAAGTTAATGAAAGATGTTTAGTGCCTCCACACTGGAAACTGCAAAGAGGACCTAAAAGATATTAAAGACTAACTAAATAAATGGAGAGATGTACCATGTTAATGGATTAAAAAGACTTTTTTTTTTAAAGATTGGATGTTTTTAATTTATTTACTCTCAAATTGATCTATAAATTTAAAGCAATCCAAATGAAAATCTTAACAGGCTTTTTGGAGACATTGATAAGCTAATTCTAAAATATATATTAAAATGTAAAGAACATGGAATACCCAAAGCATATTGAAAAAGAAGAAATTCAGAGATTAATATTCTCTGATGTCAAGATTTTCTATTAAAAAACATTATTCAAGAAAGTGTGCCGTCTGCATAAGGAATGACAAATAGATCAACAGAACAGAATACAGAACCAGAAATAAACCCACATTTCCAAGGCTATATGATTTCTAAAACAGTGCCAAAAAGCTGACTCCGTAATACATTATTAGTGGAATTATAAAATGCACAACCAATTTAGGGAAAAAGTTTAACAATTTCTTACAAAATTAAACATATTCCTACCTTATGAGCCACCAAATTCTGATTCTAGCTACCAATTCCAATGAATCAGAAAAGAATCTTCAGACTTGCTTTATTCATAACTTTCAAAAACTAGAACTACTCCACATACCCATTGATAGGGTAGTAGAAACATAAAATGTGGTATATTCATACAAGGTATTATTATTCATGAGTAACAATGAATGAGCTACTACTACACAAAAACAATAGATAAATCTCAAAAGTGTCATACTGTTTGAAAGAAGCTTTATGTAAAAGAGAAAATATTCTGTTATTTTAGTCATATGAAGTTATAGAATAGAAAAACCTAATCTATGTGGGAAAAAGTCAGAACAGTGGTTCCCTATGAAAGCCTAGAGGTGGGGATGGACTTGAAAAGATCCCAAGGGAATGTTCATGTAATATTAATGGTCTCTATCTCAATAGCTGTTTGGGTTACACAGGTTATATGTGTATACATTTACCAAAACTCAGTGAATGTGCACTGAAAATATGTGCAGTTCACTGTATATAAATTGCATTCCAAAAGAAAAATAACACAGGCAAAAGACTGAACTCTAGTGACATGATTGCTGAAGTATTTAGGATGAAGTGTATTATTCTGCAGTTTACTTTGAAATGTACCAAAAACTAAAATGAAATGATGGATGGATAAAGGAACAGATACATGATTGGATTGTGATAAGACAAGGATAGTAAAATGGTAAAGGTAGATTCTACATGATGGATATATAGGTGTTTACTGTAAAGTATTTGCAATGTTTAGGTATTTTCATTTTAAAAAACTCTAAAAAAAATCAGGACTGTGCAACTTCAATTCCCCTCTTTGTTCAATATCTAGGATAAGGGAAGTTTTCTATGGCAAAAAAATTTTTTGCCCATTTCTCTCCTTATTCCTTTTACTAACAGATGGCCACATACTTCAGGGAAGGCGAGGTCCCTTTCCACCTACAGGGAGTGATATTTTATTTATCCAATCCAATGCTTATAATTCTATTCCTCTTATTAGTGATTAAGAATATCTAACCAACAATATATAAAGAAAAGCCTTGTGTAGGGCTTCTAGGGAAGTGTTCCACATTCTGAAAGGGGAATTAGGAAAGGAACATTCTTTTTTCTGGCCTCTCACCATTGATGTTTGACCTGAGAATCTTGGAGCAGCTGCAGCCATCTTTCAACCATGAAGGGACAAGCTCAAGGTCAAAGGAAACATGCTGCAAAGGCAGAGCAGAGAAAGCATAATATGGGTTCATGATGGCATCAAACAAACTAGAACCCTTCTTCTGAACTTATGAGAGAAACATTTGGGTTGACTAGAGCTGCAGTTGTCCTCTTGCCATAAGGCAATAAGCATAAAAACAAAAAGGAAATGTGCAAAGTATGTTAGAACAACAACAACAACAACAAAAAAGAGCTTGTTTTTTTAATATCATTATTGAGATGTTTACATTATCACCTGAAGTCCTCTAGACTTCTTGTTAAATAAACAATAAACTTGTGTAGGAGTCAGTTGTGTATTGTGTTATTAGTAGCTGAGAGCATTTTGACTGTACACAGCCTTGAAAACAGAAAGTATATGCATATAACCATAAGAAAATGACGTCTAAGTTTATTAATTGAGGTCATTTTATTGACTGCAATTCTGCCAGTGACTTTATTAAAATAGTTTGTTGTCACTTGGAGTCATAAGGAAAAACTTTACAAGGAGGAGGAAGCTGACTGAGGCTTTGAGGGAAGAGTAAAATTTCACAGGATGGAGAAGTCAGAAGTGAGGAAGTTTCAAATAGGAGACTTATAGCTCAGGTGACCAGCTGAAGTCCCCTTGCCTTACCATTACTTCAGAGAAAACCCAAACTGGTTTCTCAGGATAGAAGAAATCTCCCCAAGAAGTATCTAAAGGAGAAAATGCTTTCACTCAACAAAATGGTCACATAGAATGAAAACTACTCTCTTCGAATAGAATCAGTTGTAATGTGGGCGCCTGGGTGGCTCGGTCGTTAAGCGTCTGCTTTCGGCTCAGGTCATGATCCCAGGGTCCTGGGATCGAGTCCCACATCAGGCTCCCTGCTCCGCGGGAAGCCTGCTTCTCCCTCTCCCACTCCCCCTGCTTGTGTTCCTGTTCTCTCTGTCTCTCTCTGTCATATAAATAAATAAAATCTTTAAAAAAAAAAAAGAATCAGTTGTAATGCTATAGTTTCTAAGTAATGGAAAATCCAACTAAATAAAACAGCTTAATGAATAAAGAAACTTATAAGCTTATAAAACAGGAAATCTGTTGATAGAATAAACTTCAGGATTAATTGGCCAACTCAAAAATGTCTACAGGGAGCCAATTTTTTCCACCTTTCTGTTTTCTGTTGTTGGTACATTAATTTTGCCATCAGGCTGGATCCCCCTCATGATTGTGAGATGGCCGAATTGATCTTGGTGCTTCATGACTTCTCTTCTGTCTCTTCCTCTTGAGTCTTCATAACTGCTTCAGTCTCCCTTTCTGCATACAAGTTCCTTCTTGGGCCAGTTTGCACAATCAAATGTGGTAGTAAGACATTTCCAGTCTTTATATTACCAGTTCAGCTTTGCCCATTCTCCCATGGTCCCAACACAGCATTTCCTGAAAAGAAACTCAATTTGGACAGATTGAATGCTGTGAGCAGTAGACTGCACAGGGTTGAGGAAAGAACCAGTGAGATTGAAAATGTGTCAGAGGAACTTCTCAAGCTGATATGCAAAGAGAAATAAAGAGTGGAGAGAAAAAAAGGATCAAAATATCCAAGAACTGTGAGACAATCACAAAAGGTGTGACATTTGAATAGGGATACCAGAAGCAGAAGAAAGAAAGGAGCAAAATAAACATTTTTAGTAATATTGGCAGAAAATTCTCCAAAATTAATGACAGGCAGCAAACCACAAATCCAGGAAGCTCAGAGAACACCAAGCAGGAAAAATTCCAGAAATAAGTTAATAACATACCCAGGCCATCATATTCCAACTGAAAAACAAAATAAAACAAAACAAAACAAAAACAAAAACAAAAACACAGAGATCTTGAAAGAAGCCAGGAGCAGAGGAACTGGGGGGAAACACATTACCTTCAGAGGACCGACAGTAACAATTACACCAGACCTCTCTCCAAAACCCATGCAAGCAAGAAAAGAATAGAGTGAAATACTTAAAGTTATTGAAAGAAAAAATTCACCAACCTAAAACTCAAAACCCAGGGAAATTATCCTTCAAATGTGAAGAAGAAATAAACATACCTTCAAAAGCTAGACAATATGTCACCAGTAGTCTTGCCTTGCAAGAAATGTTAAAAGAAGTTCTTCAAAAGAAGGAAAATCATAAATATGGATTTTATATATAGAAGTAAAGAATTTTAGAGAAGGAGTAAAAGAAGGTAGGTAAAAATAAAATCCATTATTTTTATTATTCTTAACTGATCTAATAGATAATGGTTTATTACAAGTAACAATAGCAATAATGTATTGGGTGATTATAGCTTATGGGTAAGTGAAATGACTGACAGCAGTGTCATAAGAGAAGGGAGAGAAACATTGGGGATACTCTGTTATAAGTTACCTGTACTGTCCAGGAAGCAGTTCAGTGTTATTTGAAAGTTGACTTGGATTAGTTTTAAATCTAATTTAAAAAAAAAAAAACCAAGGACACCACTAAAACAAAATTTAAGAAGTATAATTGATATGGCAAGTGAATAAATAAATGGAACAGTAAAAATGCTCAATTAAAACTGAAAAGGCAGAAAAAGAATGGAAGACAAAAATAGAAACATGCAACAAATAAAAAGTTACAAATATGGTAGATATTAACCAAACTATGTCAATAATTACTTTAAATATGAATATTCATAATGTATAAATTAAAAGACTTCCAAAGAGAATTCTTTTTGAAAACTCAGCTATACAGCAATGTCCACAATAGCCAAACTGTGGAAAGAGTCAAGATGTCCATTGACAGATGAATGGATAAAGAAGATGTGAGATATATATATAGATATATATATATATAGATATATATATATATATATACAATGGAATATTATGCAGCCATCAAAAGGAATGAGATCTTGCCATTTGCAATGACGTGGATGGAACTGGAGGGTATTATGCTCAGCGAAATAAGTCAAACAGAGAAAGACATGTATCATATGACCTCACTGATATGAGGAATTCTTAATCTCAGGAA
>NC_138371.1:98820212-98830849 GCF_054177405.1 Leptonychotes weddellii | reverse complement strand
GGCACGTTCTGCATGGAGCACTCGGTGTTATGCACAAACAATGAATCATGGAACACTACATCTAAAACTAATGATATAATGTATGGTGATTAACATTACAATAAAAAAGAAGGAAAAAAAAGAATCTTAACAGAAAAAAAAAGAACACTCAGCTATATGTTGTCTATAAGAAACATAATTTAAATATGAAGACACAAATAGATTAAAAGTAGAGAGGTGGAGATAGATATACCAAGCTAATACTAATCAAAAGAATGCTAGAGTAGCTATATTAATTTCAAACAAATCAGACTTCAGGAGAGAAAATTATCATGAAGAAAGAGAAGCATCACCTAATGATAAAAAGATTAATTTTCCAAGAATACATAACAATTCTTAGCAGGTATATACTTGACAACAGAACATCAAAATTTCTGGGTCAGAAGCCAATAGAACTGCAAATAGAAACAGAAAATCTGCTGTTGTTGTTCAAGACCTCAACATCCCTCCATCATTAATTGACAGACCCAGAAGACAGAAAATCAATAAGGACATAATTGAACTGAACAGCACTATTGATCTACTGGATCTAATTGACATTTCATTCAATGACAGGATATACATTCTTCTACAGCTCAAGTAGAACATTGATCAAGATAAATCACATTTGAGACATAAAACACACACCTTAACAAATTCAAAAGAATTAGAATCATACAGTATCTGCTCTCAGACCATAATGGAATTAAACTAGAAATCAATACTGGCATAGACAGCTGGAAAATCTCAAAATACTTGGAGATTAAACAACACACTTCTAAACACATGAGTTAAAGAAGATGTCTCAAGAGAAGCTTTAAAATATTTTGAACTAAATGAAAATGAAAATACAGCTTATCAAAATTTGCTGAAAGCAGTTCTTAAAAAGAAATATATAGCATCAAATGCAAATGTTAGAAAAGGAAAAAAAATACCTAAAATCCATAATCTAATTTTCCACATTAAGAAACTAGAGAAAAAAAAGATCAATATAAACCTAAAGCATATAGAAGAAAATAAATAATAAAATCAGGGCAGAAATCAAGGAATTGAGAACAGGAAATAATAGAGAAAAATCAATAAAATCAAAATCTGTTTTGTTTTGTTTGTTTTTTAAAAAAAATTGGCAAGCTCTAACTAGGTTATTAAGGGGGTAGTGGAAAGAGAACACATAAATTAGTAATATGAGAAATGAAAGAGAAGCTATTACTACTGATTCCATGGATATTAAAAAAATAATAAAGCAATATTATGAACAACTGTATGCCCACAAATTTGAATGAAATGAGCCAATTACTTCAAAGGTACAACTTACCCATAGTCAATAAAGAAAAAAATGTATACATATAATGTGAATAAGGCTGTATATATTAAAGAAATTTAATCAATAATTACTAAACTTCCAAAAAAGAAAGTGCCAGGCCCAGATGGTTTCACTTATGAATTCTACCAAACATTAAAGGAAGAAATAATACAAATTCTCTATAATATCTTCCAAAAAAATAGAAGCTATGAGGTCATCATTACTCTAATACTGAAACTGGATAGGTATCTTACAAGAAAGTTGTCATAAACATAAATCCAATAAAATGCTCAACAAAATACTAACAAATCAGATTCAACAACATATAAGCAAAATTATACACCTCAACCAAGTAGGATTTACTCTATGTATGGGAGGATGGTTCAACATTCAAAAACACCAATGAATGCAATTCATCATATCAATAGGCTAAAGAAAATCATATGATCATATCCAAGAAAAGCTTTTTTGAAAATATAACACCCTTTTGTGATAAAAACAAACAAACAACAAAAACCCAACCTCTTACTTAGAGGGAACTCCTTCAATCTGATAAAGAAAACCTATAAAAGTAAACCCTACTTATAACATCATACTTAATGTTGAGAAACTATAGGCTTTCCACCTAAGACTGAGTACAAGACAATGCCCCCTCTCACCACTCCTATTAAATATTGTACGTAGCTAATGCAATAAGATAAGAAAAAGATATACAGATTAAGAAGAAAGAAATAAAACTGACATGATTGTCAATGTAGAAAATCCCCAAAACTCAACCAAAAATTCCTGAAACTAAGTGAATATAGAAAGTTTGTAGGACATATGGTTAATATACAAATTCAGTTGCTTTCCTATATACCAGCACTGAACATTTGGGATTAGAAATTTTTTTAAAATGCCATTTATATTAGCCTCCCAAAAAAGAAATATTTAGGTATAAACGTAAAAACACTATGTAAAAAATCTGTATGTGGAAAACAACAAAACTCTGATGAAATAAATCAAATAAAATCTTTATAAATGGAGAGATATTCCATGTTCATGGAACAGAAGATTTGATATTGTTAGGATGCTAATTCTTCCCAACATGATCTACTGATTCAATGCAATCCTAATAAAAGTTCCAACAACTTATGTAGTACATACTGACAAACTGATTCTAAAGTTTATATGGGGAGACAAAAGATTCAGAATAGCCAACACAATACTGAAGGAGAAGAACAAAGTTGGAAAATGGACACTACCCACATTAAGACTTACTATAAAGCTCCAGTAAATAAGACCATGTGTACTGGTGAAAAAATAGACAAGTAGATCAATGGGACAGAATAGCGAGTCCAGAAATAGAGCCACAGAAATATAGTCAACTGATCTTTGACAGAGCAAAGACAACTCATTGGAGAAAGGACAGTCCATTCAACAAACAGTGCTGGAACAACTGAACATCCATGTGCTAAATAAATAAATAAGCTTAGTTCCAGACCTGATATCTTTCACAAAAGAATAATAATAACTCAACAATTCTGAGTTTATCTTTGTGTATGGTGTAAGAGAATGGTCCAGTTTCATTCTTCTCCATATGGCTGTCCAATTTTCCCAACACCATTTGTTGAAGAGACTGTCTTTGTTCCATTGGACATTCTTTCCTGCTTTGTCAAAGATTAGTTGACCACAGAGTTGAGGGTCCATTTCTGGGGTCTCTATTCTGTTCCATTGATCTATGTGTCTGTTTTGTGCCAATACCATGCTGTCTTGATGATCGCAGCTTTGTAATATAGCTTGAAGTCAGGCATTGTGATGCCGCTAGCTTTGGTTTTCTTTTTCAACATTTCCCTGGCAATTCGGGATCTTTTCTGGTTCCATACAAATTTTAGGATTATTTGTTCCAGCTCTGTGAAAAATGTCGATGGTATTTTGATAGGGATTGCATTGGAAGTGTAGATTGCTCTGGGAAGCATAAACATTTGAACAATGTTTATTCTTCCAATCCATGAGCATGGAATGTTTTTCTATCTTTTTGTGTCTTCCTCCATTTCTTTCATAAGTGTTCTGTAGTTTCTTACACCATACACAAAGATAAACTCAAAATGGATGAAAGACCTCAATGTGAGACAGGAATCATCAAAGCCTAGAGGAGAACAGAGGCAGTAACCTCTACTACATCGGCCACAGCAACTTCCTTGAAGACAAGACTCTAAAGGCAAGGGAAACAAAAGCAAAAATGAACTTTTAGGAGTTCATCAAGATAAAAAGCTTCTGCACAGCAAAGGAAACAGTCAACAAAACTAAGAGGCAATCCGTGGAATGGGAGAAAATATTTGCAAATGACATTACAGCTAAAGGGCTGGTATCCAAGATGTATAAAGAACTTATTGAAGTCAACACCCAAAAAACAAATAATCCAGTCAAGAAATGGGCAGAAGACATGAACAGACACTTCTCCAAAGAAGACATACAAATGACTAACAGACACATGAAAAAATGTTCAACATCACTAGCCATCAGGGAAATACAAATCAAAACCACAATGAGATACCACCTTACACCAGTTAGAATGGCAAAAATTAACAAGACAGGAAACAACAAATGTCGGCGAGGATGTGGAGAAAGGGAAACCCTCTTATACTGTTGGTGGGAATGCAAGCTGGTAAAACCACTCTGGAAAAGCATGGAGGTTCCTCAAGATGTTAAAAATAGAGCTACCCTATGACCCAGCAATTGCACTATTGGGCATTTATCCCAAAGATACAGATGTAGTGAAAAGAAGGGTCACATGCACCCCAATGTTCATAGCAGCAATGTGCACAATAGCCAAACTGTGGAAGGAGCCGAGATGCCTTTCAATGGATGAATGGATAAAGATGTGGTTCATATATACAATGGAGTATTACTCAGCCATCTGAAAGGATGAATACCTACCAATTGCATCAGCATGGATGGAACTGGAGGGGATTATGTTAAGTGAAATAAGTCAAGCAGAAAAAGACAATTATCATATGGTTTCAGTCATATGTGGAACATAAGAAATAGCAGAGAGGACCACAGGGGAAGGGAGGGAAAACTTAATGGGAAGAAATCAGAGAGGGAGACAAACCATTAGAGACTCTGGACTCTGGGAACCAAACTGAGGGTTACAGAAGGGAGGAGGGTGGGGAGATGGGGTGATGGTTATTAAGGAGGACATGTGTTGTGATGAACAATGGGTTTTTTATGCAACTAATGAATTGTTGAACACTACATCAAAAACTAATGATGTACTATATGTTGGCTAACTGAACATTAAAAAAAAAGAAAAAAAATAACTCAAAATGGATCATAGACCTAATTTAAAATCCAAACTATAAAGTTTCTAGAAGATACCATAGGAAAAATTCAAAGTTCCTTTGGTTTAGAGATGAGTTTTTAGATATAATACCAAAGTCATGATTCATAAAAGAAAAAAAATGTTAAATTGGACTCTATTAAAAATAAAAACTTCTGTTAAGCCACAGACTGGGAGAAAATCTTGAAAAACATATCTGATAAAGGACTTTATACAAAATACAAAGAGCTCTAAAAACTCAACAACAACAAAACAAACAACCCAATTAAAAATGGGCAAACAATCTAAACAGATGTCTCACTAAAGAAAGTATACAGATATGTATATGAAACAATGCTCAACATTGAAAAATGAAATACTGCTGTGCACCTATTAAGATTACCAAATCCAAAAAAAAAAAAAAATTGACAGTACACAATACTGGCAAAAATGTGAAGT
Organism: Leptonychotes weddellii; assembly: GCF_054177405.1. NCBI lineage: Eukaryota > Metazoa > Chordata > Mammalia > Carnivora > Phocidae > Leptonychotes > Leptonychotes weddellii. The sequence goes on along the minus strand of NC_138371.1, from coordinate 98,825,768 downwards.
AAAGGGATTCTCATTCACTGCTGTTGAGAATGCAAAATTATACAACCAATTTGAAAGACAGTTAACCAGTTTCTTACAAAACTAAACATACCCTTACCAAGTAATCCAGCTCTACTACATATTTACCATTTGAGTTGAAAACCCATGCCTGCACAAACTGCACACAAATGTTTATGGCAACTTTATTCATAATTACGAAAAACTGGAAGTAACTTAGGTATTCTTCAATATGTGGATACTCTGGTACATCCATACAATGGAATATTATTCAACAATAAAAAGAAATGAGCTATCAAGCCATGAAATGACATGATAGAATCATAAGTGCATATTGCTAAATGAAAAAAACCAATCTGAAAAGGCTACATATACTGTATGATTCCAACTATATGACATTCTGGAAAAGGCAAAACTACAGAGACGAAAATGATCAATGGTTGTCAGGTATTTGGGGATGATGAATAGATGGACCACAAGGATTTTTTTAAGGCAGTGAAGCTATACTGTATGATAATGTTATGGTAATACATATGGTAATACATAACATTATTCATTTGTCAAAACCCATTGAAATGTACAACACAAAAAGTGAAACTTTATGTAAACTATGGACTTTATTTAATAATAATGTATCAGTATTGGTTCATCGATTATAACAAATGTACCATACTCATGCAAGATCTTGATAATTAGGGGAAACTGTTTAAGGAGAGATGTATATAGAACTCACTGTACTATCTGCTCAATTTTTCTGTTAATCTATAACTGCTCTAAAAAATAAAGTCTATTAATTTTTAAAGTCACTTTTTCATCTCACACTCTATAATATTTTTGTCTAGTAAACATTTTTTCCCTTCAAAATAGTTGCCTTTGAAGCTTGGCACTTATTCTAGTGTTCACATGAGCTGCTGTCAGACTTACAGGGTGTCCTCTTACGCCTCCTGTATTGACAAGTCTCCTTTCTAGGAGGTTTTGACTTGAAAGAGCAGCCAACAGGTTTTCTGAACCAAAACTAACAAATAGCATAGCTGATTAGATATTTTTTTGTTTGTTTTTAAAGAAAAAGAAGACTGATTAAATCTACAGACAATTTGCAAAGTTGAGATGAGATGGAAAATCATTTCAAAGAAGGGTCACATCACTGGCATATAATTGTAACCTCAACATCTGGAATTTCCCCTAAATACAAATACCTTCATATTATTTTTCTGCTTATCATTTCAAATTATACAGACAAAAAGAAAATCCAGTTTAATCCCACTGCCAATAGAAAAAAAGAAATCAGTTTTCAGTCTAAGCATTGCTCCTTTGAAGGTAACATGCCCTGTTTCTCTAGCTGCCTTTAGGATTCTCTCTGTCTTGTTTCTCACCAGTTTTCCTGTAATGTGTTTAAACATAGGTTTATTTGTAGCACGTATTTTGCTCATAGTTTGAAGCACTTGTTGAAACTGTAACTTGATGTCTTTTGTCATTTGGGGAAAATTATTGGCCATGATTGTTTTCTTTTTTTTTTTTATTTTTTTTTAAAGATTTTATTTATTTATTTGAGAGACAGAGAATGAGAGACAGAGAGCATGAGAGTGGGGAGGGTCAGAGGGAGAAGCAGACTCCCTGCCGAGCAGGGAGCCCCATGCGGGACTCGATCCTGGGACTCCAGGATCATGACCTGAGCCGAAGGCAGTCGCTTAACCAACTGAGCCACCCAGGCGCCCCCATGATTGTTTTCAAGTGTAGCTTCTACCCCATTTCATTCTCTTCCCCACCCTCCACTCCTCCCCCCGCTGGCACTCCAGTAACTCTTTGTCATATATTTTCACCATGCTCCATCTGTCTCATATTCTTTTTCTGTATTTTGCGTGTTTTTTTCTCTCCATGCTTCAGTCTATTTATTTTCTACTGACCAGATTTCCAGCTTACTAATTCTGTTGTAAGTCTGTCCAATCTGTTGTGAAACTCGTCTACTGAGTTCTTAATTAATATAGGTTATTATTGTATTTTTATTTCTAGAATGTTCATATAAACTTTTTTATAGTTTCCTTATAAAATTTTTCATGTCAGTTTCCTGACAAAATTTTGTCAGCTAACTCCTTGAACATGTTATTACTGAGTTCATGTCTAATAAATGCAATACCTGAATTTTCTATGGGTCTGTTTATATTGTCTGATTTCCTATTTTTAAAAATGTTTCACTAACATACAGTAAAGTGTACTAATCTTAAGTGTACATTCTAATGGTGCTAACATATGTATATTTTCAGTAACCCCCATCAGATTGAGATACAATAGTTATTAACAATATATAAAGAGTTCTAACAAATCAATAAGATTAGAGAGAATCACCACAAGGAAAAACTGGACAAAAGTTCTAAACAGGCAATTCACAAAGAGAGCACAAATAGGCTATACAAGAATAAATCTGATAAATGTGCAGGCTCACTTTTAATCAAAAAATTAAAATTAAAATAGCAATAAGATGCTATTTTTCATACATTGCATTAAAAGTTACAAATTGATACATCACTGATCTATGGTGGTAAAGCTGGGACTTTCATATCTTAGGGAAGTAGAAATGACATTTCTTAGCTGTCAGGTATCTCTCTGTGTTTCAAATTTATTTACTCTTTGATTCAGCAATTCAATTGTTAAGGCTCTGTCATTCAGAAATTTTCATAGAGGCACACAAAGATATATTAGCTAATACTAATATCAATACATTTTTTTAGAGCTCACTATTTGCTAGATACTGTTCTTAGTGCTTTATGTGTATTAACTCATATAATTGTCAAGACGACATAGAGACAATAGATATTTCCCAGCCTGAATGGTAGTTGAAGTAGGACACTAAAGCTAAAAAGGGAATATAGTGCTTGTTTTTGCCTCAAACACTAAGTAGAAGAGGCAAACATTTTAAAAGGAATGGCTGAGTGGAGGATATCAGGCACACATCAGAGGGTTGTCCAGGTGGGTACAGTGCAATGACATGGAACGAGGTGGATAAAGCCACAGGGCTGGACTAGCCAGATCCCTAAAATTTGTTAACCGTGGGAAAAGATTTCACTACCTCCATACCATGTAACTTCAATCACTTGCCATCTCTGTGTGCTCCACAGCGCCAACTGCTGTGGGATTTATAAAAGAATGACAAGACTTAGTCTATCTCTAAGAGTCTGGACATGATGTGGGAACACTGTGCATTCTGCTCTAGCCTCCCAGAGAAGGAGCCCCACCCAGATATCTAGCAGCTTCTACAGCACTCTGGGGATTTTTTGTCAAGTGTCTCTCTCCAGTGCCTGTCTCTGCTCTTTTTGATGGCAACTCTATGTCTTACTCCTCTCTGTATCCTCTACACCTAGAATGATTGGATCCATGGATGGGTAGGTGAATAGTTGAGTGGATGGGTGGATGGGAGGGTAAGTGAATACCTCATACCAAGTATCGACCCTTTCCTCATGACAAATAGATAAGAGGTCACACCAGATAATGTCTAATGTCTACTGTTCTGAAAACAGTCCTATATTCTGGTCTAACTTTTTTCCATGTTTCAAGATTCCAATTTTGTGGAATTTATTTCCACCCTGTAAGTTTCATCAGCACAGAGAAAACTATAATTAAATTGGTGCTGTTTCCTATAGTTGTTTTTTTTTTTTTCTCTTTTCAAAGCAGAAAGATCCTTGTATTTATTGTTTCATGTTTCTGAAAAAACAAGCACTAACAGCTTCAGGGACGACTATTAGAGTATCTGTCCACTGTCATATTAATTCCTCTCTGCAAAGAAAATCTATTTCATGTTTATTATTTTTTATTGTTGCCATATACAATGAAATTCTGATATGTTCAGACTGTCATCATTGCCAGCAATTCTCAACACAGGCACTCATAGCTGAATCAAGGCATCAAAATGGCACAGTAAGAGCCAGTGGGGCTTCCAAAGCTTGACTCAGGCTGAAGAAGCAGCAGCTACCAGGGGCACGCTCTTCCCATGGTGGAGGACTGGAGGACAAGAAGTCAGGCCAAACCATGCAAACACATTCCAAGTCTCCACTGGGATGTGACTTAGGTCATGTCCACTCATATTCCATGGCCAAAGTGGTCTTATGACCAAGCCCAATATCCATAGGGCAGGGCATTATACTGGGCTTTTGCTGGGAAAGGAAAGAGTAAATATTTACTGGATAATAATATAAACTATCACAGGGAGTCATCTAAAAGTTAACGCTCGGGACACCTGGGTGGCTCATTTGGCTGAGCATCAGACTCTTGGTTTCAGCTCAGGTCAAGATCTCAGGGTCGTGGGATCAAGCCCCACGTTGGGCTCCACACTCAGCCTGGAGTCTGCTTGTCCCACTTCCTCTGTTCCTCCCCCTCTCATGCTCTCTCTCTCTCAAATAAATAAATAAAATCTTAAAAAAAAAAGTTAACTCTCAAGGCCCCTGCTTCTGCCTCCCAATTTCCTGGAATTCTGTCTGCTTTTTATGCTTTGGTGGCTTTTAACACCCGGTAAGTAATAGATAATAAGAAAAAGAGTAACTATTTATGGAGTACCCACTATGCTTCAGTCACTTTATATGTATCATTTGTAATTCTTACCACAGATCTACAAAGAGTTGTTACACATACGTTATGCATATCACATACAAGAAAGCTACAGATCAAAGAGAGAAAGTATCTCATCCAGTGTCACTAGTGCATGCCAGAGATAGATATCTATCAAGACCATTCTAGAAGCCCACTCACTGCGCATGGGCAATTTCTTGGGGCACTCAGCTTCACTGATCATCTTATCTGATGCATTTATTTGTGACAATTAAGACCACAATGAAATACCCCTAACATGCCAAACTGAGTAAATTTAAAAGACTCAAAATACCAAGTGTTTGGAAGAAGTAGAGTATTAACAGCTCCCTACACTGCTGGTGGCGATGGAAATTGGCACTTTGGGGCACAGTTTGACATTATCTATTAGATTCGAATGCATACTATATCATTACCCAGTGAGTCCGTGCCTCCTAAATACAGTATGTGATATATAGACATATAGATGGAGATGTAGATATATGTATAGACACAGGTATTGATATAGATGTAGATATACAAGCAAACAATAATTAAAGAAAAAAATCTCCACTTAAGAGGAAGAAATGTCCTTAAAGAAAGCCAAGCTCCTAAAAAAGCAAGAACAGAAAAGTAACATTTAACAAAAAGTTGCAGAATACAAGGACATTTGCTGGTAGGAATGTGAGTGTTGGAGTACCTGCAGAAGAGTTTGGAGAGTCAGAGGAATTGGTGATGGGCTTGCACTAAGGATTTAAGAGCTAAGTGGGATGAAGAGCCTGGGAAGCTTGAACTTCAGGTAATGACTTGAGGAAAAACAGGAATGCACAATGATCTGGATGGTATACTCGGAGAAGGTGGATTATTGTTTCTGCTTAGAGGCTCAGCTGGAATTGATTGGAGGATGGGGATGGGGGTTCAGGGCCAGTCTTTTAAGGAGATCACAGAGATTAAGACATCTTCCTTGGCACACACACCCTAAATCATGCTGCAAGCAGAGTTGAG
>NC_138371.1:98779753-98820112 GCF_054177405.1 Leptonychotes weddellii | reverse complement strand
TACTTCTACCCAGGGAAGGGACTTAAGGTGGAAATGAGTGATCTTTCCTCATACTCCATCAATGGTCCAAAATAATGCCATATTTTAGTGAGCTTCATATGTGGCATATTTTTACAGCTTTTTGTTTTTCTGGGTTTTTAGTCAACATTTTTTCCCCTGTGGAGAAGCAATATATGTATTCTTACCACAGTTTCAGTAATATCCCGCTGCTCAATCATCTTGTCTCCTACAGCATTATCCTTCCTGAAGTTCACCATCCTCCAGAACTCATAGAAAGCCCTGGAACCTCCCTGTCCTGTCCTTCAGCCACACCCACTGTTGCCTACATCCCGGGGCTTCTCTGCCTAGGCATTCTCCCTTGTTCTTTTTTTTTTTAATTTAAATTCAATTAGCCAATATATAGAATATCATTAGTTTCAGATGTTGAGTTCAGTATTTCATCAGTTGCACATAACACCCAGTGCTCATTACATCACATGCCCTCCTTAATGCTGGTCACCCAGTTACCCCATCCCTCCACCTACCTCCCCTCCAGCAACCTTGTTTGTTTCCTATAGTTAAGAGTCTCTCATGGTTTTTCTCCCTCTCTGATGACTTCCCATTCTGTTTTCCCTCTCTTCCCCTATGATCCTCTGCCGTTTCTTATGTTCCACATATGAGTGAAACCATATGATAATTGTCTTTCTCTGATTGACTTATTTCACTCAGCATAATGCCCTCTAGTTCCATCCAATTGTCATGAGAGAAGAATAAAGACATCTTTGGATATATAAAGACTCAACAAGTTTAGTTCTTATGCAGAAGAACAGCTTCTTTTTCTTTTGTTCTGAAAAACAGAGCTGGAGGTATCACCATTTCAGATTCCAAACTATACTATAAATCTGTAGTAATTAAAACAGTATGGTATCTGCACAAAAGTTGACATATAGGTGAAGGGAACAGAATAAAGAGCTCAGAAATAAAATTACACTTATATGGTCAATTAACCTACAAAAGGAGACAAGAATATCCAATGGAAAGAAGACAGTCTCTTCAACAAATGGTGTTGGGAAACTGGACGGCTACATGCAAAAGAATGAAACTGGCCCACTTCTTAAACCATACACACAAAAAAAAACTCAAAATGGATTAAAGACCTAATTGTGAGAATTGAAACCATAAAACTCACAGAAGAGAACACAGGCAGTAATTTCTCTGACATCGGCCATAGCAACATCTTTCTAGATATGTCTCTTGAGGCAAGAGAAACAAAAGCAAAAATAAATTATTGGTAATTCCTTCAGCTCTAAGTTTCCCCTCTTCAACTGGATTTTCATTTTAGCCATTACAGATGGTCCCCAATTTAGAATGGTTCAACATAGGATTTTTAGACTTCACAATGGTATGAAAGCATACACATTCAGTAGAAACTGTACTTGGAATTTTGAATTTTGATCTTTTTCCAGGCTAGCAATATGTGGGACTGATCCTTTCTCATGATTCTGGGCAGTAGCAGCTCCTGGTCTGTCACGTGATCATGAGGGCAAACAACCCACACACTTGCAACCATTCTATCCTCATACAACCATTCTGTTTCTCACTTTCTGTACAGTATTCAACAAATTATATGAGATAATCAATACTTTACGCTAAAAATGGGCTTTGTGTTAGATGATTTTGCCCAATGGTAAGCTAATGTAAATGTTCTGAGCAAATTTAAGGTAAAGTAGGCTGAGGTATGATGTTTGGGAGGTTAGGTGGATTAAATGCATTGACAACTTATATTTTCATCTTACAATGGGTTTAAGTTGAGGAAGATCTATATATTGTTAATTGTCTGTGTAATCTCTATGTTTTTATTGTCATTGTCAAAAATTATTTCATTGTTTGCTTTTCCTTTTACATGGCACAGCACTCTTAATTTTATGTTTTTATTATTTTCTCAAATTTCTGAGCATATTAAAGTTCTGCCTTATCCCTTTGTTTTATTTAAATCCTCTTATTATTTATCTCTGTTTCTTTTACTGAAGCTAGTTTTTCCCTTTGTTCAGCTTGGCCTTTTTCTTCCATATTCTAGGTCTTTTATGTGACTTGGTCATATACAGATGTCTATCAATGTTTATAAATCAAAGAACAAGCTGATCATTCTAAAGAGTTGTTAAGGATTTTGTCTTCTATTGTTTGAATCTATCTGTTTCTTAATTAGTCTTTCTTCTGGGAGGAAGAAATCTGGCTGAGAGATCTGTTTCTGGACTAAATGTTCTCTGCTCTAGGGTGTGTGGAGAGGAGCTTCCCAATAGGCTAAGGGCCACCAAATCTCAGAAAGAGGAGGGTTTCACCAAAAGAGGCTCCTTCCCACACTAGTAGCCTTGACTCACACAGTTTCTTAATTTCCTTAGAAGTCCTTCACATGTTTTTGTCTGTAGGGGCAAACTTCCCTGGAAGGCCTGACATTTTGTACCCAAAGGTGGGGGGGGAAGTGGGGAGAAGTTGCTTCTGTCCCAAATAAACTTTAAACAATCTCCTTGTCTTCATCCTCACTTCCAACCCCACATTCCAACCTGCCATCTCTGAGCCCAGGCCCCTGTAGTTCTGACAGGCTTCGTCCAATCTTTACCTCCCCTCCCCCTGCCACCACACACACACACACACACACACACACATATCCTGGTCTCCCTGCAGCCTCCCTGGGCTTCCTCTGGACTGGACTCTCCATCTCTCTATTTCCTCCCTCAACCTTCCCCACACCCCATCATCTTGCTGGAATTCTTGAAATCTCACACATGCTGAAGGACCCCCTTAGAACCTTTTCACTTTGTGAGCTTATTTCTTTTATTATTCCTTTAATGTAATTGTAATGGGCTATCAAAAGAGTACAAAATATGCTGTCTATTGTCTTGAGCCATACACTTAAAGGAACTTATAATAAGATAAATAGATTTACAGTCACCTGTGTCCCTGTGGCCTTAGTATGACTATTCTCATCTGTGAGTGGGCAGAGTTATATCCATGTCTCTCTGTGTATTACACGATATTTTGACTTTTTTCTTTAGTGCTATGAAGTTTCTGTCTTTACCATCTTGATAAATGTGTGAACTTCCAAGAAGAACCTATATCAACCTCTTCAGAGCACATCAGATGTAGGTGTCATTAACCCCATTTTGATACGAGAAAATTTGGAGGCAAAGTCACTTAGCAAAGTTGCAAGTGCTGAGTCAGGAATGAGAAGCCATGTCTGCCTCATTCCAAATCCTGTTCTTTCTTTGCTCATGAGATTGTTCTGGGGATTAAATGAGATAAAATGTGTGGAGCTCATAGCATAAGTTTGGTAAATGTAATTGCCATTCTGGTTCCGCCTTCTTAGTCACAGCTACATACCCCAAATCCCTCCCTTCTCTTGGCCAAAGAGAATAAAAGCCTTCAAACCTCCTCATTTATGGTTTCTTCTCAGAAAGATCTCTGTGCCGCTGGGAAAGGGGAGAGGCTCCTGGAGTCTGCTGTCACTGATCTCTCTGTGCTTCTCTGGACCCCACCCTCGCCATTCCCACCCCATGCTCCTCATTACTCACAGCTTGTGGCAGCCTTAACCAACCAAACCCCTGCTTCCACTCTCCTCTCCTCTTAAAATATGCAGAGCCACAGTTTGGTTTTCTTAAAAGCTTCCAACTTGCCAATCAGTTAAGTTAAGCCAAGTTTCTGTGCTAATGAAAAAGAACCAGTAAGGGGGCCAAGGAGAAAATATTTGCAATGCATATGAAAAGGTGTTGTTGTCTTTTGTGTATAAAGAGCTGAAATAAATCAATAAGAAAAACATTAACCACCCTTCTGAATGAGAAACAACATGAACAAAATATTCACCCAAAAGAACATGCAATTTCTAAATAAGCATGTGACAGTATTTTCAATCCCACTAGTAATCAAGAAAATGCAAAGTCAAATAATTACATATTTCTCATCTACAGAATTATCAATATTTAAAATCTAATGCTTGATTCTGGCAAGAGGCTCTGAGATGAACACTCAGCCACAACTCATGAATGTATCAAAAGCTTGAAACATAGTCTTGTAACCTTTGATCCAGTTGTTCCATTACTGGGATACAAGCTAAGGAAAAAATATGAAAGGCAGGGGCGGGGTGGCTGGGTGGCTCAGTAGGTTAAGCGTCTGCCTTCCGCTCAGGTCATGATCCCAGGGTGTTGGGATGAAGCCCTGTGTCAGTCAGGGAGTCTGCTTCTCCCTCTCCTTTGCTCATGCTCTCTCTTGCTACCTCTGTCTCTCTCTCAAATAAATAAATAAAACCTTTGGGGGAAAAAATATGAAAGGCAGATATTTAAGTTCATATGGTTTATCACAGCAAATAAAAGGAAGCAACTTAGTAATTAAAACAAATTAAAGAGCTTTGTACTTTTATATGGGAAAATGGTCATGGTATAATGTTTGGTAGTGAAAACTCAGCACTTAAAATCACATAATCAGTAACATCTCAGTAGTATAAAGCAAATGTCCACAAATGTGTAGGAGACTAGAAATAAATATACCCGAATGTGCTAGATATTATGAGCAGTTGTTAAGAGTTTGAGCTTTTTTTTTTTAACCTCTCTGTTACTTTTTTTTTTTTTAACACAAAGAACATCTATCACTTTGACACAGGGCCAAACTTTTAATTAGAAATTTTAAAGGACCGAAATAAAATCTGCCTGCCTCTATCTGTAAGAGCTCACAGACAAAGACTGCAGTAGGGCCCCTCCAAGAAGGAACCAGCAATGAATGGGTGTTCGTTTGGGTGGGGATAAAGTGGGCAGGGATTCCCCTCCCATGGGCAAATCTTGCTCTATATAGTTCTGGGAAGTAAGGAAAAATTCCCCTCTGGGACTCCATCACACACTCTCACTCAGGAGGAGCTCAGCAGCTTATCCCAGCCACATCCTGCACATATTACTGAGGCTGCCAGAACTGAGTCCCAGTCCTGGTTGCACTACCTCAGACAAATTCTTATCACTGCTCCCAACCTCCATTTTCTCACTTTTAAAATGGGCCCTTGGCAATATCCTCTTTGATGGTATTTATGAGAATTAAATGAGATAACAGTTTTATTGTTATAAGATATAGCTGAGTTCTTGCTACTCCATTAATAAATATCCAGCACAGAAAGACACACTGCATTTCTGTGACTTAACATCAGACCCTTACCATATAATCTAATTTTTCATATAATTATCCTGCCTTCTTAAAATATTCCTCATTTCTTTAAAATTAGACACTTCCATGGTTAAATCTTTTAAAATATATCAAACATGTCCCTGCTAGCTAAACAACAACTCACCATTAAACACTATTTATCTTCTTTTCAGAATGGCCTGGGGTCCTTACTCTAAGTGTGTCCATCAGGGGAAGGGGACCAATCTCTTCAATAACTTAAACTTAATATCTTTAACTTATTTGCTGAGAAAGACATTGTATTGTCACATTATTTCTAAGATATTAGTCACGGCAACCTAACTTTGAAGATTGTTCCAGTTTCACAGATGAGAAAATTGAGGCTCAGAGAGGTTAAATAAAATGCCGATGGTCAGCCCCGTGGAAGGCAGTGAAGATTCAAACCCAGTTGGAGTCCCAAAGCCCTGGTTCCTTGCCAGCCCATGGTGCAGTCACATCCTCCACCCACGGCTGGATCCAAGAAGCTTTAGTTGTAAAATAAATGCTACTTTGTTTTTGTATCTGACCTTACAGTTTGTGGAGCTTTCTACCTTTCTTTAGTTAGTTGTTTGGCTTCCTCCTTGTAAGGAATTCTTGTTACATTCTGGTGTTTTTAACCCATCCTCCCTTGGCAAATGACATAAGCAAACGTCTTATGATTATGTCTAAAGGCCAGTTGGCTGTCAATGATCCTTCAGAAGTCTTCCCGTAAGTGAGGTGCAATGATCTGGGGACTTGTTCTTTGGTTACCTATAGGCTCTTTTAGCTTCCTTGCAGCTCCCCAGCTGCATTTCAGATAACTGAAGTTGTTTAATTTATGAACTCTGAATACGAGGGATACTATTAGCCAACATGGACCTATACGTACTACAAAACAAAATGCCGAACTGTTGCTAGTTTCTAGTAAATGCCTGTTCTGTCCCACTGTTATTTTACAGACATTGCTTCTGTAAAACTCTGGAATGCAAGTGTTCTTGTCCGCATTTTCTAAGCGAAGAAATGGAGACTCAAAAGTTTCCACATGTGGCCAAAAGCGTTCTGTGAATAGTTCCCTTCACATCGACATGTATATGTCCAGCATGGGAGTTTCACTAAAGATTGATAAGCAGTGTGAGTTTCTTCATTAACTAAAGAGAATTATGAACACTTGCCCACTGTGTCAAACAGGCAGTCCTAATAATAATAATGCCTGGAGTTGGTCCAGCCCACACTGAATTGGGAAAGGTGTCTGCACTGCACACCTCCAGGGGGCAGCCTTACATTGTGTTCAACCTGGATGGAATTCCCAAGGGCACACACATTGTGCAGACATCTGGAATGGGGCCCCGGGACTGCAGCAGAGAAACCTTAATGGGAGAAGCCGGGAGGGTGTCACAGCAGTTCGCCCTAGGACTGTCAAGTAAACAACAATGAAAAGCCCCACTGGAAGGGCCAGCCATCAGACATGAGAAGTGCAGGGTGTCTCTTGGGTCTGAGATTTAAAACAAGGGTGACATGGTCTCAAGTTCCCTGCCCTTCTCTCTGGTGGGGAGAGGGGAGAGATAAAAATGCAACCTATAACATAGCATTCTTTCTGGGTGATGTAGGTAGACTCTATTTAACTAACCAGAGCGTCAAAATCCGCTTCAAGTTTTTAATTGCCTAAGTGAAGCTTTTACAAACTCTACATTGTCTGGAAGCCTCAGGCAGAAGTGATCCAAATAAATCACATGGCCTTTGTCCAAGCAATCCCTGTTTCTAAGAATCTTTTCCGAACATTAGCCCACGACAGAGGCCTTGAGGGGCCAGTCATGCAGGGACTTCCCAGGCCACCAATGCCCCTCAGCTCTGAAAGGCCGCCCTGCTATGGAGTGGCAGAGCAGCCAGCCAAGATTCAAACGCAGGTCTGTCCCTGTTTGGTCCCCGGCCCTGACAGTGCTGGGCCAGGCCATCATGTTCCATCTGGGAGTTTTTCAGTCCACACGCAGGGGAATTCTCCACCACAACCTCTGAGTCTGGTAACTGCAGATGGAAACAGAAACGCAGTTAGAAAAATGTGATTCTTGCGCAGGAAAGTTGGACCAGAGAAGAGTTCAGATGTGGGCGGGTGTGTGTGTTTAAAAAAAAAAAGAAAGAAAGAAAGAAAGAAAAAAGAGAAGGGTGGAACCCCACCAGCCAAGTCTGCAGAAAAAAAAATAAATGAAGTCTGCCTATCTCGGGCCGGAGCCCCTCCCCTCGGCCCGCGCCGGAGGAGCGTGACACAGGTGCCGCTTCCTCCCCGCTGCTGAGGGTCAGCAGCAGGCCGGCGCGACCCTCGCCACCGCTCCGCTGCCCCCTCGGCCCCCGGTCCGGCCGGCGCCCCGCACCCATCGGCGATGAACAGCGTCAATGGCACGTCGCGGCCCCGCCTCGGTGAGTACCCGCCGCCCGCAGCAGTCCACCGTCCGCGGGGTTCCCGGGACCCTATGCCTGCCCGGGCCCACGGGAGCCAGGAGCTCGGGCTCAGCGGCGGGACCTCAGCCCGAGCCCCGCGGCGTCGCCGGGTTGCGCCCGGAGCCCCCAAGCCTGGCCCGGCTCTGCACCCCGGGGCCTGGAGGGGCCGCCCGGCCACCGCCGCCCCGCGCGCCGCCCGTTCTCTACGTCTTTGTGCGGTGGCCACCGAGTATCTGCCGCAGAAACTGGCCCCTAGACTAGTAAGTGAGGGACTTACTAGGAGGGAGAGGACGTCGCGCGCTGTTTGCTCGGCCGCCCAGGGCTCGGGGACGGGTTCGGAGTAAACTTCAGTAAACTCCGCCGTTGCCCTGACTCGCTGTCCCGGCCGCGGGGAGGGACACACATGGCGGAGGCATAGGCTCGCCTTGACCCTTTGGGGCGTTGTAATTCCTCTTTCTTTCTAAGACGGCACATGCTTTCCTGCTGACGGGAAATCGTATACCCTGAGCTTCTTTGTGAGGATGTTGGGAAACTTTGCCGGGCCTCCCCCGACCCTCCTCTGCCAGTGGGCTTTTGCAATAAAAAAAAAAAAAAAAAAAAAAAAAAAAACCACTAAAATTTCCTTTTTAAAACTTTCCATAAAAAGTGAATGTTTATCCCTTCTATCCCCACCCTGGCTAGATCTGGTCATTGGAAACTGTCAGACGGGAGACATTCTGAGTCTATAGTGTAATCGTGTTAAGTAATTAATATGATAACAATATGGGTACTGGAGACATCCACTCGTTTACAGGTCTTTAAAATCCAGGTGGTTGTGTGGCCTCACCAGAGGAACTTGAGCATAGTGGACTGTGGCTAGGTGCCTGTGTGTGCCTAGTCACGCGTGTGCCCAGGAGGGTGCTCAGCTAGTCTGCGTGCAGGAGGACAAGAGTCCTGGAGTGAGGGCCCTGCTGCCTGCTGTGGGATCAGCAGTGCCACCTATTAGCCGGGGGCCTGCGGCAAGCTAGCCTCTCTCTCAGCTCCAGCTTCATCCGCTGCAAAATGGGAGTGATAGGGTATTTCTCTTTGGGCTGTGAGAATTAAGAGCTTGTAAATTGCTCAGCACAGAGATTAACACATACTAAGGGCTCGATAAATGTCAGGCATCTTTGTTTTCATTTTACACTAGACTGGATCCGGAAGCTCATGTGCATTAGTGCTTGCATGTGAGTTTCTGTGAGTGTGTGAGTCAGACACTAGTGAACTTAGATGTGAGTGTCCGGGCCAGGGTTGAAGGGAAAGCCACGGTAATCATTCCAGTACAGGCGCTGGGGAAGTGCAGGCCTGCTGCCATTCCCCTGGCTGGAAAGGACAGGCTTGCTCACCAGGAGCCCTGCCCCTGCCCCCACTCTCAGGCAGTTCTCTAAGATTCAAGTTTCAGACCTTGACCAATGGCTGCAGACACTTCCCTTCCAGAGCTCACAGGGATACAGCCCTCACTTGCATACCATTCTAGATTACCCTTAGGACTTGATTTATTGCAGGCTCTTTGCTGTAAGAGAACCCTGGGGCCCTCTTTCTTGCTGTGAACTCAGGCAGGATGTGTCTATATCCTGTCTCAGTTTACATCACTGCTTCTCAGAAGCAGAGGTTGGAATGGAGAGGACCCTCTGCTCCTGCCCCACCAGGCCTGCCCCACCCCTCTGGCCCCAACCAACTCCCATAAGCCCAAATGCCACAGGTACTGCAAATGAGTCATGTGCAGAAATCCACTGCCTTGCCCTTGGATGGAAGGGGTCAATGCTCAGTGAGGAGACGGTCAGGTTTGTCAACTTTATATAGATTTCACTGCCTCTGGCAGAAGCCGAAAGGATTGCATTAAGTGCCAGATGAAATTCCATCTCAACCATTGCTCAACCCCTCCAGATATCCAAAGCAGTAGGAGTCACATGGCATTGGCACCGTCAGCAGCTGGACCTTTCCAAGGGTGCCCATGGTTGGACAACTATTTCTGGGGACTCGCAGCGCACCCTGGGAAACAGAGGGGTATGGGATAAGAGGCATTCTGTGTTTGCAGTGGAAGCGCATCAGCCCATCTACAATGAGAAGGAAGAGGCAGCTGGGGGAGGTTGGCAAGCCAAATCAGTTTCCCTCTTTGGATGGCAGATATACGTACATATATCAAATGGCCTTCCGCGGCCCCAACCAAAACGCCTTCCAGAGACTGTGTGAACAAAATGGGCCCAACAAGCACAAGCTAAACACAAATGTGAACAATGAATCAAGAGTTAATAATAGGAAAGAGAAAGATACCATCCCACCTCGAGAGCAATTTATTGATTTATGAGAAGCCTACTACAAATATCATATGTATATACAATTATTTTTGTTTTACAAAATGAAACTTATTTTATATATTCTACTTCATCTTGCTTTTTTTCATAAGAATATATGCTGAAGATTATAATTAATCATCATATAGAGACCAACCCGTTCTTCTCAGGGCTATATGCATGGTATGAATTGTATGAATATATAAATGAATTGCTTATTTTATTTAACCAGTTCCTTCACCAATGGACATTTAGATTGTGGACAGTCTTTATTTGATTTTTTTAAAACCAGACATGGTGCTGCCATTACAACCTATTAAGTAGGGTTTATGTGATTACACATATATGTGTAACTATATGAGTTTGCTATATGATTAGGATAAATACACACACACACACACACATTTAGTTTCTGGCACAAAGAGTGTGAACATTCACAATGTTGGTAGGTACTAAAAAATTGCCCTCTGAAAGGTCACATGAATATCTAACACCCACCAGTAGCTAATGAAAGTCGTTCTTTCCTCACACCCTCATTCATACTGGGCAGTTTACATCTTAGCAAATCTGATAAGTAAACCATGTTGTCACTTCTGAATGTGCCTCTGTAATTATAAGTGAGGTTGTGCATGGTTTTGTTTGTTTGTTTTCTAAAGATTTTATTTATCTATTTATTTGAGAGAGAGAGAGCATGAGCAGGGGGAGGAATAGAGGGAGAGGGACAAGCAGACTCCACTCTGAGCCCGACATGGGGCTCAATCTCATGACCCTGAGGTCATGATCTGAGCCAAATCAAGAGTCGGACACTTAACTGACTGAGCCACCCAGTGCCCCCCCCTTTTCAAAGATTTTATTTATTTATTTATTTATTTATTTATTTATTTATTTATTTGACAGAAAGAGGAGGTTGTGCATGTTTTCATACCTCCACAACATATTGTATTCCTTTTTCTGAGAAGTACCTGTTCATGGCCTTTGCCCATTTCCTATGAGGTCCCCCACGCCCAGGGAAGGAGTTTATGAAGTGTCCTCTCTCTTATAGTGACTTGGAGGCAGAGCAGGGCTTGAGCCCCGCAGTCGGAGCTGTGGAGCCAGACCTGGGTTTGGTCCCACCTCCAACACTTGCAGGCTTTGAGGAGGTACACAATATGTCAGAGCCTCACTTTTCTCATCTGAAAGTGGGAATAATAACAGCTACTTCCCAGGAGTCATGTGATGAGCAAGAGAATAAGGGCTTGGCATCATGCCCAGGAATAGTGGTATCTGTGGCTGTTGTTGTTAACAGAATTTATCAAAGCAAACCTGGCCTGTGAGTGCTCCTAATCTCTCGAGTCTCCCTTACAGACAGCTGCTGTTTTTGCTTTTGATACTATAAGAAGAATATCCATACCTATATGCCGAGCCCTTTAGTAGGGCCTTGCATGGGTCACCTCTCCACAGCGTGGGCCCATGGGCATTTTCTTAACTGTTTTGCAGAGGAAACACTGGAGGCTCAGGGGATGGCTTACCCCAGGGCTCCCAGGCACTGAGGGCACAGGGCTGTGGACATAGGCTGTCAGACTCCAGAGCCAGCAGAGGCCAGCTGAGGGGTGCTTAGGGTGCATGTGGACAGGGCATTCTGCCACCCAGCACCATGCAGGCTGTGCCTGGGAAATTACACTGTAGCTTTGTACAGAGAGAACCTGTGTGTGGCACAGATCTTCAGAACCTACCAGCCACCCCACGGTTCCTCAGCCAGGCCTCAGTTCCGACCTCAGTGTACCACTGCCCACTGTTTTGTGTTTGGGCCTGACCCACACCAGGCCAGCAGCTGCCCTTCATCATGCCTTCCACAGCCTGCTAGGGCTGTCCCCTAGAACCTTCTCTTATGGCCTTTCCTGATGCCCAGGACTGCTCTGTGTCTCCAGCTGCACCTCCAGTGCTGTCTGGGTACTCCTGCACACACATATGCATGCACACGTACACACTCACGTTCACACTCACATATACACACTGCCTGCCTGCCTCACCCCTGCTCATCCCTAAGGCCTGGGTCATTCCCCTGAAGCTCCCTAGGCCCTCCCCGAACACTAGAAAACCAGCCACCGTGGCCCTGAGGACACGGCGGCCCCAACAAATTCCTGGATTTGTCCCTTTCCTGGAAATCCTGACCTCCCAAGGGACTCCATAACCCCGCCTGCCCCCTCCTTGGGGTCTGGCACAGAGAGGTGAATGCTCCCAGGCCTGTGTCCATTCCATACGCTGGAAACACCTTTTAAAAATCACACTCAGTAGCTCCTAGTCCAGAATTTGGCATATACATAGAGGTCAGTGAATAGTGAGTTAAAATGCACAGAAAGTCAAAACAAAACAAACTCTAAGACCAGGGCTGCTGGCCCCAGAATTCCCCACCTCACTCTTTCCCACTCCCGCACTGATTCTTATTTCATATTCTCCCCCAACACCCCAACATCTTTGCCTAGGGTTTTCTTGGGATCTCCATGTAATCCGAACTTCTGAGGGAGTGCTGGCTCCTGCCCTTCATTATTAGGCATTTTCATGTCTGTACATTCTTCCAGTACAAATAGTGTGCAAAATCTTAGCCATGGCAGATGCGGACAAGTGTGGGTTTCCTCTCGGGACAGCAGGAGCCGAGCCCAAGACACTGGATTCTATCACAGGCTTCGTGGGCTCAGCAGGGCCCTTGCATGACTCCCCCAGAGAACATGCGGGGTTGTCACCAACCCACAGCTCCTGTTGCCCGGGCGACAGCAGCAGAGCAGGACTCATGGCCCACCTTCCTGGCACTGTGACCTGCCCTTTCTCCTGACCCCACATCTTCACCCCCTCTCATTAGTGACTCTGAGGCTGACTGAATTGCTGAAGACTCAGTGTGGACGACTCTGAGAGTTAGAAACTCCAGGGGGAGCGGGTCATAGGGAACCCCCACAGTACTGTGAGATTTACTTCCTAGAGCTCAACCTGGTTCCCACAGTATTTATCAGAGGAAAATCCCCTCAAGCTTCCAGCAGGAGAAGGAAAAAGGATGTATCTTGAAATAGACCAGAGCACCTGTTCTGAATAAGGCCTGCCTCAGTGGAAGCTACAGTTGTCCCTTGGACAACAGGGGTGTGAACAATATGGGTCCACTTATACGTGGATTTTTTTCAGTAAATACAGTACAGTGCTGTAAATGTATTTTCTCTTGTGATTTTCTTAATAACATTTTCTTTGCTCTAGCATACTTCATTGTAAGGAAACAGTATATAATACATATAACATACAAAATATGTTAATGGACTATGTCTTTGGTAAGGCTTCTGGTCCACAGTAGGCTATTAGTTAAGTTTTGGGAAGAGTCACAAGTTATACGTGGATTTTCAGCTGTTTGTGGGAGTGGGGGTGGTTAGCATCTCTAACCCTCTCCATTGTTCAAGGTCAATTGCTGTTAACCTGAGCCTAATCTGTTAGGGTATTATCAGAACCTTTCTCACCTGGAGGAAGGGATTTACCCAACTCGAGCCCATCCTACCCATCCTGTCCCACCTAAGGGGTGAAAAAAGGAATAGAAACACTCATGAAGTTCACAGTCCAGAGGCGCAGGCTCACCGAAAGACAGAGACCTGCTCACAGGGCTATGGGATGCCTCCCCTCCCCCCCACCCCATCACCACATCACTGCAGTTCCTTTTACCCACTACATCTTGTCTGTCAACAAAATTACAAGGCACACTACAAGGCAAAAAATACAATTTGAAGAGACAGAGCAAGCATCAGAACCAGCCATGGCAGGGAATTACCAGACTGGAAGTTTAAAACAACTACAATTAATAGCTCTTTACAACACTTTATTATATTCTCTCTTGTTTCTGCTTCTCTAGCAAAGTCCTTCTGTAGGTAAAGCCACCCCTTCTTTCTCTTACTGCCAAAACATTGTGGGTAGCATACTATTTGGGGCTCAATGGACATACCCCAAACCCCTTCCAGGTCCCTAAGGGGGAAGCCGGCCCTTCAGGGTATTCATGGGGGCAGACCCTGGGCAAGGCTACCAGGTCATCTTACTGCACCCTTCTTACCCTGATGGAGGCCTTTTATCTCCACTTCAAATGTGAAGCACTGACTAGCACATCACTTGTAGAGAACACAGACAGCCAGAGCCCCTTGCTCCCCCTTCTCCTGCGTACAATGCACATTTTTAAGAGGGGTTTAAGTATGCAGCTGTCAACCAACTCCAGGCCCCAGCACTGCCATTTCTCCCCCTTGGAAAAATTTTCTCCTGGAATGGAGAAACTTCACATCTTAGCTGTGGGCACATATAATCTCACCAGAGTCTTAAAGTGAAGGACATTATGGTTTGCTAAATCAAAACCAGATAAAGCAGTCATGCCTGCCTGCCTTTTGTTTTGGGCCCCAGTCTGTGATTTCTATATTCACCAGGCAGCAAAGTCTACTGGCTATGAAATGGTACTTTCTCTTGAGAGACTTACCAAACGCTAGAACCATGCACACCACCTTCAGCAAGCACAGGCTTCACGTTCAGGTTCCCCTTCCATACTTTTTAAAACCATTTAGCTCAAATTCCCTGTGCACCAGTTTGCTAGTGATGAAGAGGTCAGAACACCAGCTTTACAATTCAAAGATTTGGGTGTGAGTCTGAACCTGTTCTGACCTGCCTATGGCCTTGAACATGTTACTGGGCCTCCTGCGTCTCAGTTCATCCTCCAGGACAGGGCTAGCTTTGTCCTAGGCAGTCACACAGGACCCCCACCCTTGGAGGGCCCCACATGCACTCTGTTAATGCTCTGCAGTCACCATCTTGAAATTCTTAATTTTTGTAAAGGAGCCCCTGTTTTCATTTTGCACTAGGCCCCATAAATTCTACAGCTAGTCTTGATCCATTAAATGGGGATAATAATAATTTCTACCTCAGGGGTTTGTTCTGAGGATAAAATGTATTATCCTAGATAAAATTCCTAGTATAGTACCTGGTACACGTTCATCTCTGCCACTTACTGAGTACTTGCATGTGTCCTAAGTGAATGCTGGTTCACTCCCGCCTGCCCAGTCTCTGTCCCTGTTTGCCGAACATAGCACCCAACGATGGGATGGCACAGTCTGCCCAGGTCTGTAGAGCCAGGGCAAGGCCCCCTGCAAGAGCTCTGGCAAGCTGCTCCCTTCTGAGCTGTGAGTGCCCCCCTAATACGTGGGCTCCCTGATGCTTCTATCAGAGGGGGTGCAGTTGGCAGGGGAAAGCAGCCCAGAGAACGCACGCAGGCCACTGTGACCTCTCACACCAGCTGTGGCTCCAGCAAACTTCTTACCTCTACAAGTCAGCTTCCTTACATGGTACTTGGGGGGACTATCCTTGTTCCCTTAGCCTCATCTGGGCACCAGCCTCACCTGAACACTAGGAGCTCAGCTGTCTTGTTCTCCATGGGGAAGAGCAGGCTCTTTAAAAACACCGAATGAGTGAGTGAATGAATGAATGAATGAATGAGTGAATGTGAAGGTCCAACCAATGCAAGCCAAGCCTGTCTCCACAGAGTACTGTGGGTCCCCATATTCACATGCCCTTCCTTTCCCCCACCCCTCCGAGTGGACTCAGAGCCCCTCTTGGCTCAGCCAACTGGCCTGTCCCCATCCTGCCCTGCACTCCTTGTTCACTCTGACCTGTGTGCACACTCTGACCTGTGTGCACATGGAGCCCCCTGCCCGGTTCACCAAGCACCATTCAATGCCTTCTCTCATGGTTCATTTCTTTCTTTACCTCATGTTGCCGTTCATCCAGGTTCACAGCGAGAACTCTGCCGGGTGCTTCTTAAAGCTTGGGCTCCCCTCTCTCCTGGGAGGACTCCCTCCACCCCCCTTTTCCAGCCTACAACCGACGCCTGATCTGCAGGGAACCTGGGTCTTGCTTCCTCTGATCATATCCTGAGACTGACTTGTCATTTGCATTGTTCTCCTTCAGCTTCTATAAAAATTCTCATTTTAGTGAATTAATTTCAGCTATGGCTGGAAGTCCTGAGTAACCTTCTTTTTTTTTTTTTAATTTCATAATCTTTTTTCTTTTCCTTTTGTACAAATTCTATAAACTATCCTGACCCACTCTCCTCTTATGGTGACTATCTCCCTGACTCAAAGGATAGAAAGTAGGCTTCACTTCCCATAAGTTATCTCATTTCACCCTCTAGCCACCCTACGGGAGGTATTTTTTATCTCTGTTTTGCATATGATGATACTGAAACCCAAGAGGCAACCAACGTGACTTGCAGAGAGCCACAGCCGACCCCTCACACGCACACTCTTGGATAGCGGGGTTTTTCTAGGAAGGGCTCGGCCAGGGCTAACCTGCTTAGTAGGCAAGTGGTTAGGACCCATGGTGCTCTTAGAGATACACAAAAATGTGTGTTTCTCTTAAAATCAAAAGGAAAAAAAATGAACTTTTAATACTAAATATTACATTTGTCTTTAGACCAATGCCACTATAAAATACAACTTTTAATCTTTCGGGGGGAAGGGATCCATGAAGGTAAAGCACCCAGGCCCAAGAGGGTCACCCTGCATCCCTGCCTGGCTCAGTGCACTCGAGCCCAAGGGGCTGGGTACCCACTGGTCCCTGCACTGCCACTGTCCCTACGGGACTCTGTCCTGCTCCCGGCACTCTGACCACCTTTGCATGGCTGCCCTACCTGGAATCCTCACACTCCTCCGCTGGCAGTCCTGCCTAACCCTGCAGAGCCCCCCCCCGGGCTGGCCGGCTGCTGTGGCTGTTTTTGTGCCTGCCCTTTACCTCCACCCTCAGGAGATGCAGTCAAAAGTAAATGCTTGAGGGGAGCCAGGATTCACTCTCTCTCTCCCTCCCTCTCTCTCTCTATCTTTCTCTTACTCTCTTGGCTTTTTAAGCCATGTAATTAAGTTGATCTTCACTTAAAATTTAAAAAAAAAAATAGGTTTTCTTTATCCTGTTTCATTATTACAGAAATAATTCATGTTCACTGTAGATATATGTTTATATATATATATAAGACCAAGAGGAAAGGGGTAAGAGGATTCTCTCTAGAGTGGCGGTGACTTTGAGATACCCAGGTGACAGCTGGAAGGCA
Source organism: Leptonychotes weddellii (assembly GCF_054177405.1). Taxonomy (NCBI): domain Eukaryota; kingdom Metazoa; phylum Chordata; class Mammalia; order Carnivora; family Phocidae; genus Leptonychotes; species Leptonychotes weddellii. The sequence continues at coordinate 98,803,132 of NC_138371.1, read as the reverse complement.
GTTGGGAGAGAGATCTGGGCAAAGATAAAGATGGTGGGGGGGGGCAGGCAGGGGCTGGGGGAGGCAGGCATGACGAACCTCCTGGGGCCGCACGGATCACTCCGGATGGTGTGGATCTTCACGCAGGCACAAAGGGGTGGGTGTTGCTGAGTGCCTGCTCTGTCCTACTCCATACCCAGTGAGGATATACATGGTACCTTGTTTGATCCTGAAGACGTTGCACGGATTTAGATATTATTAATTCCCGTTTAGAAATATGGAAACTGAGGTTCAAGAGATTGTGTCCCCAGGCCCTCACTGTGCACCACTGGCACTGTCCAGCTTTGAGCTAGATGTGTCTCCTTCCACCTGTGGGATGCGGCACCCCCCATGCCGGGAGAAGGTTGCCCATGACCCCGTGCTCTTCTCCTCGGCTCTGTGCAGCCCTGAGGTTGCTCTCCTGCCTCGGGAGAAAAGGCCTTTCTTTATCCACCCACCCCAGGCCACTTGTGCTCAGCTCTACCCTCCTCTGCCGGCCCACACCTGCTGGCCCAGCAGCTACTAATGGAATGTCCATAGTGGCACAGCAGGGCCGGGTTGTGCCCTTGAGAGTCCTGCCTGCCAGGCCAACCCACACACAGGTCTCACTTTCCCCTGGGGAAGCAGTGGGCAGCTGCCTCCCGGGTTCACTGCAAGGGCACTGGGAGAGAATAAAGACCCCACCAATTTCTAGCCAGTTCCTGGAATGCCTCCACCACAGAACCACCCCTGGACTGGCAGCTTTGTCTTTTGTTAAAATATTTCAAGCCACAGGACCATTACTGCATTGTGTGTTATAGTTGACTAGGTCCTTTCAAATCCGTTCCCCGTCTTCATTCAAGAGAGACTACTCTCCCTCTTTGAGAGGAAATAAAGTAAAGCTCAGAGAAGCTAAGTGACTTATAAGAATTCACACAGCCAGCGGTAGCAGGTGGAGCAAGACTGGGACATAGGTGTCTGATTGCTTTGTGAGTGCACTGTTTGTACCACAGAATCTCATTCCTCGGGTCCTTAAGTGGGGGACAGGATGGGGGTGATGCTGAGGAGCTGATGCTAGGACTGTAGGGTCACCAAAAGGAAGAAACTTTGCCACTGGCCCTACATTCTCCTGTACCTTCCTGTAAACACATGTGCATAGAGATACACACACACATGCACACACATATGCCCTTTACCTTCCTTGCAGTCCTCAGCAACAGACTGGTGTCACCGCCAGGTTCAAGGCAAGGAGGAGCTCTCTTGGGTTCTAGTTTGGCCTGGGGCAGGGTGAACAGACATTTAGTCTATGGACCCTACTGACCTCACAGAGATAGCTGGAAACAAATGTGAGACGTGCTGCCTACAGCATCTTTGGCCTCGGGCATGCTTTCGAAACTTTTTCCTATGCCACCAGTTTTCAGACACTGCTCCCATCTCTTTGCCTCAGTCTGGTATTTCTGCAGTACACCTGACTATCGGCAGTGTGTTCTGCTTCTCAAGGCCTCTTCTGTCTGTGCTCTCATCCGAGGTCAGTGCAATGTTCAGGCCGGATCCCCTTAACCACCCTCCTCATGTGGCAGACAGGGACACACAGGTCTAAAGAAGTCAGCAAGGTTGTTTTGATGATTTGGGGTTTGGGCTCAGCATTGCCTCTTTCATGCCTTCCCCCTTTGAGTCCATCTAGAATCTATTAACAAAGACAAAAATCGATTAGTAAGCCCATTAATAAAGGCAACCTTCTCTCTGGCAGGTTATCGATGCAGCACCTACATGTACCAGTGGTTAAATTCAGGGCCGGTTTCCAGATTTGACCCCTGTACACACCCCTCTTCACTCCCAGCCGATTACATCATCTGGGGTCCCTTTATAAGTTCCAAGTCTTCAGGTACCCCTTGGGAAGCAGGTGACACAAGCCATGAGACCTTCAGCTTTCTAGCCACTTCTGGTGTATCCAGTCCAGAGCACCACTTTCAGATTACCGTAATTCAGTCTGATGCACTTTGATTTTGATCCAGTGAGCACCACCTGTGTGCAAGGGACCACACAGGAGATACAGGGGACACAGACCCTCTCTTCAAAATGTCTTCAGCCTAGTTGGGGAGCAAGACCCAAGAACATCAGAGTGCAAAGGAATTCAAAATACCCTTCAAGCCACTGGCCACACCTGGCTGTGCAGGTCCCCTCTGGAATAAAGGTCATGTGTCCTGAAACTCCAAAACAAGTAGCTTCTCATCTAGGGTCTCCACCCCACACACACACACACACACACACACACACACACAAAGTAGTGTCACAGCTACAAGTCTCCACTGCAATTATTTTCAGCAGAAATAGTATTTCCACAAAATAAATTCTTAGATGAAGTCTGGAAATATAAAAGAGATAAGAGCCTATCTGATGTAGTTGAGTTAAGGATGAGAGGTGGGTGACCACACTCCAGGGGCCCCTTGTGATGGTTCACTCTCTAGTTATCGCTGGACACCAAGGGCTTCGTGTAACCCAGTCTGCAAACTCCTTCCTGCCTAGTGCCTGGTGCCTAAGCCAGAGTGGTTCATTGACATCCAGTCACTGTTGGTTGTCAGTGATGATACTTGGGAGCTTGGATCTCAGTATCTTTCCGTTGTAGACATTTCCATTCCATGAAGCCATAAAATGTTTTCACTGTGGTTAAATGTTTGCCTACAACCAGACTGTAATGTATGCCCAGGTGTCAGTCACTCTACCAATTAATTCCATGAGGACAATTCTTATCAAACTTCAGAACCCCAATGCTCAGATTCCATGAAGAAAATCTGAGAAGTAGGAAAGGAAACTGGACAGAAGAGTTGATTATGAAAGCAATTTATGCACAAATTTTTACTAAACACTATACATTCCTGGTTCATCAGTAGAAACATCCATCCTTCTCTTCTGCCCTAGAGATTAAGGAAGAGGCAAATAAAGTATAAGACAAGATTCCTGCCCTCAAAGCATTGTTGGGCTTCTTGGAGCAGCAAGACACACATCGTAACAGGAAAAAAAAGCAACCAATCCTCCTAGGGAGACATTTCTTATCACGAGAATTCAGGTTTCAGATCAAATTGCCTATGTCTTGTGATTATTCACTGAAATAGCTAAATAGATATCTAGCTATCTAAAGAACAACTTAAAGTAATATAGCTCCCCAAATGTAAATTATGACCTAATATTAGCTAATATTGGTAGGTAATTATTAAATTATGGTAAATTTCTACTTAGCTAGATACAATTTTATCTTGGAAACAAGTTGTCAAAGATCAATGTTGATTGTTGAGAATGTTCTAACTTCAGGGAATGACTTCAGTAAAGACAAATTGCAAGATGTAAAAAGGAAGAATATCATGTAAATATACGGGGTACCCACGCTATGCAGGGTGATCTGGCCTGTCTGAAGAGCTGAGCAAATCTTTGCTGGTCATACTCACCAGTAGCCACTGTCCCTAACTGTGAGGGGGGTGCTGTGGGTGGTACCCCCATCTTCAGGACACAGGACATTGCTGTGAGTGGCAGGGGCATCCAACCCCTAGGCTATCTTTTAACCTCTGCACACCACCACCATTCATATGTGCAGAATATAGTGAGTTTCCAAGGAGAACAAAGTTTTCTTTCACAGGAGGAGGGAAAGAAAGTTGGTTCAAATGGGCTTTTTAACTACATTTCCTTGTATCAGGCTCTGGTAATTCCCCCTAGGACATTTCCTATCTAAGAATCATGGAGCTTCCTAAAGACCTTTTGGAACATGCTATTTTAAAACTGATAAGAACAGATACTACACTTGATCTTAGTGAAATGATATTTGTAACTCACTGAGAAAACAAACAATGCTGGAAAAAGTCAAAATCCATCTTGGAGGACAGTCAAAGGGGGACAGAATCCACAGTTTTCCTTCAAAGTTCAGAAACCCTGAGGCTGTGTTTCCCATTCAAGAGCACTTCTGGGCCATTTATTTCCTGAGGCTTTGGTCTCCGCCTGCCTATTTTCACTGTTCTTTCTTCCCTCTGTTTCCAGGGTGGTGCTTTTGGGATAACCCAACTCTGAAGTTGTACCGCCTTGGAGGCACAATTATCTGAGTTCCTGGCCTTATCTTGCCCTCCTTGTCCAGGGGCTGTGGGAACAGAAGTCTGACTGTCTGGGCAGATAAAAGGCTGACCTCTCACTGCCCTGGCTCCTGCCTCCTGCCTCCAGGGTCCCCCATGGTTCTCCTTTGAGCTCCCGTGAGAGGGCCCTCTGCAAGAGGGAATGAGCACAGGGTGGCATTCTCCTCTGTCTCAGTTCATGATATCTCCTTCTGAGCCAACAACACCCCACTCAGGGATGCTCAGACTGCAGCAGGACACTTCCCAGACCTCCTCTGGCCTCTCTGCACCAAGCCCTTACAATGCAGCCAGCTCTGGCCATTTATCCTGTTCTGGGACCCAATGCCCCAAGGGCTCAGGATTCCCTGAAAAGTCCCTCTGTGACAGGGCCTGGACAATTAGTGCAATTGGCCAGAGAAGATACATAGAGCCAAGTCAGAAAGGCCCAGGCCACTGCCCTCACCAGCACAGATGGCTTTGACCCTGTGTAAGGTTTAACTCAGAAGCAGGACCCCACCCCTCCTTGCCACATCGCCAGCTACTGTTGGCTCCACCACTAAGCCATGAGGACAACCTCAGGATAGTGATCTCACCCCCTTTGGTCTCTATGTCCCTGATGTTTGTGTACCCGCCACCCCACGGGATGTCCAGGATGCAGTGAGCCCCATGTGCCACCAGACTCTTTAATCTGTAGAAGGTGGCCACGGCAGTGGACAGCGAGCCTACATTCGAACAGCTGTGCATTGCGCAGGTGAAAATTCAGGCCTTCAGTGTGATAGACCTGGGTTCACGGTGCAGCTTGGCCACTCAATGGCTTCCTCCCTGTGGACACCTTAAAGGCCCAGGCTTAGCATGGGACAAATAGTAAGTATTAGCCTGAGTGGGAAGAGAGAGACTCAGTGATACAGAGACTTAAACCAGGGGTCTGCAAACTAAGGCCCACAGCTCCAATCCAGTCTGCCACCTGTTTTTATAAATAAAGTTTTATTGGAACACAGCTACTCCCATTCATTTGTCTATGACTGCTTTTTTGTAAGAGACCATATGGCACTCAAAGCCTACACTATTTACCACATGGCCCTTTATCAAAAACGTGTGTCAACTCCTGGCTTAAACCAACAGGGGAATCTCTAATGGCTCAATTTCCAGGACTAGAGCCCATCTGGGCCCCATTGCCTCTCTCCAGGGAAACCACCACCCCACTGATGAATAAGAAGCCATGGAAGAAAGACCTGCAGTCAAGGTCAAGGACCAGACATCAGACAGGGAGGCCCACGTGGGCCAAGCTGGGGACACACAAAGTGCCTTGGTTCCCATAACTTGATCTGCCAGTGCCCAAGCCACCAAGGAGAGGGCCACTCTTGCAGTCTTCACTGTCTCTTGTCCTCCAGTCACCCCTCTGTCAGTACAGGCACTTGGGGCTCTGCTGCTGCCCTGCAGAAAATTCTCACCTCACCCTGACAGGGGTGGGAGGAAAGGCAACACATAAGACAGGCTCCGTCTGGGATCTGTAGCTGCGGGGCCAGCCAGCTCACTTCCCAAGTTCAGAAAACAGTGCTTCTCATCCACAGCCCAGGCAAGGAAGAGGGATAACTCTCCACATGGCAGGGGTTGGGCCAGGTGCATTGTCCCAGACCTTATTGAAACCTCTCACCCCCTCAGGAGGTTATCACCTCTCTTTTCAGATTTGGAGCTGGATACTCAGGAGTGTTTTCGCATTCGACCAGTTATAAAATGGTGGATCCAAGTTCAACCTTAGTGTCCCTGAGTCTACACCCATGTTCTTTGCCTACGCCACCGACACCAGTTAGCTGGTAGGCCAGGAATCACATTCCATGGCCATGTATTGAGGACCAACTGTGTGAGGTTCTAGGGATATGACAGTGAACAAACTAGCAGTAATCACAAAAGGGAGCTTATATTCTATGGGGCTTGGACAGATAGACACTAGACACATGGGCATAATGCTCAGTACATCAGACAGTGCCAAGTGCTAGAGAAGACAATCAAATCAAGAAGGGAGATAAGGAAGGCCAGGGATGAGGGACGTATCATTTTATTTAATTTTTTTGTTTTGTTACATAAATGAATTCATTTATTATAGGATAGCAATGTTTCAAATGGTGGAGCTTCTACTGGTCTTTCAACTCCTTCAGTATTCTGTCACTTCTGTGACGGCAGAAGTGGTGTTGTAGGTCTAGGTGCCACTGGCTACGGTTTTCATGCAGGAGCCACAATGCCAGATCCCCACAGCTCGTCTTTTCATCTTGGTTTTTCCATAGAAGGAGCAAGTGTACTTGGCGTGCTGGCTTAGTTCAGTCTTCTCCACCATTTTCCTGAGGAAGCACCATAACGGCTCCCATATTTACCCACAATTCAGACCTTCTTGGTGCGTTTAGCCATGTCACCACAAACTAGGTCTGAGCCCAGAGAGGCAAGGGAGGTACCATTTTAAAGAGCATGGCCAGAGAAGTCTTCACTGGGAGAGATGATGTTTGAGAAAGACCTAAAGGAAGCCAGGGAGTCAAACAGGAATATCTGAGAGAGGACATAATAGGTAGAGAGCATAGCAAGTGCAAAGGCCCTGAGGTAGAAGGAGGCCTGGCCTGATCAAGGAACAGCCAGGAGGCAGTGTGACTGGGGGAGGAGGGTGGGAAGTGGTAAGAAGGAGATGAAGACCGACAGGGGAGGTGGCAGAAAGACAATGGGACTATCTCCCAGCACCTGTTGTAGCAGCTGGAATTCCACTATCCTCCCAAATTTTGGGGTCTCCAAACCTCCTACTAGAATGCTTCTGACCCTGATAGAGGAGCCCTTGAGCATCTCAGCTAATGCTCCAGCAAAAGACTAAGAGCGAGGCCCTGGATGAGCCATGGCATGTGGTGAGAGTGCGTGGGAGGGGAGAAGAAGGTAGGGACCTCCTGAGGAGTGCCTGAAACACAGGAAGATGGGAGACAGGGAGGTACTGGAGTACCAAGACCCCCATTTGTCCTCAGCTGTCCTGAGAGATGCCTTAGTTGAGTGCACACAGAGGCCAGCTTCCAGAAGCCTCTCTGAAATTGCTGGTTGCACCTTCTGGGTCTGAAGGTTTTCTGCAGGGACTGAGTATGAGTGTAGGGCCCGGGGCCCCATGCACCTGCAGTTCACAGGGCACTCAGGCCCCTGATGGAGCAGCTTGGAGCAAAAGGATGTGGATCAGCCCCTCACAGGCAGCTCTGGGTCCATGGAAACCCTGGGGGTACCAACCCAGCATAGAGCACAGAGCAGCAACCTTCTCCCCTGAGGTGGATGGTCTGGCCTAGAAGAGGGTGAAGAGAGAACTGTTAAAGGGTGTGGACAAGGGTGGTCCATCCTGCTGCTTCTGGGGTCCAAGCTGCCACCTTGCTGGAGAAGAAGGTCCCCGTACCATGTTCAGCCTCACCCAGTCTTCCCTGGAAGAATGAAAGTAAAGCCCAGGAATGCAAACTCCTTCTCCTGGAAATCAGAGAACTGAAGAGACCAGCTCAGGCTCAGACAGCTCAGATTAGAGCCCAAGATTCCACCACCTCAGGCTCTCCCCCCACCATCCCCACCACCCATGTGCAAGATAGAAATTAATACAACTTCCCCTGCCCAGGCAAGTCGCACTAGCAGTCAGGTTCATAAGAATGGGAAAGATGTTGAGAGGTTATTTGCACCTGCTTTATATCTGCACACTTTTCTGTTTAGTCTGATAAGCAGTCCAGACAGCAGTTCAGTTAAGTGACCAAAGCCGCTTAAATATAGACACAGGAGTTTGTCCTGTGTGCCTCCTCCCCTCAGATAATATGATCCCAGCACGAGAATCCGGCTTCTACGGAAGTGACCGACTTTTCATCTTCACCTGAGGACCCTGTTGGAAATCAGGCCCCCTGGGCAACTGTTGGTGCTTGGAATCACCGGCACATAGCAAAGCCGCTCACACTTCCGATCTCACTCTGTCCTCGCCCAGCCTGGTACAGCGGAGGGTGGAGGGGTGGAGAGGGCATTAGCATTTATCCAATGCTCTCTGTACCAGGGTGCCAGGGCGAGCTGTTCATGTGCGCATCAGGAAGGACAGTGCTGTTACACACCTGCTTAGAAGAGGAGCCTGGGGTCCTCACACAACACAGTAACCTGAATGTTCCTGGAAAAGATGTAAAGTCTGTCTCAAGGGCACACTGATAGCACCTGGTCAAGCCAGCACTAGGATTCAGGTGTAACTTGATCCCATAACCTTTGCAACTCTCCAGGCTCATGGGCAGGCAGGCAGTATGCTCCTCTCTAGGACACCAAGCACTTTATGTGCCACAGTTCTAAGGAAACAAATGCTTCAAGCTTAAGCATTACCTGCTCCCCCCAACACACGTGCGCGCACACACACACACACACAGACACCCAAGTCCGGAGATCTGAAAGGCAGTACCCACCCTCACTGAGCTCAGGTCTCTGTAAGCTTCAGACCCAGTGTGCATGAGGGTCCCCACTCACTCTTGCATAGGGAAGCCTGTGGTGCCTTGGCAGGAGCCCCTCTCCATCTGTACCAGTAGGGCTTGGACTCACAGGCAGGCAGCCAGCTTGACTGTGTCTGAGTGCAAGGACATCATATTTCTTCCGAGGGCCTTTTTCCCTCCCTTTCATTCACACTGAGGGCAATGGAACCTTCACCCAGGCCTGCCTCTGATAAGGCTCTAGGCGGTAAGAAAGCAGAGCTGGGCCTTTTATCAGGCAGCTGCAGGGAGATCCGGTGCCCGACCTGGTGGGCCTGGGGCTGATAAAGTGGGTCTGGGCCCAGCCGCTCACCAGCTGCTTTCTCAGACCTGTCCCCAGGGCCCATCCCCTCAGAAACAGGGGCAGTGAGACCCAGGAAGTGTCTTTCCATTCCTAAGCACCAAATAGACTTCTGGTGGCCACAGGCAGCCGGACCCCATGAGGAGCAATTGAGGTAAAGGTTTGGCAAGGAGGGTTGATGGGGAAGGGGATGCTAGAGGGTTTTGGGGGAAGTGGACATGGCAGTGAGTGCTGCATTTCAATCTGGGCCACTGAGAAGAACTTTCTCTCAGTAAGCTTTTGATAACCACTGACTTACTATGTGCAAGCCACCTTGTAAAATGCCAGGATACTGAGATGAAGATGCCATGGCCCTCCCTGCACCCGCAGAGTTGTTTTGACATACTTGGTGAGTCTGACCATAGTAACAGGAGGTCACTTCCACTGGGAGGTCAGGACAGACATCCTCCTTGATGTGTAGACATTCGTTCCCCAGGTAGGCCAGGTGGAGTGGACATTTCAGGCAGAGGGAACAGCATGAGCCAAAGCCTAGAGGTGTGAAATAGAATTAGAATCCTTGTGACGTACAATGGGCTCACGTAGGACAAGCAGGAAGGTTGTGAACATGTGAGATAATGTGAGAATTCAGGCTAGCTTGTGCCTGTGGCTCTGCGCTGGTGCCCAGGAGATCCTAGGGTTCTCCCCGAGGTGTATCCCCCTTAGAAAACTCCCAATCTATCTGGTGAGCTGACAAAGAACCGAACAGTCTATGGAGCTGTCTTGCAATATTTGGGACATACTTATACCAAGAAATTTGTTGTTGTTTATCTAAAATTCAAATTTAACTGGTGGTCTGCATTTTTTTTGGCAACCCTAGGAGGACGGGACCTGGGCATGGGTGTTTTTTAAAGGGTCCCATGTGATTCTGATGTGCAGCCAGAGTTGAGAACCACAAACAAGAGGCTCCTGCTTTGAGGCAGGAACCCCATACTCAGTGCCTCAACTCCCAGGCAAGGTGCCTGGGTGCAAAGCCCTCTGGATAAATGGAGCACTCCTAGTCTTAAAAAGCATCCTTATTTCAAGCATTGTCAAGATCCCCTTCTTACTCGGGGCTCCTGGGTGGCTCAGTCGTTAAGCATCTGCCTTCGGCTCAGGTCATGATCCCAGGGTCCTGGGATGGAGCCCCGCATCAGGCTCCCTGCTCGGCAGGAAGCCTGCTTCTCCCTCTTCCACTCCCCCTGCTTGTGTTCCCTCTCTCTCTCTCTCTCTCTCTGTCAAATAAAAAAAAAAAAAAAAGATCCCCCTTCTTACTCATTCATCCCATCCATACATGGATGCCTCCCACAATCGTTAAAAACCTATTTTTTATGTAAATTTGAAAATCTGAAACACATCCTAGTATTTAATACTTTAAGTGATGTATTTATTTTGTAATAATTTATTTTACATAATTACAATATAATTATGGTATAATTATGGAAGTTATTCATTAACTGTATATATTTTAATACAAAATAATAAATAATTGTTCATAGCCCTCCTACCTCTTCTATCACACCATCTCCTTCACTTAACTTCTAATCACTCTCCTGTCAGAACTTCAAACTCTCTAACCCTCAAGACTCCTAGCCTTGTCAAGTGTGACTTGCTGGACCCCCCCCACCTCACACCTATATCTCTCTGCTCATGTCCACTACTCTCAGTCTTGTTAGTCTCTCATTGTGTCATGCTGATCCTTTCTCAGTGGCTTCCAAGTGCTCTTCTAAACTTGGAAGAGAAAAGGCTCTCCTCTCCATCCCTGTACTACTTCAGAATTTCTAGAGAATCTCCTTTTCCATAATCTCTCACCTGTTCATGTCCTACAATACAAGATGTAGTTTCTTTACCTGACCTTTAAGATTCTCTACTTCCTGGGACACCTGAGTGGTTCAGGCGGTTAAGCATCCAACTCTTGATTGCAGCTCAGGTTATGATCTCAGGGTCCTGAGATCGAGCCCAGCATCAGGCTCCATCATTGTCTCTCTCTCTCTCTCTCTCTCTCTGCCCCTCCACCACCTCTCATGCTCTCTGCTCTCTCTCTCAAAAAAAAAAAAAAAGGACTCTCTTCTTCCCATAATGAGGTGAATAATGAAGTTTATTAATGATATTGAATGTGGTAGTGTTGGTGGAAGAAGCAATAAGACATGGAAAAGGAAGAGAGGAAAGTAAACCCAAGATATGTACTGGATTTAGCCATTCATATATCTCCTTCCTTCTCCTAAAAACATAGCTTCTATATTTCCCCCCAAAATAGATATTTGAAAGATATAGAATTAAAAATTGCATTTTTAAAAATATGAAACCATCCCTGCTAAACAGAATAAAATTATTTGAAATCTGCTCTTAGACCATCTGGCATATCTGGGAGTCCTAATCCTAACTAGTCAAACAGATCCAACTCTATAACAGGCTGATGTGTCTTTTGGTAACTCTGTTTTCACTGTTACATGGTTTGCTTAAGAAAGTAATAGATCAGTCTGACAGAATAGTACAGTGTGTCTGCACTTACCCTTTTCCCCTAAGATTATGTGTTAGATTTCAACCCTGCATTTGATATGCTAAGATCCCTGATGAGGAAAGATGCATAAAGTCTCCTGTCCATATCAGCTGTATTAAAACATCCAATTCACCACTCCTGTTGGTCATGAAATATAACCAGTTATTGGACTTTAACCTACCTGCAAAATTCCAAAGTGAAACAAAGTCTAAGTTTGTTGGCTTTCTTGATTGGTCTCCAGGGCATTTATCACTTTCTGTGAAAGAAACATTTAATTTAGATGGCAGTTGATTTGTGTCATGGGATTTCAACTGACAGGAGGAAGAGTTATGTATGTGTTTATAGCTTCTTTGCTTTTAAAAGATTAATGTTAGGGAAATATAAATCACAAGATCTGAACGGGGGGCTGGGAAGACAGAACAGGAGTGTGCCAGGGTGATGGATTGAGATGTATTATAGAGCATCTTCATCAGCCAAAAATACAGTGGGAGGATGCGGTGGAGGGGTGGTGGGGTGGGTGCAGTGAAGAGAAATAACTTTTCCTCCCCAAGCACAAAGACAGCACAGGGGCTTGACTGGAGGCAGCCAGCTTCCTGGCTCTTGTGCTGGATGCAAAATGAGGTGAACTGGTGACTTCCTAAAGCCCCTTTTCTGCCCTGATACCCAGAGGACAAAGGAAGGCTAATAGCAGAGTGGGAAGCATCTGGAAAACAACTATCCCAGGAGATAAACAAGCATTCCCTACCCCTCAATTCACAAGCACTGTCCCCCTCTGCTTCCCCCATAGGGGCCCTGCATCTAGGAGCCATATGTACGTACACACAAATGTGCAGGAGCTATGCTCAAATAAGTGGGAATGATAAGAAGAGCTTGCATGTGTTGGGCATTGCCTCTCTTGGAGCCATGCAGGTGCATCCTTCTGTATTGGTGAGTTAGCTGAGCATTAGAGAAGGTCACATGCAGGTGGGACTCAGGAGCCAGGACCTATAGCCATACCTCTCTGGCACCACAATCCACACTCCCTGTGCTGTGCATCACAATGCCCCCTTCAATCACTTTAAGATGATTTCTGTAGAGCAGGGTGTTGATGTGCATTTGCCCTTCTCTTCATCACTGCCCCAAGCAATACACTCCCAATATAAAGGTCAAAATATACCCTCCCTTTCAAACATTAGTCCAGCTTAAAAAACAAACCCCAGAAGTATCATTCACAATGCTAGCTAACAAGTATTGCATATAAAATCATACTGCACCATCTATATACATCATCTCATGTCATCCTCACAGCTGCCCTCTGAGGTAGGTTCTTTCATGATCCACTGCATGTGTAAGAACAGTGAACCTCAGCACACCTCAGCCCAGGGAGGGGAGAAAGCCTTATCCCTTGGTGTGGGTGCCCTCACTGGCTTGGGAGGAGGAGAAATATTCCAGGGAATAGAAGAGGAGCCATGCATGCCTCCTACTCCTGTGGCTTTCCTTCCTTCCAGAATCCCCACCACAGTCCTACCCTTCTGGTCTATAATCTGGAGGTCCAGCTATCTCAGAGCCACTTTGGCCTCCCTTAGCACATCTTGGGGGAAAGTGGTCTTGTCTGTCTTTAGAATGTGGGCACTCATGCCCTTATCTGACAGGCACTACCTGAGGCTTTGAACCAAGATCCCCAGGCAGTAGGAGTCCCCTCTACCTCCTGTTCTCCCCACCCTGCTCCTATCCCAACAGGAAAGGGCTCTGCCGCTCCTGTCTCTCAAACCCAGTGAAGGAAGGAGAAAAACACTTTTCCACATCCTGTTCGCCAACTGATGGGCCTTCTGGAAAGCCGATAACAAAGCATGGCTAACTAAATCATCATTATTTACACATGCAGCCTGATCGAGGACATTTAGTCATGTAATTAAGTACCTAATTATGCTGAAAATGCAATTATATGATTTTTTAAGTGAATTAAGTCCTCCAGAGAAGTGGTAAGGATTAGTGCATGTGATCCAGCTGGGATCATAGAGGGCACGTCAGTGTGACCCTGGGCTGTGCAGAGACTGAGTGATCGGTACTTGAGTTACTTGTGTGAGCACATGCACACACACACACACACACACACACACACACCCACCCAGAGTCGGTTGGCTTCACTTCTGTGTCCCCAGGACTCCACACTTGCCTGCTACATACCAGGAGCTTAATAAATGACATCCATTAATATCATTGAAAGCTTAGGGTGCATCTGTGGAAGGACTGTTTAATGGCTGACTTGGAGACTCTTAAGGAGGTTATTTATTTAACATGTGAGAGGCAGGTGTGCAGAGAAATGATAAAAGAGTCAGCTGGGACATGTCAGAGGATATTTTATGCAACATCACTTATTTGTTCACGTAGCATTGTGTCAGATGTTGAGGTATATAAAATACAGTCCTTGCCCTCTAGTAGTTAAAAATCAGTGCGGAGACAGACAACTGCAAAGCATGTTAATGGTGATTTGAACAAGTTGTTCAGCAAACTGCAGCCTTCAGGCTAAACCCAGCCTCTGGCCTGTTTTGATAGAGTCATGGTTTTTACATTTTTAAAATATTGTTAAAAAAAAAAACAAATAAACCAACAAATAAAACAAAGAAGAATATGAACAGAGACCACATGTGGTCTATGTAAAGCCTAAAATATTTATGAGAAAACTGGCTGCCTCCTGCAGGAATAGAGGAAGGAGCACATAGGCCCTTTGCAGAAGTCAGGGAAGGCCTCCCAGAGGAGGTGACATGATCTAAACTTGTTGGCAGAACAGGAGTTTGCAAAGGCCCAGAGTTGAGATGGTATGGTGCATGCTCAGGCCTCTCAGGAGCTTCCTTCCAGCCAGGAGGCTGAAACATGAAAAGCAAGGATAAAAGGCAAATTGAGAGGATTTGTACCTGAAATAAGGGCTGTAGGCATCCAGAAGTTCTGAAATGTCAGGCAGTGGAACTTGGACTAGATCAGCAGAAGAACCAACAAGCATCTGGCCAGACCCAGAGGCCTGCACCCAACATCGATCAGAGGGAAGGGACAGACGTCTCAGCTTCTCAGGCCCCTCGTGGCCTAGATGCCACTGACTTTAGCCTTTGAATCATCAGAAGGTCCCTCTGGGGACTGAATGACTGGGGAGAGAAGAGCGGCTGGACGGAAGAGAGAGACACACACAGACAACTTTGAGAGTGCCCCGGGCCTCCCACACACAGACACCAAGGACACACATGTCCCAGCCCTCTCCCCTGTGGCTCAGTGCTTCCCCCGCTGACCAGGCCCTCAGCGCTGCCTGGCATCTCTGTCCCTAAGCCCCTGACCGCCTCACCAAGTCCCCTCCCCTCAGCCTCTTCTCCCATGGGGGAGGATCAGCCCGGCTCCCTGAGGATGCTGATTTTCTCCCCCACGTTCTTGCACCACAGGGCAGAGTGTGGAGACAGAAGCTACTTGCAAGGCACTGCTACCCGTTTCACCCTCAGAGCCCCTTCCTGCTAAAAAGCCCACATCCTGTTCTCTGGGCTGAGGCCATTGCCTCTGCTGCCTCTCTCACACACGGCCACCGTCATTCTTAATGCTGTGCACACACACAGGGGACTTGCCTCAACTGCAATTCACATCAGCCACCAGCTCCTATGGTCACTCACTGGCAGGGGACACTGCGAGTGACCCCAGTCTCCATTTCAGTCAGCCTGCCTTCCAAGGGCCCCCGGCACTCCTAGCTCGTGCCCATGTCCACTCAGGCAGTTCTTCAGCCCAGGGGCGCCCTTGCCTCTGCAGCCTGGCCACTTCCCTTCCTTTTTCACCTCCTCCCTTCTGCAGCTCAGATTCTGCAGCCCATCACTGTGGTCCTTTGTTGTATGTCCTCAACTCCTACCAGTAATCACTAGAAAGTATGTTCAAGCCCACCACTTCTCGCCTCTCCCACTAGAGTCCAAGCCACCATCCCCACCATGATCCCCTTCCCCTGCATAGTGTAATCCTGTCAACATCTCAGTTCCTGCCACTCCTTTGCTCAGAATCCTCCCATGGCTCCCATCTACCTCAGGGTAAGAGCTGATGCCCATACAGGGCTCTCAAAGCCCTACGTGGTCTAACCCCAGTTCATGCTCCAACCCTGTCTTCTACAATTCATTTCATTACGGCCACACCGGCCTTCTGACTGGTCCTGAAATATGCAGAGCTGCTCCCACCTTGGTACCTTTGCACTTGCTGCTCCCTCTGTGTGCAACACTGTTCCCCAGATACCCTCATCCTCCCCCCATTGCCTGGTTCAGGCCCCAGCCACATGCCACCTTCTTCCTGATGCCCTCCAGGCTGCACTGTTTAAACCTGCAGCCCCCACCCTGAGACCCATCCTCTTTTCTGCTTCATTTTTTCTCTTAGCACCACCTAGCACACTACAGAGCTTATTTATTTCTCCTTTGCATCATCTGTGTTTCCTCCCTAGAACGTGAACTCCAGGAGGACAAGACCTCTGAGCTATTCATCTACTGGTATCACCCAAGCTGGTTTGGGTTGAATGCTCTCTTTGTCTTTTCTCATTCTATCCTGTTGGCTCAGTCTAGATACATCCAACTGCTCCGTGCTGCATGCCTGCACCCAAACATGGCCATGGCTGCAAGCACACCCCACTCACTCACACACAAACACACGCTTGCACACTCACACTCACACACGCTCACACTGACCAGACCCACCTCAGCGCCATGACCACAGCCTGAGTGCACCGTCCAGCAAACCACCACCTTTCCCTGCCTCCACTCTCTCCAAGCCTCCCACATTCTGTAGAAGGCTCTGTTTCAGTTTATCTCACTGGAAAAAAAGAAAAAGAAGCACTTCAAGCACCAAAAGCACTTATAGAAATGTTTTAGTGGAGCTTTGCTGTGAAGGGCACGAGAAAGGGGCCAGGAGCAAGAGGGAGACAGGATATCAGGGGAGGTTTTCCTTTTCTTAAGCTTGGGGATGGTCATGTTGCCAGAGGTGATCTGGTGGAGGGAGCCGATTCAGTGATGCAGGGGAGAGGAGAGGATCTCAGCAGAGGTTAGTAAGAGATGGGTCTAGCACACATGCAGCCCATGGACAGCAGCAAAGGGAAAGCTGAGATCTTCCTGACACAGTGCTCCCTGCTTTCCTCCTGGTCCTCTGCCTTCTCCCTTCCAGGATGCTCTATGGAAGACCACTGACTCAGCTCTTACTCTTTTTCCTGCCCTAGGCTGTCAATGCCATTGAGACCCTGGAGGCCCCAGCTGGGTCTCCAGCCCTTATTTGTCCCCCAAGCCCCAAGCCCTGTGTACGGTGACTTGAAGGCTCTCTGGGCATAGCATCCCCCCCCAATCACACTGTTCCCCCCGCCCTGGTGAACGAAGACCCAACCTTCCCGCTCGGGCCAAAACCTTGACTCGTCCTCCTCTCTGTTTTCTTTTTTCTTATTTTTTTTTTAATTTGCTCACCCTACATCTAATCCAACAGCAACTCCCATGGACCCCAATTCCAGACATGTCTAAAATACCTCCGTTCTTCCTCAGCAGCGCCACCACTGTGCAGGCCTAAGCACCTGCCTGGGCCACAGCCGTAGTGGCTCCCAGCCTCACCCCCACGTCTGTCCTCAGCACGGCAGCCGTGGCGGTGCTGCTTAGATAAAACAACCCGAACAGCCCCGTGAGAGACCCTCCCTGGCTTCTTCCCACCCTCTCAGACGGAGGCCATACTTCCTTCTACGGTCGAGTGCCGCACCTTCTAGCCCCCCGGTCTCTGGCTCAGCCCAGAGCTCCCCAAGCCTGCCTGCCCCGGCCTTCACACTGGCCAGTGTCCAGCTGGAACACTCCTCTTTCAGATTCAGAATGAGCAAGGCCCATTCTCTCCCTGCTTCACCCTGTATGAATCGGCTCGGGCTGCTCCCACAGAGTACTGTGCTGTGGCCTGGAAGACTTCAATAGCAGATGTTTACATAGTGTTCTGGAGGCTGGAAGGCACTGACAGATCCTATATCTGGTGGGAGCCTGCTTCCCCATTCATAGATGCCCATCTTCTCTCTGGATCCTCACGTGGTGGGAGGGGTGAAGGAGCTCCCGGGTCTTTTTATAAAGGCATTAACCCCATTCGTGAGGGCTCCACCTCCCAAAGGGCCCACCTCCTAATACCATCCCAGGGAGGGCTTTCAACATATGAATTTTGGGAGAACACAAACATTCAGTCTCTAGTACCGCCCAAAAGCACTTCCTCCGAAAGGCCTCCCTGATCACTCTCTCTCTTCTCCTTTCTTTCTGTCTCATAGCATCTATCGCCACCTGGATCCACATTTTTCATGAGCTTTTGGCTGCTCCCTCCTCTAGAATGGAAGACCCTGAAGACAGGGCTTTGTGCTGTGCACTGTGAGATCCGCAGGCTCTAAAACAGGAACACAGTAGCCATTCAGAGACTTTTGCTGGATGAATGATTCTGGAATGAGCTTTGGAATTAGACAGACCTAGATTTCAATCCCACAGCTTATCCATCCACTGTGTGAACTCAGGCAAGTTACCCAACCTCTCTGAGCCTCAGTTTCCTCGACTGTAAACTGATAGACATTATAACATCACCTCAATGATTCCTGTGAGAAACGGGAACAACACATGCAATTGTAAAATGAGCCCCCAAAATGGTGACAATGACATCATCATCCACATCAGGAAAAAAGGGTTTCAAGTAGGAAAAGAGAGCCTCAGGCAATCAGGATCCCTGGGGAAGCGGACAATGTGGAGGCCAGAGGGGTGGCTGGCCCAGGCCTCAGGGTGTGAAAGGGAGAGCATATGAAGGCCACATGGACCCATGGGGGCTTGGGGAAGTCTGGGAAGGTGACCTTGTCTTGAGAAAAGCTTCAGAGGCAGCCAGATGCCCAGGGTCACTGCAGCCAGAGGCTTTATAACACCAGCCTCTGTTCTTTCCTAAGCTGAAGAGATCAGGTCTTCCCTACGTCCCCATGCCTGAAATCAGGATTGGAGAGAGTATCACTGGCCTACTTCCTGGGTGAGCACTGTCATTCTGAGCCTCACACCTCATTGAGAAGCACAGCTGCTCCTTACAGAATTATCTTCCCCGTCGTGGATCTTGCTTGCCATCCATGTGCTTGACCTTGGGCTAGAACAGTCACATAGCTGGGAAGCTCACAAGCCACCCATCAGTGGTAGGGCCCGTGACTGAGAGACGCCACTGCATCAGGCCAAGGAGGAGCCCTACAGGGCTGCAGGTCCCGGGAGGCTGGGTGTATGTGTGCATGTGTGTATGCCTGTGCACTCGTGTGTGTGTGTGTGGTATAATACAGGAATTTCCATGAAGACTCAAAGCTGAGGAAAGGGAACAGCAAGCACGCTTACATTCTAAACAGACACCAGACACATCCTAAGTGGAGTCCACACTCGGGCAAGCACGGTCACCCAGCTGTGGTCTCAGAGAGGCTGGATAGCCTCCCGGAGCATCCCTGAGGGCAGTTGTGGGAGAATACAGCACTGCATCGTCCTTGTCTCTCTAAGCGGCTTTCAGCATCTCTCTACCTCTGGCCAAGTGAGGAGGACCCGAGAGAGCCCCCAAAGCACGCAGAGCTGGTGCCACAGAGGAGCTGGCTCTGCGTCCGTCTGTGCAGCAGGGGCAGCAGCAGCACATCCTAAACCTCCCCTGCTCTGCAGGACCAGGCCCAGGGGAGCTGGGTGTGAACCGTCTTCAAAGCAGCCCACTCACAAGAGCATCATCCAGTCTGGACAGGGGCCTGCTGAGGGGTCAGTCAGCTCAAGGCCCACCGGGATCAGGGGCAGTGCAGCGTGGACACACCTGCCTCAACTCTTCCCAGAGGCCATCACTCTGCCCTCAGAAAGAGCCTGCCCAGTCCAGGGCTCCCCCACCAAGACCAAACAACAGGTGTTGCCCATTAGGTAGAAAGATGGTTCCCTCTGGCCTGGCATCTTCTTCCCACCTCAGCTCTGGAGGGGCTGAACTCAGAACTGATGGGAATTAAGGAGAACAGGCCAGGCCCCCTTTCCCCTGCTGGGCAGGCTGGTGGGAGCTTTTTAAAAACCATTTTATCTCATTGTGGTATGAACACTTACCATGGGATCTACCCGCTTAACAAATGTTCCAGGGTACCATACAGTTGACTGTGGGCACAATGCCGTATGACACAGCTCTGGAGTTTTCCACCTTCCTTTTCTGAAACTATGTTCATTGATTATCAAGTCCCCATTTACCCCCAGCCCCCAGCAACTGCCATTCCACGCTTGGATTCTGTGAATTTGACTATTTTAGATCGCTCATATAAGTGGAATTATGCAGCATCTATGCTTCTAGGACTAACTTATTTCACTTAGGAGCTTTAAAATGGGTATGAGACCAAAGCTTTTGTTGTAGACTGGACTCCCCCAGAAGGGACTGAAAAGTTATAGAATCGGCCCACGAGGCAGTCCCTGGCGAAGAGCAGCTACACAGAGCATGTTCTGGCAGCGCAGAGGGAGGACAGAAGCTGTGTCCCCATTGTAGGGCCCCATCGTTTCCCCCGCCTGCCTCTTCTACACCTCAACTCAGGGCCTCCCCGCAGCAGACATTACCTGTAGGAGACCAGAATGAAAATTACATTGTGACTGAGTAGTTGCTTTGAATATCCATGTGCTTAACTGGGTGAGAGAATGTGCAAACTTGCTAACAAAGCATTGCCATAGTCCATATGTATTACATTTCCCCTGAAATATAATGTGAAGTCACGGTGGCAGCCCCACACCAGCTCACAGAGCCCTCCTGGACAGATCAGGTAACAAGACAAGGCCAGATGGAAGGCTGTGTCCTGGGGCCAGGGCACCACCAGCTTGCATGGAAAGGGGAGGAATCCCGGGCTGGGCTGGTAACCCTGGGAAGCTGTGGATGCAGTGTAGGCGCTGTGGTCAGGGAGGCTGTCGAGCAAAGGAAGAACCAGATGGTGGTGACCAGGATGAGCATTCAAGGTCATTTCCAACCCAAAGCTGCTGGGAACCCATCAACTGATAAGTACATGCTCACTACAATGTCCACAATAGATGATATTAACTCCCCCAACACCCTCCCCACAGACATTTTGAAAGACGAGACATTCTGTGACCTTGAGGTGCAATCCCAACTCTCCTGAGGTTACAATGGTTGGCTTTCAGGGACTACAAGGATCTTCCCCGATTGAGCTTTCTGACACCCACACAGCTAAGTGTACCTCTCTGCAAGGCAAACTAGAAGTCATTGCTTCCAGACGCTAAACCCCACTACTTCTTTATAAATACAAGAATAGATACAGACTCCAAAAATGTAGGGGTTATATCACTGATGGAAGATTCGCTGTACTTGAAAAAGAGAAGCAAGAGATATGGATGAACATGAAGTGACGGAAGATGGCCACGGGGATAAGGAAAAAAAGAAGAGATGGAAGAAAGAGGAGGCCAAGAGGGGAAACTGAGTCTATGCATTTCCATTATAAGGTCCCTTCCGCTGAGACTGAAATTAGAGGGACAACCGAGGCCTCCCTTCAAAGAATCCTGCCCAGAGGACTCTCAACCAGTCTAGCAAGTGAGAGGGACCCTTCCAGTGTCTTTAGGAAAGTACTCAAATCCAGGGAGCCTTGCAAGGCCAGCTGAGTAGAACACCCACAGTGACTCGAGAGAAGCTATGCAGCTTCTATGAAGAAGCTTTGCAGGATCTATGTAGCTGTGCCATCACATTTCACATGTGAGGAAGCTGAGGTTAGAAAGGCCACAGAACTCCCCAGGACAGTCCAGGTTGGTCTAGGCAGGAGCTCGGGCACACTGCGGGACTGCCCCTTGCTCTGGATCTCACTCCTTCAGACACAAGCAAAACCTGTGGTCTAGCAGCTGCAGGATTTCTCATATCCAGGCTCTGACTCATTCCCTGAGAGGGCTGGAGCTTGCCTTTGTTTCCACCTGCAGAAACAAGGGTGTCCGTGAGGACTTTGGGGCTCAAGCCACATCTGGAACTCCCCCATACACATCTGCAGCCCAGGGAAAAGGCAAGATGAGCTGGGGTCATTGAATGCACTTGCAGTTTTCCCCAGTGTGCACCTCTTTATTGGAAGGGAAAATGTCTACCAAATCGGGCAAAGGGTATGTGAACACAGGACTCAGATCTTTGAGAAAGTACAGCCATAGTCCCACTGTCCAGTGACGACTCATGGTGGCTTTTGTGGGGAACACTGCAGAGGCATGCAGACACCCCATGGGGTGTGGGGCGGGGCAGGCAGGTGGGGGGAGTTAGGAGGGAACTTTGTGGACCTTATAGTCTGAGGCTTTGAAGATTCTGTGATGATAGCCAGTTCTGAAGATTCACTCCCATTTCTTGACCTTAAAAGTAACATGTTTATCATAGATGATTTGGAAAGTGCAGAAAACTGTATGTTAGGAGAAAACAATTCCACCCCTAATCCCCACCCACCAGCCAAAAGCCACTACCCCAACATGCTATTTCCTTTGATTCCTTTTTCATAGTTTTTTTTTAAATATTTAATGTAATTTATATTTACAGGATCCTGGTTTTTTTCCCCTTAAATCATACTGTAAGTATTTCCTCCTGTCACTAAGGATTTCCATGCATCACTGCAATAACTGCATAATATTCTATCATATAAGCATATCAGAATTTACATAACCAATTCCCTAATGTGGAACATTTAGATTGTTCTCTCTCTTTTATTTTCCATTTTAAACCAAATTGCAGTATACTTTCTTGAGCATGAATTTTTGTTTCTTTTTCAGATTATTTCACTAGGATCAATTACTAGAAATGGAATTTTTAATTCTCAGGGTGACACATTTGCCAAACAGTGTACGAGAGAATTAAAGGTGGCCGTTTTTTAAAATCTCACTTGGAGGCTATTTTGAAGTTGTTGGCAACGGTGATAATGGTGACGATGGTGATAAGCCAACAGCCAACCTGTGCTGGCTACTGCCCCAGGGGTTCATCACACACCACCTCACAAGGAGCCTACATAGCTGTGCCATCACATTTCACATGTGAGGAAGCTGAGGTTAGAAAGTCCACAGCACTCCCCAGGATGGTCCAGGTGTGGTCTAGGCAGGAGCTCAGATGTGCTGAGGGACTGTCCCTTGCTCTGGACCTCACTCCTTCACCTGTTCACTCCTGAGCTGGCTGACACAGCCAATATGCACAGGTAAGCCGGTAAGCAGGCACCCAGCTGTGAGCCTGGCAGGCGGAGTCTTCCTGCGCCCTCACTGTCCCCCAGTCTGGATGGAGCTGAGGCTGGAATAAGTGTATCCAAGGCCTTCTGTGCTCCAGTCACTTCTGCTGGAGCTCAGAGCTAGGACGCCAAGCAAACGCTGGTTGGGATACACTGTCCCCTCTTGGCTTCTCAAAATATCCCTAAGCATCCATTCCCTTTGCCACTTTGGTTCCCCAGACACCTTTCTTTGGAGAACCACTTCCCTGCTGCATCATCAGAGCCCAGGGATGCTGAAATAAATCAACAGAGGTTGTTTGTCCTTCCCGAGGTCTCACTGCAGGCACTCAGCATGCAAATGGACACCCAAGGGGCAGCTGAGACTTTCAAAGCTTCCAAAGAACAAGGCAAAGGAGACTACAGTCTCCTGATCAGGCGTTGATCAGAGGCCAAGTGCACCTACCAGATGCTGGCACAGGGCCCTCTGTCCTCTCACCCAGCTCCAGTCATGGGGGCAGCCAAGGGAGCCAGCGCAGGTGACAAATTCTCACAGTAACCACTATACCAGGTCTGAAACTACATCAGCTGGCTCCTGAAAGAAAGGACGCTGAGCTCAGAGTTGTGGCCAGGGCAGCTGGGAGTGTGACTTCTTATTTTCATTGCTAAGAAAGGACCATCCCCCCACAACTTCCGTTTACTGAAGCCTTATATCACCTCCTTGCAAAGAGGAGGTGTGTGATAGCTTTGGAACTGAGCGTGTGATCTATAAGCCACTCACTGTCATGAGCTCAGTGGTTCTCAAAGACAGGCTCCTGGACCAGCAGCAT
>NC_138371.1:98758981-98779253 GCF_054177405.1 Leptonychotes weddellii | reverse complement strand
TGGTTCTATCACTTGCCAGAAGCGGTCGACGGAGGCCCCTCCCCCGCCATCTATCCTCCCGAATATCGCCTCGGATTCACTCCTCCGCATGTCCTACCTTCCAGAAAGTGGTCGCTTTTCTGATGAGAGAGTTGTTGCTCTTCTTTTCTTCGATCTCCTGTTGAGTTTGTAGGTGTTCAGAATGGTTTGATCCCTATCCAGCTGAATTCCTGAGAGGAGACGAAATCCAGGTCTCCTACTCCTCCGCCATCTTGCTCTGCCCCCCCCATTTATTGTATTTCTGATAGAATTAGATTGATGTCCAATAACCTCCTTTGTGCTTTCTGTCTAATCTTTTTTGTGTTTTTCTTGCTTTCTTTTGAATTGATTGCATATTTTTTCTTGTTCCATTTTTTTTGCTTGCAGTTTAGAATCTATACATTTTTATATAATGTTATTTAATATGAATATTTAACTTATCAAAATCAAAGTTTAATTAATATCCTTGTCATTTTCCCAAGCAATGCAAGATAAAGAATATTTTAACTTCCCTTTATAAATATGGTGTTGATGTCCAGTATTTTAGTCAAACCATATTTCTAACTTCACAAGACATTGTTATTATTGTTTTATAAAGTATGCATTTGTTTAGATTTACTTATATATTTGTCACATATTTTGCTTATTATTTTATTTTGTATCTTATACTTTCCACCTGAAAATCTGTCCTCTGCCTGAATTTTTTTTTAGAGGGGAGGGCACAGAGGGAAAGGAAGAGAGAGAATCCTAAGCAGGCTCCACCCTCTGATGGGGGCTGAATCTCAAGACCCTGAGATCCTGATCTCAGCCAAAATCAAGAGTTGAATGCTTAATCAACTGAGCCACCCAGAGTCTGCCTGAATTATTTTAGGATGTCTTTTAGTGAGAGTTTCTTGTCTTTCTTTCATCATGTTCTTGAAGGGTAGTTTTGATAAGTATCCAGTTTTGACAGTTTTCTCTACTTTTTCTTTGAAAGTATTATTTCAGTTGTTATGGCTGCCTTTTTTTCTGTTGAGAAGTTGTCTATCAAAATAATTGTTGATCCTTTTGAATTTAATCTATATTTTTCTATCATTATTTCTAATATATTGTTATCACTTTAGCAATTTCACTATGATGTGCCTAGTTGTGGGCTCCTTCTATTTTCCTTCTTGAGAATCCTTGGGATTCCTATATTCTGAAGATTGGTGTCTTTTAATAAATCCGAAAAATAACCTCTCTCTGTTTCTCTCCTCTCTTTCTAGAAATCTGATTAGATGTATATTAGATCTCCTTACTGAATCCTTTATATATCTTTAATCTCTTAACCTCTTTTTTCATTTTTTTTTGTATTTATTTTTCATTTCCTGGATAATTTTCACTCAGCACGTTGCCTTCTGATTTTCTTGGCTGTTGTTAAGACGTCATCTGTTAACCCAATTGTTATTCTGTTGGAGGCAATCTCTTTTTCTCCCTGTTCTCTGTGGTTTCACTAGGATGTGTCAAGGTGTGAACTTACTTTTGCTTATCCTCCTTGGCTCTCAGAGGGCCAGTTTTCTCTGAAAGGCTTTCTAAACTCTCTGTCTCCCTTTCTAGGTGAATACTTTTACTTTATATTACCTGGCCAGATTCATCTCTGAACCAACAAGCTGCTGACTCACTCTACCTCTATTCCTTTTCTGACTCCACAGAAATGTCTTCCTTGCTTATGAGGCTGCTTTCTCTCTTTTGGGCTTTACTTCATATTACTACATGATGGATCTAAAGAGGGAATTAACTTGTACCATCTTGACTGGAGCCATTACTTCTAAAAGTACATAAAAATAATATTAAAAATAAATTAAATGAATTTTCTATGCTGCATGATCTTGGGGCCTTGATTTGCTTGGTCACTTAATCTGAAAAAGGGATCCAGGCTAATATGCTATAGGTGTATTTGTATTGGTGGATGCTAATGTGTTAGTAGGTAAGTGTTAAGAAATTACCCAGGAAGATATGGTGAAACACCCAGGGAACATATTTGCATGCTGTTAACTTCTTTTCTGGAGATAAAGTATTCTCCTCCCTTCAGGATTTTAAAAAGTAGTGGGAATGTCCATGAATTTGGCCTGTGGAAGGGGAAGAGTCCATCTTGCCCATCTGTCATGACACTAAAAGTGATATTTCTAAATTTCATATCTGATTAGGCCTCTCCCTGCTCAGAGTCCTCCAGCGGGTCCCACTGATTATTGAGCAAAATGCACGCTATAGAGCTTGACCCTCAAGGCTATTAATGAGCATTCTTTCAGGACTCTGGGCACACCAGTTCCATTTCTGCCTGTCACCCATCTCTTTCTGAGATTCTCTTTTGTTAATTCAAATGGTGATAACTCAGTAATTCCTACTTATTCTTTCAGACTAACAAGAAGAGTTCTCCCTCCAGGAACTTTGCCTGACCAATTTCTCTTTTCTCATATACCCCTTCCTTTGCCTTCCCCTTGCTTTTCTCCCCCATCCCACTCTCCTGGGTCACATATGGAAACATCCTGTGGTTAAGCTGTGTTGACATTTTTGAGTTCCCTTCTATCACTATCTGCCTTTGTGACCTCCCTATTCATCCCTGTAGACCAAGTGTATACATAGGAACAGGCACATAGAAGGTTCTCTGTATATGCTCTGTGACTCAGAATGAAGGCACGTTCTCCTACCATGGTATACAAGTGGTGCTCTGCCCTCTCAGGTCTCCAGGGTTTTGTTTTGCCATGACCAATGAACAAAATTCCCTGACTTGGCTCCTGGGAAGCATCATCTTCAGGGTTTTCCATTATTCTGAAAATTGAGTGTTGCATCCAGGTGGAATGTTTCTGGAAGGCATTACCATGCCCCTCCCATGCAGTCATGCCTGGAGAAGCAGGGATATCCTGAAGGAACAGATACCTTGTGGGATATTTCTGAGAATCTATTTGCCTGGCCTCTAGGAGTTTGTTTGGGAAAACACTTACGTCAATTGGAATAATTGCTAGTTCAGTGGATAGAGATGCTGGCTTGGCTGGGTCAGGGTTGTAGATGAGCCCACTCACCTCATGCCAGACAGAGAGGGTATCTAGACTAGAGCAATTCTCCTGCAGGCTCACAAGCCCCACATTCCCAGAAACTCAGTGCAGCTCTTTCATTTCAGAATCAGCACTTTCTGAAAAACTGTGGTTTTTAAGTGTGGTGATTAAGTGCATGGGCTGAAGCCGGGGTTCAAATCCTGGCTCTCTGCCATGTCATGCTATGCAATCTGGATGACCTTCCTAATGTCACTGCATCTCAGTTTTCTCACCTATAAAATGGAGTCTTACCTCAAAAAACTATTGTGAAGATTAAATGAGTTAATGGATCATACCTAGTACACACTCAATGATTAGGAAACTTAGAAAGGTTAGTCATAGCTCAGTTCCAATGCATTGTGTTGTATCCAACAAACCCTTACCCCATCTCTCCTTGGTGTCCCCATTTGTTGAGTAAGAGAGTTGGGCTGTATATCCTCATCTGTGCCTTCTAGCAGTAGGAGCCCCCGTTGTCTTCCATTTGCTAGCTTTGTGCCCAGTGCTTACAAACATGGATGGTATGTTCATGGAATTGTGTGGCTGGGCATTGGTCTAAATCACTTTTCCCATGGCCTTGTTTGTGGTTTGGACAATACTCTTGCACTGTTTCTCTGTTTGGCTCTAAAGACTACCCCTTCTGGGGAGATAACCCTCACTAGGGGAATTCATGCAGAAATTGGTAGCCTTGGGGCTCAGGGAAGAGGGTGGGCTGTAGAATACTCTGAATTTTACAGCAAAGCCAATTCTTGGGTGAGGTTCATTTAATTTATACTGCTTTTTTTCTGATTATATATTTTTTGTAGAAGACTTGGAAAAGTACCTGATAGGATGGAAATAGCAGAAAATGATGACTCATACCTATTACTGTTTGCTGCAGAACCTCTGCTTCTCTAGAGGAGCTGAGCTCCTCTGCAATTGCTGGGACTGAGAGGGAGACATCTGGTTTGCAGTTTCTCAGTGTGGACTCATAATGCCACAATGTGGAGCCCTTGACAGGAGATACACAGCAGGATAAGGGAGCCAATGAAGGTGTTATACCCTGAAGGTGAAGAGGGAACAGGCCACAGTGAAACTCTGGTCTCAGCTTCCCAAGGGTGAGGAGTCTCAGAAAAGCTTCCTTGATTCCTGTGGAAACTTCTCTCAATGGTCTTAGCACCCTGAGTGGTTACTGTTAACATGCAGGTGGGCTTTCCAATCTTTTTTGTGCCTTTTTAGCCTACCTGAGTTTGCACTTGGTATATTGTGTATTTTAATGTTTTTCACTTAACATTATATCACAAGCATTTCCTGAACTTATTAACAATTCTCTGTAACATCATTTTATTGCTTCAGAATATCTAATTGCAAGTCCACATCATAATTTTCTTAACATTCCCCTAATGATAAACACTTCAGCAGTTTTATATTTTCCTTACTGTGAATAGAGCTATTAAGGGACTTTTTAACTGAAATCCTGGTCTGCATTTCAGGGTATTTTCTCAGGATAGACTTCTAGAGATAGAATTTCAGGGTCAAAGAATGTGAACATTTATGACATTCTTGGCACACTGCCACAGGGACTGCTAGGTCTGCCCCCGCCAGCATGTGCCCATTGCACCCTTTGTGGCTTTGGGTAAGCTTCTTTTAGATAAGCTCTGCCTTAATTAATAAAATAAAATGCATATACATATTTCTTTGATTAGTAATTCAGCAGCACATTTTTTCCTCTTAGAATCATTTTCCAATGGCAGGTGATTAATAATAAGTGGGATAAACAAGTTAGAGGACTTCCTTCTACCTCCCTGGGGGGAAGCTGCTGTTAGCTGCCAAGAATTCCAATTCAGCCTGCTGTTGAAACTCTCTAGCTTTTTTATTTTGAAAATCGAACATGTCTTTGTGTGTGGGAGAACCCTCCATATAAGCAACCCAAAACATTTGGCATGGTACCTTTCAACAGGGTATTGAAAACCACAGAGAGATTTGTGGAGGCTTTCCAACCATCACACATTAGCACCTCTGTCTCAGCACCAGCTAATTCTGACAGCTCCACGAAGAAGGGAAGCTAGGACTTTTCTCCCCTTTTTACTAATGAGGAAATGAAGGCTCAAAGAGGTGAGCCTCCTGACTCTGTTCCATGTCAATTCCCTAGTCTTCTTCAGCTAGTGAAAAGCAACTGCAAGATGCCAACAATTCACTTCAATTGTCAGACCACATCTGGGTCTGGCTCAAGCTGCCGGAGTGAGGTGTGGGGGCGATGGTAAAGCCCAGGCTGGCTCCAGTGGGAGAGAAATGTAATCAATTAACAATACCTGCCAGGGACATAGGGAGTGGGAGGACTTCACAAGTGCCCGCTACTGCCCAGGTGCCTAGAATTGCCCAGGTATCAGTATTGTCAGGTGCCTAGTATTGCCCAGGTATCAGTATTACGCAGATGCTGGGATTGCATATTTGCTAGTATGGCATGGGCACTGGTATTTATAAAATATGTGGAGCCCATCCCCTTTGGAATCTCCAAGATCCCATTTTTCCTCTCTCAGGGAAATTAGAAGGTTTAACATAAGTACACAGATTGGTTTCTGTGACCTTGTCTGGCACATGTCTACTTATTCTGCCTCTTTTCTGTATCATAGTCCTATGTGGGCCAGAATGGGGTTCTGACCTGAGACAGTTTTCAGAGCTCAGCTTTTGTAAAGTAATGAAGTCAGTAATGTCTTCCTTCTTTGCCCTCCTGTCTCTGTCCCACCCTGCACCACACAAACATGCCTCAGCACTCCATTCTGCTCTCCCACCTCCAGGCTCTCCTGCCCTGCATCTCTGGTCAGAGATGGGATGCACAGAGGTTTATGATTCCCTCTGTTTTCCCCATGCCTAGAAGGATGTGTGTGGCAGAGGGCTTTGCAATGCTTCATCCTAAAGAATAAAATTTGAATGGTGAAATTTCTGACTTACTTGGGGTTAAAAGTTTGGGTAGAATGCCTTCCCAGGGGCATCTCAAATGCCATATGGGCAGGATTTAAGAGGTAACCCTTCTGAATCCTTTGTTTTCCCCTCTGAGGTTGTAGTCAGGTATTTTTTGTCCCAGAGGAGCTGCAGATGTGACTATAGGATGCTGAAGGCTTTGGTTCATTCTGTGCAGATTTTAGTGACAAAGGCTGATGAACAGTCTACATCCACAAACCCAACAAATCTAGTATGAACTTCCCCTCCAGGGGCTGTAATGTTCTATATGCATGGCATCCCATAACCAGTGCAGAGTCAGGTGAATTCACAATTGTGTCAAAAGAAGATTTTGCTTCCATCCCAAGGGATCTGTTACAAGGTGCTTTCCCCTATTCAGGCCTCAACAATTTCTAGGCCATCTTTCTCCCCAGAGTACACCTCTAATTCATCTTCAACACTGGATACCAGTGTGATTTGCAAAATGGACATCTGTGCCCCATTCCCTCCTGTAAGTCCCTCCAAGGGCTCTCCACCACCTACAAGGCAATATCCAGGCTCCACAGCATGACAACCCGGCCACTCATTACTTGGTTCTTTGCAGTCTGTGGGTCTAGCCTCATCCTTCATAACTTCTGCAAAGACTACATGTCCCAGGAATCATTTAGAAACACTGGGTTTCTGGACTTACCTTTATTTCTCTGCATTTCTCACCCCTGCACCTGGCTGACTCTTTCAGAACCAGGCTCAGAGTTCCTTCTCCAAGAATGCTTCCCTGGCCTCCCTTAGGCTCTTCAGTATTCTTCTACTGTGGACCCTGTGCAACTTGAGCTGTTTTTTTTTTTTTTTTAAAGATTTTTTATTTATTTATTTGAGAGACAGAGAATGAGAAACAGAGAGCATGAGAGGGAGGAGGGTCAGAGGGAGAAGCAGACTCCCCGCTGAGCAGGGAGCCTGATGCGGGACTCGATCCCGGAACTCCAGGATCATGACCCGAGCCGAAGGCAGTCGCCTAACCAACTGAGCCACCCAGGCGCCCCGCAACTTGAGCTGTTTTAATACATTTCCTATTGTGATGAGTGTCCTCCAGAGCAGTGGCAGGACCTTGCTCACTCTGTCTCTGGCATTGTGCCTACCACTTGGGATAAACTCAGAGAATATTTGTGGATTGAAAGAAGGTCTGTCACTGCCTAGATGCTGAGGTCTAGATGCTCACCATCACTTTGTCCTAATGTCTCTACTTGTCACCCTTAGAAGACAATGTCTGAGGAACAACAGCTATGAACTAAATGGTCTTCCCCTGGAGGAAGGGGTGGTCTGCCCCTGGGGCATCTAAGGGGGCCCACACTGTGCTTTATCTTCAGAGAGCTGAATGTGGAACTCTTTCTTATTTTTTGACTTGGAGAGAAAAAGAAGAAGAATTTCAGCTATTTGAAAAATAAAAGGTGGCCAAAGTGTTTGGTTTAAAGTTAAAGCCTGGATGGGGGGTCTGCCTATCTTAAGCATCCTTGGAGATCTATAATGTTGGCAAGAGAGACCTCTTGATCACTGGATGACCTTAGAGATAGAAGCTGGAGAATTTCATCTAGCCTCATTGTCAGGGCTCTAGATTTATGAGTTCACCCATGAACTGAGACATTCCCATAGTGTATACCTCTATTTGTTCCTGTGACAGTAAACCAAGAAAACCCAGAAAACCTGTAGCCATATCTCTCAGGGATTAGCAAAGGATGGAGAAAAGTTTTCTCCTTTAAATCCTTCATGTGCCCTAGGAAGCAGAATATGCTTTTACTTGGCTGGTGACAAGGTAAAGATACTTTAATGAGCTCCAAGCCCAGCTACTTAGCACATTGCTAAGGTTTAATGTATGTACACACTTAATCAACAAGTATTGAGCACTCACAGGCACCAGGCACTGTTAGGCAGTGCCTACCTTGTTGGGGGACAATGCTCCATGGGTGTCTCAAATTTCTCACATCTTGTGAGGAGTGAACTGGTTGTTCTGGGCTATCTTTGCAAGGATGTTTGTATAGCAAGCAGCTTTGGACAGTAGAGATCATGCCTTTCTCCAGAGCAGAGGGGCAAGCATGTTTACCACCCATCAAAAAGGACTCTGGTTCTCTTAGCTCAGGGCTCTTCTTCTGGAACTCAATGTACCTTGTGGGCAAGCGTCCATCGGGGACCATCCACATTGCCTATGTGGGGCTAAGGGACAAAAAGTGCTGACATAAGTATGCTGATGTGAGCCCTAGCATGCCCTAGCTGTGAGCAATAAAGCCCTCTGTCCTGTGTCTTCTGTCAGCATCCATGGAACTGTTACAGGTTTGGCTTTCACAAGCAGGTAAAATCTTAGCACCCTCATAGTTCTGGATCAACTTATATCCTCATTGAATTTCATATTCAAAATACCCTAAAATTAAAATACTTTTATCTTCGTTTTGTGGATTAGAACTGAAGCAGAGAAGTTAGCTCTTCCTAGGTCACACAGCTAGCGAGTGCTAGAGGGGAGATTTCTGTTCAACTCTGTCCAGTTCCAGAACCACATCTTTCCATAACATGTTGGCTTGACTGCAGATACGAAAGTGCCTGTAGTTCTATGTGTGGCCAACCCTTTGGCCCCTAAATCACCTCTGCTGCTATAATGATAAAAAAGCTCAAGCAAGGAGTGGAAAACAATTGAGCAGCATCTCCTCCAAAGGAACATAAACAAGATATCATCAGGAGTGGCTTCCACTGAAGAAGTTCTTCTCTGATATTTACATAACAGTTGTCTCTAAGCTCGACCTACTACCCTTTCTTCTGGTGAGCGGATGAGATCCATTTCCCCACAGGCAGGATGGGCTGAGTCATGTGAATTTCAGACAAATCAATGTGTAGCTGGAGTAATGGGCATGCTCCAGGATGACAGATGTCTCCAGCCCCTTGGCAGGGTCCAAAACTTGATAAGCCTCTAGAAGCCCTCTTGTATATTCCACAGTGCATTTTCATCTGTGCCCTGTTTAATCTGATCATTTCCTTATTCTTATGATAGTGACCTGTTTCTCCAGTGGCTCCATATGGTCTGTGGCACAAAGCCCCATTTCTTAGCCTGGGGCCCAAGATCCTCTACGGTCCAGCCCTAATCTACAGTGTGGCCAAACCAAGCTTCCCTTCCTGTCTGAAGCCATCCTAATCCATTCCTTAGCTTTGGTGGAACTGGCCTCTCCTTCCATGGTGTCCACAGTTATCAGTATTCCTTCCCTCACAGCATCTGTAACACTTTAGGGCTATATACATTGACATGTTCATCTCCACCAAGCCATGAGCCCTCAAGGCCAGGCCTGCTATATCTAGCTATGCCACCCATATTTGTGGATTGTACCTGTGCACACACACACACACACACACTCTCTCTCTTAGTTTGAAATTTCATCATTAAATACTCTTATTTGGGGGTTAAACACTTTTTAAAAGCACACATCAGCCCAGGAGTAGTACAGATGTTTCACAGATGTTTTGACAGGATGTAACTTACCTGATCATTTTCCTCTTTGCTAAGAATGACCTGGGTGGCAAGATTCGTGGGTGCTAGCACATGAATGAGGTGTGCTCGACCTGAAAACGCTTGCTATCTTTATCTTGCTAATCATTCTGCAGAGGGCCAACAGTTCAGGATTCCACTTGGTCACTGACTCCCACCACTGAGAGCTGCCTCTATCCCAGGCCAGCCCTCGCCAGGGATGGGGCTGTTGGTGTAAGAGCCCAGGTCATTGCTGGCAGAGGCCTGGCCTGGGTGCTCTGACCCTGGCACTGGGTCATTTCAGGGTCCCTAAGTCCTGGTGCCACCTGTTCCCATGAAGAGCTCTCGCTGATTCACCTCAGCCTGCAGAAGGAAGGAGCTTCCTCTCTCCAGCCTGCTGGTCAGACCGGCCTGGGTTCAAATGCTCCCGTGGCCATTAGAAGCTGTGTGACCTCCAGCCATCACTCCAAGCTTTCTGAGCCTCAGTTGCCACAGGGCTGACGGGTGGATGAGGCCACTGGCCTGCAGACTGTGGTGAGGATAAGAGGAGCACATGCAAAGCAGCTGGCATTGCACACAGTGTGCTAGCTCCCCTTCCCTCTTCTTCCAGCCCCCCTCTCCACCGCCTACCTTTCCTCTCCACCTCCCTCCTTCCTCCTTAACAGCTTTTGGAGATGTGGTGTGTGCATATTTGTGCACATTTGCCCCCATCCACATTTGTGGTAGACATGCTATGTGGTGACTCTATGCATCGTTCGTTGGGGGAGGGATCAAATATAAAGAAAGTGTGCTCTCTTACCAGATGGAGCACCATTTATTTGCATACCAGTGTGTACTAGGTGCCTGTGGGAATGTGTGCATGTGTGTGCTCACTGATGTGATGCTCTTGCCTCTGCAGTTAGCCTGTGACAGCTCCCTCCTTCTGGGGGCATCTGGATAGTCCACCTTGAATGAGCCAACCTGGCAGCATCCATGTCACCCCTGTGTCTCATTCCGGCTGGGCCTGAGGGTTGGGAGTAGGCCGTGCTTCAGTACAGTTTTCGAGGACATTGGGTGGGGGGCACGGAGGGCAAGGACCAGGGGAAGGAGGGGCCAGTTCTCAGAGAACAGCCAGTGCAGGTGGCTCTGGGGCTTCTGCGGAGGGAGTGGGGAGGAGCCATCAGAATCTTCTTCCAGTACAGACACCTGTGGCGGCATCAGGGGGCCAAGGTACCCTGGGTTCATCCTTCCCTGAAGACTTTTTAAAGTAAGACATGCCTATGTGTGGGTTCTGGGTGCCTCCTCTATGCCCACTGGGCAGTGATCTGTGCTCACAATCCTTGAAGATGAGGCCACATGCCCACATTTTCTCAAAACCCCGAAGTGATGTCACAACAGGAAGGGATGTTGGTAGTTGTTTAGTTCAGTGTTTCCCAAATGTGTTCCAGGGACTCTTGGCCTACAAGTTTGTAAAAGGTGTTCTGGGAAGAAATGGGGTCTCTGGAAAAATACATTTGAGGAATGCTGCACTCATCCTCCTACCCCCAATACTCCAAGAGTCACTGCACACATTGGAACACTAAGGATGGCTGGAAGCCTCGCACAGCTTTAACTTTGCTTAACATGTCATTTACACATTTATTTGCACAAGGAACACCCTTTTTGTTTGGGCTGTGTATCACCATCTTGCTGGGCTGGTATTTTATAGATCACAGTTTGGGACATACGGATGTAACTAAACCCTTGATTTTATAGATGAGAAGTGGTGGGCCAGCAAACTCGGGTTACTCAGGGGAAGGTCTCACCTTTTGACTATCATCAGCTTCTTTTCTTCTATTTCTTCCCCCACACCCATGACAACCCTATAGCTTCCAGCTATTTTGCTTGGTGGCCATTCCTGGCAGAACTTGGCTCCTGCTATTCCCCTAGGGAGAATGATGGGGAACCTTTTTGCTGACTCCCAGGTGTAGATGGTGCAGCCTCAAGAAACCTGAGTTACAAGGAGTTCCTTGCAGCCTGGGCTGCAGTCTTAAACCTGGAAATGCTGGTCTCTGAGTGACTGTGGAGCTGATGGGAGTCTTACAAAGACCCTTACAAAAGAGGATGGTTACTAAGTTTATCTTCTCTCCCTGTTATTAATTTTAGTATATGTGCTGTCGAAGCGAGCACTCCCTGTTATTAATTTTAAATGACAGTTATTTCTCTTCAGGAAATCTTAAGAAGTGGTGCAATGAGGAACTTTCATTAACCAAGACATATGTACTGCATATCTAGCACCAATTATTGACACTGGAAGACTGCCCTGAGCACCTGACACATTTGTTCCTGCCATCAACCCTAAGACTTGGTACCGTATGGGTTCAGAATGAGTCCCTCAGGATGGGCCACTTTGGCATGCAGATTATTTTGAGCTGGAAACAATCAAGGCCCAAAAGGCTCAGGAAGAAACTCTGACCTTCCCCTTAACCACCTAAAAGAATTGAGACAGAGGACCTACTCTAAGAAGGGAACTATCACCATAGGTAACTACATTATAATATAACCAGAGGAGGTGGACAGGGAGGAGGTTAGCAAAGTTGGTGTTACAATTTCTCTCTGTGTCCCATTGTTCCTGAGGGGCCCAGCAAACATTTGTTTACCAAGCATTTACTCTTTTTCACATTCCTGTGAATGGACCTTCCTTCCCTTCAAAGTCCCAGACCTCTATCCTCTTCTCCTTAGTCAGGATGACCTATATACCTCACTTTGCCTGACTGGTTTTTGGAATCCCGTGTTTATGTGGATTCCCAGGACTTACGAAATTAAGTTTGATTTTTCCAATCTGTTTCATGTCAACTTGATTCTTAGACCAGCTGGAAGGATCTTGAAGAGTAGAAGAAAATGTTTCCTCCTCAACACTACCATGGAATCATGTCTACTTGAGGGATGGGAACACTGAAGCCAGAAAGGTCAAGCAAGTTGCCCAAGGTCCCAGGACCAGGAAAGGGGGACCTAGGGCCCAAACCCAGAGGGATGGCACTCTGCAGTCTGTGCTCTAGCCACTGTTATTATGGGAAGGATCAGTTCACTCATAGTTATTTAACAGGTATAATTTTTCTAATATTGTGCATTAAAAAAAAATCAATGCTTCAGCCAGTGCCTAGGCAGCTGGGACAGCCTATTATTTCTAGAGGAACATTCCACTCTTACATTTGTTTCATGAAGCTGGTGCCTGCACAGGGAAAAAAAGAAATCTGGTCACTGGTCCCTCCTTCCCTCAGGGTTCCAGGAGTCTGCACTGTCTATGCTGAGGACAGGCCAATGGGGCTGGAAGTGGATGGTCCCAGCCCCACGCATGCAGACTGTAGTGGAGAACACAAAGTCATACCAGTGAAACGCAAGGCCTGGGTGGTGGTTGTCTTTCCCCAGACAATTACAGTAATGCTGTTTGACTCTGAATGCTTGGTTACATTTCAAATTTATTTCCAATCATTTAGAGCTGGATCAATGGGAGACAAAAGTGCCTTTTAGCTCTGGCACCTGCTGTTCCCCCCAAATGTCAAGGACTGACATTTGATGCCATTATCCCCAGTCAGCTTACAGATGACTCACTTCCTTGCTTCCCCAGCCCTCAGGCCCACCCACCCAGCAAGGACTTTCACACCATGCTGATGACAAACTGCACTGTCCAGGAGAACCCAGACTTTCTTCCTCTGGCAGAGCAAAGGCAGGCCTCCTGGGTGGCCACTGCATCCCCTGGTGCCTGGGACAGGCCTCTCACGGCTCAGTCCCTCCTTCTTCCCTCTCTCCCCAGGCTGGCACCTAGTGTTCCCAGGCCAGGTGTGTATCTTGGGATGAGGTGGGTGCTCTCATGGTCTGCCTGGTGGTGCAGATAGCAGGTTGGGGCTGTGGGATGTATCTTCTCTTACGGAGTTGAAGGAGGCATTGGGGGAGGTGAGGCCTGGTGCCCCTCAGATAAAGTACTCCTTTCTGCTGTTGTCACCTGTGTCCTGGAGGGAGGGGTCATCCTGCAGGGCTGCGTCTGCGCTTTCAGCAAACTCTGTACCCTTGGCCTCATTGGTGTGGTATGTGCCCTTGTGCCGGTACATGTAGCGTAGCATGACGATGAGGAGGCAGATCAGGACGATGGCTATAGCGGCGATCACGCCTGCAGGAGGGAAGCAATGCATGGCTCAGTCTGGGGCAGGCATCTGGGCCTGAGGGAGGGGGTCAGGATGCACAGGGCTTGTGTCCGGACAGACACTCTGCTATAACAAACACCAACCCCAGACAAGCTTGCTCATCCTGCCTAGTGTGTGCTCACCCTTATCTGTACCCCTCTGAGTTACCTCTCTCTCCCCTCCTATTCCCTATCCCTCCACTCAGAGTGGTGCCGACTGAGGCTGGAATAGGATCCCGGAACTGACCCTCACTCAGGGGCGCTCAATCTACTGAGGAAGACAGACCTCTGTGCATGACTTGCAGAATGAACTACATGGGTTTACCTAAAACTGAGGGGTTCATGGGCCTCAGGACTTTTAGTTTTAAAACCAGAACAATCCCAACTGAGAAGTTTCCTGGAGCACAAATCTTGGTGGTAAAACCAGGA
The DNA here is from genome assembly GCF_054177405.1 of Leptonychotes weddellii. NCBI lineage: Eukaryota > Metazoa > Chordata > Mammalia > Carnivora > Phocidae > Leptonychotes > Leptonychotes weddellii. The sequence continues at coordinate 98,765,203 of NC_138371.1, read as the reverse complement.
AAGTGCCCAGAAGGCTGGGCCCTGGTGGCTGCCCCCTGTGCACTACTGGGGGAACAAGACAGGGCCATGGGAAGCCCTTGAGACAGGTTGGGTGGAGTGTGGTTCACTGCTCATCACCCGACCTTAGCTCCAGCATGCTCTCCAGAGGTGAGGGCTGCATGAGTCTGGCAGGGGAGCAGGGATCAGCCAAGCAAATGACTGAAGAGGAAGAGGATTCTGGAGGATGCCATGCAAAGGCATGGGGTGTGGTCAGAAGTCAGTCCTTCATTTCTGTCTGGACTCATGAGTAGTTGGGAGAAGAGGCTTGAAGTCTGAGCAATAGAACCCAGGTCTCTCAGACTCTGGGAGTGATGGCAGGTTCTCTCTCCCCTGGGCATTTCCTCTGACCCTCCTGGCTTGGAGGCCCAGGACAGCTCACCTGCAATGATGGCGATGTTCGCCCCCAACGAGGGGAAAAATGGGCCAGGGTCCAGTTCTGTGAACAGAAGAGAAGAGCCTTAGTGGGGAGAGAAAGTCTTCCCATACTTAGCAGCACCCTGGCCGTGCCTGTACCCCCAGCTCACAGGCGCACAGCTCTTGAATGGGCCGAGTGGACAGGAGGCAGGGTGTGCCTGGACAGGCTTCTGGCTCTGCCTGGCCACTGGCAGGTCTGCGGAGAACGTGTGAACCAGAGTTGAGGCAGCCCCAGTTCTGACGTCTCTGCAACCATGCGAGTGGGATGAGGGATGGGCTCCTGCACTGGGCAGACACTGGGTAGACAGGCTCAGTGGTGGCCATGAAAGTGGGCAGTGATATGCCTGGTGCCAGCACCACCTGCCTTTGGACCTCAGCTTTTCTCACCATAATGGTAAAAACAGACCATCTGTGAAGTGTCCCCACATGTGGAGGGTCTGTACATGCCAGGTGTTGGTTTAGTTGCCTTTGACCCATCACATCATGTGGTCTTTGATACCCCGTTCCATGAGGTGTGTGGTATCACTAGCTCATTTCACAGGTGCGACACTGAGTGTCAGAGAGTGACATGCCCAGGGTCACACAGCTCGCTCAATGGTGGTCTGGACTTAGCTCAGACTCTCACCTCTGGGGTGCACTTTCTCTTTTCTCTCTTGAAGATGCCCCTCCCAGAGGGCTCCTGTCTGGAGGCTCCTCCCCGAGTCCCTCTGGGGTCTCTGATCAGCTCTTCTGCGGGAAGGGCCGCCCTCGGGCGCTACGGATTTACTGAGTGCATTTCTCCAAAGTGCTATGGTCTGGCCACAGGGCTAGCATCACAAGGACAGCAGGAACCTGCACATCACCTCCAGCGGCTGCACAGAGTGCCTCCTCTCTCCTCTGGGAGACGAGTGAGAGGAAGAATTTATTAGACCATAGAAATATCAGTGTTAACATGGAAATCCCATGTTCCCATTACAACGGCTACGCACATTAAAACAGAGAAGGCTACTTCATTATAGGCCTTTCTGCTCAGATAATCACTTTAATTATGGTGAGATGAGGTCATTCTCCCCAGTGACAGCTTCCAGATGCCTTTTTCTGATAAGAAACCAGTGGTGGTGCCAGGAAGGAAAGTGTGGGGAGCCAAGCAAAGGCTCCAGGCTGGAGACAGAGGAGGAGAAGAACCAGCCTGGAGCCTGGAGGTGGGGAAGAGGTTAAAAGAAGTCCTCAGGCCTGCAAAGAGACTGAGTGGGCACACAGCAGGAGTCAGGGTAGGGGCGGGAGGGAAGGCAGTAGGAGCAGTGGGGTCAGCTTCTAAGTGCTTCACCGCAGTGAGAACGGAGGCTGGCAGGGCAGGAAGTTCAAGTGGCATCGGACTCCAGGGTGGACAAGAGCTACCTAGAATTTAGCACCTTCTCCACAGTAGGTACTCGATAAACATTTACTGAATAATACTGCATAAATAAATGCATGTATGTGTGTATACACACCTACATGAGTGGATTCAGACACTGGCATTGTAGACCTTCCTCAATCACGAAGCACCGAGTGCTTCAGTAAGAATGAAGAGTGGCCCCTTCCTTAAGTCCATGTGGATGGTCACAGAAGTTCAAATATCCCAGATTGCCACCTGGAATATTCCAGGTGAAGACCAGCATTTCTTATGCCAGTTAGTCCAACCCAGTCAGGGTTAGAAGGGACTGCTGTTACCTTTTCTTTTAAAAACGATTCACAATTGTGTACCATGTGCCTGGTACTGTCCTCAGCATTTACCAGGTTTTAACTCATGTAGCCCCCAGGGCGGTCCCATTCAGAAGCAGTGATTATTATTCCCATCGTACAGATTTGGAAGCTGAGTCCCAGAAAAGTGTTACTGTTTTCCCTGGATCATATAGCTAAAAGAGAGTCAGGAGTCCACCAGCTCAGGCCGAGGCCACCCAGAGTCAGTGTGCTTAACTCTTCGGTCACCGCCCAGTGGGAAGTCTGGGTTGGCTGCTTAAGAACTAGATGAGGTATTTGGCTTGAACCCCTTGGGGTGAATTTCTTAGCTTGTGTTTGGGACCCTGTACCCAAACCTATATACTGGAACACTGGAAGCCCTCCTGGCAGGCCAGCAGACTACAGAGCAGGAGGGACCTCTGGCCTTTGAGGGGTCACCAGTTGAGCCCCTAGCAACGCTCCCTCTGAACGCACGCACACTCAGGAGAATGGTGGGCAGGGATGCTTGATCTCCATGCCCCACCCCTCCAGGTGTGTGGAGCTGAATTGGCACACTGTGAGTGCCCCCAGGGTGGTGACACTTCAGCATGATGGGAACGGCCACAGAGGTCAGAATTGGCACAGAGGAGGAAGCTCAGGCCTGTCTGGGAAGATGGGGATGGCATAAGAAGTGGTTCTCAAAGTATGGTCCTGGGACCAGCAGCCTTTCCTAGGAGTCTGCTAGAAAGGCAAATTCTTGGGCCCCATCTCAGACCTGCTGAATCAGAAACATGGGCTGGGGGCCTCCAATCTGTGGTAACAGGCCTCTAGGTGGTTCTGATGATTGTTCTGTGTTGAGAACTGCTGGTGTATGAGAAAGTTCCCAGAGGGAAGTCATTAGGATTGGCCCTTGAAGGATGAATGAGAGTTTGCTGCACAGACAGGAGTGTAAGCATTCCAAGCAGAGAGCTCAGCACCCACAACAATGCTCACCTCTCCCTAGCTCTTACTTTCTCCCTGAATATCTGCTCACCATTCATGGCACTGAGGCTCCTGAAGCCTGTGTTTTGACCTCTCACCTCTGGAGATGGTGGGGTGAGGACCCTCATCGGTTATACTCCCTTGTCCTGCTTCCCTTTAGCCAGCAGCAATGATAGGGGATATTTGGAAAGGCTAGCTGGAGTGAGCTCCATCCCTCCCAGGAAGTTGACGGGTTAGTGTGCAAGCAGATTGGGACCCTGGAATGAAAACCCACCCCTACCTAGCCGGGGTTGAAGAGTGAGTATGATTGGAGTTAGCATCATTCTGAGCTCAAGAACTGGGGTAGAGGGATTGATGGGCAGCCTTAGGGGGTGCATTTATGGCAGAGCAAGGTATTATTTATGGCTAGGTGTGGGTCTGAGATCAGAAATAAGCCACTGTGTAGCCCTCAGGTTGGACAGGCATGGGAGGCCTCAACCCTTTTGTAGAGATCCAAGGTACCCTGTGATTTTCTTTCTTGGCTCTCCTCAAGATTGCAACACCCCCACCACAGAGAAAGCTCTACAAGCTCCAGAACCATGTTAGCCCTGGTCACAGCTCTATGCCCAACATTTGACTATGCGCCTGGCACCCAAGGACCGTTGTTGAATGGTATTTGAATGCCTGGTCCCTTTGGGGGAACTGAGAATCAAACTGTACTTTGCACTGTCCACCTCGTGAAGACAGTTTTTGGTTCAAGTCTTGACATGAAATTGCACAGCAGTTATTCAGCAAAATATTTAATATTGACTGGCTTTACTTTCTTTGTATGTAAAACAAGTTTAACAGTATCCTCCCTGTGGTAGGGATTAGAAATGATATACCCACACATGATAAATATTTTATATACGTTATGTAGACAGTACCTACATGGCACATAGCTCAGAATAGGTGTTTACTGAGTTGTCACCACTATTTTTTTTTTTTTTTTAAGAAAGGCAGACTGCCACATGTGGCACCTCATTTGGATGTAGCTGGAGTCTTGGAAGCTTGACCACCCCGCGTTCTCCTAAAAATGGTCCTAAGTACCAGCAGGGGAATGCAGCTACTCGTATACCCTTGACCGAAGAATGGTCCTCCTCTATCAGGGAAGGCTGTTCTCTTCTACCGAGGGTGTGGCTTTGGGAGGGACGCACATGGAGCCATGAGGGAAGAAGGGGACACCCGCCTCGATAGCCAGATCTGTCGAATCAACCCTGGCGATCAGTGGGGTGACAGATGTCACAGCCAGATCGCCCTCACATCCTGTCACCACTAGTTTGATCTCATTCTTATTATTACTCTGGTTTGCACATAATTCAGTGCCAGCCACCTAAATGACCTGCTAACAGATGTTGTGAGTCCAGGCAGAGGATGGATGCTGGTCATGGATTCCCAGCACAGTCTTGGCTGACAGTAAATCAACATCTGGGTGCTGAGTGTCTCTGAGTTCCCAGCATTACCGTAGGGAAAGAGGAAGTTCCAGGAAACAGAGAATGGTTCTCTAACCTCAGGGGGCTTATGGTTTCCCTGGGAGATGTGACTGTGACACGCAACTTATTTAGGGCAGTGTTTGTCAAACAGTAAATCCCAACCCACTGGTGGGTCCTAACTAGAGGGGAGGGAGAGGGAAAGAAGAAGAGGGAGAGAGAGAGGGAGAGAGAGAGAGGGAGTGGGAGAGAGAGAGAGAGAGGTGTTCAGAAACCATCAGGCCCTAACAAAGGCAGCCAGGGTAAATAATATTTGGTGGGGCTTTGATTTCATTTGTGCACACACACCAAAAGCATTTACCATACTGTTTGGAGGCCATGGCTTAAGCCACAAGACTATAAGGGGGAATAAAACAAATCCCTAGTCCTGCAGTGTTGAGTTCAAGGGAGCCCAACTACGAGCAGGCAGATGGCAAAGAAAGCACGGCTTCACTCTGACAAAAGCTGGTATGGGTCATGGCGGTAAGGTGGCCATGTTGTGTGACAGCTCTGAGCTTTGGAACCCTCACCACAAGGCTAGGGCCTGGGCCATGGGCCAGGTGCAGGGATAACAGATGCTTCCTGTGAGCTGAGCTGATGACTCTCCAGAGGGAGAGGAAAGGGAAGGGCTGTTACTGCCCCAAACTCCTGTTCAGGGAAGCTCCCTTCCCACAGGGGCAGGGGTGGGATGGTGGGTGGGAGGAATGCTCCCTGATTCTGGAGATGAGGCCACATAGCCTGGGGGTTCAGCCTTGTGCGCCTCTGGAGGAGAAGAAGCACTCTGCAGGTTCTCTGTGCATTTACTAGGCACAGGCACTGGGCAAAGTTTCTGTGGAAGCTCCCTCATTAATCCTGTAGCAAGCCTGCAAAAGGGAAGTTTCTTCCTTCCTTTAAGTTACAATAATGCAATGCATGCCCAAAGAGGTCAAATAACGTGTCAAAATCTCACCGCCAAAAAAGGGCAGAACTTGTGTTCAAACCAAGGATAACTTAGCACCAGAGTGTGTGCCTTCCAAAGTGCTGGGAATGGCTTTTCTCCTGTGCAGTCTGCAACCTGGCTGTGGCCACACACCTGCTGATTCTACATACAGTCCACCGGTGGCCGGCCGTCTGTCCTCCAATCACAGGCAGCAGGGCACACAAGTACTGCCCCTCATTGAAGGTGACATTCCCAGTTCCACTGGCAGCTTGGGCACAGCCAACAGGACCCAGGACTTTAGCAGCAGCTGGACCCTGGGGGTTCTCAGATTTTGACAGAGAGTAGTGGTCAGGCGCTGGCCCCAGAGACACAGGTCGACCCTCTGTGGCCACCAAGAACCTCCCTTCTTCTGTGTTTTCTGATGAAGCTGTCCAGCAGTTCTCTTCTTCCCTGCAAGGTTTTGTTGTCTTTACACCTCTTGCCCACCTCTACTGGTTTTTCCTTGTGCCTCGGGAGTTATGGAGGAAGAGCCTGTTCCCTGCTTCCCATGTCCACTTGGGCCAGCAAAGGGGCAAGAATTCTGGCCAGGGCAGAGGCCTCTGGGGGATTGAGTTCCTTTGAGTCAAGAGGGAGGATGCCTTTGAATAAGGAGGCCTAAGTATGGTGGGAAGAGGAGGATTATTTCAGCTTTAAAACCATGAAGGA
>NC_138371.1:98742561-98758481 GCF_054177405.1 Leptonychotes weddellii | reverse complement strand
GAGGTGGTATATACATACAATGGAATATTATGCAGCCATCAAAAGGAATGAAATCTTGCCATTTGCAATGACGTGGATGGAACTGGAGGGTATTATGTTGAGCAAAATAAGTCAATCAGAGAAAGACATGTATCATGTGATCTCACTGATATGAGGAATTCTTAATCTCAGGAAACAAACTGAGGGTTGCTGGAGTGGTGGGGGGTGGGAGGGTTGGGGTGGCTGGGTGATAGACATTGGGGAGGGTATGTGCTATGGTGAGCACTGTGAATTGTGTAAGACTGTTGAATCACAGACCTGTACCTCTGAAACAAGTAATACATTATATGTTTAAAAAAAAGAAGAAGAAGAAGAAGATAGCCGGAAGGGAAAAATGAAGGGGGAAAATCGGAGGGGGAGACGAACCATGAGAGACTATGGACTCTGAGAAACAAACTGAGGGTTCTAGAGGGGAGGGGGTGGGAGGATGGGTTAGCCTAGTGATGGGTATTAAAGAGGGTACATACTGAATGGAGCACTGGGTGTTATACGCAAACAATGGATCATAGAACACTACATCAAAAACTAATGACGTAATGTATGGTGATTAACATAACAATAAAAAATAAAAAATGCAACCTACTGAATAGGAAAAGATATTTGCAAATGATATATTCAATAAGGGGTTAACATCCAAAATATATAAATAATTCAAAAACAATATCAAAACCAAACAATCCTATTAAAAAAGTAGGCAGAGGACCTGAATAGACATTTTTCCCCAGAAAACATCCATATGGTCAACAGACACATGAAAAGATGCTCAACATCACTCACCATCAGGGAATTGCAAATGAAAACCACAATAAGATATTACCTCACACCAGTCAGAAGTGCTAGTATCAAAAAGGAAAAATAACAAGTGTTGGTGAGGATGTGGAGAAACGACACCCTTGTGCACTGTTGCTGGGAATGTAAATTGGTGCAGCCACTGTAGAAAACAGTACGGAAGTTCCTTAAAAAATTAAAAACAGAGCTACCATACAGTCCAGCAATTCTACTTCTAGGAATTTATCCAAAGAAAATGAAAACACTAATTTGAAAAGGCATCTGTACTCCTATGTTCATCACAGCATTATTTACAATAGCCAAGATATGGAAGCAACCTAAATGCCCATAGATAGATGAATTAATAAAGAAGTGGTAGTATACACACACACACACACACACAAAAAGGGAATATTATTAATCCTGCTATTTGTGACAACCACCAGTGGACCTAAAGGGCACTTTGCCAAGCAAGAAAATCGGACAAAGAAAGACATCATAAAAAAGTGACAAGTTGAAAGTGTTTCTTTATATTTAGGAATAGGTAAAGGGCCACTAGTATCACTTACATTGAACACCATATGATTTCACTTATAAGTGGAATCTAAAAAACAAAACAAACGAACAAACAGAACAGAAACAGACTCATAGATGCAGAGAAAAAATTGGTGGTTGCCAGAGAACACAGGAGTGGCTTATGGATGAAATAGATGAAAGGGGTTAAGAGGTATAATCTTCTAGTTATAAATACATAAAACACAGGGGTGTAATGTACAGAATAGGGAATAATCAATAATATACATAACGTGTACTATGTTGTACATCTGAAACTAATATAATATTGTCTGTCCATTATTCTTCACTCAAAAAAATCCCAGTTATCTATGTCTTCAATGCATTCCAATCAAAATACACAGAATTGGTGAGGATCATGTTTGTTGTGTTGTATTGTGGTTGTGTGTCTTGAACTGCTATTTCTAATGTTTAGAAAGAAGAGCAAAGAGTATGAATAACCAAGATACTCCTGAAGAAGAAAAATTAAGTGACAAGATTTACCCTATCAGATCCTAAGAACCATGATAAATTTCAAGTAATTAGGCAATCAAGTATTGGTGCAGGAGGGGGAAGAGACAAATGGAAATGAACAGAGAGCCAAGAAGCAGACCCACTCGTACATGACACATAATTTATGACAGATCGAACACTGCACTTTCATGAGAAAGCTGGATTTTGAGGAACCAAAGATCACATAGTTTCCATGCATCTCAATCTTTATCTGAACTTCCTAATTGCCGCCATTGGTGCTGGTGTCTCTGAGCCTGCAGGACAGCCTTGGGGACCTGGGGCCCAGATCTAAGGAGGGTGCTGTTTGGTGGTGTGGTGAGTCTAAGAGAGTAATGAGGATGGTGGGAAACTGCACACTAGCCATGACGGCTGCCCAGGAAGCAATTGCCTCTGCTGTGTTACAAGCACTGCTGGGAGATGTTCTCAAGAAAGGGGAGCAGACCCAGGGTACTGACAGGGAAAAAGGAGTGAGCCCTTTCTCCCTACTCTGGCCCCACAGCGGCCCTGATTGGCAGACACTGATAAGCAGAAGCTGGTAAAGCAGAACCGGTATCTGCAGAGTCCCAACCTTAGAATCACAAAGTAAATTACAGATGGACAGTTTGGGGCTGAGAAGCCAGAGCATGGTATTAAACTGACCCAGACCAGAGGCTAAAGAGCCCCAGCGATGTGGGGTTGAGTCCCTCTCGTTTATGCCCCATCACTGTCTTGCTCATTCTTTAAGGTAAAAGCCAAATTGTCATTCCCTTCCCAGGGTGGCCTCAGCCTGCTTGGAATGCCTTCCCCAGACACTTCTGATGCTTGGCTCTGGACACTCCCCATGGCCATCAGCCTTTGCCTTCTCAAGGCAGGTGGAGGGCCCTTGGACACCAGCAGGCTGGGGACACAACTACCAGGACTCAGAGGTTCAAGTGAGGGGCTGCAGTCTTGACATGTGACCAAGAAACATTATTTCTTCCCACTTAATATTAAGATGGACCTCAGCCAACATGGGCTGAATGATAGGATGGGCTTTGCACTGGCAGTGCAGGTGGACAAGACTTCTCCTGACACTAGTCAATCACAGCACCCCATCACTGTCAAATATAGGTCCACCAAGTTCTGTATACCCTGCTGTCCATCTCCCAAAGGGCAATGGGACCTTTGGCACAATGACCAATACCACATTTGCTCCAAAGAAATACTGAGTTAGCAAACGAGGCAAAAGTAAGCAAAAGAAGTAGATTACAGTGGCCGTTGATACCATTTATAGAACCCAAACCCCAGCTCTCTGGCAACATCCCCCAAGACATGAGGACAGAAGAAAAAAATGTCAACAAAAACCATGGTAGTAATAATTATAACAGGAGCAGGGGCAAGCTACTATTTAATGTGCTAAGAGCTATACTGGGCACTCCATAAGCATTATCTCATTCAGTTCTCTAGGAGAATTGAAGGTAAGGAGGAATTACCTTCACTAGAGAAATCAAAGCTCTGACATTCAGAAAGTAAATAACAAAACAAAACAAAAACCCACCCAAGATGACAGAGCCAGTAAGTGGCAAGGCCTCGCATTAGGAAAGAATATTTTCAGCAGTCAATTCCTGTTGAAGAACTGAACGTCCTAGCAAGTCTAGTTTACCAGGGGCAGTGTATTAATCAGCTTGGGCTGCTCTAACAAAATACCACACACTGGACAGCTTAAACTGCGTTTAAACTTCACAGCTCTGGAGGCTGGGAGGCCAGAAATCAGGGTGCCAGCAGGGACAGGTTCTGGTAAAGAGAGGCTTGCCGGCTTACCGATCGCTGGGTTCTGGCTGTGTCCTCCGCTGGTAGACACAGGGACAGTGAGAGGGAGAAAGGGAAAGAGAGCAAGCTCTGATCTCTTCTTATAAGGGCACTAACTCCATCCTAGGGGCCCCACCTTCCTGATCTTGAAGGAATTCAGGACATGCCACCCCAAAACAGGCCATGTTGCTATATTAACTATTTTGAACTGAAGGCACTTGAAAAAAAGTAAATGCAGGGAGAAGCTTTCTGTGAACTCTTTATCTATATAAGGACAGATCCTCCTCCTAAAGGAATTCAGTTGTCATACATTTTGGGGAAGGGGGAGTATGAGCCAGGGAAGCGCTGTGACTCTTATCACAGGAGAGGAGACTAGAAGTCTACACCTCAGCCAGAGACTTTGTCGGAGACTATCACACCTCCCATCTCTTCTTCTAAGGGCCCTTCCTTAGGGGCGTCCTTCCTCAAAATCATTTACTGTCCTGTAGGTGGCTTCTAGCTGCCCCCACACACACTCCCTATTAAGATGCTATATAAGTTCTTAAGTATCACCACTTTTTTGAGTATTTACTTTCTTTCCTGTGATGCCCCATGCACATAATATTAAAAATTAATATATTTGTAGTACTTTTCTCTTATTAATCTGCCTGTTGTAAGTTTATTTTATAGACCAGCTATCGAACCTAAGAAAAGAGAGGGAAATTTCTTCTTCCTCTACAACCTCATCCAACCCTAATTTCCTCTCAAAGACCCCATCTCCAGGTACCATCCCATTGGAGCTTATGGCTTTAACATATGAATTTGGGGAGGACACAAACATCCAGGTCATGGGTCTGTTTCTTACTATCAGGAATATCCCAAACCCTGGCTGCCCAGCACATCTCCCTTCTTCAAGGACAAGCCCCCTCCAGCCCCTCCCCTGTAATTTACCCTCTGGCCACAGTTGATTGGTCCAAACAAAGCATGTGACCCAAATGGAGCCAATCACAGGACTTCACAAACACCACCATCACCCACCACATACACTCTTTATAGATGAGGACATTTGGCTCTAGTTGAGCTAACTCTGAGCCCTTCTGTGGGATTTTCAATTGATGCCAGAGAAGACATGCTTCAGTCCTCCTATGATATGGTGAGCAAGGCAAGATGACGTAGGCAACATGGCACAAAGGCAGGCATGTCCCCCACCTTGGACCAAGTAGAGAAAAGTCTGTTTTGTAAATGAAATTCTATGGAGGACCAGAGTAATCTGGCCCATGTATGTAGGCATCATACACTGCATCCTTGTGGATAGCACTTGGAGAAGCTTGGAGAGGGAATTGGCAAGTCTTCTGCTCTGACCCTCCAGAATAGAATTCCACATTTCACTGTGGATCTCACCGTGTGGCCCTGAGTAGGGCTTTTTAAAACTCTTGAATTACTTGCCCACTTTTAGAAATCCGGAGACATCCCATAAATATCTGGATGTCTGGGTTCTCTTGAAAAATTGGGACAGCCAGAAACATTGGGCTTTTGTCCCTCCTGGCTTTCTGGAAGCAAATGATGGCTGCTCGTTGCAGGTGGTGAATTCTCCTGTGTGACCTCAGCCTCCCTTCTCTCACATCACTTTCCTACCCAATGCCCTGTGTCAGCTGCCATTTATCACAGCCTCTCACTGCTTCTTTATGGAATATAAAGCTTGACCAGGAAGCCCATGCATTTCAAGAAGTTTGAGAGAGAGAATGTTACTTTGTGGAAGAAAAGATTGCTTTTACATAATTATCAAGCAAACAAAATTGGTACCAAAAGAATACTGCCGAAGGCACCGTTATGAAGCAAATGGTTATTGGTTCTCACACTCTGCCCAGTTCACTCGGTGTACCCTTCTGGTATTTGGTCCTGCAAGAACTGCTCTAGAATATAAATCATCGTGGGCACAAATAATTCAAACGTAAGGTCAGCAGTTAGTACCCAAAGGGTGGGATTCTGTGTTACTTGCAGAAGGTGAACCCTGGGATCTATAAGCTACATAGGAAGAATTAAAACATGAGAATTTATTATGAAAGGCAGAGATCCTACTTTGTGTCTCTTGGAGGTTTGTGGCCAGGAATGTCAAATTCCTCATTCTTAAAACAGAAAAAACAAAAAAATCTCCAGGAAGTAGAAACATAATCTTTCAGGAAACAGTGAATATCTAAGAGGTGCATTTTCATTAGTAGGATCTGGTAGGGCTTGAATAGATTCATATATCCTGTTTATCTAGCAGTATTGGCTGCCGCACCTCAACGTGACTTCTCACTGTTTCCTCATAAAAATTAGAATTTACTAATCTGCTTTTACCTGCCATCATGTGCTTTTTCAGTCCCACTAAACTACTTCCTAAAAGTCATTACATCCCTCTTAGCAGCCACGAGCACCCAGAGTAGGTGGAGAAGGCAGAGAGGTAAAGGTTTCTAAAAGGCAAACTATCATAACAGCTCTTTATTCAATGTTTAGTATGTGTTACATATGATAGTGTGTGCCAAGGACACATTATCCAATGTAACCCTAATAATAACTATATGTGGGTTGTATTGTTTTACCCTTTAGTAAACAAGGAAGCAGTGGCTCACAGAGGCACATTACTTCCTCCCTATTCCTCAAGTAAGCCAAATTCTTTCCCACCACAGGGTCTCTCCCTGATCTTCGAATGACTGGCTCCTTCTCACCCAAATGTCACCTCCTCTGCAGTCTGTTCTAACACTGTGTCTGCCTTTCTCTGCCCAGATCTCCATCAGATAACCATGTTGTTCCTTCCTAGGCATCTAATGAGTGCACATTGTGAGAATGAACATTGACTCTCAATCTCCTATGATTCTTGGGGTTTTCTTGTAAGTTTCTGCTCATAAACTTTCTGCTCTTGGACTCAGAAATATAACCTGGACATCAAGTTCACACTGACAAGTACAGCATTCAAGGTACTCCATTGTCTAGGGCCAATATACCCTTCCAGTGTCATCATCTACCCCAGCAACTTTCACTCCCACCCTGCTATATAAATCAGATTGGCTTTAAGTACACCTCACGGGCAGTTTAGAAAGGAGAATGGATCCTAAGCAGATATGTGGTATAGGAAAGGGGTCTTTCAGCTCTTTAGCCAAGTGCTAGTCATAGGGGATGTGGTAAGGACAGCTGAGGGGATAGGGACATGAGGGTGGGGTGACAGTCGTGCTGGTATTGGGGTGGAGACTTGCCAGGCTTGCAACTGGGATGGGCTATAGATGATGGTAGTAACAGTGGTGGCGGTGGGAGTTGGGATGGGTACTGATGTGGTGATGGCAGTGTTTGGTGGCAGCAGAAATGACAGTGGGGACAGGGATGGGAGTGACAAAGATGGTGGGCATCACGTTTGAACTGCTAGCATCTAACCTCAGGTCATGGAGCTGACAAAGCCACCTGGTTCTCCCTACTGCCAGGTTTTCACCTGGCTCACTACCAGGTTGGGATAACCCAGGGAATACCCCAATTCCAAGGTCCTTGTAATCACGTCGGTGAAATGATTCAGGATGTATCTGTCAAGGAGCACACAGAATTTAGGTGGAAAACCTGACTTCTTGGAGAGTGAGGTGCTGGCACACCTACAGCTTTACAGATCCAGGTGCCAGCCCCCCAGGGCTCTGTCAACCCCACCTCCTCTCAGGCTCCCTTCCACCACACAGCATGCAGAGAAGCCAGCCAAGGGACGAATCTGCTTAGTATGCATTGTTCCAAGGCAGCTGACCGACAAAGTATAAATAGCTCTGCTAGCATAGGCAACAGCCAACCGGAAAAAGCAGGCAGAGGTCGTTGACAATCTGGCTGTGGAGCCTCAGGCCTGAGAATGTCACCCCAAGTGCCCTGAGAGCTGAAAATGCCTAGGTATAGAAGGGGGCAACTGCTGAGCAACAGAGGGGGGCCAACATGGCAAAATGGGGGCTTCAAGAGGCCTATCTGAGCTGGCTACAGTCAGTCAGTAAGCACTGAGCAGGTCAAATAAATCAAATCAAGTGACCACGCCCCCACACGCAGTCTCAGCCAAGTCATGAAGAGGGAAGGGGCTCAAGAAGGCAGATGAAAACGTGGATCTTTTCAGGGGGCCTGCAATCATTTATTCCCGCTTTAATTTATTCCTTCTTTCTGCCTGCATTCATTTTCATTTTTTTCTATTTCATTTGCTCAGTAAATGTAACACTTGGCTAGGTGTTCTAGGAAATGAAAGCAGGACCTGATAAGAGGCAAGAGTCACCTGACTTAACTGTGAAGGAGGATGTGGCAAATGTCCACCCAGGGGCATAGTTTGTCGAAGTAGCAGGAAGTCAGAGGATCAGATGAAGTCACCAGAGAGGCTTCCCGAGGATGAAAAGCATCAGGCTTTGGAGCTGGAAGAATGTCATAGGCAAAAGACTGAACACAGAAGTGAGCAGAGTGTTTTGGAGGTGAATGCAACAGGTTCAAGCGGGACCTTGGGAGCAGCTGGAGTTCTGGCAGGAGGTGTGGGGATGAAAAGGGAAATTCTGCATCCTGAGCTCTGAGCCAGCACTCAGCTCACTCAGCCCTGACCCCCAGCTGCTGATGTGTACGGAGGAGGCATGCACTTGAATCACCCAGGGAGAATTTCAAAATTGCCACCTCGACTCCAGCATCAGAACCCCTGAAGTGGGCTTCAGTAGGGCAGTGTTGGGAAAAACAACTCCATGGGTGATTCCAAAAATACCCATGATTAAGAACACTGTCCCAAAGGGACATAGAAAAGACAAAAAGAAACTGATGGATGGATGATGTCCCAGGATGCTTTGTTGGTGGTCATCACCCTTGGTTCTAAGACCATCACCCAGACTCATAACAGAATGTGCAGTATTTCAGCCTTGGCAAGGACCGCCAGCGTGCCTTCCAGACTCCCTGGCTGAGCCCTGTTTCTTGCCGAACGGCAGGCTCCACCTGAGGGCTGCTGCCAGCAAACCTGTGGGGCCAGCCGTCAGCAACAGCCTCCCACTTCCAAGAGCCCTTGCTTCTGCACCCACAGTGTGGGCACCTACCACAAACACCAGCATGGCATTCCCTGTGAGGAAGGACTCCTCCTCCCCTATTTCCTGCAATCCATGTCTTCAGGGCTGCAGTACCTCCCAACTGTCACATCTCCGCCTGGGTTGGACTTTGATCTTGTCCTCTCCCCACCTGCCCCAAAAATACTCTGCAGTGATTTGTGCTGAGGGGCCCCACTCCAAGCTCAACTACATGGCCCAGGGGAGCCTGGAGTGGAACCAGACGACAGGGAGGACAGGGTCAGAGCCCCACCCATGGCATAGCCACCAGAGCTCTCTGGGTGGAGTGGAAGGCGAGTTTGAGTCCCTTCTCCTCTCTGACCCTCAGTGTCTTCATCAGTCAAATGAGTCGGTTGCACACTGAGGTCTCCAGGATACCCCCCCTCCTCAACCCCATGTAACGTGTGGAAAACTACAGCCTGGATGCTGCCAGCACTGTCTTCAGTTGGCTTTCGGTTGTGGGCCTCTGCAAGCAGAAGCAAACTCTTCAGTGGGACTTGTGGTTATGCAGGTAAAACCTAAACCCTCTTCTAAAAAAGAGGAGATGGAGAGACAAGACGCATACTGCATGGTGACATGAGCTGTCTGCCCAGGGGTTGAGGAAATATTAGGGGAGGGATAGGGGATGTATGAGAGGAGCCAGGGCCCGGAAGACAGGACGGGCTGCCTTGGCTTTCTCTTCCTGCTAGCTGGACAATGCATGAGTGTTCTGGGGACTCGGGAAGGAAACTTGGAGCCATGGGGACTCTGTGGCAGCGAGCTGGGGACATGAGAAGACCCCCTCATGAAAGGCTTCTAGATAATAGAAACATTAGTGCCTATTTGTTTACTGTTTGCTTATTTGATTGATTGGTGGAGTTGGAAAAAAAGATACATGCATATGGTTCAAATCATAAGTGCACAATTTAAATAGTTTAGACCAAAAAGCAAGTCTTTCTTTCCTCCTTGCCCCCCCCCCAGGCTACCCAGGACCCGTGGGTCCTTTCTTGTATGTTCTGCGCACATGCATGAGACACAGTGTGACACTTTCTTCTGCTGTGTTGTAGTTTCCCAGGCCAGGCCCACGCCTCAGAGAAGTCTTGTAAAATGTCAGTCACAGTGTCAGTTATGCTTTGGAGACACAAGTGAGGGGCCTTTTTCCATGCTTAGGGAGGAGAAGTAAGGGGAGTGTCAGGGTGGTGGCCAAAGTGATCAGAGGACAACAAAGATGACCATCAGACAGGCCACAGCTCCAAAGAGAAGGGACAAGGGGCCTGTGTGTTCCATGTAAATACCACACAGTAACTGCCTGTGTGCTGTGGAAAAGTGCCCTCAGCCCCAGCTTTGGCCAGCAAGGAAGAGGGGCTCCCCACCGTGTACACACCTCCTGCTCCTTCTCCCTCCACGGAGGGGCCCTGGGGTCAGGGCAGGCTGGGTGGTGTCCTGCATTCAGCCCAGCCAAGCCTGGCAGCCATGACAAGGGGCCTCCGAAGCAGGGATTGGGCAGAAGGCCTCTGTCTGCTCCACCACCTGATCAGGGGAAAACGACAATTCATGAAAGTAACAGAGGCAGGGGGGCATCCTTTCAACAAAATAAATATATACATTAAAAATTAGAGAAAGAGAAATAAGTCTTGCTTTAATTTCAAAAGGTGTGAAGTAGAGGATGTACAAGGCACCTCTCAGTGGGCATAGGACCTCTACCCATGTTCTCATCTCTTCTTCAGCACGGCCCCGGGGCCTGAGTTGTGTTAGCAGCCTTGGAGATGAGTAGCTGTGACTGAGAGTTGAGTGATCTGCCCTGGTGGCTCAGCCAGTGCTGGAAGGATGGTTCTAGTGAGCCAGGCTATGAGGATCCGGCACCCACTCTGCAGAAACCAGAGCCTACCCCACCCAGTCGGGCCTCCCAGGGTCCCAGGTGCTCTGGGAGGCAGGCTCCCACTCTCCAAGCCCTGCCATGTCCCCTCCTTACCATTGTTTCCCCACAGCTTAGAATCCCTCCTTTGCCAAGGAATGGACTACTAGGAACAGCTCACATCAGGGCCAGAGGCCAGGGCCTTAATGGTGGAGCTTCAGGCAGAAGAACCATTTATTCTGCAGTAGGAGCTTAACTGAGTGGTTCTTCTGTTGAATGTGGTGCTGGCTGGGGTCATTCATGTGGCTCACCTCAGCTGGGAGCCCATCTGGGCTGGAACATTCTAGAAGGCTTCATTCACATGGCTGGTGCCTCTGCTGAGATGACTGGGGCTCTTGTAGGTGTCTGGGTCTCTCTCTCCATGGAGTCTCAGCATGCATGCCCTAGCCTGAGATTCCCTACATGGCAACTGGGTCCCAAGAAAGAAAAAGCAGAAGCTACAAGGCTTGTGAAACCTGGCTTTGGACGTTTCTCAGTGTCAATTCCACCACATTCTGTGGTCAAAGCAAGTCACAAGGCCAGCCCAGATTGGAGGAATGGGAAATGAACCCCACCCTGAGGCATGGGGCGGTACCTACATATGGAAACGGATGTTGGTAGCTAGCTCTGGAGAGTCCAGACAACGGGAGGCTTATGGTCCCTATGTTTAAAAAGAAAACATCCTCATCAGTAAGAGATGCACATCCACACATTTACAAATGAAATGACATAATGTCTGGGATCTGCTTGACAACAATTCAGGACAGAAGTGGAAGGAAAAAAAAACTGGTAAATATCAAGAATCATTAAAAGATTATTGATGGGCATACAGGGGTTCATTATGCTTACTCTTTACTTTTGTAGAGGTTGAAAAATTTCCCTACTCTAAAGTGAAAAAATCCAATCAATAAGTAAAACTGTGGCATTTCTACCTCCAATAGGGGCAGCTTGCTCCACCACCACCCCCTGAAATCCAGAGTTCAAAAGGAAGAGGAAGGGGTTCTAAGCAGAGGGGGCCTTCAGGGAGGGTACGGACTTGAGGAGGGGATGCTGGTTCGTGCTCTCTGTTCTCCTGGCCATTAGCCTGCCCAGCCTGACACCCCCCTCTCTGACCGGCCTGCCCCTCTGCTTCTGGGCTGACAACAGCCTCTGTGAGCCTGAACTCGGGCCTCTGCCAGCTCATTTAAGGAGAGCCCTGTGGCCATGTCCAGTGGGTCTCCAGGACCTGATTCCCCCATGTAGCCCCTGCAGGTAGCTATGGTTATTTTAAAGACATTTATTTATGAAAAATGCCATATGGTGTCAAGCGCTCTTCTGGGCCCTGAGGATGCAACAGTGAATAGGGGATCTCTGTTCTCACAGAGCTTACATTTAGGGACATGGGGTGAGTGCTATAGCAGAAGCAATATCTGGTGTGAAGCAAGACATCCTGAACCAGAACCTCTGGGTAATTTTGAGGCAGCTCCAGCATGAGAACCACTGCCTGCATCAGGCTAGCGCGCTAGAGATGGTTTATTGGCCAGAGCAGGAAAACCCAACAAATCTAAAAACCTAGGCTTCAGGCTGTGAAAAAAATAAAAAATAAATACAAAATAAAAACCTAGGCTCCAGGCTGTGAGGCCTGGGAATTTCCTTAGGTGCACAGGTGGAAAAGTGCAGACTTGGAGCCGAGAGGGTGGGAGGGCTAGAAGACATGGCAGAACTGAGCCTGGGCAGGTGTCACTCCCACTCAGGCTCAGTGGTCCTTCCCGGAAGCTGGACAAGAACAGAGGGCTGACTGGAGTATGTCAGCTGATCTGAGGCCCAGCTTGTCTGGGCAGTTTCTGGGATCCAGCCCTGACTCTACCCGGTTGCCCCTGGGTAGATTGCTTCTCCTCTGCAGGAGGGAGGGTAGCAGACAGGGTTATCAGGGACAGTATCGCAGCACAGCCATCAGTGGCCACCGGACTCAAAAGAAGACACCATCAAGTTTTCAAATGAGAATCACACTAGTGACCCAGTGACCTGCTGGGTTGAAGGCCTGAAACATAAGCACTTCATCCCAGCTTAGCAGGTGTCAGGGGACTGCATGCACCCCATGCCCAGCGCTGGCACAAGAACTGCCATGTGGAATGACAAGCAAACCATCAGGAAAAATTTTTCCAGAAAAACTAGCTAAGTCTGCCCCTTAATGCACAGTAGGTCTCAGGGTCCTCCAGCCACCTCATGCATGGTCCATATCTGCAGACTGACTATTCTGTGCTGGCTGGGTTCAATTTTCTTGTCCCAGAAGACCTATGGTGACATCGGAGCAACTTATTGGGTGCCACTAGGGGGAATATGACCCAGTCCCTGCCTCAAAGAGCTGCCGTCATGACATGGAGATACATGTGAATCAGCCATCTGAAAATGGTCTTTGTCAACCTAGACAGTTACTGAGTGGTGGTCTACTAGGTGCCAGGTCCAGCAATGGGGGCCCAGGACATGGCTGTCACAGGTTTGCAGACAAAGAATACAGTTGCAGGCGCTGTGCTCCACAATCACTGTGCATGGTAACTATAGCGATAGTGTGGGGTTCTCCAGTGGCAGAGGCATTGGGCCTGGGCATCCCCACTCTGCCCCCTTCTGGGGCCCACTTTCCCAGCTAGGGAAGTGGGGTGGACTCAGGCTGTTGGCTCAAAAGGCCTAGGGGCCATTCTCTCCACCAGCTCACCCTGGATCCCCTCCCCTCCACATCCCAGGCCTTCCCTGCAGGTGACATTAATGCACACCAAAGCTTACAGCAAGCTCTCCACTTGAAGCAGAAGCTGTAACAGTGAGCCACTCATGTTCAGTAAATGCTTAATCACACACTTTTTTCTTTCCACAGCTAAATACATAACTACAATCAAGTTGTCCCACCTCACTGGCTGATTTCTTTTTTTGCCCTGTTCAAGGCCATCTCTCCACTAATTAGCTGTCATATAGTAGTCTTAATAGTTCAACAAGAGCTTAAGACAGGGCATTTGGGCCAGGCAGGAGCACGGTGGTCCTCTGTAGAGTCCCCTGCTCACCCACACACCTCTCAGCCAATGATGTAAAACCTCAAGGGGAGGTGCTGTCCTGGCAGGGAGGAAGCACAATGTTGGTTTGGAAGGGTCCTGGGAACAGGACAGAGGTTCACAGTGGTAAAACCAGGTCAGCGCAGTGAAGGGTCACATGAAGGTGTGAACCATAAGGCATGTGAGAGGTGAAGCCTCTGCCCTCGGTGAGGAAGCAAAAGCCATACTCACCTCAAGGGAGCAAGGCCCCATATCAGCATGCCAGCAGGCCCATGGGCTGCATCAAGATTCTCAGAGAAAAGGAGGGAGGATGGTGGTAGCCATGGGAAGAGGAGCAGGAAAGTCAGGGGGCCTGGCCAGCCTCAGGCAGGCTGTCCAGCCTCCTGAGCCCCGAGATCCCAGGCTGCTCTCAGGCCACAGAGACCCTGTTACCCATCCCTCACCTCCCACCATGAGGCCTCTGCCTCCATCCCAAGAGATGTACCACCCATGGGAAAGACAAGATGCCTGTTCTTCACACTGCCATCCTCCCAACCCAACCTCACCATTCAGGAGAAGGAGGGGCAGCTCTGCCCTGTGCTTGGCACATATGTGGGGGACAGGATACAGATGCACATAGACTAGACATCAAGATTCCTCTTCACACCAGTGGGGGTGGGTGGGGGTTGAACATTTTGGGAGGCACGGCTAGTGGTGGGAACTGGCTTTCCTTGTGCATCTTCTCTGTGCCAAGCCCTGTGCCAGACACTTGAGTATCCAATGGCCCATGTATTCTCAGTAATGATTTCACTGTATGATAGGAGGGTTCTGAGACTCAAAGAGGTGAAGCAATTCGTCTAAAATCCCAGAGGACTCACTTTGTCTGAACCCACAGACATTCTCTGTTTCATCACAACATGCTCAGCAAGACAGCAAGGACCAGGTAGGTGGGAGGGGATGGGAGGGGATTGCCTTAAACCTGAGGCTGCTTGTCCCCCGACAGAGGGGGAAGGGTGGACACTCGCCAACATTCAGGGCTCCAGGAGAGAGCGATGGAGAGAAGTGGTGCCGTCTGCTCCCCGTCTTCCCAATGAGACGTGGACACTTGGTGAAGATGGAGAGAGGGTTCGTGGTGCTGTGGTACCAGTGCAAAAAGCCAGGTGGAAACAGAAGTCCTGGTAAAGCAGGAAGCCAAGTTATTGGTCAACACAAAGCAGCTGTCTTGGATCATGAAGAGGAGCCTGGAGATTCTGGTGAGCAAGGTAAGTTCCCCTTAGATGAATCAGGTTGCCATGCCTCCGTGAAGCCCAAAGCAACCTGACCTGAGCAGCTCTGGAAGAGTCTGGATGGGACTCCTGAAGTCGGGGGTGGCCAAGGAGGGTCAGCAGGGGCAGACACCTGGTGTCTTTAAATGACAGAGCCTGCTGTGGGACCGAGGGGAGGGGGCCTGGGAGAAGTGAATATGATTGCTCAGAACAATGAGCACAAGTGCCACTTGCCGGCAGTGAGGGCAGGAGTAGGCACCGACAGGCTGGTGCAAAGGAAAAGTCTAGCTCTTGTAAAGCCCCAGATGGAGTCCCAAAATTCCACCAAAAATAACCTAATTCATCCAGTTCTTCAGCCACTCCCCACATACTGACCGGGTGCCAAGGTCTGTGCTGGTAGAGAGGAGTGGGGCATCCAGGGAAGAAGCCGGGCCGGTCCCACAGCATAAGGCAGTCATGGCACACAGGTTGTTGAGGTGTTTGGGCCAGGCCTCCGGGAGGGCTTCTCAGAAGGAAGACACAATCCCACCTTCCAGAGCTCAGAGTCCAGTGCCTGTCTGCAGGGGTTCAGGAAGTCTGGAGAAGGGACAGCACATGCAGCTGGGCCTCAGAGGCCAGGTCATGCTTTCTGGTGCAGCCTTTGTGTGCCATTTTATCAAGTCCTATTAAACCAATCTATGTGAAAAGGATTATTATTTTCATTTTTAAGTTAAGAAAACTGAGTGTGATGGTTAATGCTGTGTGTCAACTTGGCTAGGGCACAGTGCCCATAATTTGATCAAACATTATTCTAGGTATTTCTCTGGAGGTGTTTTTTGACTGCAATTAACATTTAAATTGGTGGACTTCGAATAAAGCACATTGTCCTCCATGGTGTGGGTGGGCCTCATCAAATCAGTATGATTTGATTTGAAGGCCTTACTGGCACAAAGATGGAATTTCTTTTTTTTTTATGATATTATGTTAGTCACCATATAGTACATCATTAGTTTTTGATGTAGTGTTCCATGATTCATTGTTTGCATATAACACCCAGTGCTCCAATACAATACGTGCCCTCCTTAATACCCATCACTGGGCTAACCCATCCCCCCACCCTCCTCCC
>NC_138371.1:98723772-98742061 GCF_054177405.1 Leptonychotes weddellii | reverse complement strand
ACACACACACACACACACACGCACACACACACATCCTGTTGCTTCAGTTTCTCTGGCCAATCCTAAGACACTCCAAGAGGTTAAAGCCCAGAGACAGGTAAATTTTCTGAGGCCAGGAGGTTTGAATATGGGACAGCCTGGAATCCTCTTAGCTGTCCTGGTCCAGAATGAGCTTTCCAGGGACCTTTGGAGGAATTTTTTAAAAAGGAAAAAATCAGAAATTTAGTCTATTTAGTTAACAAAAAGACTATCCCTTATTCTGAGAAATTGTTTTCTTTCTCTTGGTGTTAAAAATGCCCTTTCTTTGAAGAAATGATTAACTATAGTTAGCAGTAGTTGATTTTTTTATAATGACCTAATTTGGCAAAATTAACAATTGGAAGTCCTTTCTTTTTTTTTTTTTTAAAGATTTTATTTATTTATTTGAGACAGAGAGAATGAGAGAGAGAGAGCACATGAGAGGGGGGAGGGTCAGAGGGAGAAGCAGGCTCCCCGCCGAGCAGGGAGCCCGATGCGGGACTCGATCCAGGGACTCCAGGATCATGACCTGAGCTGAAGGCAGTCGCTTAACCAACTGAGCCACCCAGGCGCCCTGGAAGTCCTTTCAATCTACCTATTTTTCACTGGTCTCCTCAAAAAAATACAGTCTGGGACACACTCACCCCAACCCAGCTGGAGCACCCCCTTGTATGAGGGCACTGGCTCCAGCTTGTATTTCAGGCATGGAGACAGGCTGGGCTCTAGTATGCCTACAAACACCAGTCATAGAATAGAAGCAGAACACCTATACCCAAGTATGGTGCAGGCAGCAAAGGACTAGAGGCTTCTTAGCTGGGCTCCAAGGGAAGGCTCAACCACCTTTGTAATTCTCCCTGTCTCCTGCAGTCAGTCCTGTTTATCCTGAACAGTGTCTTGCTTGCTACCAAGGAGCAGAAGTCAATTGCCTTGATAACTTGTTCACCTCTTTGAAAATGCATTTCACCTCCAGCCTGTGGATATTGAATACAGCTAATGATGGAACACAGGCTTCTGTATTTCACAGCATGTCCACCCTCAGTCTGTGCCCTGAGGTTTTCTCATAAAGGACCCCTACCAACATGTCCCCAGCCCTGTCTTCATATCCATCATCTTCTGTTGCATCTCCTGGTATATCTGGGCCTTGTTCCTTCAGGGTCCAAGGACTCTGCAGCATCAGGACCCCAAACATCAGATGTCTCACATGCAGGCATGTGCATACACACTTGCAGTCTGATCCAGGCTACAGGAGTGCTCTGCGTGGCAGTCAGCTCCTCCTGCAGGTCCCAGACCATAGAGAAGCCCACAGGTTCTGAAATGTGACTGGAGATCATGATACCTCTGTAAGGTCAAATATGGCCAGGTAGAAGCCAAATAATAGAAAATTATTTCTTTACGATTCAAACCTTCTTCTCTTTTTTTACTTTTATTTAGTAGAAGTATTCCCTGCCTTTTAGCATCCCACCTTAAACACAACTGCATGTCTCTCTGTGTCTGGGGATCATCTTTCTGGGTTACCATGGTATGTCACTCCTGGACATCTCTGGCAGTGAGGGTCACCTTCTCTCCCCTATACAGACCGAGACTGACTACTGCCTTTCTTAGCAGGCTGTCTGATGACCTGGCCTGCCCAGAGAACCAGGACAGCCTGGAGGTGGGGTTGCACCAGGAGATTCTTACCTGTTGTGAGAGGAGACAAAGGACAAACCCCAAAGGGTTGTACAGAGGGGTCATAAGTTCAGAGCCTGGCATAAGCACAAGGTGTGTGAGGCAAAGTACCTGGTGGGACATGGAGTCTGATGGGCAAAATGTCAGGAAAACCATAGATGCATCCAGTCCAACGATGCCCTGAGGACAAGGGGCTGCACAGCTTTTTTAAGATTTTCCACCCAACCAACATGGGGGTGCTGGGTGTATCTGAAGGAGCAGATGCATGCCCCTGGCTATGGGCATGTGTGTTTTCTTTTCATTCTTTTTTTTTTTTTTTGTCTTTTTCCTTTTGCCAACTTTCAGCTGAAGTTGTTCACTATTGTCTAAATGTCAGTGGGTGGCAAACCCCTCCCCACCATCACCACCACCACCATCACCATGCCTTCTATGAATCCTTTGTGAACCAGGGAGAACACAAACAGAAACATCTTAGAACTTGGTGTAAAATAGGACTGGGCTTTAAAGAAAAATTTCAGAGTCTTTCCAAATTCAAGTACCTGAGTTATAGTGCATGACCTTTATGACCTTGACTGCTGGCCAGCCTGTGACTTTAACTTGAAGCCCTTCACACCTCCTCAATCACCACTTGCTGAAAGCATTTATAACATTACTAACAGTGGCCATTCATTGCACACTTGGCTCTGCCAGGCCCCCAGTACACATGACTTGATTTAACTCTTTTCAACAGCCCGATATGACTGGGCATGGTTAACTCCAACCTCATCATGAGGAAGCAGCCTCGGGGCAGTGATGTGACTTGCTCAGGGCCCCACAACCAGTCAGTGACAGAAGCAACATTTAACACCAGACCTTTCTGGCTCCAAAGCCCTTCCACATTCCACATATGCAGCCCTCACATGGCCTGCATATGCCCACCAGGCTGATTTTGGAGCTGGTGAAAAGCTTCTAGATCACTGAAGGACTGAGGCCCTTGCCACAATTCCAGGTAAAACACTGAGGAAATTGGATTGTTTCTCCACAAAATGAACGAATGAATGAAACCTTGTTTTGAAAACTGTTTGGCATTATCTACTAGAACTGAATATATTTAGTCCAGTCCTGGGTATATTCTTCACAGAAATGTGTGTATATATGCACCAAGCGATGTGCTCAAATGTGTTCATTCCAGCACTGTCTGTAGCATATCCAAACGTGAAACAACCAAATGTCTGTCAACAAGAAATTGCATGTGGATCTACAGTGAAATACTGCCAGCAACCAGAGCCAACAGGCCATAGCCCCACGGAAAGGCATGGGCAAGTGCTGCTGCAAAAGACTTGTGGCCAGGGGTTGACGTCAGGACCCTGACCTCCCCATGTTGTTCCGTATCTGCACTGTGTGTCTTCCCCATCAGTCAGGGATCTCCTTCTGGGTGAAGAACTGCCACTCTTTCTCCCATTTCATTCTGGACTCCCCCAGGTGCCATCACCTTTGGGAACATTTCCTGACTACCCACTGCCTGGTTTAGTTAACTGTTCTCTTTTGATGTCTCCAATATACTCCATGCATCTTTTTGCTCTACTCATCAGACAATCTCAACTCATCTTATTACTTGTCTACTTCTTGGGGTTGAAATTAAGTCTTTTATCTCTGTGACGTTTGGCCTATAGGGACTGACCCTAGGGAGGAGCTCAATAACTGTTTGTAGAATGAATGAATGATGAATAGAGAAATCAGTCCAACACCTACAAGGACAGTATGGGAACTATAAAAATATCTAGAAAGGAAGAAGATATCATCAATAAGAAAGGCCTATGACCTTTGAAGCTGATTGACCAGACTCTGTGCAGTTTGCTGGACTCTCTCCCCCTGGTCCCACCACTACCCCCATACTGACTCTAGGGGACATTCTTTGATACATTGGCACTAGTAAGTTCACAAGCTGGTGTTTTGGAAGCTGGACCCAACTGGTACAGGAAGCCACTCTGCAGTCTTTACTAAGTCATAAGGGAAAACAGGAAGATGTTGAAAGAATTTTCTTTGAACAAAAATACAGCTCAGCTCCCATAGCACAGGCCAACTGGTGATATCCAAGTGAACACATCCTCTAAAACTTCCCAAACCTGTACTGTGCCATGTGTGATGCTAAGGATAAGAAGTTTTGCTTGGAATCCCATATTTCAATTATCTTTTGCTGCATAACAAGCCACTTCAAAACTTGGTACTTAATACAAAAACTATTTCATTTGCTCAATTCTGTGGGTCAGCCATGTGGCCTGGGCTCAGCTGGGAAGTTCTTCTATTTGCCTTGCCTGGGATCACATATATGATTGCAGTCATCAAATGACTCAACTACAGCTAAAGAGTCAAAGATGCCTTCAATCACATGTCTGGCAGTTGGTTGATTTAGGGGCGTTAGCTGGGAAGGTTCATCTCAGCTCCATGTCTCAACCTCTAGTAAGCTAGGCCAAGCTTTTTACATGGTTTTCCCAGAGAAGTAATCCAAGAGAATGAAGCCAGAAGTTGCAAAGCCTCTTAAGGCTTGGGCTCAGAAGTTATACAACATCATATTCCATTGGTCACAGTAAGTGACACGGCCAAGTCGGAAGTTGGTATGGGAAGGGACTACTCAAGAACATGTCTAAAGGAAAGGGAATAGGGGTGCTTGGGTGGCTGTCAGTTAGGTGTCTGACTCGTGATTTCAGCTCAGGTCATGATTTCAAGGTCCTGGGATCGAGCCCTGCATTGGGCTCCCTGCTCAGTAGGGAGTCTGCTTGTCTCACTCTCCCTCAGCCCCTCCCCCCACTCATGTGCTCGCTCTCTCTCTCTAATAAATACATAAATCTTTTTTTAAAAAGGAAAGGGAATAATGGCAGCCATATGGCAAATCATCTACCACAGAAAGCAACTACAAGAAGTAGGGCTGAGGGTGCCTGGGTGGCTCAGTTGGTTAAGCGACTGCCTTCGGCTCAGGTCATGATCCTGGAGTCCCAGGATCGAGTCCCACATTGGGCTCCCTGCTCAGCAGGGAGTCTGCTTCTCCCTCTGACCCTCCCCCCTCTCATGTGCTCTCTCTCTCTCAAATAAATAAATCAAATCTAAAAAAAAAAAAAAAGAGGTAGGGCTGATTTCACCTACATACCAGGCCTTGACTATTTCCATGACATGGCTACCATCTTTAATTTCCATCCAGGAAAATGCTGATCTCTGGGCAATTTCCCATACTGAAATGAGAAGACTCTAGAAGATACAATCATGGGGGTAGAAATGAAGAATTTGGATTAAAGCCAACTAAGCTCCAGATGCAATCAAGTTCAAGGTTCAATCAGGTGTCTGTGAATCTGTAATTAAGAAAAGAGGTCTAGCAGGATATAAACATTTGTGAGTCAATATTACAAAGATGGTTTTTAGGACACAGGATTGAATAAAGTCATTAAGAGTATGAATGTATATAGAAAAGCAAAGTGGTCATAAAACTGAGCTCTCCTGCACTCCTGCATTAAGAGATCAAAGAAATAAGGAGAAAGCAGCAGAGATACTGATAAAGAATGGCTAACAATGTAGGAGGGAAAAAAGAAAGAGTGGTGTCCTAGAATTTAAGTACAGAAAATATACCAAGAAGGAGTAACCCACTTCATCTAATTCTGCTGGTAAATCGAACAAGATAAGAACCAGAAATTTCACTTTTTGCATGGCAAAAATCTGTCGCCAAATCTAGATGACCTTGATTTGGGGATGAATTTCAGATACACAACCAAAGCACAATACATGGAATTTTGTTTAAAGTGATAACTTGAACTCTTTTAAAATGAAAAACTTCTCAGTGAAAGACACTGTTAAGAACAACAAAAGATAAGCCACAAACTGGAAGAAAATAGTTGCAAAGCACATAGTAGATAAAAGACTTGTATCCAAAATATACAAAAAAATACTTACAATGTAACCCAACTAAGAGGCATCTGGGTGGCTGTCACTTGACTGTTCAACTCTTGGTTTCAGCTTAGTTTATGATCTCCAGGTCATGAGATTAAGCCCACGTCAGGCTCCAAGCTCAGTACAGAGTCTGCTTGAGATTCTCTCCCTCTACCCCTCCCCTAGCTCAGGCTCTCTCTCTCTCAATCTCTCAAATAAATAAATAAAATAATTTTTAAAAATGTAACCCAATTAAAACAAAAACCCAATTTAAAAAATGGGCAAAATGACTGAATCTAGGAGTGGGACAGGAATGTCCTATAGTGCCTAGAACATCTTGTAGCACCAGAAAGTAAGAATGTGCTCAAAAAAACCCATACAGGGGTATGCCAAAAGGTCACAAGAACCAACTGAAAGAGCTCCTACTGGATAAAGAACAATTTAAAAAACAAAATACAACTATATTAGATTACAACCCAAAATATAAAGTAAGTAGCATTTTGATACAAATAAGGGATAGAACATATTAGTAAATAAATAGAGAGAAAAGAGAAATCTCCCAAGAAGATTTCCAAATCATTTATGTAGATACTCAGCACTCAAGGAGATGGATCATAATTTTCCAATCCTTTAGTGAAGGTGGCACATAGTGACTTTCCTTCAAATGGTATATTATATAAAGAGAGAGGAATAGGGAAAATAACTTTCACAGTGGAGAAACTTGATAAACACTATCTCAGTTTTGATGTTGATTAATGTTAACATCAACAGTGATAATTCATGTTGATAGAATGTATCCTTGATGTGATGTGTGAAATTGCACTTTACCTCTATATCCTTCCTCTCAAAAAACCATAACCAAAGTTTAATTATGAGGAAAACATCTGACAAATTCCAACTGAGAGACATTCCACAAAATACATGAGTGGTACTCGTCAAAACTGTCAAAAGGATCTAAAACAAGTACAGACTAAGAAATTGTCACAGACAAGAGGAGGCTAAAGAGATAGATGTCTAGATATAATATGGAACCCTGGAAAAGATCCAGGAACAAAGAAAGAAATTAAGTAAAAAACGAAGGAAATCTGAATAACCAAGTAAATACTGAGTCAATAAAAAGGCAATTTGAAAATAAGTGAAAAGTTTTGTGACATTTTAACTTGCTCATGTCCTAACCCCTTACAGCTTGGTAGTGGTCTTAAAGAAAGCAGCCTACACTCCCAGTGTGGAATCCAGGTCCACGGTTCAGAGAGAGCAGAGTGGATATTTTTTTAAATTATTGTGTTTGTCTATTCTAATAGAGTCTAGAGGCGACCTGAAGGACTGACACAAAGTGATTGTCTCTGTTTCCCCTTATTCAGAAATCACTTAGTGCAGAAAAGAGACAACCATCACTTAAAAACATAAGTCAAATGAAAACCCTGTATCTTCCTGGGGCAAAAGATTACAGTTGAGATATACAATAAAATACCCAAAACCATGAAGGATAAACTGGAAAGAGTTTCATTGAGAAATTGGGGCATTCTGAAAGCACATGTATACTGGAGAATTTAGAAAGACACATGCATATCTAGAGCAGGACGCATGACCAAAAAGGCCTGAGAATAGCCTCAGCTTCCACCTCTGGCTGATCTCTCATACAGGCAGGAAATGAAGGCTAAAGTAGAGTAATAAAGAGCCTGGCCAAGTGATGAAGAAGTACCACACCACAGAGTCAATCTGCAAAGAATGGAAGTGGTAGTTTTTATTGTTGTTGTTGCTATTGTTTTTTAATTGTTTTTGTTTTGAATTTGGGGCTTGTATTTTGCATTTTTAATTTTTTGTATTTTTAATTTTTTTGACTCCTGCCATTCAAGGAAATAGCTTTCAAAATCCTAGCTAAACATAAGCTAAAGGAACAGTGTCTTCAGAGACCACACATGACAAGGAATAGTCTTTGCAAAAGAATTTTTTTTTTTTTGAAAAGTGCATCAACAAATGGTCAACTGCAGCCTTCAACAATCAAAAACAGAAATCCCTATGGAAGGGAAGAATCTGAGTTCCAAAGTTACCATGGTATAATATTGAAACGTCCAATTTTCAATTAAAAAAATCATAAGAAACAAGAATGTATCATTAATTTACAGGACCAAAACAAACTGATGGAAACCATCTCTTAAAAAGCCCAGACACTGAATTTACTACACAAATACTTTGAGTTAACTGTTTTTAATATGCTCAGTGAGCTGAAGGAAACATGAAAAAAGAAC
Organism: Leptonychotes weddellii; assembly: GCF_054177405.1. Lineage (NCBI taxonomy): Eukaryota > Metazoa > Chordata > Mammalia > Carnivora > Phocidae > Leptonychotes > Leptonychotes weddellii. The sequence goes on along the minus strand of NC_138371.1, from coordinate 98,734,235 downwards.
TACAAGAAACCGGAATATCAATAAAAAGGTAAGAATTATAAAAGAAACCAAACAAAAATTCTAGAACTGAAAAGTATAATATTAAAATGAAAAAAATCACTAAATATCAACAGTCAATCTGAGCAAGCAGAAGAAAAAATCAGCAAACTTGGGGGGGAAGATAATTCAGTGTCTAATTTGAGAAACAGAAAAAAAAAAATGAATAAAACTTAGGAAAGCCTGAGGGACCTGTGAGGCACAATCAAGCAGACAATATAGGCCATGGGAGACATAGACAGGGAAGAGAAAGAAAAGTAGAAAAAACATATGAAGAAATAATGGCTGAAAACTTCCCAAATTTGATGAAAGACATGAACATGAAAATCCAGGAAGCTCAACAAATCCAAGTCAGATAAATACAGAGTACCACAGTTAAATGCCTTATAATCAAAATGTCAAAAGACATAGACAAAGAATCTTGAGAACGGCAAGAGAGTAGTGACTCATCACTTACAATGGAACCTCAATAAGACTTACAGCCAGTTTTTCATCAGAAACCATGAAAGCCAGATGCAGCGGGGTGACAATTTTAAGTGCTGAAAGAGAAGTGTGGCCAATCAAGAATTCTATATCCAGCACAACTATCCTTCAAAAAATGAAGGCAAAATTAAGACATTCCCAGATAAACAAAAGCTAAAGAGATTAATTACCAGTAGACCCACCCTGCAAGAAATTATAAAAAAGAGTTCTTCAGGTTGAAGCAAAAGAACAGTAGGCAGTAACTGAAATCTGTACAAATAAGTAAAGATCTCCAGTAAAGGTAACTGCACAGGCAAATATAAATGCCAGTATTAGTGAATTTTTGGCTTATAAATCCGGTTTTTATTTCTCACATGATTTAAAAGATGAATGCATAAAAATAATTACAAATATATGTTGTTGGACACATAATATATAAAGGTATAATTTGTGACAACTACATAAAGGGAAGGTGGAGCTATATAAAGGCAGAATTTTTGTGTTATTGAAGTTTAGTTGGAATTAATTAAAATTACATTGTTATAAATAATAACAATAAACTATAAATTTATTATCTTACTTGTAATCACCATAGTAACCACTATCTAAAAAAATTACACAAAAGAAATCAAAAGGCACAGTAAAAAAAATTAATGAAACACAAAGAAGTTAGCGAATGAGGGACACAAAACATCTAGAACATACAGAAAACAAATAACAAAAGGACAGAAGTAAATCCTCCTTTATCAATTATTACATAAAATATAAATGGATCACACTCTTCAATAAAAAGGCAGGTATTGTGGATGCCTGGGTGGCTCAGTCAAGTAACAGTCCACCTTCAGCTCAAGTCATGATCCCAGGGTCCTGGGATTGAGTTCTGCATCCAGCTCCCTGCTCAGTGGGGAGCCTGCTTCTCCCTCTGTCTGCCACTCCCACTGTTTGTGCTCTCTCTCTCTGTCAAATAAATAACATCTTTTTTTTAAAAAGCAGGTATTGGCACAATGGATTTGAAAAAACGTGATCCAATTATGTACTACCTACAAGAGACATACTTTAGATCCAAAGACAAAAATATGTTGAAAGTGAATAAATGAAAAAATATATTTCATGCAAATAGTAACCAAAAGACAGCTGAGGTAGCTATGTTAATATTAGACTAATAGACTTTAAGTCAAGTACTCTTACAAAAGACAAGGAAGCTCATTATATACTGATAAAAGGAATACTTCATCAGGAAAATATAACAACTATAAACACATATGTACCCACAACAGAGCCCAAAAAGATATGAAGCAAATATTAACAGAATTAAAGGGAGAAATAGACAGCTATGCAATAGCTGTTGAAGACTTTATGCCCCACATTCAGGGATGGATAGAACATCAAGACAAAGGATCAATAGGGAAATAGAGGACTGAACAGGACTATAAATGGACAAAGCCTAACAGACATATACAAAGCACTCTACCTAACAATATTAGAACACATATTTCTCTCAAGAGCACATGGAACATTTTCCCAGGACAGACCATGTATGTTAAGCCACAAAAGAAGTCTTAATATATTTAAAAATATTGATAAACAGAGTGTCTTCTCTGAACAAAACAGAATGTAGCTAGAAGTCAATAACAAAAAGCAAATTGGTAATTTCACAAATATGTGGAAATTAAACAAAATACTCTTAACCTAGTGGATAAAAGGAGAAATCACAGGAAAAGATGAAAAAATATGTAAAGATAAATGAGAACAAAAACACAACATACCATGTACAGAACTGTTGCATCTCTACAGTGCACACTCAAAACTAACATAACACTGTATGTTAACTAACTGGAATTAGAATAAAAAAAAAGAATCATGGGGGTACCCAGATGGCACAGTAGGTTAAGCCTCTGACTCTTGGTTCTGGCTCACGTCGTGATCTCCTGGTTGTGAGATGAAACCCCACGTTGGGCTCTACGCTCATCAGGCATCTGCTTGAGATTCTCTCTCCCTTGTCCTCTGCCCCTCCTGCTCATTTTCTCTCTCTCTCTCTTTCTCTCTCCCTCAAATTAATAAATAAATTGTTTTTTAAAAAAAGGTGGATCATGAATCAATAACCTAACTTTGCATCTTAAGGAAGTAGAAAAGTAAGAGTAAATTAAACTCAGAGCTAGCAGAAGGGAAAAAATAATGATGATTAGAGCAGAGATAAACAAAATAAAGGTCAAAATCAATAGCATAAATGCAACCAAAAGTTGGTTCTTTGAAAAGATTAGCAAAGTTAGCAAACATTTAGTTAGAGTGACAAATGAAAAAGAAGACACAAATAACTAAAATTAAAAATGAAACTGGGACATTATTTCCAACCTTATGAAAATTAGAAAGAGTTGTGAACTGAATTGTATCCCCTACCCCCAAATTCATATGATGAAGCCATTACCACCAATGTGACTGTATTTCAAAATAGGGCTTTAAAGAGGTAATTAGGGTTAAATGAGCTCATGAGAGTGGAGCCATATGACTGGTGTCCTTATAAGAAGACACATCAGGGATGAGTACATACAGATAAAAGATCATGTGAGGACACAGCAAAAAGGCAATCCATCTGCTAGTCAGGGAGAGACACTTCCAAAGAAACCAAAACTGCTACTACTTGGATCTTGGACATCTAGCCTCCAGAAATGTGAGAAAAATATTTTTTTCTTGTTTCAGCCTCTCAGCCTGTGATATTCTGTATAGCAGCCTTAGGAGACTAATACAACCTGTAATAGGTAAAGATATTGAATCATTAATAAAAAATAATCTCCCAAAGTGTTGCCAAGAATGTGAAAAAATCATAACCTTCATACACTACTGGTGGGAATGTAAAATGGTTTAGCCACTGTGGAAAATGGTTTGTCCTCTCTTGAAAATGTTAAATATTAAATTACTATATGATCCCACAATTCCATTGCTAAGTATGTACTTAAAAAAATTGAAAACAGATACTCAAACTAATATGTGTATATATATATGTGTGTGTCAACAGATGAATGAGTAAACAAAACATGGTCTACACATACAATGGAATATTATTTAGTCATAAAAATGGAGTATTAATACAATGCTACAATGTTGATAAACTTTGAAAACATGATGAATGGTAAGTGAAAGAAGCCAGACATAAGACATCACAAATTGTGTGATTCCATTTATATAAAATATCCAGAATAAATAAATCCATAGAGAAAGAAAGCATACTGATGCTTGCCAAATTCTAGGGAGAGGATATAATGAGGAGACATTGATTAATGGGCAGAGTTTTACTTTGGAGTGATAGAACTATATAGAGGCCATGATTGCACATTGTGAACGTATTAAATGCCACTGAATTGTCCACTTTAAGATGGTTAATTTTCGGGGCACCTGGGTGGCTCAGTCATTAAGCGTCTGCCTTCAGCTCAGGTCATGATCTCAGGGTCCTGGGATGGAGCCCCACATCGGGCTCCCTGCTCCACGGGAGGCCTGCTTCTCCCTCTCCCACTCCCCCTGCTTGTGTTCCCTCTCTCGCTGTGTCTCTCTCTGTCAAATAAATAAATAAAATCTTTAAAAAAATAAATAAATAAATAAAATTTAAAAAAAGATGGTTAATTTTCTTTTATGTGAATTTCACCTCAATAAAGTTTTTAATTTATTTTTTTAATTTGAATTTAATTTTTAATTTATTTTTTTAAAGGGCAACACAAGAGATTCTTGTATTAATGGAACCTGTTCTATATTTTGACTGTGGTGGTGACTACATGAACCTACATGGGATAACACTAAAAAATAAACACATACACATACACACACATAACTGCAAGAAAAATAGGAAATCTAATTAAAACCTATGGATTGCATCAATGTCAATGTCCTGGTTATGATATTGTACTGTGGTTTTCCAAGATGTTACCTTAGAATAAACTGGATGGGATTTCTCTACATTATTTCTAGAGCTACATGTGACTCTACAATTATCTTAGTATTTAAAACTTCATTTAAAAAAAGTCCTCTTCTAAGATTTCATGACCTACATCACAGGGGGCTACTGGGGAACTCACAGAGATGGCGGGGTCACCATCTATTTCACCATGACAGGCTAAACAGATCTACTGAAAAGGTCTCCAGAAATTTTAAAAGATCTGTGATTTACCAGCTAGTATGTCAGAGCCTGTTCACTTGATGCTGCCACAGTTTTTCCCAAATTGTCTGATTTTACATTTTTCTACATGCCTGGGGATTTGCCTAGCTCAAGACATTATTTTCTCTTTCAAAATCAGTATTTTAATACAGTTCAATAGTATAGCTTAATGCTGCCCATCTCAGCTTGAGTGACAACTCATCTATCATATTCACACTTTGAGTTTGGAGAGGGAAAGAGGACTATCATTTTCTTGTGTTATCTCTATTCCCCACCCAGGGAAAAATAAAATAATGAGGGGCATCCATTTTTAGAAATAAATCTTTTTTAGAAAAGACAACCAAAGAAGGCTAGTTACTCAATAGCTGGTTCAGCCTGCCTGGCTTCAGCTCTGGTATGGAAAGACCACTCATCGGGGAGTCAGAAGGTCAAAAATTTAAGTTGCAGTGAGCCCATGGGAAGCTGCTTCCTCTCTCCTGACCTTGCTTTTCTCATTTCTACTCTGTGGAAGTTAAATTTGTTCCTTTAAAAATTCCTTTCCAGTTCTAAAATCCTCTGATTCTTCTTGTCTGCTGTTATAAATCCTACCTCTGTCACTCACTAGTTTAGCAATTTAACCCCTGTGAACCCCAGACAATACTGTGTCCATTTCTACAAAATAATACAAAATAAGTAAATGAATGAATGAATGAATGAATAAATAAATAGTTGCTGGAATTTTGGTAGTGATTTGTTGAATCTATAAACCAACTTGAAGAGAACTGGTATGATATTGAGTCTTTCAACCCATGTACAACATTTATCCAAATATTTTATCTATTTATATTTATTTATATCTTTTAAAATTTCTCATGGCAATGTTTACTTTCAGGGTACACGTCCAGCATTTTTTTGGTCAAATTTATCTCAAAATATTTTTTTTTGTTATTCAAAGATATTTTTATTTCAATTTCTGTTTGTTCATTGCCAGTATATGGAAAGGCAATTAATTTTGTATATTCATCTTGTATCCTGCAAACTTACTAAATTCACTCATTAGTTCTAGTGCTCATCTGAAGATTCTATAGGATTATTTAGGTAGAAGATATGTTATCTTAAAATAAAGTAGCTTTATTTCTTCCTTTCCAACCTAGATGCCATTTATTTCATTTTCTTGCCTTTTTGCACTAGGTAGCACTAGCTGTATCCAAACGTTCTCCTGTGGTCTCAGACAGGAATTCTCTTCCCAAGTAGAATTTGGGTATATCCACCCTAAGAGGAGAAGTTAAAGAAGATCCTTCAAGTCAATGAAAATTTCATTAAGAGCTTCCTGCACAAATGAAATGGTAACTGTAGCAGTTTCTTCCTTTCATGGGCCATCTTACACAGCACTGATGAAAACAAGAAAGATAGCATTTAAGGCACAGTCACCTAGACTGTCGAGTATTATTGAGACTCTATAGTTTAATTCAAGAAGCAAGGTAAGGTCCAAGAAACTGAGGTTATCAGTCTGTAACAATACCCACATGGGTTCTTTAATTCAGAATTGTATTAAGATAACAATAAGAATTGACTATGGATAATTAAGCCCACACTTTAAAAATAAATTATTTTATGATTAGTAATAATTAATTTATTCTATGAAATTATTCTATGAAATTAATTTATTCCAAGGTTGGTTCAACTACATGGCTTTCCACCAAATGAAACCACTGCATGCCCAGATTTGGAGGCATCAGAGACCTACATGGCTTCCCCTCCACAAGCACTACCTCAAGAGCCCCCTCTTTGATACTTAAAAATACCACAGCTGATTCCTCACATATACACACATCACGCTTCTTTGTCTACTGATAAACAGTTAAGGTTGTCCCCATGTCTTTGCTATTGTAAATATTGCTGCTATGAACATAGGGATACATGTATCTTTTTGAGTTACTGTTTTTAATTTCTTTGGATATATTCCCAGAAGTGGAATTCCCAAAAGTGGATGGTATTTCTATTTTCAATTCTTTGAGGAACCTCCATCCTGTTTTCCATAGTGAATGTACCAGTTTACAATTCCATCAACAGTGTTACCCTTTCTTCTACATCCATGACAGCATTTGTTCTCTTGTTTTTTGGTGATGGTCATTCTAATAAGCATGAAGTGATATTTCATCATAGTTTTAATTTGCATTTCTCAAATGAAGATAGTAAGCATCTTTTAATGTACCTGTTGATCATTTGTGTATCTCCTTTGGAAAGAAGTCTATCTGGGTCTTTTGCCCATTTTCAATTGGGATATTCATTTTTCTTGCTATTGAGTTGTATGAATTCTTTATATATTTGGGGCATTACCTCTTATCAAATATATGGTTTGCAAATATTTTTTCCCAATTTTGTGGGTTGTCTTTTCACTTCGTTGATGGTTTCTTTTGCTGTGCAGAAGCTTTTCAGTTTGATGTAATCCCACTTGTTTATTTTTTATTTTGTTGCTCATGCTTTAGGTAGGATTTCCAAAAAACTATCATGAAGACCTATGTCAAAGAGTTTTTTCTTGTTTTCCTCTAAGTTTCATGGTTTCACGTCTTATATTTAAGTCTTTGATCCATTTCAAGTTAATTTCTATGGATTGTGTAAGATAGGTGGTCAAGTTTCATTCTTTTATATGGGAATATCCAGTTTTCCCAGCATCTCTTATTGAAGGGACTGTCTTTTCCCTATTGAATATGCTTGGCTTCCTTATCAAATATTAGTTGACCAAATATGTTTGGATTTATTCTGGGTTTTCAATTCTATTCCACTGTTCTTATCCAATTGGTCCATTGATCTATTTTTATGCCAGCACCAAGCTATTTTAATTACTATAGCTTTGTAGTATCCCTTGAAATCAGGAAGTGTGGTGCCTCCTGCTTTGTTCTTCTTTCTCATAATTTTTGGTTATTCATGTTCTTTCATGGTTATAATTTAGGAGGGTTTTTTTTTTATATTACATGCAAAAAAATCCATTGGAATCTTGATAGGGATCACATTGAATCTATAGATGACTTTTGGTAGTATTCACATTTTAACAATATTAACTCTTCCAAGCTGAAAACAAAATATCTTTCCACTTATTTGTGTCTTCTTTGATTTAATTCATCAATGTCTTATAGTTTTCAGAGCAGAGATCATTCATGTTCTTGATTAAATTTATTTGTAAGTATTTTATTGGTTTTGATGCTATTGTAAATGAAATTGATATCTTTATTTTGTTTTCAGAAAATTCATTGTTAGCACATAAAAACAATATTCATATTTGTATGTTAATTTTGTATCTTACCAGCTTTACTGAATTTGTTGATTAGTTCTAACAGGTTTTTTTGTTTTTGTTTTTGGGTGAGTCTTTAGGATTATCTCTATATAAAATCATGTTATCTGCAGTAGATAATTTTAACACTTTCTTTCCCATTCTTGTGTCTATTATTTATTTTTCTTGCCTGATTACTCTAGCTAGAATTTCCAGTTCCATGTTAGATAGGAGTGTTGAGAGTGGGCACTGATCTTAGAGGAAAAGCTTTCAATATCTCACCATTAAGTATGATGTTAGCTGTGGGCTTGTCATATATGCCCTTTATTGGGTGGAGATATATTCCTTCTGTGGCCAATTTAAGTGCTTCTATCATGAACAGATGTTGAATTTTGTCAAATGCTTTTTCTGAGTCTATTGAGATAATCATGATTTTTTTTTTCATTCTACTAATGTGGTGTTTCACAATGATTGATTTATATACGTTCAACCATCTTAGCATTTGTGATGCATACTCCTTTTAGTGTGTTGCTGGGTTCAGTCTGGTAGTATTTTGTTGAGAATTTTTTTATCTATATTCATTAGGAATATAGGCCTTTAGTTTTCTTTTCTAGTAAGTGTCCTTATCTGGTTCTGGTATCAGGATAATGCTGGTTTACTAAAATTAGATTGGGAATGTTCCCTCTTCTTCAATTTTTTGGTAGAGTTTGGAAAGGATTGGTGTTAATTCTTTAAATCTTTGCTAAAATTCACCAGTGAAACCATCAGGTCCTGGGCTTTTATTTGTTGGGAGGTTTTGTTGTTGTTGTTGTTGTTACTGATTTAATCTCTTTACTAGTAATTGGTCTGTTTAGATTTTCTATTTCCTCCTGATTCAGTCTTGGAAGGCTGTATTTTTCTATTTCTTCTGGGTTACCCAGTATATTGGCATATAATTCTTCAGAGTAGTCCCTCATGATCTTTTGTATTTTTGTAGTATCAGTTGTAATGTCTCCATTTTTATTTATGATTTGATTGATCTGGGTCTTATTTCTTTTTTCCTTGGTTAGTCTACCTAAGACTATGTCAATATTGTTTGTCTTTTCAGAGAACTAACTCTTTGTTTGGATCATCTTTTCTATTTTTCCTTTCTCTATTTCATTATTTCTGCTCTAATATTTATTACTTTATTCCTTCTGCTAACTTTGGATTCAGTTTATTCTTCTTTTTCTAGTTTCTTTAAGAAATAAAACTGGAAACAGTTTAGGAGCAAGATGGAGGAGGAGTAAGAGACCTGGATTTCATCTGGCCCCAGGAATTCAGCTGGATAGGGATCAAACCATTCTGAACACCTACAAACTCAACAGGAGATCGATGAAAAGAATAGCAACAACTCTCTGAACAGAAAAGCGACCACTTTCTGGAAGGCTGGATGTGCAGAGAAATAAATCCGAGGCGATATTCGGGAGGATAGACAGAAGGGGAGGGGGCCTCCGTTGACCACTTCTGGAAAGTAATAGAGCAGTGGAGCACAAAATCGGAACTTTCAGGAGTCTGCTCCGCTGTAGGACATCACTCCAGTGGCTAAGCAGGGGGTGGAATGCTCACTGGAACCCTGTGGTCTCGGGACCCTTGGGGTCACAGAAAGACCCGGGGTGCCTGAGTGCAGCAGAGCTCCCAGGTATCAGAGCAGGGAAGACAGCTGCAGAGACAGAGCTGAGGAGTGGGCTCGCAGCTCGGAGTTGCCATAAACCATGATCTGCAGGACAGTCGGGCCCCTGCTCTTCCAGCAGGGACCCAACAAGCAGCAGATCCGGGGAGACTCCCCTTCCTCCCCGGGGGAGGAGCAGCGCAGGAGCACACTAAAGGGTTCTGCTGAGTTTGGAGACTCCACACAGGGTCGGGTGCCAGAGATAGAAACACTCGGTCACAGGCCAGGTGTGTGGAGTGTGGCCAAAGACCAAGGTGACGGGAGTGATTGACTATTTTTCTCTGAGGGCTCGCTGAGGAGTGGGAGCCTGAGTTCTCAGCTAGCCATTTTCACTCTCATCCTCCAAAGCTGTACAGAAAGCTTGCAGGGAACAAAAGCTCCCAAGAGCAAATCCAAGCAGATTACTTAGCCTGGACCGGCAAGGGAGGGGTAATTCCACCTCCGGCAAAGATATCTGAGAACCACAGCAACAGGCCCCTCTCCCAGAAGATCAGCAAACACAGCCAGCCAAGACCAAGTTTACTGATCAATGGGAATGGCAGAAATCCAGCACTAGGGGAATACAGCACAGAGAATTCATGGCTTTTTCCCCATGATTCTTTAGTCTTTCAAAGTTAATGTTTTTTAACTTTTTTTTATTTTCATTTTTCCCTTTTTCAACCAACATCTTATCAATCCCTTTTTCAAAAAATATTTTTTATTTTTCATTTTTAGAGTCATATTCTATCCCTTCATAGTAGTTACCCTTATTTTTGGTATATATATATATATGTAAGTTGTTCTCTCTTTAAAATTTTGAGATACAGTTTCTTCTAACAGACTAAAATATACCCTAATCTCTAGTGTATGGCTTTGTTCTAGTCTCCTTCCTGATCACATTC
>NC_138371.1:98698726-98723272 GCF_054177405.1 Leptonychotes weddellii | reverse complement strand
AGAGAGTTGTTGCTATTCCTTTCTTCGATCTCCTCTTGAGTTTGTAGGTGTTCAGAATGGTTTGATCCCTATCCAGCTGAATTCCTGAGAGGAGACGAAATCCAGGTCTCCTACTCCTCCGCCATCTTGCTCCGCCCCTCCCATTATTATGTCTTTTTGATTATAATCATCCTAGTGGGTGTGAAGTGGTATTTCATTGTGGTTTTAATTTCCATTTTCCTGATAGTTAATGATATTGAATGTTTTTTTTTTAATGTTCTTATTGGGCATTTATGTGTCTTCTTTGAAGAAATGATCATTCAAATCCTTTGCCTATTTTTAAATTGGGTTATTTGTCTTATTATTGAGTTGTAAGAGTTCCTTATATATTCTAGGTACAAGTCCCTTATTATAGGTAGCATTTGCAAATATTTTCTCCCATTGTATGTGTTGTCTTTTCAGTTCTTTAATGATGCCCTTTAAGACACGAGGTTTTAAATTTTTATGAAGTCTAATTTGTCTATTTTATCTTTTGTCATGTGAGTTCAAAGTCCCAAATCTAAGAAGGGGTTGCCTAACTCAAAGTCATTAAGATGCTGTTTTATAGTTTTAGCTCTTACATGTAGTCCGATGATCCAATGATCCATTTTGAGTCAAGTTTTGAAAAGTTTAACTTTATTCTTTTGCCTATAGATATCCAGTTATATTAATACCTTTTGTTGAAAAGACTGTTCCTCCTCCAATTCCAATATCTTTTTGGAAAATGAGTTTACCTAACCTGCAGGGGCTTATTTTTGGACTTTCAATTTTATTCCATTTATGTCTATGTCTATTCTAATGCCAATACCATACTGCTTGAACTGTGTAGTTTTACAGTTAGTTTTAAATTGGGCAATTTGAGTCCTCCTATTTTTTCTTGCCTAAAATTTCTGTGGCTAGTCTGAGTGCCTTACATCTCTGTACAAATTTTAGGACTGGATCATCTATCTGTATTTTTGCTGGAATTTTGATAAAAATTTCCCTTAATGTGTAGATCAATTTGGCGATTATTGCTACTTTAACAATGTTATATCTTCCAATCCATGAACAAAGGATATCTTTCTATGTATTTAAATTTTTAAAAATTTATTTCAAAAATGTTTCACAGTTGTAAGTGTATAAATCATACACTTCTTTTGTTAAATATAGTTCTAAATATTTTATTCTTTTTGGGCCTATTGAATATAGAATTGTTCCTTTAAATTTTAAATTGTTCATTGGAAGTGTATAGAAATACAATTGATTTGTGTATGTTGATTTCGTACCCTGTGATTTTGCTGACTTTATTATTAGTTCTAATGTTTTTTTAGTGAATTTCTTAGGATTTTCAATATACATGAACAGGTCATCTACAAGTACAATTTTACTTCCTTCTTTTAATCTGGATTCCACACATATATTTGACTAATTTCCTTGATGGGAACCTCCAGCACAATATTGCAAAGCAGTAAAAGCAAACATTCTTGTCTTATTCCTGATCTTTGCGTAGAAGCATTCAATCTTTCATCATTAAGTATGATGTTATCTGTGGATTTTCATACATGCCCGTTATTAGTTTGAGGAAGTTCTATTCTTAGTTAAGTTCCTTTTTTTTTTTTAAATCATAACGTGGTGTTCAATTTGATCAAATGGTTTTTCTGTACCTATGTAGATGATCTCCAATTTTTGTCCTTTATTCTATTGATAGGATAGATTACATTAATTGATTTCTGGATCTTAGACCAACTTTGAATTCCTGGGATAATTCTCATTTGGTCATGGTGTATGATCCCTTTCATACGTTGCTGGATTCAGTTTGCTAGTAATTTGTTGAAGATTTTTGTGTCTATATTCATAAGAGATATTGATCTATGGGTTTCTTTTCTTGTATTGTATTTTTCTGGTTTCATACCAGGGTAATACTAGTCTCCAAAAAATGAGTTGGGAGGCATCCTTTCCTAGTCTACCTTTTTTTTTTAGAAAAGTTTGTGAGAATTGGCATTGATTATTAAATGTTTGATAGAATTCACCAGTGAATCATTCTGGGCCTGGGATTTTTTTGCAGGTATTTTTAAAATTGTTAATTTAATCTTTCTTATTCCTAAATCTATTCAAATTTTCTATTTCTCCTTGTCAATTTCAATAGTTTATGTCTTTTTGGGAATTTGTCTATTAAACTTAAGTCGTATATCCTGTTGGTATTGTTTTGTTTTCCAATTTTCTAGATAATAAGTAAGTGGTCTTCTTAAACATTTCACTACTAGGTTTAATACTTTCATCTTGGCTCGGGGTAGTGTGTATAGTTTCTGGAGTGAGACAAACCTAGGTTCAAGGTCTATCCCTATTCCTCTAGTTCCCAGGAGTGAACTTTAACTTCTATAGATTTTAGCTTCCTTATTCAAACAATAAAAACAGTGAGAACAAATGAGTAGCCAAATTAAGAGAAAAGAGATTTGGAAAAATCCCCACAGTCCTCAACATGGTAGATTGCATTTTTCAAAGAAATTCTAAAATTTTCTTTTTCCATATACTTTTATAGAACTTCCCACTCTGCCACCAAAATGTGGAATCTATTTCTCCTCTTCTTGAATCTGAGTGGGCTTGTGACTCACTTGTAATCCATAGAATGTGATAGAATTGATGTTGTAAAACTCTTGAGGTGTCTTGTAAGACCTCTGAGGTCCCAGCCAACACATAACATCAACTGCCAGATACCTGAGTAAAGATGCCTCCAGATTATTCAAGCCCCATCTGTTGATTGATCCATACTAAAAGTCCACATGCTGTGTAAAGACAAGTCATTATCTCTATGCTACATCTGATTCTTAAACCACATGTGCATAATAAAATTGTTAGAAAAGATGATCAGTTTGTGGAAGAGTATGATCACTTCAAACATTTTCTCTATTGTAATAACTAAAATAGCAAATGTGAAGGTTATGAAATTTCATGAATTGTGGGAAATATGAGGGAATTATGGGAGGAAGGTCCTGGTCTTTTGGTTTCCCTCTGTGTGCACAAGGTCATCCTGCTAGGATTCTTGGATGCCTCATTAGCCCCTCTCTCTATGCTCCTATTTACACATCAACCTCACCTGTATGGACATCTTGGAGGTTCACAGATAGAAAGGACTGGTTGTCACCTGGGGTCTCCACTTGTCTGAAATGTTTTTTTTTCCTCTTTGTCTCCTTTGCTTGTCCCTTCTCAGTTTCCTGATTTCTGAACATCAGTCAACTTCAGGGCTCATCTATTCTTTTTCTACACTTACACCTTTGTGGTTTCACCTTGTACTGGTGCTTAAAATATCATATAAATGCTAACAACCAACATTTTTTTTTAAAGACAGGGGCTGGCAGAAAAGAGATTTTGAGGATAAATTTTAGTAAGGTGGTTCTTTGCAGAGGTGTGATAGTTAAAGGAACCAATACAAGATGTGGTGGCAGCATTACCCCTGAGGCTAGAGGGGCACAGGGAGCAAGCAGGAGAGCCAGAGGCTGAGGGGTGGTGTTGATATGTGATTAAAGTAGCTCCTGGTAGGTGTTGTGGCCAGAGGAGATAAAACGAGAGAATGGGTAAAGAAATATCCTGGTGTCTCTCCTTTCTCCCTATGATTGCTATTTTCTTCACTGCAGAATTTAACCAAAAGCCTTGTGTTCTGCTTACCTCCTATTCACTCCATTGGTGAGAGTGAGATTTCCTGCCCTAAATGGATGAACACATGACACCTGACACTGGACAGGTGAGATTTACAGCAGTTTGAGATGGATGAGATGGATGAACACATGACACCTGACACTGGACAGGTGAGATTTACAGCAGTTTACGACTCATGTATATTTACAGCATGGGGGAGGAAGATAGTACTGGGAAGCAGGGCCACTCAGGGGTTATACTAGGAAATAGAGTGAATAAACAGGGTTTATGGGAGGTAGGCTTTGTAGTAATAACTAGGTGGTAACCCCTAATTCCCTTGGGAAGATATGATTGCCTTGTTTGAATAGTTCTGAGGGCAGGCAGGAAAACTAAGTCAGGTTGAGGACTGGGTTAAACGCAGTTGGTCTTGTTGGTAGAACTCTCTGAGAGGGGAGCATCATTGATGGTACAGCAGCATGGGCTGTCACCCCAATAGTAGGTCCCACTCAAGTGAGTTTTATTACTACTCAGAGAGAAGGGGTTTTCAAATAGTAAATAATATTAATGCTAATATAAATCTGATACTAATGTTAATAAAAATATTTATTCATTTTTCAGCAAATTTACTAGGCATCTAGTAAATAGATGACTATGCTAGACATCTAGACTATGCTAGGCACTGCCCTGTGAATAAAACAAGATCCATGCCCTTGTGGAACTTATATTCAGTGCGTGTTGTGGGGGCTGAGAACAGAGACAAATTATGAGCAAGAAGTCATTATAATTAAATGCACTATTCAGTATGTTATATAGTGTAGTATAAATATCAGTGAATGGCTACAAGATGAAACAATACAAAGCAGAGTAGAGCAGGTGGTATGAGTGTGGGAGGCAGTGGGAGCAAATTCTAAATAGGTGGGTCACTGAGCCTTTGTTATGTGATAAGGGTCATACTTCTCTTACATTACTTAATTCCAAGGAAAATGTCCTCATTTAAAAATAGGAAACTGATGCTCAAGGGGTTGTAACTTGGAACAGGTGGCACAGCCTTGCACCTAAAGCCCATCTCCATATGATACCTTTAGTGAGTTTTGCTTTTATGTAATACTAAACAAACAAACAAGCATGGCTACCATTTAATGGGTCTAACATAAAAAAATCCTATGAGTTAGATCCTGTTATTCTATTTTGCTGATAAGAAACTAAGTCTCAGAACAGTATTTTCCCACAGTCTTTCCCAAGGTCACACCAGTCCTGTAGATGCCTCTCACAGCTATCCAACTCCTTCTCATTTTACCACTGCTCCCTTGGCTTTTCCAAGAGTCTTCTCCCTTCCATCTCTCCTCCACAGAATTCCACCGGCTTTTTGAAAAGAAAATTTGTCCACGTCACACCTCTGCTGAGCAGGATGTCACTCAAAAGGCTTCCCTCAAGCCTTATGGTCTTCAGTGACCTGGACCAGGCTAATTTCCTGGCTGCTTCTCTGGCCCTAGAAGCACACTTTCTTCCTGCCTTAAGGAACTATGTATAGTTCCTCAAAGTATTGTTATGCTGCTTCAGGTCTTTGTAACTTCACATGTACTGCTGCCTCTGTCTAAATTTCTCTTCTACTTTGTTGTATTGAGTGCTGCTTACTCTTTGAATTCTTGCTCTTCCTTTCAACTTCATCTGATGCCTACTTTCTGAGACTCATCTGAATGGCACTGTTGGGTGCTTACGCAGTCTGTGGTTTATGTCCTATTTTTTGTCATGCTCTTAGGGCTGTTGACTTGTCTGCCTTCCCCTCTGGATTAAGAGTTCTTGGAAGGTAGATAACAGTGTGTACTAGGACCTAAGATGGTGTGCACTCCAGTATGCAGGCTTAATAAGTGGTTTTATTAGAGATGGTGTGAACACAAAGCAGTACTACACTAGACAAAAGAGCACCTTCTTTTCTTGCCTTGGAACCCTTTCGGGCAAATCCCTGTAAATTGTCTTTATGCTTTACTGTCTTATTCAGACACTTGGCTGCAATCCATCAGAAACTTTTCATCCATTAAATATAATTATATGCTTTGTTAGAATAGCCAGATGTTAAGCACAGTGCAAAGCAGATGGCATTTCATCCGATGGAAAGGTTATAAACCTATTTACATTGGCAATCAACCACAAGTATTTAAAAGATGGGTGAAATGGACAGGCCTCTTTGTTGGTAAACTCTGGAATTATGGTTCCTCTCAGGAGAAGGGCACTGGTGAGTCGGGACTGGGGTGAACTGGATTCCTGAAGGGTAGTAGTGACCTGGCAAATTGCATTACCTGCTTGAGATATGTTTTTGGTGATACATGAAAGTTGTTATCCCAGGAAAGCCATCCGAATGTTCCAGATTTTTCAAGGATTTAGACAGAACATGTTTTAAATGAGATTCCCCCTCTGTCTCAGATGGGGTGCTAGCATTCACCCAGGCATCCAGATTGGAAATATGGAAGTCAATTAGTCATCTGGTTCTGACCATTTTATTACCCAAATATTTCTTAAATATTCTTATTTCCATGCCTGTTACTACTGCCCAAGTACACATACCTTTATCACCTCTTGGCTAAACTTCCTCCAGAAGACTTTGTAATTATTATCCTCTAATTGCAGGCCTTCACTTTCTATTCAATGGCTAACAAGATCTATCATCTATCTATCTATGTATCATCTATCATCCATCTATCTATCTATCTATCTATCTATCTATCTATCTATCTATCTATCATCTATCTATCTAACCATGTTCTTCTTCTGTTTAGAGCCTTCCAGTGGTTCCCTAACATCCACTGGATTAAGTCCTTTGGTATGGTACACATCATTGTCATCTGCTGCCTGTCCAGTCTCTTGACCTACAAATTCTGGCCTGGAAATGTTAAGATTCTACCAAACTGAATTACTTGTAGATGCTTATAGTCATTCTCTTGTTTCTAAACTGCATTTCATTATTTGTGTTGATTCCACTAGGAATTCCCTTTTCACTGTCCCCAACCCCCAAATAGTTCCATTTACTTAAATATATATTGAATACAGATATATTCAATTGAGGTGAAATAATTGAGGTGAAATTTGTGTCTGGCTTCTTTCATAATGATTTTGAGATTTATCTATGTTGTAGCATATACAAGTACTTTATTCCTTTTTATGGCTGAGTAACATTCCATTGTATGTATACACAACAATTTGTCTTTGGTTATAGGCATCCTAGTGGAATATTATTTGGTTTGCATTTGTTTAAAGACTAATAATATTGAAGGTCTTCATGTGCTTGTTGACCATTTGCATATCTTCTTTTTTTTTTAAAGATTTTATTTATTTATTTGAGAGAGAGAGAGAGAGCATAAGTGTGGGGCAGGGACAGAGGGAGAGGGAGAAGCAGACTCCCCTGAGCCAGAAGCTGGACATGGGGCTCAATCCCAGGACCCTGAGATCATGACCTGAGCTGAAGGCAGACACTTAACCAACTGTGCCACCCAAGCATCCCTGCATATCTTCTTTTGATAAATATCTATGCAAGGGTTTTTTTGCCCATTTTTTTCTTAAATTTGGTTGTCCTTTTGTTTTTGAGTTGTAGATTTCTTTACATCTTTTGGATTACCAGACACTAAGTAGATATATCATTTTCAAATATTTTCTCCCACTGTGTAGATTGTATTTTCACTTACTTAATAATTTTCTTTGATGCAAAAAGTTTTAAATTGTGATGAAGTCCTATTTATATACATTGTTTCTTTTGTTACTCAAGCTTTTGGGGTCATATTTAAGAATCCACCAAAAAAATCAAAGGTGATGTCATTAAGATTTACTCCTATGTTTTCTTCTAAGTGTTTTATAGTTTTAGAACTTATATATAAGTTTTTGATCCATTTTGTGTATGGCATAAACTATGCTTCATTGTTTTGCATCTGGATATCCAGTTGTTCTAGCATCATTTGTTGAAGAAACTATTCTCTCCTCATGGAATGATCTTGGCACACTTGTTTAAAAAAGTCAATTAACCATAGGTATGTGCTTTTGTTTCTAGACCCTTAATTCTTCTCCATTTGCCTGTCTGTCTTTCCTTATGTCAGAACTGCACTATTTTAATTACTATAGTTTGTAGTAAGTTTTCAAATTGGGAAGTGTAAGTCTTACAACTTTTTTTTTTTTGAGGCCTACAACTTTATTCTTCTTTTCCCAAATTGTATTGACTATTCCAGAACCCTTGCAATTCCATATTAATTTGAGGATATACTTTTCCATTTCTATACAAAATACTGCTGGAATTTTGATAGTGATTGCACTGAATGTTTAGATTTATTTGGGTAGTATTCCTGGACTTTTCTTCATTGGGAAGCATTTGAACACTGATTCAATCTCTTTACTTGTTATAGATTTGTTCAGATTTTATAGTTCTCCTTGAGTCAGTAATTTTTGCATTTCTAGAAATCTGTCCACTTCACTTAGGTTATCTAAATATTATGATGCAGTAAGTCTGGAAATTAGATTCTCCTGTCACCAGGGTTAGCTATTGTTGATTGTTGAGGACCACAGTTATCCATTTGTTTAGTGACTTTTCCAAGCTATTTTGAGAAGACCATATTCCTTGTCATATGTAGTCATTGAAGTCTCTGTTCCATCATCTCAGCAGTCAATGATCTGACAAAAATTTCCATAAATGCCTTGATGCCATAACACAGGTATGTCCCTTCTTTTCTGCCCCTTCTCATAGATTGGCTTTCAGTTGAGGAACTCATTTAATGCTAAGGCTGGCCATTCATTTTTTTTAACTAACATATAATGTATTATTTGTTTCAGAGGTACAGGTCTGTGATTCATCAGTCTTACACAACTCACAGCACTCACCATAGCACATATCCTCCCCAATGTCCATCACCCAGCCCATCTCTTCCACCCCCCTCTACTCTAGTAATCTTCAATTTGTTTCCCGAGATTAAGAGTCTCTTATGGTTTGTCTCCTTCTCTGGTTTCATCTTGTTTCATTTTTCCCTCCCTTACCCTATGATCCTGTTTTGTTTCTCAAATTCCACATATCAGTGGGATCATATGATAATTGTTCTTCTCTGATTGACTTATTTTGCTTAGCATAATACTCTCTAGTTCCATCCACATCATTGCAAATGGCAAGATTTCATTTTTCTTGATGGCTGTATAATATTCCATTGTGTATATATATATATATATATATATATATATATACCACATCTTCTTTATCCATTCATCTGTTGATGGACATCTAGGCTCTTTCCATAGTTTGGCTATTGTGGACATTGCTGCTATAAACATTGGGGTGCACATGCCCCTTTGGATCACTACATTTGTATCTTTTTGGTAAATACCTCGTAGTGTAATTTCTGGGTTGTAGGGTAGGCCATTCATTTTTACCTTCTATTTATGTAGAGCATAAAGATCTGCTAGAGGCACAAGCTAGTGTCCTCTCAGGGATCTTCTGAGCATGCACCTGGCCCTGGGCATTTACACTGTATTGTGGACTCCCAACATACATGGTAGCACTTCAAAGGCCTTACTCCCCTAAGCATAATCCTCCTGATCCTCCTCCTTTTCTAGCTGTTAAGTTTGTCTGTTGCTTGTCCAATGCACCACCCCTTGCCTTAGATGATCATATGTAGCAGGCATTTTAAAGTGCTTTCCACAGATACTGCCTGGAAGGCCACTCCACCCCAAGGTAGTAAAACAAAGGGACACCTCTGTGCTAGTCCCTCAAGGAATCATCAGGCAGTTAAAATGCACAATCACAAATTTTGAGAAAAGGGTCTACATTGCCCCTCTAACACCAGCAAGTCACATTAGGAATGTGGGTCACCACACCTACTGTTAATGCTGAGCTGAGGAAGAAAGAATGGCAGGCAAATGAATAAAAATTCTACAATAATTTATTACCCAATTTTAGTAGCCATTTTCTTCATTAAACACTCTTTTTCTTACTGTAAGTCATTGACTAGGTTCCAGTATCCTAAAAAAAAAAAAAAAGTTGTTTCTTTCAGTTTTTGCCAGCTTGATCATTTCAGTGGAGAGACCAATTCCTGAATCACCATACACTACTATTGCTGTGACATCGCTCCTCATTAACTTTTAAAATCTACTAGGTGGGAGGGAGGCAAGATGGTGGAAGAGTAGGGGACCTTGTTTCATCTGGTCCCTTGAGTTTAGCTATATAACTATCAAAGTATTCTAAACACCTATGAATTCAGCTTGAGATGTAAGAAAAGAATTGCTAGAATTTTACAAATAGAAAAGCAACCACTTTTTGCAAGATAGGAGGTGCAGAGAAGTGAATCTGAGGGGATATATCAGAAGGTAAATGATGGGGAGATGGAGCCTCTGAAAGCCAGCTATTGGAAAGTGATATAGCCCTGGAGTGCAAAATCAGAACTTTTAGAAGTCTGCTCCAGTGAGAGATGTCCCTGCCTGAAAGGTGCTCAGGTGGTGAAATGGGACAGAATCCTAGGTGGGACAGTGTGGTATCAGGATCCCTAGGGACACAGAAGAATGGGGATGCCTGAGCCATCAGTGTTCCCAAGCATCAGAGTGGGGAAACCTGCTATGGTCAGTGAGCCTAGGAGTGGGCTTTCAGCTCGGTTTGCCATAAAGCATGAACTGCAACATGATCAGGAGCCACTCTCCCTGAGGGGATCCTACAAAGAGCAGAAACACAGAGACCCTTCACCTTTCCCCAGGAAGATCAGTGTGAGTGTGAACCAAAGGAGTCTGCAGACTTTGGCGCAAACCAAAGTGAAGATTGCTTTTCCCTGAGGGTTTACTGAAGAGATGGGGCCTCAGTTTTTCAACTCCAGGGCTGGAGGTCAAGTGGGGACATTTTTATTTTCATCCTGTGAAGCGTTGTGGAAAGCCTTCAGGGAACAAAAGCCACATACAAGAACCCAAAGCAGCTTACACTGAGCCCGGCCCCCTGGCAAGGGGCATTGCAACTCTGCCTAGGCAAAGACACCTGAAAATCAGTGCATCAGGCTCCTGCCCCAGAAGACCAGCTGTAACATCAAGGGAATACCAAGTTTACCAAGCACAAAGAACTGCAAAACTCCAGTGCTAGGGGAAAATAGTATAGAATTCAAATTTTTTTCTCATGATTCTTTTATCTTTCAGTTTAAAATTTACATTTTCTTTTTTTTCCTTTTCAACTAGTTTCCTATTTTAGCAACTCTTTGTTTTTAAGTCTTTTTTTAACTTCATTTTTATATTCACATTTTATACATATATTCTTCAATTTTGGCTTCCTTTTACAGCATTCAATTTTATTTTTGATTAGAGGCCAAAATACACCCAGGACCAAGTGGATCACCCTGTTTTGTCCACTTGGGAGATTATATTCTCTCTTTGTTCCCCCCCTTTTTTTCCTTTCCTTTTCTTTTTTTGGTTTCTGACTTCTTCGAATTTGTCTGGTGTGTATTTTGCTTGGGTCATGGTTGATATTTTTGATTTTGTTCTCTTGTTCATCCATTTTTCTCTGGGCAAAATGACTAGAAGGAGGAATTCACAACAAAGGAAAGAACCAGAGGTAATACTCTCTGCCACAGATCTAACTGGTATGGATATAGGTAAAATGTCAGAGCTGGAATTCAGGATAATGATTATAAAGTTACTACCTGGGCTTGAAAAAAAGCATAAAAGACACTACAGAATCTCTTAGTGAAGAACCAAAATCTAATCAGGCCAAAATTAAAAATGCTTTAACTGAGATGCAGTCTAAATTGATGCTCTACCAGCTAGAGTAAATGAGGCAGAAGAGTCAGTGACAAAGAAGACAAGATGATGGAAAGGAAGGAAGCTGAGGAAAAGAGAAAAACAGCTAGTAGACCATGAGGGGAGGAATTGAGAAATCAGAGATACTATAAAGCAGAACAATATTAGAATTATTGGGGTCCCAGAAGAAGAAGAAAGAGAGAGAGGGCTCAAAGGTATATTTGAGAAAATCATAGCTGAGAACTTCCCTAATCTGGGGAAAGAAATAGGCATTCAACTCCAAGAGGTAAAAATCCACCCCCCAAATCAATAACAATAGAACCACACTCCAATATATAACAGTGAAGGTTACAAATTTCAGAGATAAAGAGAAAATCTTGAAAGCAGCTAGAGGTAAGGATTCCTTAATCTACAATGGTAGAAACATTAGATGGCAGCAGATCTATCCACAGTGACCTGGCAGGTCAGAAAGGGCTGGCATGATATATTCAGGGTACTAAATGAAAAAAACATGCAGCCAAAGAATACTTTATCCTTCAAGGATGTCATTCAGAATGGAAAGAGAGATAAAGAGCTCCCAGGACAAACAGAAACTAAAAGAATTTGTTATCACTAAACCTGCCCTGCAAGAAATATTAAAGGAGATCCTGTGAGCAAATTGAGAGCCCAAAAGTAACATAGACCAGAAAAAAAGAGACAATCTATGGAAACAGGGCCTTTACATGTAATACAATGGCACTAAATTCATATCTGTCACTAGTTACTCTGAATTAAAATGGGCTAAATGCTCCAATCAAAAGACACAGGGTGTCAGATTGGATAAAAAAACAAGACCCATCCATATGCTGTCTACAAGAGACTCATTTTAGACGTAAAGACATCCCCAGATTGAAAGTGAGGGGGTGGGGAACTATTTATCATGCCAACGGACATCAAAAGAAAGCTGAGGTAGCAATTCTCATATCAGAAAAATTAGATTTTAAGCCAAAGACTGTAGTAAGGGATGAAGAGGGACACTATCTCATACTTAAGGAGTCTCTCCAACAAGAAGATCTAACAACTATAAATGTTATGCTCCTGGGAGCAGCAAATTATGTAAACCAATTAATAACCAAATTAAAGAAACACACTGATAATAATACAATAATAGTAGGAGACATCAACACCCCACTCACAGCAATAGACAGATCATCTAAGCAGAAGATTAACAAGGAAACAAGGGCTTTGAATGATGCACTGGACTAGATGGAATTCACAGATATATACAGAGCATTCCATCCTAAAGCAACAGAATACACATTTTTCTCGAGTGCACATAGGATATTCTCCAGAATAGATCACATACTGGGTCACAAATCAGGTCTCAACTGATACCAAAATATTGGGATTATTCCCTATATATTTTCAGACCACATTGCTTTGAAACTTGAATTCAATTACAAGAGGAAATTTGGAAGTAACTCAAACACTTGGAAGTTAAAGGGCATCCTACTAAAGAATGAATGGGTCAACCAGGAAATTAAAGAATTTTAAAAAATTCATAGAAACAAATGAAAATGAAAACACAACTGTTCAAAAGCTTTGGGATACAGCAAAGGTGGTCCTAAGGGGGAAGAACATAGCAATGCAAACCTTTCTCAAAAAATTAGAAAAATCTCAAACACAGAAGGCAACCTTACACCTAAAGCAGATGGAGAAAGAACAGCAAATAAAGTCCAAACCAAGCAGAAGAAGAGAAATAATAAAGATTAGAGCAGAAATCAATGAAATAGAAACCAAAAGAACAGTAGAAAAGATCAATGAAACTAGAAGCTCCTTTTTTGAAAGAGTTAATAAGATTAATAAACCCCTAACCAGATTTATCAAAAAGAAAAGAGAAAGGACCCAAATTAATAAAACCATGAATGAAAGAGGAGAGATCTCGACCAACACCAAGGAAACACAGACAATGTTAAGAACATATTATGAGGGGTGACTGGGTGGCTCAGTCATTAAGCATCTGCCTTTGGCTCAGGTCACAATCCCAGCGTCCTGGGATCGAGCCCCGCATCTGGATCCCTGCACTGCGGGAAGCCTGATTCTCCCTCCCCAACTCCTCCTGTTTGTGTTCCCTCTCTCGCTGTGTCTCTCTCTGTCAAATAAATAAAGAAAATCTTAAAAAAATAGAAATCTGGGTTTAAAAAAAAGAACATTTTATGAACAACTATATGCCAACAAATTAGGCAATCTGGAAGAAACTGACACATTCCTGGGAACATATAAACTACCAAAACTGAAACAGGAAGAAATAGAAAACCTGAACAGACCCATAACCAGCAAGAAAATTGAAGCAGTTATCAAAATTCTCCCAACAAACAAGAGCCCAGGGCCAGATGGCTTCCCAGGGGAATTCTACCAAACATTTAAAGAAGAAATCATACCTATTCTACTGAAGCTGTTTCAAAAAATAGAAACAGAAGGAAAACTTCCAAACTCATTCTATGAGGCCAGCATTACCTTGATCCCAAAACCAGAAAAAGACCCCACCAAAAAGAATTATAGGCCAATATCCCTGATGAACATGGATATTCTCACCAAGATACTCTCCAGTATTCTCACCAAGATACTAGCCAATAAGATTCAACAGTACATTAAAAGATTATTCACCATGACTAAGTGGGATTTATTCCTGGGCTGCAAAGGTGGTTCAACATTTGCAAATGAATCAACCTGATACATCACAGTAATCAAAGAAAGGACAAGAATCATATGACCCTCTCAACTGATGCAGAAAAAGCATTTGACAAAATACAGCATCCTTTTTTGATTAAGACTCTCCACAGTGTAGGGATAGAGGGAACATACCTCAATATCATAAAAGCCTTATACAAAAAACCCACAGTGAATATCATTCTCAATGGGGAAAAGCTGAGAGCTTTTTCCCTAGGGTCATGAACATGATAGGGATGCCCACTCTCACTACTGTTGTTCAACATAGTACTAGAAGTCCTAGCCTCAGGATTCAGACATAAAAAGAAATAAAAGACATTCAAATTGGAAAAGAAGAAGTCAAACTCTCACTCTTCACAGATGACATGATAATTTATGTGAAAAACCCAAAAGGTTCCATCCTAAAATTACTAGAACTCATACAGCAATTCAGCAACATGGCAGGATATCAATGCACAGATTAACAAGTCAGAAAATGCCAGATGTTGGTGAGGATGCAGAGAAAGGGGAACCCTCCTACAATGTTGGTGGGAATACAAGCTGGTGCATCCACTCTGGAAAACAGTATGGAGGTTCCTCAAAAAGTTGAAAATAGAGCTACCCTACGACCCAGGAATTGCACTACTGGGTATTTACCACAAAGATACAAATGTAGTGATCTGAAGGGGCACCCGCACCCCAATGTTTATAGCAGCAATAGCCATAATAGCCAAACTATAGAAAGAGCTGAGATGTCCATTGACAGATGAATGGATAAAGAAGATATATATATATATATAGATATATATATATATATATCTCCATAAAAAAAATGAAATCTTGCCATTTGTAATGATGTGGATGGAACTGGAGGGGATTATGCTAAGTGAAATAAGTCAATCAGAGAAAGATCTCACTGATATGCAAAATTTAAGAAACAAGGCAGAAGATCATAGAGGAAGAGTGGAAAAAATGAAACAAGACAAAACCAGAGAGGGAGACAAACCATAAGAGACTCTTAATCTTAGGAAACAAACTGAGGGTTGCTGGAGGGGTGGGGTTGGAGGGATGCAGTAATTGGGTGATGGACATTGGGGAGGGTATGTGTTGTAATGAGCACTGGGTATTATATAAGACTGATGAATCACATTACAATATGTGCTTTCCTTAATACCCATCACTGGGCTACCCCATACCCCCACACCCCTCCCCTCTGAAACCCTCAGATTGTTTCCTGGGTGTTATACACAAATAATGAATCATGGAATACTACATCAAAAACTAATGATGTAGTGTATGGTGACTAACACAACATAATAAAGAAAATAGGCAAAAAAATAAAAATAAAATAAAATAAATAAATGCCTATCGATGCCTTGATGTGTGCCAGGAAAAAAAGAAGACTGATAAATCATAGACCTGTACCCTTGTAACAAAAAATACATTACATGTTAATTAAAAAATAAAATAAAAAAACATGAAAAAAAGAAAAAATCAATGCAGAGAAACCAATTGCATTTCTATACACTAACAGTGAGACAAAAGAAAGAAAAATTAAGGAATCAATCCCATTTATAATTGCACCAAAAACCATAAGATACCTAGAAATAAACCTAACCAAAGAGGTAAAGGATTTATACTCTAAAAAATACAGAACACTTATGAAAGAAATTGAGGAAAATGCAAAGAAATGGAAAAAACATTTCATGCATAGATTGGAAGAATAAATATTGTTACAATGTCTATGCTGCTCAGAGCAATCTACACATTCAATGCAATCCCTATCAAAAGACCATCGACATTTTTCACAGAGCTGTAACAAATAATTTTAAAATTTGTATAGAACCAGAAAAGACCTCAAATCACCAAGGGAATGTTGAAAAAGAAAACCAAAGCTGGGGGCATCACAATGCCTGACTTCAAGCTATATTACAAAGCCGTGATCATCAATACAGCATGGTATTGGCACAAAAACAGACACATAGATTAATGGAACAGAATAGAGACCCCAGAAATGGACCCTCAACTCTATGGTCAACTAATCTTTGACAAATCAGGAAAGAATATCCAATGGAAAAAAGACAGTCTCTTCAATAAATGGTACTGGGAAAATTGTACAGCCACATCCAGAAGAATGAATCTGTACCATTTTCTTATACCATACACAAAAATAGACTCAAAATGGATGAAAGACCTAAATGTGAGATAGGAATCCATCAAAATCCTAGAGGAGAACACAGACAGTAACCTCTATGACCTTGGCCACAGCAACTTCTGGTTAGACACGTCTCCAAAGGCAAGGGAAACAAAGGCAAAAATTAACTATTGGGACTTCATCAAGATAAAAAGCTTCTGCACAGCAAAGGAGAGTCAACAAAACTAAGAGGCAACCCATGGAATGGGAGAAGATATTTGCAAATGACATTACAGATAAAGGGCTGATATCCAAGATCTATAAAGAACTTCTCAAACTCAACACTCAAAAAACAAATAACCCAGTCAAAAAATGGACAGAAGACATGAACGGACACTTCTCCAAAGAAGACATACAAATGGCTAACAGACACATGAAAATATGCTCAACATCATTAGCCACCAGGGAAATACAAATCAATACCACAATGAGATACCACCTTACACCAGTTAGAATGGCAAAAATTAACAAAACAGGAAACAAATGTTGGCAAGGATGTGGAAGAAAGGGAAACCTTCTTACACTGTGGGTGAGAATGCAAGCTGGTACAGCCACTCTGGAAAACAGTATGGAAGTTCCTCAAGAAGTTGAAAACAGAACTACCCTATGACCCAGCAATTGCATTACTAGGTATTTACCCCAAAGATACAGATGTAGTAAAAAGAAGGGGCACCTGCACCCCAATGTTCATAGCAACAATGTCTACAATAACCAAACTGTGGAAAGAGCTGAAATGTCCATGGATAGATGAATGGATAAAGAAGATGTGGTATATATACACAATGGAATGTCACTCAGCCATCAGAAAGGATGAATACGTACCATTTATATTGACATGGATGGAACTGGAGGGTATTATGCTGAGGGAAATAAGTCAAGCAGAGAAAGTCAATTATCATATGGTTTCACTCATATGTGGAATATAAGAAACAGAGCAGAGGACCATAAGGGAAGGGAGGGAAAGCTGAATGGGAAGTCATTCAGAGAGGGAGAAAAACCTTGAGAGACTCTTAACTAGAGGAAACAAACTGAGGGTTGATATAGGGGAGGTGGGTGGAGGGATAGGGTAATTGGGTGATGGGCACTAAGGAGGGCACATGATGTGATGAGCACTGGAATTTATACACAACTGATGAATTATTGAGCACTACATCTGAAACTAATGATGTACTATATGTTGGCTAATTGAATTCAAATAAAAAAAAATCTACTAGGTGATTTTTTCCTCTATAAAACTTTCTCCAATTCTCCTGACAGTGAATTTTCTTTTTTTCCCAATACTACTTATATTTGTTAATATGTTTTTATTATTGCACTGATCATATTGTGTTATTATTTGTTGTCATGTTTCTTTCTTAGATTGGAAGCTTCTTGAGAACAGGGGTGAACTTTCACAAGGGCAATTGGCACTTAGAAAAGAGATGGTTCCTGAGCAGTGCCTGGCACATACCAGTGGCTCAATAAATACATACTTGATTGAATTGTTACCAATGTCCTAGTTCATGGGGAAGCATATAAACAAAGAATTTTTAAAATAAAATCATTCAATTCAAAATAGCACAGTGCTCAAAAACACATTGGAAATATCACAATGAAGATGCTTTGCTCATTTTTTGAGAGGAAATTATTTCTTTCCTCACAGTTATTTGTCTCTTTTGTGTTATAAATGATTCTGAGAGGGGGTTCATTTTATTTCCACATAAAGAAGCTGGGTAGAGAGAAGGCACTATAAGCCAGACTAGCACATAGGGGAAACTCTCATAATCTAGCCTATTCTATCCCATGTGGATGATAGTCTGGCTTCAGTGAGAAGCCATAACAGATTTTCTTCTTCCTTTCCCTTTCTCTTCCTCTGGTCATTCTCCTCCTCCAACCCTCAAAATTTAGTCATTAAAATTTTGTGGATTTGCTATGTGGTTTTCTAATTTTTTACCCTACATAATTCTCATAGGAGCATGATAAGTACACATAGTATCTTGGACAGCCTTTTGGTAGCCATGTCCTACATTTAGTGTAGAGGCCACTCACACATGGTGTCTAAATGAATGAGTGTGTTAAGGAGGAAGGTGGATGGTAGGTAGCATTTCAGCCTTTCTCTGGGTGAAATTCACCACTATTTCCTTTGTATACATATCTATACTGAATGTGTCTGTAACCATTGGACAAACTTAGTCTACATGGCTTATCTTCCTACAAAACTAAGAGCTCCTCAACTGAGATCAATAACCATGTATTATTGATTTTTATGTTTCTAGGGATAAAAAAAATTCATCCAAAAATATTTATGAATGGATGAATAGATATATTAGCATAACAAATTCTGGAATGATTTATATCAGGCAGAGAAATCTGGACTGGAAAAAGCTAGAAATAAAGGACATTGAGGTTTTTGAGTAGGAAGAGATTGCAATTCTATTCTGCAGCAAAAGTTATCCTCATCACTCACTTGTCTCTTGGGAGGTCATAATACAAGTGGGCTAAACACTCACAATATGTTTTGAATGGAACTGTGTATTTTCACCAAAAATCTGTGGAATTTCACCAAAAGCCTGAATTGGAGAAATGATTCATTTTCTTCCTTTTCTGCCAGAAAACATTATAAATATACAAGACTCAGAGGTGTTTTCTCTCTCCCTTTAGTGGAATATTGCAGTGGCTTGCAAGCTACCTACTTGATTCCAGTTACACTAAGGGAGTTACTAAATGCCAATAAACATAGCTTTACTTACTTGCCAAATGTGAGGCCTTGATATGCTCTTTGTCAAGATTGTTTGCAACCAGTTTGAACATACTATGTGGAGGTACACATCAGTCATCATGAGCTAACTCTTTTTTACTCTTGAAAGTATTTTAATTTAGGATGGCTTAGTCATCACTTTTAATAATCACCTCACATTATTTTAGAGTGAGAAAATAATTGGAAGATTGGAGACAATTTTGTTGCTATATATTTAAAAGCACATCAGATTGCAATTGCTGTGAGCTGCTACCTCTTGCTCTCTGCCCTGATACTCAGGGAGCCCCCTTTGTCTCACACCTGGAGGGAAATTCTCTCTATAATGCACTCTGTGACTTTAGGCTTCTTTGCTTCTGTTCTGCTTGATTCTTTCAGAGATTCTGAAGAGTTCCTTTGTGACCATCTGTACTTGATGCTGTATGAAAAGGAAAGAAACTAATGTTTTTTGCACAATTTCTATGAAACCTATACTGAAAATATCATTTAGTTCTTATTAAAAAGGCTGTGAGGTAGATGCTATGATCTTTTCTCCACAAAAGGAAGAATCCAGATCAGAGAAATTAGAACATACCTTTCAAGTATTTTTGTTATTCTTCACCACCCCCACCCACCATGCACCCATTCTCTGCCCTTCCCCGCCTTGCTCTGTGTCCTAGGAGGCTGGCCACTGTGGACCAAGTCAACTTGGCTCAGACATCTGCCAGTTTCCAGTTGGCATGGTTAATGGGAGGCACAACAGAAGACCAGAGGATGGAAGTAGAGTTTGAGGTATTTATTCAACCTGCTTTCTTACTGTCAGCTGTGCTTCTGGCAGTGGCTTCTCGTCTTTATAACTTCACCACCTGTCAGTCAGCTCCTCTTGGTCACTTGGGCTCAAAGGACCCTAATAATAGTAATTCCTCTCCTGCTCCTTCATATTTCAAGTGGTAATGACTTCCACATGTTGGTAGTCTCTGACTACCTCACCATCCTTGGGTTTCCTTATCTTAGCCCACATTCTATAAATTAAATTGTATTAAAGTATTTGAGCCATGTGGGATGGAGTCTGTTTTCTTTTGTAACCATTAACTATACTCCCAGTACCTCAGCTAGTAAATATTGCATTGGAATACTGGAGACCCTGGTCTTTCTGTTTTCTAAGACTGTTCTCTCCACTAGTGTGTGTCCTCTCATTCTTTAATCTTTATTTGAAGTGATTACAAGAGCCTCTCTGAAGGAAGACACTAAGGCCACTGAACCCTGACTTTGTCTCTTACCACAAACAGAGCTGCTAGTCACTAATACAGGACAAATTAAGAAGCAGATATAGTATCTAACCAGAAACAGTTGAAAATTCAGTTGGGGAAACAAGAATAACATGAATGAAACAGAAAGAAGAAACATGAGTGATTACACAACATTGGTTTGTGTTGCATTTCATTAAATTTTGTATCAGATCCATGGCTGCCACCATACTGTCAGAAATCAGTTTAGTTGCTTTGTCTTTGGAGCATTTTTCCATTCAGCTTTGGCATTTCAAGAGCCAATGTTGCTCACAAGACATTCCTCTAAGTTACAGTTATAAAACAAGTGTGTGTTTTGAGATTTTCTGCATAAATGGTCATATCATCCTGCAAACAAAGAATTTTATTTCTTCCTTCCCAATCCTTTCTCCTTAATCTACTGATGATCATAGTTTTTCTTACTTAGCCTGCTGATATGATGGGTTGCTTTATTATTATTTTTGAATGTTGATCCATCCTTCCATACCTAGAATAAGTCTCAGTTGTGTTTTAACAAACTGTGTGTGTTTAAACAAAATAATTTTGTTTAAACTTTGTTAGATTTAATTTGGTAATATTTTGTTGATGATTTTTGCAAGTATGTTCATAAGAATTTTATATAAATGGAAATTCTATATAAACACACATATTTTGGAAGAAGGGTCTGCCTTCTTTTACTTCGCATAATTATTTTGAGACTCAAGTATGTTGTTGCTGTATTAGCAGTTTATTCATCTTTATTATATGTTTTAAACAGATAAATTACTTCTCAAAGAGACTTAATATCTAAGGAAAGTAGTTTTTTTTTCTTTTTTGTCCATGCATTTAACATTTTTATTGTTCTTCATTCCTTCTTGGACGTACATGGAGATCCATTTGCCTTCTGTTTAAAGGACTTCCTTAAGTGCAGGTCTGATGAAAATACTTCTTCAGGTTTTGTACATCTGAAAAATTCTTTATTTGTGAAAGAGTATATTTTATTGAGTATAGAATTCTTGGTTAACTTTTTTTCTACTAGTGTTTTAGAGATGTTACTTTACTATCTTCTGGAATGTATATTTCCAATGAGAAGTGTGTTATCATTCTCATATTTATTCTTCTGTACATAATGTGTCTTATTTCTGGTTGCCTTTAAGACATTTATTTATTTTCTACTGGTTTTAATAAATTTGATTATGTGTGTTGCTATAGTTTTCTTCATGTTCTTGGGTTTGGGTTCACTGAATTTCTTGAATTTATGAAATTATGATTTTTGTCAATTTGGAAAAATTTCAACCATTCTTTCTTTAAATATTTTCCTTCTTTTTCCCCCCAGAAATTCCAACTGTACACTTTTTATGTATTTGAAATTGTCTCATAATTTCTCATGAAAAGTTTATTTTCAGTACCTTTACTCTCAGTGTTCCACTTTGGGTAGTTTGTATTTCTTTAAGATCAGTATTCTTTTCTTCTAAAATGCTAATGTGCCTTTAACTTCATCCAGTGTATTTTAAATTTTAGACATTGTATTTTCATTCCCAGAAATTTGATTTTGATTGTTTTTATATTTTTCAGATCTTTATATATTTAAGCATTTATCTTCTTGAGCATATAGAATATAGTTATATAACTGGTTTGTTATCATTGTCTAATTTTATCATCTAATTTCCACATCTATTTCTATTGATTGATTTTTCTCATTATGGGTCATATTTTCTTGCTTCTTTGCATGTCTGGTAATTTTTATTGGTTTACAGACATTGTGAATTTTACTTCATTAGTTGCTGGATACTTTTGTCTTCATGTAAATGTTATTGAGCTTTGTTCTGAGATGCAGTTATGCAAACTGGAACGATGTTGATCCTTTCAAGGCTCACTTTGGAGCTTTGCAATTCAGAGTCAGAGTAACCTTGGGTTTTAGGGATAATTTTGTATCACGTCTGAAATAATACCCATCTGAATACTCTACATGATGGTTCATGACTTATGAGGTTTTTTTTTTCTCTCTCTAGCTGTTAGTTTTTCCAGTTTCTGGCCGATATGAACCCTGGGGATTGCTCCCCAGATCTTTTATGGTACTTACTTAACATGGCCTTGGGTAGTTTCCTTACATGTATGTGCTGATCAGTATTTAGCTGGATATTCAAAAGGTGCCATCTGCAGATCTCCAGAGCTCTTTCTCTATGCTAAAAATTATAGATAACATGCCTCTCCAGACTTTCAAATATTTCCTCAACTGCCAGTATCTTCTGGATTCCTGCTAGTACTTACCTTTATTTCCCCCTCTCTCAGAGGAACCTGATATCTAATCTCTGAAAACCATTGTTTCTTTTATTTATGGACTATTTCTTGTTTTGCTAAAAATGAAACTGTTTTACTCATTTTTTTACTCTTTTTAATGTTTTCATTAAATGTTTTTATATAAGGATGGTGTCAAAATGCTTACACTCTGCAATTTTTAACTGTAATCATCACAAAAGGATTAGAATGGCAAAATAATTAGGTTATTATTAGTTTTGGATGACAGGACTTGGGTGGCCAAAACTGTGAGTGGGAAACCCATTAGAAAGCTAAAAGGGGATTCTGAAAAAGAGATGTTAAGTTCCTGAACTAGGATAGAGAGATTGGCTAGAGAGCTAGATTGGAGAGAATACAATGATGCAGGTCTTTTTGGACTCCGTGACTAGGAGTATGAGATGAGGGACTGAAAAAAATGATTAATGGATTGAACAACTGTGTTGATAGTAGTATACTAGGTCTCCCCATTACAGTCTCAGCTAATAATCATACAATTTTATGTTTATATATTCTTGTTCTAAGTTTTAAAATTAAAGGTAATGCATCCACATGGTGTTAAAATGGATTTTTTAGTTCTTATAATATAAATAAACTTACGTTCTCGAGTGCTCCTGATTTTTATTCCCTAATTATCCAGGGACAATAATTTTAAATATATTAGTCTGGAGATCTTCTGACGATTACTTACACATTATATAAGTAATATGTTCATATGGCTATTTAAATTATTTTTAATAAAGTCCATTAATTTTCTGTTATGATGAACAGTGATTTTACTCATGCCCTTCTCACTCTTCCCACCCACATTTTCTTGCTTATTTTCTCCAATTTTAATTAGGTCATTCTTAGTTTCTCCACTGGCCACCTCTGAAGCTTCAAGCTACATCCTCTTACATCTAATTCTTCCCACCAATAGTACAGTGTTTCTTGGCTCATTAATTTCTAAGAAAATGTTGATAATATTTTCAGTTTTATTTCTAACATTAGTTTAGGTCCTATGCTTTTTCCAAGAATGTGGATATAATATGATGGCTTATTATTATTTTATTATTCTGATTTATGAGAACATTGAATGCATAGGCATTCCATGTGGTATCCTCCAGTGCATCTAATTGAGTGGAGTTTCTTTTTTACTTTTTTAAGCCCATCATCTGTCATTAGTATATTACCAAGTTTATCAGATTCTAATGAACTTTAGTTTTTTTTATCATTCCACTATCTTTCTACCATAAACTTCCATATTCTTACTCTAATTTACATTCTTACTCTAATTTACATTCTTACTCTAATTTACATTATTCCTGAGCCTGCTTCATAGCTGCCTTCCTTTAACTTCCTTTAGTAGCTCTTCTGTGTTAAATCCATTCTTTCATGGATTACATATGCTTCTAATGAATTATGTAGTCTCTTGTTTTGCTGGAGTACTTCCTCAAGTAACTTTCCAATCAAGAATAGGAGAAGAATAAAATTTCTGAATTTTTGAATGTAGGCATGTGCTGTATTCACTCAGTATGCTATACTAATTATTTAGCTAAGTGTAGAAAGCTATAATGAAAATTATTTTTACTCTATCATTAAAATCACTACTCTTTTATATTACAGCATTCAGTATTTCTGATAATAAGTCTGATGCCAGTAGGATTTTTTCCTTGATAGGATTTTTTTTTTCTTCTTTCAGGGGCTTTATTCATTGTATTTGGGAAATTTATAATGATATGTCCAAATAAAAAAAATAAATAATTCTTTTCTGGGAACTCTACAAATAAACTATTTCACATGAAGTCTCAGGATCTTATTCAGCTCTGTTAATGAGATGTTGGAATTCCTGGGTTGGTTGTCTTGTTCTCATATTTGCTTTTTTTCTTTTTACAAAAGTAGATTTTTTTTTTTACTTTAAAAATTATTTTTAACATCTAGCAATCATACTTACAATCTTTTAGTTCTCTGATCATTCATTTTTTTTTCTTTTTTTGCATTTTTTTAATTCTTATGTTAATCCCCATACATTACATCATTAGTTTTAG
>NC_138371.1:98667023-98698226 GCF_054177405.1 Leptonychotes weddellii | reverse complement strand
GTTGAATACTTTTCCTTTAGAGCACTTAAGATATAAATCATTGCTATTTTGAATCTTGTTTCTCATATTTTCTTTTTTTTTTTTTTTAAAGATTTTATTTATTTATTTGAGAGAGAGAATGAGAGACAG
The DNA here is from genome assembly GCF_054177405.1 of Leptonychotes weddellii. NCBI lineage: Eukaryota > Metazoa > Chordata > Mammalia > Carnivora > Phocidae > Leptonychotes > Leptonychotes weddellii. The sequence continues at coordinate 98,698,097 of NC_138371.1, read as the reverse complement.
CACAAGAGGGAAGAGGGTCAGAGGGAGAAGCAGACCCCCCGCTGAGCAGGGAGCCCAATGTGGGACTCGATCCCGGGTCTCCAGGATCATGACCTGAGCTGAAGGCAGTCGCTTAACTAACTGAGCCACCCAGGCGCCCTTGTTTCTCATATTTTCAAAATCAGTATCATATATAAGTCAGGTTGTGTTAGTTGCTTAATCTCCTAACATTGTATTTTTCCCCCTTTCTTGTTATAATGACTCATAATTTCTTATTGTAAGTTGCAAATCTTTGTATAGTTCAATAGAGACAGATAAATAATTTTTTATCTGGAAATTGGCATGTTTTTCCTTATATTAAGCCTTTAGTATGGGGGTTGAGTATATCTATTCAGGAGTTGATCTGGGTTGGGATTTGCTGTTACTATGCTTAAATCAGTGTACTACAACCTAGAACCTCCTTTAGCATTCTCTTGTGTGGGGGCAGATTCTGGTTTGCTAGATGGTTTCTCACTAAATCTATTCCACTCTCAGTTTTAGGTATTTCTTTTGTACTGTTTCAGGAAGAGACTTTCTCCATGCCTTTGACTTTATCCCAGCCATTGAACAGTGGTAACTGTTACTTCATTTTTGTTAGTTTTGTGTGGAGGTAGGGTGGAGTTGCTATGTGGTTTTATTAATTCACTGTCATTGTCTCCCTGGTTCTTGGGGCCTATTCCTTGCCAGTGATTCTTTCCTGCCCCTAGCTTTATATCTAGGCCAGCACTTAGTTTTGCATGTCTCTCAGGTTATTTTTTAAATCCCTTTTCCTACCTGTAATAGGTTTTCTTCAGTTTGCAATGGTCAAGAATGTCATTCTGTTTTTGGTTTTGCCCTTCTAGTGTTGTTTATCCTTTGTGCCATAAGAGAAATAGGGAGAGGAATATAAACAGGTCCTGTGCCTTTCCCACCACTACTTCTTTTCTATCCCCAAAGTCTGTGACATGAGGGATACATTTAATCACTATCCTCTATCTATCATCTATCTATCTATCATCTATCATCTATCTATCTATATATCACCTATATATCATCTATAATCATCTATCATCTATCTATTATCTATCTATCTATATCTATCTATCATCTAACTTATCTATCATCTATCTATATCTATTATCTGTCTATCGATCGATTGGTCTATCTATCATCTATCTATATATGTGAGCATCCAGTGAAAACCATGGAGAAGCCTTAAAGTGCATATAAATATCTTTTGTTTTTATGGAACCTAGAGGTTCTATATTCTCTCACTAGGCCATACTCCTCATTGAATAATTAACTAAAATTATTATCTGAATTCTTAGTCTCAGAGTCCAGCAGCATCTGTCCCAGCTAAGCAAGTGCTTACATCCTGTATCTCCTTGAAGGTGACCGTCTTTTATTAGCTTTCAAGATAACTCAGTGTGAGGGATGGGGCGGCTGGATGATGGACATTGGGGAGGGTAAGTACTATGGTGAGTGCTGTGAATTGTGTAAGACTGGTGAATCACAGACCTGTACTACTGAAAGAAATAATACATTATATATTAATTAAAAAATTAAAAAAATTAAAAAAAGATAACTCAGTGACCTGTGATGTTGGCTTTATGGCAGGTTAGAGAAGAGTTGCAAATCTTCAGATTTTTCAGGTTTTTTATCTTCTTGATAAGGGTGAGAACAATACTTTTTCTAGCTTTTCATTGAATAGTTTTAGTAGAGAGTGACCCAATGATATTTTTGCTTCCATTTTCAATGAATTATAGGCATTTTAATAACCTGCTAATCTTTGTAAAGAAATACAAATCAAAGCCAATACCTTCGAACTATCAAATTATTCAGGGCCTCTCTACAGCCTTAGGGACAACCCAGACATCTTCAGGGAATCACAATATACCACAGTCTAGTTCTCACTTCTTTCTAAGCTTTATGTGCAGTTTGTCCTCTAATTTACGAGCCCTCCCACTCCATTTATGTCTCCCACTTTCCGTATTTAAAGTGTGCTCTTTATAGACAATATATATATATAAGGCTGGGATTTGATTTTTAAATCCAATCTTATAATTTGTTTTTCAAATGGTAATTTGAGATTATTACATTTAAAGTGATTGTTGTTACTAATATTGATAGCTAATACAAATGTATCATCTTCCTAGTTCTTTTTTATTTGTTCCATTTGTCCTGTATTTCCTTCTATCTAACCCTTTTTGGAGCATTTTACAGAAATTTTATGTCCTTAATTGACTTATGCCTCTTTTAAAAAATTGTCTTACCTATTTTTAAATAATCTAATTCTACCTCTAAATAATATGATACAATTGCTTTTGTGACACAAAGATCTTCTTTTTATGTGCCAATACATTTTAATTAATTAATTAATTAATTATTTTAAAAATATAATTGACATAAACATTAGGTAAGTATTAGGTATAAAATATGTTGATTTGATACATGTTATATATGTTGCAATATGATTACCTCCACTGTGTTAGTTAACATCTGTATCATGTCACATTATCATTTCTTTTTTGTAGTGGGAACAATTAAGATTTAGTCTTTTAGTAACTTTGAAGTTTATAAAACAGTATTGTTGTCTATAATCACTATGCTGCACACTAGGTCTCCAGGACTTCTTTATCTACTAAGTTGAAAGTTTGTACCTTAACTAAATTTCCCCCAGTCCTCCACCCTCCCAGCCCCTGGTGACCACCATTCTGCTTTCCATTTTCACACGTTAGGCTTTTTTAGATTCCACAGGTAAGTGTAGTACAGTATTTGTCTCTCTCTGATTAATCTCACTTAGCATAATTCCCTCAAGATCAATCCATATTGTTGCAAATGGCACAATTTCTCTTTATAATAGCTGAATAATATTCCATTGTGTTTATATGCCATCCATTGACAGACACTTAGGCTGTTTGCTTTTACTGGTTACTGTGAATGATGCTGCAATAAACATGGAAGTGCATATATGTCTTCAATACCCTGTTTTCATTTCCTTTGGATGTATACTCAGAAGTGGAATTGCAGAATCATATGGTAATTCTATTTTTAATTATTTTGGAAAACCTCCTACTGTTTTTCATAGTGGCTGAACAATTTACCCTCCCACCAACAGTGTACTAGGATTCCCTTTTCTACACATCCTTGCCAACACATTTAAAAAATTTTTTATTATGTTATGTTAATCACCATACATTACAACTTTAGTTTTTGATGCAGTGTTCCATGATTCATTGTTTGCGTATAACACCCTGTCCTCCCTTCAATACATGCCCTCTTTAATACCCATCACCAGGCTAACCCATCCCCCCACCCCCCTCCCCTCTAGAACCCTAAGTTTGTTTCTCAGAGTCCATAGTCTCTCATGGTTCGTCTCCTCCTCTAATTTCCCGCCCTTCATTTTTCCCTTCCTACTATCTTCTTTTTTTTTTAACATACAGTGTACTTGCCAACACTTTATTTTAAAGATTTTTTTATTTATTCATTCGAGACACAGAGATACAGAGAGAGAGAGAGAGAGCATAAGCAGGGGGAGAAGCAGAGGCAGAGGGAGAAGCAAACTCCACGCTGAGCAGGGATCCCAATACGGGGCTGGATCCCAGGACCCTGGGATCATGACCTGAGCCGAAGGCAGATGCTTAACCATCTGAGCCATGCAGGCGCCCCATGCCAACATTTTTTATCTCTTGTCTTCTTGATGATAGCTATCCTAACAGGTGTGAGTTGATTATGGTTTTTATCTGCATTTCCTTGATGATTAAGTGGTGCTGAACATCTTTTCATATACCTGTTGGCCATTTGGATGTTGTCTTTTGGGGAAAAATGTCTATTTATTTCCTCTGTCCATCTTTTATCAGGTTGTTGTTATTGTTGTTGAATTGTATTAGTTCTTTGTATATTTTGGATATTAACCCCTTATCTGATATATAGTTTGCAAATATTTTTTTCCCCACTCCATAGGTTGCTTTTTATTATTTTTTATTGTTTCACTTGCTGTGAAGGAATTTTTTAGCTTGATGTAGTTCATTTTATTTTTCATTTTGTTGCTTATGCTTTTAGTGTCATATCCAGAAATACCATTGGCAAGATTAATGTCAAGAATCTTTTTTCCTATTGTTTCTCTTAGAAGTTTTATGGTATTAGGTGTTATAAATCTTTAACCCATTTTAAGTTATTTTTTGTGAGTGGTGTAAGATAGGGGTCCAATTTCATTTCTCTGCATGTGTTAGCTAGTTTTCCCAACACCATTTATTAAAATACTATTCTTTGCCCATTGAGTATTCTTGGTTCCTTTGTTAAATATTAGTTATCCATACATGCAGGGATTTGTTTCTGGTCTCTCTTTTCTGTTCTGTTGGTCTATTTTGGTCTATGTGACTATTTTTGTACCAGTTCCATACTGTTTTGATTACTATTGTTTTGTAGTATAGTTTGAAATTAGGAAATGTGATGTCTCCCGCTTTATTCTTTTTTTCTCAGGATTAAATTGGCTATTCAGGATCTTTTGTGGTTCCATACAAATTTTAGGATTTTTTTTTCTATTTGTGTGAAAAATGTCATTGTAATTTTGATAGGGATTGCACTGAATCTCTAGATGGCTTTGAGTAGTATGGACATTTTAACAATACTAATTTTTCTGATCCATGAATACAAGATATCTATCCATTTGCTTGTGTCTTCTTCAATTTCTTTCAAGGTCTTAGAGTTTTTATTTTACACATCTTTCATTTCCTAGTAAAATTTATTCTTAAGATTTTATTGTTTTTGATGTGATTGTGAATGGGACAGTTTTCTTTACTTCTTTTTCAGTTGCTTAAATGAAATTAATATGTTTAATTGTTAATGTATAGAAATTCAGCTGATTTCTGTATGTTGATTCTATATTCTGTAAATTTACTGAATTTATTGATCAGTTCCAACAGCTTTTTGGTTGAATCTTTAGGATTTTCTGTATATAAGATCATATCATTTGCAAAAAATGACAAGTTTACTTTTTCCTTTCCCATTTGAATGTATTTTATTTGTTTATCTTGCCTAATTGCTTTAGCTATGACTATTACTACTATGCTGAAGAAGAGTGGTTAGAGTGCACACCCTTGTGCAGTTCCTGATTTTAGAAGAAAAGCTTTCAATTTTTCACAACTGATTGTAATCCTATTTGTGGGTTTGTTGTATATGACCTTTATTTTATTGAGGCATGTTCCTTCTATACCCTGTTTGTTGAAGTATCTTATCATGAAAGAATATTGTATTTTTTCAAATACTGTTCCTGCCTCTGCTGAGATAATCATACAATTTCTATTATGTTAATGTGGTGTATCACATTTATTGATTTGCATATGTTGAAACATCCTTGTATCCCAGTGATAAATCCCACTTGATCGGTTTGTATAACTTTTTGTATAATCCTTTAAATGTGTCAGTAAATTCAGTTTGCTAATGTTTTATTGAGAATTTTTGTATCTATATTCATCAGGGATATTGGTCTATAGTTTTCTTTTCTAGCAGTGCTTTATCTGGCTTTGGTATCTGGGTAATGCTGGCCTCATAAAATGAGTTTGGAAGTGTTCCCTCCTTTTCAATTTTTTTTTTAAACTTTTTTCCTCCTTTTCAATTTTTTGAGAAGAGTTTGAGAAAAGTTGGTATAAATTCCTCTTTAAATATTTGAATGAATTTTCCAGGAAGCTATAATTATTATTAATGCTCCTTTACTTTGACCCTAGATTATAGTTAAGTGGTTACACATCATCTTATTACAGGGTTAGACTTTTCTAAGTCTGACTGTATATTTATCTTTTTTTTTTTATCTCTGGGTAGTAATTTATTAAGGTATCACTTGTTTTTTTAATTTAATCTAATTTTATTATATTATGTTAGTCACTATACAGTACATCATTAGTTTTTGATGTAGTGTTCCACGATTCATTGTTTTCGTATAGCACCCAGTACTCCATGCAATATGTGCCCTCCTTAGTATCTATATTTACCTTTATCAGTGTGTTGTATACTTTTGCATGTTTTCGTGTCACTGATTGGCAGCTCTTCATATCAGTTTGAAGAACTCCTTTCAGCATTTCTTGCACAGTAGGCCTAGTGGTGATGGGCTCCTACATCAGCACCTGCTGCTGCTTCTACCTCTTCTTTTTCTTCTCTTACTCCTCCTCCCCTCTCCTCCTCCCCCTTTCATCCTCCTCCTGCACTCCTCCTCCTCCTCCTTTTTTTCCCTCTTCCTCTGTCTTAAAAAGTCTTATTTTCCTTCATATCTTTGCTGAATAGAGTATTCTTGTCTGTTTTTTTTTTTCTTTCAACATTTTGAGTATGTGATTCCAGTCTTTACTGACCTGTAGTTTCTGCTGAGAAATCTGCTGGTAGCCTAATTGATGTTACTTTGTAGGGTACAACACTTTTTCCCCTGACCTCTTCAGGATTCTCTCTTTATCTTTGGTTTTTGACAGATTGATTATAATGTGTAGGACAATGTTTCACATCAGTACTCTGGGTGCTCCTGCGGAGAAGTATATTTCTTTAGTCATATTCTGCTATCTAAATTCATATTTATTTTTGTTTCAGTGGTGTGCTAGAATCTCCTTTTCAGAAGGCTGGACTGCAGCAAATTTTCTCTTGTCCTTGGATATTTTTCCAGGTTAACACTATCCATGTTATTTTCCTGACTGGAGTGAGAAGTGTTGGGGCAGATTCACTGTCTCTGCTTGTTCTGCCACCCATAGTGAGATCTGTGTGCTTATTACTAGATGCACAAGACTCCTCCTGGGCCCCTGGGCATATGATGCTGGATCTCACAACTTCCACAGTGGCACCTTTATTCGTGGATAAATGTCTAATTAATTGTTAAAGGATGGGGGTGCAAAGAGGAATGTCTTATGCCACCATGATGTTGATGTTACTTATCAGAATCTCCTAACAGTATCCTCTCATCCACAACTTATGCCATTTTTGCCATATATTTCACTTTTATATATACTTTATTTTTAAAAGTTTTTATTTAAATTCTAGCATAGTCAACATGCAGTGTAATGTTAGTTTCAGGAATACAATACAGTGATTCAACAATTCCATACATCACCTGGTCCTCATCACAAGTGCACTCCTTAATCCCCATCCCCTATTTCACCCATCCCCTCTCCCACCTCCCCTCTGGTAACGATCAGTTTGTTCTCTAGTTAACAGTCTGCTTCTTGGTTTTCCAGTTTTTTTCTCTCTCTCTCTCTCTCTCTTTCCCCTTTGCTCATTTGTTATGTTTCTTAAATTCCACATACAAATGAAATCATACAGTATTTGTATTTCTCTGAGTGACTTATTTTGCTTAGCATAATATGACTTTTATATATACTTTAAACACAATACAGTTTTACTACTTTCACCTTAAACAGCCACTTACCATTTAAAGAAATTAAAAAATAGGAAAATGATTTTTATTTTACCTCCACTTATTCCATTTCTGATGCTTCTCATTTCTTTGTGTAGTGCCAGGTTTCTGCCAAATATCATATTCCTTCTATCCGATACCTTTCTTTATCATTTCTTATAAAGTATGTCAGTCCACAATGAATTACCTCAGTTTTTGTTTGAGAACAACTCATTTCTCCTTCACTTTTGAAGTACGTTTTTACTGGGTACAGAATTCTGGGTTGATGTTTTTTCCCCCAAATTTTGAAGATGTCACTCCATTGTCTTCTTGCTTGCATTATTACCAAAGATAAATCTTACATAATTAATTTCCTTGATCTTCTGTAGGTAATGTGCCTGTTTTCTTTACCTACATTCAACATTTTCTTTTGGTTATTGATTACAGCTGTTTGAATATCATATACCTAATTGTGGTTTATTTAGTATATATGTTGCCAACTGTCTTTGAGTTGTTTAGATCTTTGTTTTGCTGTCTGCCACTAATTTAGAAAAAATCTTAGCACTTATTTCTTCTTTCTCATTTTCTCCTTCTTTTTGGGGGGATTCCAATTATTTGTACATTTTGGATGTTCTGGCTTTCTTGTTGTTTTACTTTTTGCTCATTTTTCACTTTGTGTTTCAGTTGAGTAATTTCTAGTGACCTGTCTTTAAGTTCTCTGATACATTTTCTGGTTATGCTGAAAACACTAATGTTTTTCTTGAGATTTTTTTTTTTTTAATTTCTGTTATTGTATTTTACATTACTAACATTTTCAGATTATTTCATTTTTAAAAAGATTTTATTTATTTATTAGAGAGAGAGTGAGAGAGAGAAAACATGAGTGGGGGAGGGGCAGAGGGAGAAGGAGAGAATTTCAAGCAGACTTGAGCCTAATGTGGGGCTCAATCCCACAACCCTGAGATCATGACCTGAGCTGAAATCAAGAGTTGGGCACTTAACAGACTGAGCAACCCAGGTCCTCCCAGATTATTTCTAATGGTTTTCATCTCTGCTGAAATTTCCTGTCTGGTTATTCATGATGTCTACCCTTTCTAATGGAGCTAGCTATTTCCTTTTGTAAGAGCACCTGATGGGATTAATGGAAGAAAATCCTACACAAGTCTGTCACATGCAGGTCTGGTTCTTATTATTGCTTTGTCTCTTCTGGTTTTGTTTTTTCTTGCCTTTTGGCATGTCTCATATTTTTTTTTTTGTTGAAAGTCAGACATTAAGTAAATATTTTTTTGCTGGAAGAGAAGCAAACTTTTATTTCCTTTGATTTCAGTGTGTGGGGGTGGGTGGGTTGTGTTATCCAGTTGAAAGTTGAGCTGTGTGTGAAGTTTGTTGTTATTTTTACTGTCCTTGTGCATCAGAGGCTTCCATTTCTACCAGTGCAATGCTTTCTTTAGTGTTTGAGCTAATAAACCACACCATTTTTCTCAATGCCTACTGCCATTTTGGGTCTAGTTCTACCTACTTAGCTCTGTATCTTTACTTTGTACTCCATGTCAGATAAAATCTTTCTCTCATGGTACTCCTAGTACTAACCCACTTCATTTTTACTCAGTTCTTGGTAATGTGATGTTGGAAACAAGGGTGAGGGCATTCTGTGAAGTTATAATTAAGCTTTCCTCCTAGATAGTCATTGAATCTGTGTCTTAGGAGTATGGTTCTCACAAGTTTTTCTAACTGTTCTCCAAGAGGTAATGGTGGCATAGCATGTATCTGCTCTCCTCTTCCATGAGTCGATTTTTTCCCTCTATTCCCTTCCCCCAGCAGTAGTAGGTTTTCTCCAGTGCCCTCAAGCTGCTGTTTTTGTTGCCTTTTCTCCTGTACATTAATGTTTCTGTTCTGAAAGGAAGATATAAAAATGTTTGTGGATGGATATCAGCAATGCCTACTGCCCTACATCCCCCAGGCAGCTCCGTGGGGAAGCAGTCTCAGGTTTCTCTGATCTTCCATGTGCGTCCCTGGTGGGGTTCTGGAGGAAAAGTCTTCAAGAGGGTGTGGACCTATAATTAAGAGTCTGTTTCTTGATTGTACAACTGAAATTAATATAATACTGTATGTTAACTCACTGGAATTAAAATAAAAACAAAATTAGAAAAATAAATAAACAAATAAAAATAAAATTATAAGAAAGGGTGTGGATCTCTCTGTGTCTGTGGTCACAGGGGCTTCATGCTCTCACACTAGACCACATTCAGATTTTAGAAATTCATCAAAATTTTCTTGCTGAATTTCTTACTGGTATTATTGTGTCTTGCTGGGTATCTTGATGGGTCCTGTTTCTCTCTGTGGTGTCTTCTCCAGATTCTGCTTTTTTGCACCATGACCTGAATTCTCTAATGAGTTCAAGAAAAGTAATTAAAGTTTTTCTAGAATTTTTTATATTGTAATGGTGACAGCAACATTCTTCTAGTTTTGTACAAATGATACTGGATGTTTCTTCTTATTTCTAAATTTGGAGAGGGAGAAAATATATGGGAAGATAAATAATGTTATGAATAACCTACTTTGAATCATGCATTGTGCTAAATCACTTGTATTATCGAATTTAGTCATTAAACAATTCTATGAGGCAGGAACCATTATTATGTTATTACCATGCCTGCTCATGTTCTTAATCATTTTGTGTACTGCCTTTGCTTTATCTTGTGTCATCATCACACCAATCATATGAGCAAAGAAATCATGATTATCTTGGTGCTGTTATATGACCAGTACCTAACAGAACACTTAGCACAAAGTGAGTGCAGGATAAATGCTTGTTGGATAAATTTGTAAACACAGACCTCAGGCACTTATTAGATAATCATTATTACATTATCTCCATTTTCCTTCCTCTTCCCACATCACTGAAAGACTGGCATAGGATACGATCTCTGCACTCAGAAATGCATTCATTCATTCATTGGCTGTGTGAGATTGAGAGGGTGCTGGGAAGGAATCCCAGAGGACGGGGCCTGGGCAGATGCCCTGACTCTCTTCCTACCACATCATTGGCTCCATTCTAGGAAACGTGCTCCTTCCCTTTGAGATGTGGTCTTTGATTACTTGACATTATCACAGTCAAGTTTTCAGAGCTGCATTCTCTCACTTGCTTCTTCCCCCTCCTTGGTGCTTTGCTTTCTTTTTTTTCTCATGACAGAACATCTCTGTCTCAACCTTCCAAAGTCCTGTGGCCTTACTTAAAAGCAATTTTATAGTATGAACAGGACCATCAGGCAAAGGTGTACACTTGTGATCTGCACAACACTGCATATATGGTAGTGAAATGCAGCCAGTGCTCTGCTCACCAAGACAGGTAGTGAGAATAGCTGCCATTTCTGCTGGGGAAAGAGCATCTTGTCATATTTTCACAAAGGCACTCTGGGTTAATGACAACCCTGATCCTACATGAGGTTGAGCGTAACATGGGAGCAAATGTTAGCCCCTTCCCTTGATCCCCAAATTTATAATAATTTATCCGAGGTACCCTCAGTCCCCTTCTGGTTGCCACCATCTTCTATTTCTTGTATTTCTTCTCTCATATGCTTAGATTCCTCTTGTTTTTACCTCATTTCTTCCCCCTGTGCCCACCCTACCCCACTCCACCACACATAAGCACATAACCCCAGTCCTTCCTTTCCTTCTCCACCTCTATTTCGCTTTTTGCTGGTATTCTGAAACCAGTCCTGATGCCTGCACCTGCTCAGGAAATTAAAATGTTTAATCTTTTTTGGCTGCTATATCGCTGCGAGGCCAAACTGACAATATGCTAACTACAGACTCGCAGCTAAAATAACAGAATGTTTTGCAATCAGGGCTAGAATCACAGGTGGTGGATTCTTTTTTAGCTTTCCAAAGCCAACAAAGCAAAAGAAAATATTCCATACACCCTTTCTGCCTTTTAGCTTCCCACCTGCCTTTTCCATTAACCAGTGGGGGGAGAGCCTCTGAGGAACACAATCCAAGTCTTTGCTTTTTTGGTCAGAAATCAGAAGGGGGTGTGGCTTTGGATCTCTTTGCCCCCTTCCACACCCTCGCTGCATTTTCTATCTCACACATGCTTCTTGTGAATAATCTCCCTTCCTCCTGAGGCATGCACCCAGGCTGCCACAGGTGTCAGAAGGTATCCTGAGCAGCTGTGATAACCAGAAACCTGTGAGGCCTGGGGGTAGGGCCATCTGCCCACTGCCACCTGTCAGGCTTAGAGACAGGTTAGTACTCTCAGGGAAATCTGCCTCTCTGAAGGAGGCACACTGCTTCCAGGGGGGAACTTTTCACATAAAGGGAACAGGTTTGAAATTCATCTCTTGAAGAGATGATATGGCTTTAGGACTGGAGACAGGAAGGCCCACAGATGTCATGTGTTGAATGGTCCTGAAGGGACAGAACAGGGAAAGAAACTGTTACCACAGCTCCTTGAGTACACCAAGCACATCCCATCTCAGAATATTTGCTCTTTCTGCTCTCTTTGCCCTCACTTCATTCACATATTTGCTCAAAGACCACTTCCTGACCCTTCTATGTAAACATGCTTATGTCACTTTATATTTTTATAGCACTTATTGTTCCCCACCTCTAACTTAAACAAGTTGATCTATTTCTTTTGTTATCCTCTCTCAAATATTAGCTTCACATGGACAGGAATTTTGTTTTGCTAACTACCACATCCTGAGGACTCAAGAAACTGCCCGGTGAATAGTGGGTGCTCATTACATATTTATTAAATGTATGAACTTAGGGGGCATGTCAAGTTGGCCAGGTACCATGCTTGGTGCTTTACATATTTTATATTCAAATCATGTTGCAGAAAAAAGAGTTTATGGACACGCACACTTTACAGATAATGTGACTGATGCTCCATGATGTTAGGGACAGCTGGGTTCTTTCCACAAGGACTTGATCTCTGGTATACTGACCCCAGAGCCTGCATCCACCAAAACCTGCTACTTTCTGAGCACTGACAATACTGAGTCTTCCTCCTCCTCCTCCTTACCAAGTCCTCAGCCTGTGACAGGAAGGACTTTCAATTGGAGCCCTTAAACACTCTCTAGGATAGATAAGAGTTTCTCGGGCTCTCTTTCTGAGTACTTTTCTGGTTGGAAACTTCTCACATCACTGGCCCTTCTGGTTGACTTCCCATTATTCTCAGAACATTCTGATTGTTGGAACCTCTCCAAGTACACCTGCTCAGCTTTTATCCATGATTCAGTGATATATAAACACAGATTTCACTTACAGAGTTCCACCAAATTCTCAAAGGAATCAAACATTAAAGCTCTTTTATCACTAATATTTGTTTTCTTCTTTGAGAGAGTTGCAGCTTCCTGTATCACAGTGTACAAACAGCACAGGTGAGCTAGTGAGAAGGTTAACAAGCTTTTCCATACATCTTGCTGCTGGTGAGGATCATGTAAGTGAGCACAGGGATACTCAGTCCCTGAGGCTTGCATCTCAGTGATGGGAGTGATGTCCTTCTTCTGGAAGAAGCACATTCCCTCTCCTTTTTAGGTGCCAAACCCAGGATGGTACTCTGAGGATCTGCCCTGCACAGTTTCTTCAGGCTGTAAGCGTACTCTGTCCTGTACAGTGGTCGCTGCTCACTATGGCAGGTCCATCCTGCTGTTAGCTGATGATGTCATTTCTGAACCCCTTGTCTATCCATCCCTTACCTCTTATTCCACAATTGCTCTCAGGTTGTTGAGTTTCTAACCTCATTACTCATACTCATTCACCTGCCTCCATCCTTGACTGGGCCTTCAGGTTCAATACTGTGCACTGTTTTTCTGATTCTTTGTGGCTCTTCCCATACCAGCAACATTGCCTTAAGCAGTCTTGTCCAAAGATGATCTGGTTGAGAGCCCAGTCTTTGGTTCTGTTCTCCCATGAGAGGCCCTTCCTCTGGTTATCCCAGATGCTGAGCAGGAACAAGACCAATTCTTCAGAATCTTAGATGGCTTTTTAACAAACAATCCTTTTGGATCTGATTATGGGTGCTCTGAAGCCCTTAAAACAACACAAAGGTAACAGGAATTTCTGAAGCCAAAACTCTTATTTTGAGAAAGTTTTAGTACAGTTTATTTATTCGACAAGGATTTATGGATAACCTGGTATATATATCAAAGACTGTGCCCAGTGCTGGAGATGGAGATATACTAGACTCACCTTTCCTCTTGTGGAGCTCAGAGTTGTGATGCAGGTCATAGCAGATGGGGAGTGGAATTAAGAACGCTTGCCAATATCTGCTGAGCCCTCTCTGTATTCAAGGTCCTGAAGGGTTGACATGCTCCTTCTCATCTAATCCTCACAAAAGGTTTGTGTCCCAGAGTGTCCAACAGTTTTCAATATTCTTCTAGTCCCCAGCTGTCTGTCTTGCCTTGTCCAGTCCCTTCATGAATATATTTGTTCTCAGCTATTCTCTGTGGACCCACTTGTTGGTAACAGATGGAAGAGTGTTGTCCAGATGTCAGACAGAACGGGGCCAGATGGCTCTGCTCATGGGTGGCATCGGGCTGCACTGAGTTCATACTCCTCTCAGGGTGGAGTCTGGACCACCTCCTCCTCTCCTCAACATCTACGATGGCTTTCTGACTGAACGCCCTCCAGCTACTCCCTGCTGCACCTGTTCTGTGCAGCAGACTAAGTCATCTCCTCAGAAAGGAAGTCTAACACAGCACCCCACCCCAAATCTTTGGACGACTTTCAGTTTTTTTAGGATCAAGTCCAAAATTGATAGCTTGGCTTCTAAGGCATTGACCTATTTCCTCCTAATGCTTCAGCTTCTGAGCTGCCTTCTGCTCACTTCATTCCAGACCCATTGACCATCTGTGAGTCCTTGAGTGATGAGTTCTTCCCTGCCCTGGGGCCTTTGATCATATTTCCTCTCTGTCTGAAAGCCCTCTTCTTTCTCAGCCTAATTCCCACTCTCTTGCAGTTTTTGGTCTAAAACTGTCTTCTCTCACCTCCTTTGCCTCCTCTAAAATAGTTCAGACCTCCCATTATGTGCTTCTGTAGTACCTGATCTTTTTTCTTTCAGCCCTTATCATAGCTGTAGTTGTTCTATATGAGGTGGAATGGTTGCCCATCCTCTACTCTTCCTTGGTCAGAAGACAATCTATAATTAAAATAGTTGTTGCTGGTTATCTGAGCTTATGCCAATGAAAACTTTGGCTGGGCAGGAAAAACTTTCAATGCATGAAACTACAATGAGGGTGGCCTATTATTCTTAAAAAGGTGGTTAAGTGCTACTAATAGGAGGGTTATCTTTACCCTCACATGGGGTTTTACTCTGATGTCTCTAAATATGTAGTAATTACTGAGTAATTACTGCTTGTACCCTGGAGTTGTTATATCACAAATTACAATGTAAAGGGAACAAGTCCATCAAAGACTTTTCATTGATGGGGTGGAACAAGATGGCAAAACACTAAACTAAAAAGGGAACATTGTCTCTTTCTTGCTCAGGAATACAGGGTTTTTCCTCTTCAACAGAATGTGAGATCAAGCAAAATGCCAATGAATGTGAGCCAAACCCCAAAACTTGCTTAATTTTGCAAAATGTAGGCATATGATTATAAGAAAGGTAGAGTACTTTTAGGAACAGGATGGGATTGCCAGCCTAAGATCTTTGAAGAAGAGGGTGTCTTCTTTACAAAGAAGAGGCATTTGTGGTATAGAGAACACCATGTGGTCAGGCTTGGAATAACTATAACTAGGACATTTATAGGTAGCAACAAGTTGGATAGTTTTGAATGTGTGGTTGGGTATTTGGGCAGGACTGTCATGGTTCTGGGTTTGTTAAAATACAATCTTCTCTTGATCTATGTCTGAACTTTAGTGAGAACAAGAGTTTCCTTGAGTGAAATAATGCTATGATCTTGTCTGTCTCTCAAGACTTGATGATGAGTTCTTTGAGGGCAAAACTCATATCTTATTCATCTTTGTTACTCCAATACTCAACTCAAGGCTTGGTATAGAATAGCCACTTAATTAATGATATTGATTTTGGATAAGGGGACATGTAAACATTTTTCAATGAGGAAAGGAAGAGACACTAAGAAGATTCAACAGAGAAAAGTCTCGATGTGGGTGGGAGGGGATGAGGTGATTGCTCAGGTGTGTGACAGGTTAGTCATAGAGAGGAGAAGGATATGTGTTCTGATTAAGAAGGCAAAGTGAAAGAAACAGGGGCACTTTAGGATAAGAGTGGTGTAGAAAGGGGAGGTAATTTGGATAGGCTTCACTTCTCTATAAAGTTGCTTCTTAACAAAGTTTTAAGTAAGAGATGTATGTGTGTGTGTGTGTGAGAGAGAGAGAGAAAGACAGACAGAGAGACGGAGGGAGAACTCTGACTTAAGGGCATGAGGACAGAGCATCATGGCACAGAAAGAAAACCAGTTAATCTTGTACTATGGCTCTGGCACTTATCTGTATGACATTGAATAAGTTGCTTAGCTTCTCAGAGTTTTTTCTTCTGTAAAAGAAGAAGAACTTAGCTCCCTAATTTAATGTGATGACTTAATTAGCTATCACAAATGAAATATCTTTGTTAACTCTTGGGCTCAGTCGTTAAGCATCTGCCTTCAGCTCAGGTCAAGATCCCAGGGTCCTGGGATCGAGCCCCACATTGGGCTCCCTGCTCAACGGGAAGCCTGCTTCTTCCTCTCCCACTCCCCCTGCTTGTGTCCCCTCTCTTGCTCTCTCTCTCTGTCAAATAAATAAATAAAATATTAAAAAAAGAAATATCTTTGTTAACTCTAAAGCATATTGCAAATATGTTTCTTTGAAATATTTAGGTTTAGTTTAGTTGAAGAAAGGAGTTTAATTCACATAAACAGTATGATGAATTAAGTATAAAATGTTGAGAAAACTAATAGAGAGCAGAATTACAGAATATCAGCTTGGTGCATTTTTAGAAATCATTGACACAATCTCCCATACTGTGTAATAATATTTAGCTATTTTAATTATTTACACATGTATCTCTATATGTCTTTCCCCATCCAGTTTGTGAAATCCTCAAAAAAGAGATAGTATCATACCTATCTCTGCATGTCAGCATCTATTAAAGTCTAATCTATAAGCTAATTGCTCAATACCTGTATCTTGAATTGATCTGTTGAAATCTCTTATTTTACAACTGGAGAAACAGGCTCAGATAGTTCAAGTGACTCTGCAAACCTAATGCAACTAAGCCATCTCACTGCCAGCGTAGTGCTTTTTTCTAATCTGATATCAGGAAAGAGGTGGGTCTTGAGTTTGGCTTTGATGAGTGAAGCATAAGAGTGAACAGAAGGAAAGCATTCCTGGTAAGAGAACATCTTTAGTAAAGGCACTGGGTAGGAATGGCGATTGCATGGTCAGAGGGCCTTTCGCAGCCTGGCTGCAATGGAAGGCACATGCATTTTTATGGGACTTTCTAAGCTTTTACAGTCCTGAGAAAAAGAATCAAGAAGCTGTCCAAGATAATAGTATAGATCTTAATCATTTAGCAACTTGTCTAGTACTGAACTCTAAGGTGGATGACACTAGATTCATATAAAATGAACGTGTAATCAAACACATAAGATAAAATAAATGCTTCCTGGGTGCCTGAGTGGCTCAGTTGGTTAAGCGACTGCCTTCGGCTCAGGTCATGATCCTGGAGTCCCGGGATCGAGTCCCGCATCGGGCTCCTTGCTCAGCGAGGAGTCTGCTTCTCCCTCTGACCCTCCCCCCTTCATGCTCTCTCTCTCTCCCATTCTCTCTCTCTCTCAAATAAATAAAATCTTTAATAAATAAATAAATAAATAAATAAATAAATAAATAAATAAATGCTTCCTTTTTTTGCCAATGTCTCCTTGGAAATACATCAGAAGAGACTCCATGATAATAATGAACCAAGGCGTTCTTAATTTATTTCAAAGGCAAATGACATTGTGTAACTTTGAAGTCACTAGGGGTCCTCCATTTAGTTTAACTGGACTTAATGGAATACCCACTTACTCCAGAGAGAGAAATGAGACACTAGTTCCTGACTTCTGTGGGTCTCAGACCCCAGTGTCACGCCTTTGTGTTGTGTGCTACCAAATTGGATAGTTGGACAGAATACATTTCAGGGCTCATTGAAATAGTCATGGAAGGCTTACTGGAGGAAGGGTGACTTTGGGAGAACCTACAGAAACTACTGCTTAAAACCCTTCAGTGTCTCCCTAATTGTGGCATGCAAAGCCCTCCAAATCTTCCCTTTCTTATCTGGTCAGTTTTGTCTTCCAACATTTCCCTCTCATTCCCACACGCTCCAGTCATACCTAATTGCTTTTGTTCCTTGAGCTGTTTCTTGATATTTTGCACCTCTGAGTCTTTAAACATGCTTATTTTTCTATTGTATATACCATTACCCTCCTTCTGGCTGGAGACAATGTCTCCTCACTGCTCAAGACCCAGACAACTATTCCTTTCCCATCTAAGGTACAGTTGATTGATACTGTCTTTGTTCTACTCTGTATCTTATATCACCTTCCTTATGCACTTATCTCACTGTACTACATCCTCTTTTATTTTTAATAAATTTTTTTTTGTATTTATCTCCAGACTGTGAGCTTAAAGATAGGTCTCCATGTATTACTGGCGACTCTATTCCAAATCCTCAGTAATGATGCAATGTAGGTGATCTGTTTGTTGAAAAAAATGAATGGATAAAGGCATGAATAAAAAATGAAAGGTGAAGTTGGATGAGTCCAGGAGCCAACAAGTTGCATTAGGTAGGATGCAGATGTGTTTGGATGCAAGAACTAGACAAAGCAACTCTATTAGCTTAAATGAAAATCGGTTCATGGAAAATTACTGTGGGAGTTGGAGGCCCAGGGTTGCACGGTTAAGCAGCTCCCTCATGTTGGCAGGACGTGGGTCCTTTTCCCTCTGCTCTTCCTTCTCCTGGCTCCCCCGTGTGGTTGCAAGTTGGCTGTCAACAGCTTCAGTGAGTCAGGCTTCCAGATCCATATCAAGAGGGAGGAAGTTTCTCTCTCTTTTTTTTTAATTTAATTTAATTTAATTACATTATGTTAGTCACCATACAGTACATCATTAGTTTTTGATGTTCTCTTCTGAAAGCTCTCTTAAGAGTGAAGATTATTTTCCCCAGAAGCCAATAGGTAAAAATTTTCCAGTTTTATTAGCCAAATTGAATTGATTGGCCCCTCCTGAATGAGTAACTTGTGGGTGGGAGGCAAGATTTGCTGAGGAGTCACATGTTCTGCCTTAAAGTTGTGTGGAATTGACTTTGAGGAAAACACAGGAGCAGATGTTGAATGCCCACAAATAGGGCTATTTTAAATAGGAGAGAGTGGAAATTGGGGGTAACCACAGTGACAACAATGAAATGGAAAGGGTGAACCCAAAAGCCACTCATCATGTGGTCTGTGTTGACCCTGGCTGGGTTTGGATTTGGGGTTCTCTCTCACTGTCCTTTTCTTTATAAAAATAAAGCAATAGTATATCTACCTATATCTATATCTATATCTATGTATCTCACATACATACATCTCCAAAGTTTAATCTGACCTTCTGTTCATAATCTGCCATCAAGGTAAAAGTGAAAGTACCATCTGCTTGTGTCTCTGTCAATCTGCAGAAAGTGACTTACTCTCCAGAGAAGCTAGTTTGCTGCTTTTGGAATCTGCATAAAATTTCCTTCAAGAGACACATTTGTCACTGTCTAATGTCTTCTCCCCACTCTGTAAAAAAAAAATTACAAGTGCAAAAATCCTGCCCAACACAGGAAGTGTCAGCATTTGAATTCTTGATACATTTGCTGGGACCAAACTTAGGGAGGTCCAGTACTGTGGATCCACACCATGTGCCAGTGATTTTTCCGTATTGTTACCCTTAATGTTCCCAGTGGTCACACTATAAGAGACCCAAAAGGGGCTTCATAGGGAAGGCACTTTGCCTGGTAAGCCAGGCATGTTAAAGACATAACCAACCTACCTTCTTCATCTGTCTCCTCATCTATGCTCAGGTTTTCTTTTGACACCCTTCTCTTCTCACTGCAGCATTTCTTTTTCACTTTATCGCAGAAACACAAATGAAAAACAACATGATCAAACAAACAAATAGCCTTTTTCCTGCAAAAACAAAAACCAAAAGAAACAAAATCAAACCAAACCACCACAGCCACCAACTACTGGTTTCACAATAAGAGCATGCAGCATGAGTTCAAAACTTTGACTGTATCTGGAATAGTTTTATGTTCATCTCACTGAATTCTAACAAAATTCAGATATATTTAAAATGTGAGGAAACCTGGGCACAAGAAAGAAATACTTCAGTTAAATATGTTCATCCTGGAGATGTGTGCTAGTTGGCAGGCTCCTTTTCCATTCCAGTCTTTGATTTTGTCTCCCATTAAAGGAAGAAATTTACTAATTTGACAAATACCCATTGTACTACAGGCTAGGTACTACTATAGGATTTGGAGATATAGCCGTGGACGAGCTCTAGCTGGACTTGCTTTATCAGAGTTTAATTTCAGAGGGAAAGATGGAGACTAAAACCATGAATCAAGATGTGACCAAGAGAATTAGAGCTGGTGATAATTTCTATGAAGAAAGTAAAACAAGCAGATGTGGTAGGAAGTACCCAGAATGAGGAGCTAAGTTGGATGGAAGGAAAACCCTCTGGAAGAAGACATTTGAGCAGAGACCTACATGATGGGAAGGACCCAGCCACAGGGAGGTATGGGTTAGTTCTTCCAGTAAAGAGGCATCAAATTTAAAGTTTGGAAGTCTAGAGTGACCTTGGCTTGTTTGGAAAGGCCAGAGGGAGTGAGGAAAGAGTGGTGGGTGGCCTCTGAATTCCTGACCTTTATTCTGTGGGTCATCCTGACTCTAATACGTAATTTAATTTTCCAGCAGTCTTACTTATATACATCATGGACATTTTAGAGATGCACAAGCCAGAATACAGAGCAAGTGTACTATTTGAGATGATGTAGCTAGCCAAGAGCAGAGGGAAGATAGACTCATCCCTCATCCACCTATAGGTGAGTGCGAGAGGGAGCAGTCCATGCAAGACCATCCTTTCTTCTGATACCAGATGCAAGTTTGGGGGTTCCCAAACCAGATGCAAGTTTGGGGGTTCCCAAAACCAACTTTAGGTTCAATAATTTGCTAGAAGAACTCATAGAACTTACTGAAGACTGTTACATTCATGGTTACAATTTATTACAGGGAAAGGATGCAGAAGAAAATCAGCAAGGCAGGAAGCATAGAGGGCAGAGTCTAGGAAGGTATGAAATGTAGAATTTTCAGTTGTTCTCCTCATGAAGTCAGGATGATGTTTCTCTCCTGGCATTCATGTGTGACAATCCACATGGAGTATTACCAATTGGGAAAGCTCATCTAAGGCTTAGTGTTTGGAATTTCTACTAGGGCTCCATCATGTTAGGCATAATTGATGAATTGCCCACGTGGATGCCCTCAGTCTCCAGCCCCTCCAAAGACTAACTGATATTATATGACCCAAAGCCCTCATCTCAATCACATTGTTACTGTCCGGTGTGGTTAGTCCCTACCCTAAATCACATTGTTAGACTATCCAATGTGACCTTGGTGTGACCCAAGATTCCCTGGCAAACAAAGATACCCCTATCAGGCACAGTATTCCAAGGTCCTAGATAGTATTTTCCAGGGCAAAGGCCAGACCTTTTTTTTGGGAAGTTTAAATTCTTGACTGCACAGAGAGCTACACATTTCCACTGAACATTGTTTCAGTGGTGTTTAGGCTTCTGGCACACACAACTGCTCTTCTTTTGGTCCTCTAGGACCTATTGGATGGCAGGGGTGTGGTATGTGGCTAGACTGTAGTAAGCAGGTGCTTCCCTGCAGTGGTGGCACATCAGGGCATGAGTACCTTTTATTTATCCCAGATGGGACATTTTCTTGCCTTGTCAGGCTTTTGGGCTCCAGAGCAGACATGGGAGTCAGTCTGGGATCATGATGGAAAGCATCCTTGACAGGTTGTCCTCACAGAGCACTCTGTTCAGAAAGGGCAAAGTGGAGGGGAGGCAATAAATAACGTTCTTTTGCCATCACTAAGGCAACTACTCTACTTCAATACTCCGAATCCTTCAGATTCCTTCAGGAGCCTCATTCCGTCTTCTGACCAAAAAGTTGTTAGCTTTGGTTGAGGGCAGTTGCATTGCTTGTGAATCCCTACTGGGCCATGATAATTCAGGCAGCCACCTTTCCATTATGATGACAGCTGGTTTCTGACAAAGAGAGTGTGGGAGCAGCACTGCCTGTGGAGCCACTTGAGATGAGTCCCTCTTCCTACTACAGATCGACGGTCTTCATGTTAGGGCCTCCATCCACCCATCTCACTCTGGTTTAAACATCTGTACCTGAAATGGCCTTTTTTCCCCACCCCTGCTCTCTCTTCCCAGATCTACCTAGGTATGATCTGATCTGAAATATCCCTCCAAGAAGCAGTGTGGTGGGTCAGTTGGGTTGAGGAGTACACAGTAATCAATTAAAAAGCCAAGTCTGCCTGTTGCTAGCTTCAGTCACTTAGGCAAATCACTTCAAATATCTGAGCCTCTTTCCTCCTTTAATAAGTGTCACAGGCTTTTTATGAAGTACACAGTGCTTTAGGCAGTGATCAATACATTATTAGGTATTATTATTGTCATGATGGCTGTTATGAGGGTTAAATGAGGGAATAAACTGTCATTAGTACATGACAGTTGCTCATTGCACATGTTTACTTTCTCACTAAAATCTTCATTGTCCTCTTTGTCCAGTTCATCATGCATAGCAATTTGGCTGCTAAACACACACACACACACACACACACACACACACACACACAATCTCTTAACTGTTATCTCCAACCATACAGCCTCCTTGCTCTTTCTCAAGTGCATCAAATGTGGTCCATTTTCAGACATTTGCCCTTGTATTATTTTTTGCTTGCACACTTTTCCCCAAGATAGCCATATGGCTCAACACTTTGCTTCATTTGGGGCTGTGCTTGCACACCAGCTCTTCACCTTGCCACCCGAAAGAGCAGCTTCAGCTATACTTTTTCTTCCCCTGTTTCCTTTTTCCTCATGGCGCTTTTCACTTCTGACATCATATTATATATCTGATTGTTTATTTTCATTCTCTTTCATCAGAATTTAAGTTATACCAGGATGAATTCTCTGCCTAGTATTTTAGCCTCTGTTCCTAGAATAGTGCTAGGTATATAGTTGGTGCCCATCTAATATTTATTGAATAAACTAAAGGATATTCTCTTGGATTGTATTTTCATGGTTCTAATGTTTTAATGTTTTGTTACTCATACAGGCCTGGAGGACAGAGTCCTGGACTTAAGGGTTTCTGTCTCCCATTAAGTACACTGCAAAAACATTGGTTTATATCCCATACTCAGTGAAGATATCTAGAATTCAATTGTATTCATCCACCCATCAATCTCTTTTTATTGAAAACAGATTTACTGGTGTCTATTTTTTACCTAGCCCTATGTTTGACTTTTAGGAATTGAAAGATGACTTTAATGTCATTCTGCTTTCAAAGAGCTTAGTCCTGTAAATTGAAATAATAGTGCATTTTCCATGGTGACAGTACAATATATATAAAATACATGCACATACATGCAATGGAAACAAATTTTTTAGGAAGTGACACTTCCTGCTATTGTCTACTCTATCCTTTTTCACTTTTCAGAAGTGCTGGTGGTAACTCACTAAACTAATTTTACGACTCATCAATGAGTTATGACCCATGATTTAAAAAATACAGCTATAATGCAACTTAGTTACTTTCCTTGATTGCATAAATTAATTATTATTTCACAGACATCCCATGTTTGTCTTCCCCACTATGGAAATGATGGTGATTATGATACTATTACTCCTAATATATTACTATACACCAAATGCTGTTCTAAATGCATTTCATGGATTATCTTGTTAAATCTTCATAACAAGACTTTGAGGTTAGGCTTAGTGTTAGCCCCATTAAACAGATGTGGAAAATGAGCCCAGAGAGATTACACAGTCATCTTATCTAAAATCTTACAGCTGGTGAGAGGTGAAGAACTAGAATCTATTTCCAGAACTGTGTTTCAACCATGACACCATGTTGATTCTTTAGGGCCCCTGGTTTCAAGCAAGGACCACATCTCTTTTCACTCGTTGTATCGCATGGTTTGAAATCCCTGATTTCTCTGCTAGGCTCTTTCTCCCTTTTAGTGATATAATCTCTCCATCTCACAGTGTGGTATAATGAAGAATATATCTGATTTTTGTGCCCAGTTCCTGGCACAGAGCTTCAAAACGCCTCAGGACTTCTTGAGTTAAAGGAGTGTTTGCTATGCCAATCAGGTGACAAATGTAGATCCTTAGATACCTTCAGGATAGGGTGTGGTCATGAGAAAGACCTAGTGTGTAATTAGAGAGTTGGAACTTTTATCCACTCAACCTCTGGGTGGGGACTCCTTAGAGATGTATTTCAAACATGTGGCCAGTGATTTGATCAACTATGCTTATGTAAATGAAACTCTAATAAAAACTCTGGACACCAAGTTCAGTGGAATTTCCTGGTTGAACACATTGATGTGTTAGTTGGGTATTATGCCCTGATTCTATGAGGAAAAGGCACAAAAGTTCTTCCCCCCACCCCAAGAACTTACCATATGCATCTCTTCATTTGATTAATCCTGATCTAAATTCCTCATTATAAAGCTATAATCATAAATAAGCACTTTAGTATATTCTGTAACTCATCCTAGTGAGTTATCAAACCTGACATAAATTTGCTTGTAGGAACCCCTGAATTTATAGCCAGTGAGTCAGAAGTACATATGGCTCCCCAAGACTTGCAGTGGGTGTTGGAAGAGGGGGCAATCCTGTGAAGGACTGAGGCCTTATGGTATCTGACACTAACTCTGGGTGGCTTGTGTCAGAACTGATTTGCAATCTTCTCTGTTGGGGTGGAAAATGAATATATTGGGATTTGTATCTGGCCAGGAAGGGGTGTGGGTTGCTTGGGATACCTAAAGCTTGAGGCTGGTGTCTGAAATGGGGACAATCTTATGAAAGACTTTGCCCTTAACTGTGGAGTCGGGTCTGTGCTAACCCTGGGTAGTTAATGTCAGAATTGAATTGAAGGACACCCAGTGGGTGTCAGAGAATTGTCAGAACACTCATGGGAATCCATAGGGATCTCTGTGCTTCAGTCTCTCATAGCATTAATACACACCATCAACTGAGAAGCTCACTTTAAATAAGCACTAATGATTAATGAGACTTAAATTCTGAACACCACAACTACCACAGAAAAAATTACCACGTAAAATTCATGTTTCTATGTGCATTATGTTAGACATCAGTCTGTCAACAAGTTATTATTTGGGGAAGGAAGGTCTTGTCAGGGACAGTGAATGCAGACTATGTAGGAACCAAGGGAATTGCAGAGACTTTGGAATGGAATATGCCTAAGCCAGTGCTCTGGATCTCCCACTTATTAGTGCTATGAATTGAACTCCCATCTTAAACTTTCTGGGCCTCAGTGTCCCCCCATCTACATCTACTGATGGTAGCAAAGTTTTAATAAATTTCATCATGTAATTATTTTCAAGAAACAGCCAACTCAGCATGCTATCCATTCCTTTCCAAGACCTCTTGGGACCATCTAATATATGGGTCAGGTGTCTTAACCACAGAGGTACACTAAGCCTTGAAGTAACCCAATGTCAATTCAGGGGTGGTCCAATGGTCCCTGGAACTTCCCCTTCACCAGAGATTTCTCTGGTGAAGAGGTCTTGCAGGTTAGATTTCTAAGGCTCCTCTGTCTACAGATGCTCATGCAATCACTTTTGGGTATTTCCTTCTCTAATGCATTATGTCCGTCCAACCCCCATGGTCAGCCACAGCTCTGCACAGACAGGAGCTGCTTACCTATAAACTCAATGCTCAGCGACACCAATATTCATCTGTCTAGGGGATTAGCACTGATTTACTTTCTTGTGCCCTGCAATTTTTTGTTCTTTCCTTTCCCAAATTACTGCAACTCCCTGCTTCCCTACATCACCAGAATGTCCATTCTAACACCTCCTAGACTCTCCACCTGAACTACAAATTTTTGTGTTATTTTTTCATGGAGCCTCATACAGTGTGTGGCCATGAGGTTTCTGTTTATTCTTATTTTATTTTCATATCATCAGCAAAAGTGAGATGCTGACAGCTATTTTCCAGAGCTGTTAAGAATGAAATAAGAAAACATATATGAAGTGTGACTTATTGCTGGAATTTGATAAATATTAATTTGCATTCTTGCTCCACCCACACAGAGACAGGAATGCATATCCTTCTGGTACAATTTAAGTGCAGGGGAGGTTTCTAGATTGTTAATGACTGCCACACTCTCTCCTGTTTGGGTTGGTCTGCCTTATCACCATCCAGTTACATTGCAGAAAATCCAGGATTCCTTTTTCCTCTGGGTGTGGCCTGGGATTTTCAGTGCTTGGGAGACTTCCCTTCCGGGAAGTTTTTTCCTCTGGAAGCTTGGAGTCTGGGTTGATCCTCACTATTTTAGAACAGCCCTTTCCTCTCTGACTTCAAGAAGTTAGTTAGAGTTCACCTCATTTCAGAAATGCTGGAGAACATCCCCTACTACACCCTGCCCCACTGCCTGAGGTCTGAGTGGAGAGCACTGAGGAGAGGGGCTGAGAGTTCCCTTGTAAAACTCCACATACATATCTGTGAGCAGGGTCAGTGCAATCCTAATGGCAGTGAAGTGTGCTCAGCGGCCTTCTTGTACTTTTAGATCTTACATCTTGAAGCTCATTGTCTAAAGATGTCCCCTCTTTAATGCTTCTGGAGGGGAAGAACTTAACACCTTTCCTGAGCTTAAACCCCCAGGAAGTGGCAGAATGGGTACCAGAACCCAGGGACCAAGCACAGAACATCAAAGCAGCAATGGGTTTTAGAGAACAGGGATTCAATTGCCTTGTTTTCAGAAGATAAAATGGATTAAGGAGG
This sequence comes from Leptonychotes weddellii, assembly GCF_054177405.1. Taxonomy (NCBI): domain Eukaryota; kingdom Metazoa; phylum Chordata; class Mammalia; order Carnivora; family Phocidae; genus Leptonychotes; species Leptonychotes weddellii. The sequence goes on along the minus strand of NC_138371.1, from coordinate 98,671,677 downwards.
TTATGAGCCTTGCCCAGCCACATAAGAAGTTTATAATGTGTCGCAGCTGCTCTATTGGACTTTGTACAGGACCTAAAAGGCCAGCATGAACATTCAAGGCATCATGTACAGGCCAGGGGGCCAGCAATCAGCCTTGTCATCTTATGACCTTGCCAGCCTTGTGAACTTCAATCTTTGCCCCTTGGTATTTCCTATAATATTTTCTGAGGGATCATGAGTGAGAATACAAGCCCAGGGCAGTGTTGCCCTTCATTGGTTTCCCAGCACATACTGCTTCTGCTCTCAGGCCCCACAGATCTACGAATTGGACCTGTTGGCACCACCCCTTCCAGGCATGCTGTCAGCTGTGTTGAAGGATGATGGTGAGGAGAAGAGAAAGTGTTGAAGTTAAAGACTCAAGAGCTTAGTACAAGTCCCAGCTGCATGGGACATAGGTATACTAGCAGATTATTTGTCATTTCTCTGAAATTCAAATGTACCTGAGCATCTTGTGTTTTATCTGGCAATCTTAGTTGTGGGGAGCCTGGATAATGAGAAGAGGTGGAAATGCCCTCAGGCCCCAAATGGTCTGTCCTACTGGGCTGTAATGTTTTCAGGCTTGAGAGATTCTGAGGTATGGGGAATGTCTAAAATGACCTGGATCAACCTGGGTAAGGATTCTGCAGCAACTCTAGGAAACTGGCCATTTTACCTGCCCTTGGAACTGGATGGGGGTTGGGTCCTGCTGGCTTATCTGGATGGACATCACTTTCACACTTTCTAAAAGGGAGCATCTAATGGGGTGGGGGCACCTGGATGAGCCTCATACCATAATCTGTTTGTATGCCCTCTTTCGGCCCAAACCATTTGACATTTCTGGTCCAACCAGTCATAGCCAGAGATAAAACCTTTGCTGATCTACCCATGGGAGGAGGTACCCATGGGCACACTCCTCAAAAGGGGCTGACATTTAGCACTTTGTGAGCTATGGTGAAAATCCTTTTCTCTATGTCAGTTATCTGTAATCTAATGAGAAATGAAAGGAAGCATAATGTGAAAGACTTAGATGCCTATGTATATAATATAAGATATTATTATATAGAGCCCAACTCTAGAACCCAGAGCTATTGGTTTTAGATGTCACATATGCTGTTGGGAGGTAGACCAGGCCCCCCTGGAACACCCTAAAGTACATTCACGGAGAGCGGCCAGCTGTCTCCACCACTGTGTGAGGTTAGTCTCACTACAGGCCACTATTATTTACTCAGCTATCTGATGTTTTAAAAATCATAGTCACAGACTGAACATGTAGAGGTTAGTTAGCTTCCAAGTGGGCATCTGTTTTTTAAAATCCAGAAAATTTACCTTACAATTTCAATTTATATCTGCTCTTGAAACATCAGATCTGACAACTGTGGGGCCACATTTCCTCAAATCAAGACTTGACCAGAGCTAAGTAGTGGCTGCCTCTGTAAATAGCTATCATTTTCCCATTGTGTCCACAGCCCCCACCACTGTTTGCTTATACTCAGCCCATCTTACCTGTTCACACTGACTGCCTGGCTCCATCCTTGTCCTACTTCAATGTTACCCCCCATTTTATGGTACCAGAATGCTGGGTGCAAGCTGAATCTAGGCAGTTTCATTCATTCTGAGTCTACCAGAGTCATTCATTTGTTCACTCATTCAACAAGTAAACAGTAGTGCTTGCATGCACAGAACTGTTCTAGATGCATTGACTTTATTTATTTATTTATTTATTTATTTATTTATTTATTTATTTATTTATTTATGTTAGTCACCATACAGTACATCATTAGTTTTTTTAAATTTTATTTTATTATGTTATGTTAATCACCATACATTACATCATTAGTTTTTGATGTAGTGTTCCATGATTCATTGTTTTCATATAGCACCCAGTCCTCCATTCAATATGTGCCCTCCTTAATACCCATCACTAGGCTAACCATCCCTCTGCCCCCTCCCCTCTAAAACCCTCAGTTTGTTTCTTGGAGTCCATAGTCTCTCATGGCTCATCTCCCCCTCTGATTTTCCTCCATTTTCCCCTTCCTTCTCCTAATGTCCTCCATGCTATTCCTTATGTTCCACAAATAAATGAAACCATATGATAATTGGGGGTGCCTGGGTTGCTCAGTCAGTTGGGCATCTGCCTTTAGCTCAGGTCATGATCTCAGGGGTCCTGGGATCCATCCCTGCCTCCCCTCCCCACCCCTGTCAGGCTCCCTGCTCAGCAGGGAGCCTGCATTGACATATTTAAACAGGAGTATTTAAACATGATTGGTCCATGCCTTCAAGGAAAGCACAATTTAGTTGGAAAGATGGACAAGCTGACAAACATAGTACAACATGACAACTTATTAAATGGAAATGCTTTATGGATTCGGGGGACAACTGATCCCAAAAGGGTGGACAGGATGGTCAAGGAAGACCACCAGCCTTTCCAGAGCAGCAGGTTTGTGCTTGGTCTGAAAGACAATTAGGTCTGAGACAATTAGGAGAAGAAAGAGAGACTATTCCAAGCTGGGGAAGAACAGTTTGTGAAAGACAAGAGTTATTATTGCATATGTACAGGAATAGGCCAGTGTGCTTGGAATGGGATGAGCAAGGGGATATAGAGGGACACTGACAGCACCAACTACAAATGAAGAAGCATGGAGAATAGGAAGGCAGGATCCATGGGGATACCTAGGCAGCCACCAAGCAGGTGAAGGTCCTAAATCCATGGGTATTGAGGATCTAGACCACTGGCAGGAACCAAAAGGACTTATCAGCAATGGAAACAGCTGGGATATAGATGAACACAGACCCAAGACCATGCATGCCATCCTTAGTGTCCCCTATATAGCAACAGACTTTGGTAGATGGAGATAGATGAGCTGGGGAGAGACCTGGTTATTCTTCACCCCCAGCAGTGACGTTGGATGACTCCTGACAGTTCTCTTTCAGCCTCCAGCAAAGAGGGGGAGCACAAGTGGAAAAATAGACCATGACCCCACCCCATTCTTCATTTTTGGAGTCCAATGCCTGGCTCAAGAGAAGGGAAAACTTGTCATTCAAAATAAGATTAAAGTTTTAAACTGTTAGCTTACAATAACCAGAAGTGACTGAGACCTAAGGTTTACATAAAATGTCATAGAAGGATAAGAGGAGAATTTGACAGCCTGGTTGAAAGTAGTATTAGAGAAAATAGAGTGTTTACCTGTTTGGGCTCCATTGTCTACAGGTTGCGTAATATACTGGTTACACAAGATTGAACACAATTCATGACAGTCAGAAAGACTTATCTGAATGGCTGATCCTGATTCAGAGCCAGACAAAGATGGCTGGCACCAAGGGGAGTGAGGAACAGCCAAAGAAGGCCTGGGGCACATTGCCCCAGCAGGGTGCCTGTAATCAAGGGCATCTATCTTCCTATCAGCAGGTGAAGAAACAGCAGTAGAGTTCATGGCTTAGGCCAGAGGCAGGGCAGCTGACCTCACCCAGATGAGATTTCTAAGCAAAGAAGGCACAGAAAAACAATGCAAGCAGGCAATGCAGGCACACTTGCTCTGCCCAACTCATGGTCAGAACGTACATGTGACAGGGCATGTGTCCATCAACAAGTGTTCTTCCAAATGCAGGCCAGCTGCTTTCTCATGTCCACAGTGACCATGGCTACATACTGATCAGCATAGCCATTATGTTTCCACTTATTCCCAATTACTGTAAATGAATTTCTGCAGAATCACAGAGAAGTGGAAAGATTTACAAAAGATTAACTCTCATTTAGTTTAACAGAATTGTCTAAATGCATAAAGCCAATGTTTCCTTGGGCTCACATTTTTATAGCTCCTGCTTGGCCGCAATCCTTTTTTTCCTTTTCTTTCCTTACTCTGCCCCTCTTGCTCTCCCTCCCACTCTATTGTCCCTTCGGCATCAGCCTGGGTTCTGCAACTCTGTCAGACACTTTGCAAGCCAGGAGATGAGAGCTTCCAGAGAGCTGTGTAAAATATATTTATGGGTGTCTCTGCAAATACTCCTGCTGAGTCATAAACGAGTATAAATGAAGCATGACAAGCAATTTGTTGCATGGAAGCGATATTAATGACTTGATATATTCATACTTACTTGTACAATCAGGTTTTTTTTTTTTTTTTTTTTTTGCTAGTAACATATTCTGTCCATAGCATCTCATATTAAGGATACTCCTTTCCTCATATTTTAACAAAATTTTTATTATGTTAATCACCATACATTACATCATTAATTTTTGATGTAGTATTCCATGATTCATTGTTTACGTATAACACCCAGTGCTCCATGCAGAACGTGCCCTCTTTAATACCAATCACCAGGCTAACCCATTCCGCCACCCCACTCCTCTCTAGAACCCTCAGTTTGTTTTTCAGAGTCCATAGTCTCTCATGGTTTGTCTCCCCCTCCGATATTCCCCCCTTCATTCTTTCCCTCTTGCTATCTTCTTCTTTATTTTATTTTTTTAACAAATACTATATTATTTGTTTCAGAGGTACAGGTCGGTGATTCAACAGTCTTACACAGCACTCACCATAGCACACACCCTCCCCAATGTCTATCACCCAGCCACCCCATCTCTCCCACCTCCCACCACTCCAGCAACACTCAGTTTGTTTCCTGAGATTAAGAATTCCTC
>NC_138371.1:98650247-98666523 GCF_054177405.1 Leptonychotes weddellii | reverse complement strand
GGTTGCTGTAAACCTTTCCTTGTTTTCCAGGGTTCTGACAAAGTTGATTTGGATGATTTCTGTTTGTTTTTCAATGTTTCTGTGGAGGACCAGGACTTTGGAGCTGCCTACTTTGCCATTTTGTTGACAACATTCTTTCTGAACTTAAAAATAGTAATTCTAATAATTTGTATTTAGATTTTCTTGAATTTTACACATAGATGAACTTAGAATCTGACAATAATATTTTTATTATATATGTAGGTATATATAACTACATAATTATGATTATATATATCATACTGTGATACTACATATCTCACAGTATTGGCTAGAACTGCTGCTAAGATGCAGTATATAAAGTCTAGGGTAGGGGAACCTGGGTGGCTCAGTCGGTTAAGCATGTCCAACTCTTGGTCTTGGCTCAGGTTATGATCTCAACGTCTTGAGATCAAGCCCCACATAGGGTTCTGCGCTGGATGTGGGACCTGCTTAAGATTCTCTCTCTCCCTCCCCTTCTGCCCCTCCCCACCCCAGCTTGCACTGTCTCTCTAAAAAGATAAATAAAGTCTAGAGTACAAGTATTTCATAAATATCCTTAAGGATGGTCCTTGTATGCCTAATTTACTGAAACTTATTTGCTTTTTAATTGAGTGTGTTTTCAATTTTATGTAATGTATTTTCTACATACCATCATATTATTTCTTTTTTAACCTGTTAAATATATCAATATATTCTCCAATATTAAACTGTTCTTTGCCCCTTCCTTTTTTTTTTCTACAATAACTTGCTGGATCCTGTTTGTTATATTTTGTTTTGTAATTTGTACTCATATTCAGAAATATAATTGACTCATAATTATCCTTTATTATGCAGGTCTTGTCTTCTAATGTGTTATCACCTCATATTAGCAGTGTGTTAATGTGTTTTTTTTTTTTTTTTCTTGTGAAATCTTTAAATACAGTTGAAACCTTGAACAACATGGATTTGACTTATGTAGATACACTGACCAGGGATTTTGTTTTGATATAGTACTGCAAATGTAATTTCTTTTCCTTATGATTCTCTTAATAACCTTTTCTTTTCTCTAGCTTACTTTATTATAAGATCACAGTGTATATTACCCAATAACATGCAAAATATCCATTAGTCAATTATTTATATTACTAGTAAGGCTTCTGGTCAGCAATAGGCTATTAGTAGTTAACTTTTGGGGGAACCAAAAGGTATACATGGATATTTGACTGCATGATGGATCAATACCTCTAACTTATGCATTGTTCAAGGAGCTACTGTATTTGATATAATTTATTTTTGAATGCTTCCTAACAATTGACATTAAAGCTTTAGTATGTATATATACTTCATATAGACAAAGTGACAATAAAATTTGTTATTAAAACCAGTATACTTTATTTTTTTATTTTAATTCCAGTTACTTAATATGTAGTGTTATCTTAGTTTTAAATGTACAATATAATGATTCAATAATATTGGTTTTAGGTGTACAGTATAATGATTCAATAATTCTATACATTACTCAGTGCTCATTGTGTTAATTGTACTCTTAATCCCCTTTGCCCATTTCACCCATCCCCCCATCCACCTCCCCTCTGGTTACCATCAGTTTGTTCTCCATAGTTAAAAATCTGTTTTCTGGTTTGTTTCTTTTTTTATTTATTTGTTTTGTTTCTTAAATTCCACATATGAGTATTTGTCTTTCCTGACTGACTTATTTCACTTAGCATTATACTGTTTAGTTCCATCCATGTTGTTGCAAATGGCAAGATTTCATTCTTTTTCACATCTTCTTTATCCATTCATCTATTGATGTACATACAGGCTGCTTCCATAATTTGGCTATTGTAGATAATGCTGCAATAAACATAGGGGTGCCTATATCTTTTTGATTTAGTGTTTTTGTATTCTTTGGGTAAACACCCAGTAGTAGAATCACTGGATCATATGGTTATTCTGTTTTTAATTTTTTGCAGTACCTCCATACTGTTTTCCAGAGTGGCTGCACCAGTTTGCATTCCACCAACAGTGCAAGAGGGTTCCCCTTTCTCCACATCCTCATCAACACTTGTTTCTTGTGTTTTTGATTTTAGTCATTCTGGTGGGTGATATCTCATTGTGGTTTTGATTTACATTCCCTGATGATGAGTACTGTTGAGCATCTTTTCATGTGTCTGTTGGACATCTGTATATTTTTGAAGAAATGTCTGTTCATGTCTTCATGATGGATAAAAAATGGATAAAAAAATCCATTTTTTATTGGATTATTTTGGGTTTCTTTTGTTCAGTTGTGTAAGTTCTTTATATATTTTGGATACTAATCCTTTATTGGATATGTCATTTGCAAATATCTTCTCCTATTCAGTAGGCTGTTTTTTAGTTTTGTTGATTGTTTCCTTTGCTGTGCAGAAGGTTTTTATTTTGATGTAGTCCCTATAGTTTATTTTTGTTTTGTTTCTCTTGCCTCAGGAGGTAACTAGAAAAATGTTGCTATGGCTGATGTCAGAGAAATGACTGCCTGTGCTCTCTTCTAGGATTTTTATGGTTTGAAGTCTCACATTTAGGTCTTTAATCCATTTTGAGTTTTTTTGTGTGTGTGTGGTGTGAGAAAGTGGTTGAGTTTCATTCTTTTGCATATAACTGTCCAATTTTCCCAACACCATTTGTTGAAGAGACTATCTTTTTCCCATTGTATATTCTTACCTCCTTTGTCAAAGATTAATTGACCATATAATTGTGGGTTTATTTCTGGGCTCTCTATTCTGTTCCATTGATCTGCATGTTTATTTTTGTGGACTATACTGTTTTGATTACTACAGTTTTGTAGTATATCTTGCTTTATTGGGATTGTGATACATCCAGCTTTGCTCTTCTTTCTCAAGATTGTTTTGGCTATTTGGGATCTTTTGTGGTTCCATAGAAATTTTAGGATTCTTTGTTCTAGTTTTGTGAAAAATGCTGTTGATATTTTGGTAGGGATTGCATTAAATCTGTAGATTGCTTTGGTTAGTATGGACACTAACTATTTGTTCTTTTTTTTTTAAGATCTTTTATTTATTTGAGAGAGAGAAAGAGTGAGAGAGAACACATGTGGGAGAGAGGGGAAGAGAGAAGAAGGGAGATGCAGGCTCCCTGCTGAGCAGGGAACTCAGTGCGGGCTCCATTCCAGGACCCAGGGATCATGACCTAAACCGAAGGCAGACGCTTAACTGACTAAGCCACCCAGGTGCCCCTATTTGTTCTTAAAAAATAAACAACAAAAAATAATATTTGTTCTTCCAATTCATGAGCATAGAATATCTTTACATTTGTGTTATCTTCAATTTCTTTCATCAATGTTCCATAGTTTTCAGAGTGCAGGTCTTTCACCTCCTTGGTTAAGTTTATTCTTAGGTATTTTATTATTTTTGGTAAAAATGTAAATGGGATTATTTTCTTAAAATCTTTCTTTCTGCCTCTTCATTATTAATGTGTAGAAATGCAATGGATATCTGTACATTGATTTTGTATCCTGCAACTGTACTGAATTCATTTATAAGTTCCACTAGTCTTTTGGTGGAGTCTTTAGGATTTTCTACATATAGTATCATGTCATCTACAAACAGTGAAAGTTTTACTTCTTCCTTACTGATTTGGATGCCTTTTTTTTCTTTTTCTTTTCTGATTGCTGTGGCTAAGACTTATAACAGTATGTGAATGAAAGTCAAACCAGTGTACTTTTAAGACTGAAGAAAGACACTATTAATATTTGCACTGGGACAATAGGCACAGATTAGAACATACATTAGCAAGCTGGGATCTATTATCATCTTTATTACAGATTTATTAATTATTTTTATTTTCTAAGTTTTTCTTTTTTCTTTTTTTTTTTAGATTTTATTTACTTGAGAGAGAGAGTGAGCAAGTGAGAAAGAAGAGCAGGAGCAGAGGGAGAGGGAGAAGCAGATTCCCTGCTGAGCAGAGAGCCTGATGTGGGGCTCAATCCCCAGTCTCTGGGTTCATGACCTGAGCCAAAGGCAGATGCCTAACTGACCGAGCCACCCAGGCTTCCCAAACTATTTTTTTTTAAAGATTTTATTTATTTATTTGAGAGAGAGAGAATGAGAGAGAGCACATGAGAGGGGTTAAGGTCAGAGGGAGAAGCAGACTCCCTGCCGAGCAGGGAGCCCGATGCGGGACTCGATCCAGGGACTCCAGGATCATGACCTGAGCCGAAGGCAGTCGCTTAACCAACTGAGCCACCCAGGCTCCTCTTTTTTTTTTTTTTTTTAAAGATTTTATTTATTTATTTGAGAGAGAGAGAATGAGAGAGAGCACACAAGAGGGGTTAAGGTCAGAGGGAGAAGCAGACTCCCTCCAAACTATTTTTATTTTCAATTGGTTTTTAAAAATCATGATTTCCAGGAAGTTGTAATTGTTTTCAAAATTTTCTACTGAATCAGCAAAGAATTTGTCTTTGTATTATCTTAGCAGTTAGCATTGTCTGTGTGATCCTTTTCCTTCATTTTTCCCCATAATACATCCCTAGATTTTTGCTTTGGGTTTGTTTATATGGAATTACAATTATTTACTCCTTTATTCTTATTAGTACTTTCTCTGGGCAAGACATTCTGTATTTATGATTTTTACTTTTTTATTTTATTTTATTTTATTTTTTATTTATTTTATTTGTTATGTTAGTCACCATACATTGCATCATTAGTATTTTTAAATTTTTTTTATTATTATGTTATGTTAATCACCATACATTACATCATTAGTTTTTTATGTAGTGTTCCAGGATTCATTGTTTGCGTACAACACCCAGTGCTCCATGCAGAATGTGCCCTCCTTAGTACCCCTCACTGGGCTAACCCATTCCCCCAACCACCTCCCCTCTAAAACCCTCAGTTTGTTTTCAGACTTCATGGTCTCTCATGGCTCATCTATCCCTCTGATTTCCTCCCCCTTCATTTTTCCCTTCCTTCTCATAATGTCTTCCATGCTATTCCTTATGTTCCGCAAATAAGTGAAATCATATGATAATTGACTTTCTCTGCTTGACTTATTTCACTTAGCATAATCTCCTCCAGTCCCATCCATGTTGATGTAAAAGCTGGGTATTCATCCTTTCTGATGGCTGTGTAATTATTTTCACCAAGGACTTTGATGAAATCATTTAACTATCTTTTGGCTTTTGTTTTTTATGAGAAATTTTTTGACAGTATAATTTTGTCATCCTTTCATGTTAATCTTTTTTTCCCGTCTGATTACTTTCTTTTTTTCTTTTTTTCTTTCAAGATTTTATTTAAATTCTAGTTAGTTAACATATAGTGTAGTATTAGTTTCAGGGGTAGAATTTAGTGATTAATCACTTGCATATAACACCCAATGCTCATTACAACAAGTGCCCTCCTTAATGCCCATCACCCATTTACCCCATCCCCCCACCCACCTCTCCTCTAGCAACCCTCAGTTTGTTCCATATTGTCAAGAGTCTCTTATGGTTTGCCTCCCTTTCTGTTTTTATCTTATTGTACTTTTCCTTCCCTTCCTCTATGCTCATCTGTTTTGTTTCTCAAATTCCACATATGAGTGAGATCATATGGTATTTGTCTTTCTGACTGACTTATTTTGCTTAGCATAATACACTTCAGTTCTATCCATGGAGTTGCAAATGGAAAGATTTCATTCTTTTTTGATGGCTGAGTAATATTCTATCTCATATATATGAGATATATATATATATATATATATGAGATATACATATATATATATACACTTTAGGGATTATCTCTTTCCTGGGTGATCTGTGCTTTCTCTCTGCTTGTACTGATGTAGGTTTCTTATTGCATACATTGCTTGGAATTTGTTGACTTTCCTGAATCTGATGGTTTGGGTAGTTAATTGTCCTTCTGAATATTGCATATTCTCTATTTTCTTCTTCTGAAAATCTGTTTTGAAGTATATGTTAGCTGTTCTTTTTCTATGTTCTCTAACTTTTCATCCCCTTACCTCTTTGTGCTGCACAACAAGTAGAATCTTCAGACCTGGTTTTATGTATTCTAGTTTATTGTTCATTAAATATCAATATATCAAGAGTATATCAATAGTGATTGCATTTAATTGCATTTAAAATCTTTCTGGTAGCCTCCTAATTGAAATATTAAGCCCCTCCTGATTTAAAAAGAGCACCAATCTTAAATATAGGTCATTAACAGTATGACAGATGGTCATACTCCTTGTGGTTCCTTCCAAGCATTACCCACCCTCCTCCCTATAGGTAATCCCTGTCCTTCTGTCTAACATAATCTAGCATGTTTGCCACTTTCTCAATTTCAAAATATTGGAGTCAATGCAGTATTCACTCTTTTGAATCTGTCTTCTTTCATTCAATATTATCTTTATGAGATTTATCATGCCACTACATTCAGCAGCACTCCATTATTTTTCATTGCTGTCAAGAATTCTTAGGTGTAATTATACCACAATGTATTTATTCCTTCTATGGGTAAAGAGCATCTAGTTTGTTCCAGATTGGTGCTATTATGAATAGTGATGCTATAAAGATTCCAGTCCTTTCATCTGGTGCATATTCTGTTCACTTCTATAGGGGGTATATAACCGGGAGCAAGATAGAGTCACACTTGGTTATAGAATTGGTGTATGTTTAGCTTTAGCATATATTTCAAAGTTATTATAGGAGTTCCAATTGTGTCACATTGTCACCAAAATTGATTTTGGCATTCTTTGTAATCTAAACTATTCTGGTTGGTGTGCAAATGTTGGAGCATTTTTTCCCCTTTTTCAGTTTTTGAATTTTATTTTTAAAATTTCTTCAGTTATTTTAAACATGCTTTTTTATGTTCTGTATTTGATAATTCTATTATTTGAAGCTTTGGCCAGTTGTTTCTGCTAATATATAATTGTAATGATTTTCTTACACACACAGAGACACATTTCAGATTACATGCATATTTGTTTAAATTTGTGAAGGTTGGTGCCCTGCAGGGGTTCATTTCTTTGCTTCTGCCAGTTGCCCCAGACTTGCACTAATCAAGGGGTACTTTAAATTAAGCTCTCTTCATTTGTAGTGACATTGGATTAATCATGTAAGAATGTGAAATTTACTTCTTCCCCCAAACTTGTGATTTGAAAAGCTCAAAGGAGACATTTTTTCCCCACCTATAGTCCAGTTTGAGAGATTCTTTTTTAATTTATTCATTTTAATTTTTCCATTTTCAAATAACGTAATTTCTGCTCTCTATCATTCACTAAATTTAAAGTTATTTGCCAGGTCTGTATTGATTCTACAATTCCAGTACCCAAACTTCATCTCATACTACCTCACGGCCATTGTGGTGTTTTTCTGTGGCCCACTGTCCATATTACAGAGAACGCCTGAGCTGAGGGCAGCCACAAATTTAGAAGATTTATAGCTCCCTGCTTGGTTTGGCAAAAGTCTTTTCCTTTCATTTTTGCAAAGATATGTAGCCATTTTAATGTTTTAAATTATATTTAAAATGAAATTGTATTTCATTAAAAACTTTTCTGTTTTGCATGTTTTATAATGGGAATTTTTTCTGCTTATTGTTAGAAATAGAGATCTCTATCAGCGTTCCACTTAGTGGTTTATTTCTATTCTTTCCTTTCCAATCTTCTTTTAGATGGACATTGAAACTTTTGACTTACTTTCATTTTTGTTGTGTTTCTTTTTTTTTCATATTTCTACCATTTATGCTGTGTTCAAGGAGTATTCCTCAGGCATCCAGCTCATTATTTGCTTTCAGCTGTGTTTGTTCTACCCTTCATCCCAGCTATCATTCTTGTTTAGTAAACACAATTTAAATTTTCATGATCTCTAGTAGACTTTTTGGTTGTGATTATTTTTCTTATTTTCTGAGAATACTATCATGTTCAATTTTTCTCTATGAACTTTGTGACATGGATTTTTTTGTTTGTTTGTTTTTATTTTTTGAGTTCGTTTTTTATCCAAACTTTTGACTTTCGGCAAAATACTAGATGATTTCTGCTTTTGGGCTCATCTCTGGAGTTGACATTCCCATTGGCAATCTTCTGTGTCCGTGGAGTTTGTAAAGGGGCAAAGGGTGGGCTGTGGTGCTGGGATTTGCTTTCAGACATGTTGCTAGTAAAAGTAGGGCAGCCTCACGCTAAGTTATTAAGAGGGGAGTTGTCTTCAATCTCTTGGAAACTCAGGCTCCCCTTGTTGCCTCTGGCCCCTGGGAACTCTGCCCTGTCTCTGACTCAGGCTCTGAAACCCACAGATCTTCCCTGGCAGTGGAAACCCCCACCTCATAACCTTGAATTGGCTATGCAACTTTAACACATGGAAATATACTGTTTATTATCTTTTTTCTTTTTACCATTTTCTTGATAATGTAACAATCTTGGAACATTTTAATTACATTCACCCTCTTTCATCTTTTGTGCCATTGTTTTAGTGTATTTTAATATTCTCTATGTTTTTTACTATTGTTACTGCTTTATGCTTTTATGAATTACTTATATTTATTTATCTATTTACCATTTTTCTTCTTGCAAATCTGAACTTCAAACAGATGTAATTTTCATTTTGCCTGAAAAACTTCCTTTAGTATTTCCTTTGGTGCATGTTTACTCGTAATAAATTCTCTGTATTTTTTTTAACATTTGGTAAAAACACCTTTATTTCACTTTTTTTTTTTGTCAAGGATATTTTGCTTGATGTAGAATTCCTATTTGGCAGTTTCTTTTCTATCATCATAAATTTAAGCATATCATTCTGTGTTCCCTTGTCTTCTGGTTTTTATACTTTTTGTGAGGAAATTATTTCTCAGTTTTATTGTTATTCTGTGAAGGTCATGTTTTTTGCTCTTTGGTCTTCAGTAATATTATTATGATATTCCTGGACTTGGGCTTTCTTTATTGACTTACTCTGGGCTGCTGTAACAAGATGCCACCTACTGAGTGGCTTAAACAGCAGACGTTTGTTTCTCATGGTGCTGGAGGCTGGAAGTCCAGGATCAAGGTGCTGGCAGATCTGGTTGTTGTGGAGACCTCCTTTTTTGGCTCACAGATGATTGCCTTCCCCCTGTGTCCTCACGTGGGGTACAGAGGAAGTTCTGGTCTCTTCTTCTTAGAAGGTTAATAATCACATCACGAGGACTCTACTTACACACAATCTGAGCCTTGATGTATTTTGTCACTTTTCTGATATTCTCAGCCACTATCTCCTCAAATACCCTTCCAGTATACTGCATGTCTTGTGTCCCTGTTTCTATTGTGTATTTTTTTAAGTTAAATATTACATTTTTTTTAAAGATTTATTTGACAGAGAGACCCAGTGAGAGAGGGAACACAAGCAGGGGGGGTGGGAGAGGGAGAAGCAGGCTTCCCGCGGAGCAGGGAGCCGGATGCAGGGCTGATTCCCAGGACCCTGGGACCATGACCTGAGCCGAAGGCAGATGCTTAATGACTGAGCCACCGAAGTGCCCCAAATTTTACATTTTTATATGTGGTGATTTTTGTTTTAAGGCTGGACCTTGTATTTCAAAATATTTAGAGATAATTTGAGGCTTTTAATAATATTATCTTTATTCATAGAGAACCTGTGTTTGTCCTGACAAATAGCTATGCTAAGGACAAATGCTTTAACATAATTAAGGATTAAGATGATTAAATGTTGGTGTTTATTTTCTGTAAGGGCTTGTCTATTTCAATTTTTTTTTTTTTTACTCCAAGGATGTAGTTTTACAAGTCCTAGTTATAAGCCTTTTCTGTTTACCAGATACTCTTGTCCTTGACAGTTCAGTCTCCCTCAGCCCCATGACACTGATGAAGCCCCATTCAGCTTCTCAGCCTCCCGGCAGCTGTTTTTGAAATCACCCACCCTGTGGAAAAGTGGTGCCAAACACTGAGCTTGTTTCTCTTGACACCCCTTTTCCAAATCTTGGTGGTAAATATTCTCTTTGTAGCCCCCTGATATATTCAAATACGGTTTCATAGATAGATAGATAGATAGATAGATAGATAGATGATAGATAGATAGATAGATAGATAGATAGATAGATAGATAGATAGATAATAGATAGATAGATAATAGATATAATCCAACTTTTTTATTTGTTTTTTTTTTTTTTTTTGCACAGATTGGTCCCAAATACTCTAGTTTGTCACTGTGGGAAACACAACCTCAAAGGGGCTATGTTTCAGTCTCAAGACTATCACCAAACTGCAAAATATTTTGACCTTCTGAGTTTTCTTTTCCTCATTTTTTTCCAGTGGGAATCATTATCTGCCATGCTCACTTCATGGGAAATTGAGAAGATCATATGATGTAATAGATAAAAAGATGTTCAAACATGCAACCACATTCAGTACTTAGGCAATCTTCTCCCCAAAATGACAACTAATTGTGCTAGCATGTATTGAACTCTTACCATGTGCCAGGCAGTGGTCTGCGTAATTTATGAGTGTTTATGCATTAATCTTCACAGACGTTATTATTATTAAACATTTTACAAATGTGGAAGCTGCAGCACAGATCATTTAATTAAACAGTTAAGAGTCACGGGGCTAGTATCAGAGGTGCCAGATGTCAACCAAGGTGGTATAGAACTGCAGCTCTTGTTAAAACGGAGAAAGTGAACTTACAGAAGAGAAATGCATGTGGCCAATTAAACTTATGAAAGTTATTATTTGTTCAATCAAATTTGAAATGCTAAAAAATCGGATACCATATTGGTGAGATTTTTAACAACATAGATATTTCATTCACTAGAGAATATGCATATTGGTGTAGTCTTTCTGGAGGGAAACTTTGCTGTATGCTTCAAAAGACTTAAAATGCTTATATAATCTTATTGAGTTTTGCAAGTTCTGAGATTATGTCCTAAGGAAGTTATTAGATACACTCACCAAGATGTATTAAGTAATATCACACAATGCTTTAAGGGACATGATTGAAATGACATTATTCATGTAAATATCTGTTAGATGGTAAACACTCAATAAGTTATTTTGTACAAGGATGTTAATTAAATATTATTTATCACAGCAAAAAAAAATAGGAACAAGAATGATGATCTACAATAAGATAGTGGTTAAATACATTAAATTACATCCATATGTAGAAATATGATCTACCCTTAAGAATTCTATTTTCAAAAATATTTAATGACATAGGAAGGCATAAAATATAATAAGTGAAAAAAACCCACAAAATATAAAATTGTGGATACAGGATGATTTCTAAGATATGTCAATGTATATGTATATATGCATACGTTTATTTATTTATTTATTTTTAAAGATTTTATTTATTTATTTGACAGAGAGATAGAGAGAGAGCACAAGTAGGCAGAGAGGCAGGCAGAGGGAGAGGGAGAAGCAGACTCTCCACTGAGCAGGGAGTCCGATGCGGGGCTCGATCCCAGGACCCTGGGATCATGACCTGAGCTGAAGGCAGCCACTTAACTGACTGAGCCACCCAGGCACCCCATGGTGTGCATACATTTATAATATATTATGTAATCTATATTTTTAACCTTTAAATTATTTATTTCTATTGGGTTATTTATCTCTGAGACGCTATGTTTTTATCTCTTTTCCTATTATCTAACTACATAGAGAAAGTAACCTCCCCCTAATATACCAAAGTGCTACTGAGAAATAGCTTGGAATAGAGGCAAGAGAGGGAATTTTATTTTTTTATTATTTTATTCTTCAGGATAAAAATTTTCCATAGGCAGCGTGCCCTAACATAAATTTATATATCTCTGTGTGTATATATCTGTGTATGTAGTAGTATTGAGTACAAAAAATGTTTGTCATGTATGATCCTACTAAATCATTTCAAGTGCATTGTAGCCTCTCAAATGTCAAATATTGTCCTTGAAGTTTCAACCTATTTGCAGTCCATACTCTTTGAAACTGAAGTGACAGATCTCTACCTTCCTGAACTTTCATCTGCATGACATCAGGCTGACAACTGATGGTGGGCGAGCCTTTCCTTCATTCCTGTCTAAACACACAGCTTCTTTTCCCTTCTTACCTGCCCCCTTTTACACAGTTCCTGTTTGCTCTGCTGTAGTTTAAAAATTTTGGCACCATTGACATGTCTTTCTTCATACATTTAACATTGCCCACAGAGGTTGGCTGAAAAAAATTCCTATAACCTTTATAAGTGAATTGATTTTTTTTTTTTTTACATTTTTCTGAAGGCTTTCCTAATGAATATCAAACCTGGATTCTCCCCATACTCTCAAGTTGAGAATATGGGTATGCATGTGAGAGTGTGTATTTGATGTGTGTGTTTTGCTCCAGCTATGACTGTGTACCCATTTCCAAAAGCATCTCATCTCAGTTAGTTCCTGATGGAGTGCTAGTCTACCACCAAACTGATCATTGTGTTCTTTGCTTCAGAAACTAAGAAAGGGAGCAGAGAACAACCTTGGGGAAATATATTATCCAAAATATTTCACTTAGTTGAATTGACAACCTTGTTTGTTTGTATTTCTTTTAGATTGCTAAGCATTTCTGGCAAATATTTTAAAAAGCCTAGCTCTTTTGCATTCATGTTGAACAGTTAGCTTTGGGTATTGTTAATTATTTATTAGAAAATGCTTTTCTCCTCTGATGTGTATATATCAAGAAGTTGTTTGTATGCATAAATGTGGCTGCCAGACCAAAATGTTTCCCAGAAGAATGTATGTCTGAGTTTGACTTTATATTTTGCATTCAGGGTATATTGTGGGGATGCGGAGTGTCATAGTTAGATGATTTTTCTATACATTCATCAATTCTATAGAATGAGGTACTTCTGTCTAGGATAGCTTTTGCTCATATTCAAAGCAAATATGGCATTAGTACTAGTGGGCATTAAATGTCCCTGGAATTCCATTCAGTCTGTATCCCAGCAGGTTATTTGGCTGGTGGTCACTGAAAATATTCTTTAAGGAATCAGAAACTCAGATGATCCCAATAAAAGGTTAGTTTTTCCCAGGGGTTTTCTCTCCAGCATCCCAGAAAAGCACTTTGTGACTCCAGAGTCTGTGTCCTAGTGCCCTTTTACCACATCCCTTTGGATATGTCAGCTCACAGAGAAAAGCAGCAACACACAGGACATCAGGGATTGCCTCTTAAGTGCAAGCCCTGGAAACAGCTATGTGGGTCATTTTTCTGCCCTGCTTTCAGTGAAGACCAGCCTAGACTCTGTGCAGAATCATTCTGGGGAAGGCAAAGGTAAAACATGCAAAAATTATCACTTAGAAGGTTTGTCCATAGAACGTGTGCAGATTATTCATTCCACAAATGATTACTAAGCTTACTCTGGCTGGTACCTAATGGAATGGGTGAGGATGGGAGTCAGGGTGCTGCCTGCCAGGAGATCACAGAAGTCTCCTGCCACTTGTGAAGATGTAGACTCCCAGAAAGGACATGATTAAACCTCCAAATTGGTTGGTGGCAGAGTTGGGGTTAGAATCCAGGGTCCTGCTTCTCTTTCCACATTGGCCCTCCAAACAGTGGAAGGCAAATTGGTCATTGAATAACTCCCAAGTGTAGCATCTTACACCCTCCTTCTCTGTGGTTTATTCCTCTCCCATACAAACCCCTTAATCTCCTGTTCTAGTTAATCCTCATTCTTCATTTATTGATTCACTCAAATTAATATTTATTAAGCATCCATGTGTGACACAAATACTACTCTGTCCTTTTAAAATTTATATTTCGTGGTTTATAGTGTGTGTCCTCATAAGCTATGACAGATTTTTTAAAATGAGATATAAAAACAGAAGAAAAACTGCTTGAAAATATCTCAATTAAATACCTACTTACGTTTCTATTGTCTCACCTCCTACTTAAAGCAATTTTATGAATTTGTGCTTTTCTTTGCTTATTTGGAAGATTGGAAATGCCGACTTATCTGGGTCCCCAGAACCTTTTTCCAAGTGTCTTTCTAGAATATATGTCTACTCCTCACCCCTCTGTAAAATTGAGATTTCTCTCCTCAGTGACTGGCTGTGAGTGACCAGTTTAGCATTTTTAATTTTGTAAACGCTATAGCTTTTCTGTTTTCTGTTCTGGATGCTGTATTGGAGGAATGCGTTCCTGACCTCCTCTTTTGTTGTTCACTTAAAGCCTTCTCACCAGCTCCTCAAACCAATACTCATCTCCTGCCCTCCTACATCTGTTGCAAGGACTTTATAATGGAAAGAACATTGTGAGAGGAGCAGCTTCTGATACATCAGAAGAACCCTAAGAAGTTATTTCCTAAAAATAGGATGCTGTTAATACCAACAGTAAAGTGGAGCTTAGAAAAATATCCACTGTCAAAAGACAAAGGAAGGTGGAAAAGCGAATAGCAAGCTTTGGGTACACATACTCTATCATGTTACAGACAGGATGTTTCCCTGAAGAAATTGCTCACAGTATCTACAAATAATAAAAACTGGTAATAGTATCATTGGTGAAGCTAGAAGAAAGTTAATGTGAAAAAGACATGGGGAATTAATATGGATATTCTGTGAATTCAGGTAGCAAGCCAGACAAGCATGACTGGGATAGCAGAGAGACCTGGGCTGGCATCTGCCTCAGTCACTGGAGATGTGACTGGGAGCAAGTCACAACCTTTCTGAACTATGG
The DNA here is from genome assembly GCF_054177405.1 of Leptonychotes weddellii. Lineage (NCBI taxonomy): Eukaryota > Metazoa > Chordata > Mammalia > Carnivora > Phocidae > Leptonychotes > Leptonychotes weddellii. The sequence goes on along the minus strand of NC_138371.1, from coordinate 98,651,904 downwards.
GGTCATTTAAATTGGAGTGAACTATTCACTCCTATTCACAAGCAGTTGGCATTCATCCAGAATTTGAGAGAGGGAGGGATATTCCAGGTAGAAAGAATGAGAGAACAGTATGTGCAGAGGCTCAAAGGCAAGGCAGGCTGGAGCAGACACATGGGCTGTGTCTGAGGACTTGCTGGTGACCCAAGTAAACAGGTCTGTGCATAGAGAGAGTGGTGGGTGATGGGACATAAGTAAGAAGCAAAACACTTATCACAAAATTATGCTATGTTTGAACTTCTTGACAGTAGTAAGGTATTGAATTTCACAGTGATATATAGAGTTTGCATTTTAGAAGGATTTGGGATATAGTGTGGAGATAAGCCAGAAGAGTTAAGCTGGAGACAGAGAAAGTGGTGGAAGGGCTGCTATAATGATGATGAGAGTCTGTCATGGGGGTTGGCAGCATCATTGGCAAGGAGAAGGCGTACTTAAGAGCTACTCAGAAGGCAAGATTACCTTGACTCACTGACCAATTTTACGTGATGGTAAATAAAAAGGAAGAGTCCTGGTGAGCTCTCAGATTTCTCACTGATGGTGGTACCATTGACTCAGCTAGGAAAACTCAGTATGGGAGAAAGACAGGGATTTGATGGAGACTATTTCTGAATTGAGTGTTAAGCTTGAGACCTCCACTAGGTGGTGATGAAGAGAGCACTCAGGACTGGGGATATCAACTTGATAAGGACTCACCTGCAGTTAGCAGTGGCTAATGTGGTTACCCACTGGGGCTGTGCATTCTGAGGAAAGAGGGAGGTGGGGGGAAAGCCTGTAGGTCATCAAGGCAGGTTGCTAGCAGGCTGCAGTTATATCCAGGCCAGAGGGCTCAATGGAAGCAGAAAGTCAGATAGATATATATAGTATGGGCCATGAGCTCAGACACTAATTTTAGAAGAGGCAGTGATTGCTCTGGTTAGCTTCATAGGAAAGGACAATGCTGAATTTTATCTGCAGGTTTCTTTCTTAGGAGCTATAAGTTCTTGCACTTTTTGCTTATTTAAAGCATCCACCCATCCATCTATCCATCATCTATCCACCCATCCCTCCATCATTCATTGGCCACCCAATGTGTGGCAAGCTTAGGGCTAAGAATCAGAGAAATAGTAAAGACCATGTACGTTTCCTGTCGTCTAGGAGCTCAGTCTGTGCAACGAGCTGCAGAGGTCAGTCCTTCTGTCTGCCAAGGAAAGGACATGGATCCTTCAAGAACCAGATCTTCACACCTGTCTAGGAAGGCCAAGAGGACTGAGGTAGGCTGCTACTCACCTGCTTAAAATGATTCTGTGACTCTCTATTGCCATGGCATAAAGTTACTTGGCTTGATACACATGAGCTTTCCTTGCCTTCCTGTGTGTCCTAAGCTTCTGTCTCTGTGCCCTGCACTTTACATTTTAGCAATACTGAACAGAGCATAGGATTTGAACCCAGGAAACTGTTTTCATTTTTATTTGTAATTCTTCCTCTTCTCATTTGTCTGAAAGACTCCTAGTTTATTTTTAAAAACAGCATTAAGGAATCACCTCCTTTATGAAGTCTGCTAATTGTCTAAGCAGAAGTGACCTCTGAGTGTGTCTCAAGAATCAACCTCACTTTCTTTTTTTTGTTGTTGTCTGCAAAAAAA
>NC_138371.1:98630031-98649747 GCF_054177405.1 Leptonychotes weddellii | reverse complement strand
CCTCCTTTCCTTCCTTCCTTCCTTCCTCCTTCCCTCCTTTCCTTCCTTCCTTCCTTCCTCCTTCACTCCATCCCCCCTTCCCTTTCCTTCCTTCCTTCCTTCCTTTCTTCCTTCCTTCCTTCCTCCTTCCCTCCTTCTCTCCTTTCCTTCCTTCCTTCCTTCCTTCCTTCCTTCCCTCCTTCCCTCCTTCTTTGTATTTCGTAACAACCCCCTTCCTGCAGTTCCAGAGGAGTTGTAGATATGTCCTTCAGTATACAAAATTGCTCTCATACACAGGAATAAAGCATTGGTGTGCATAGTATGAAAACCTGAAAGCAGGAAATATCTGGGTGCTGAAAACCAAAATACTACCATGGTCTCTGAAAGTAACAGCAGAAATGGCTTTTATGTCAAGTCTCTGATGGTTTTAAGGTTTAGATTCTGCTGGGATAGTGTGTATGTTGATGCTCTTCATTTCTGAGTGGATTTCCATTCTGTGGAAAGGACACATGGATGGACCAGTATGGGGTGGGTTCCATAACCTGGGCTGGATCCAAGAAATGATTTGTTCTATCTGATGGGAAAGCCTAGGTTGTTCCTAGAGGAGGAGTAGGTGATTTAAGTTGAGGAGTGGGTTTAAAGCGAAGATAAAAAACAAATGGGCAGAAGTTGTGGAATCAGGAAACACCGGGGGGGAGGGCATCTCTGTATACCAGTTGGGCACATCCAGAGGCCAGACACAGAGCTGTGGGAAATAGTCAACACTGGTGATACTTGTGACTCCTCTGCATGGAGCACTGCCATGTGTAAGCCCTTTCCATGCACTGGGTCTCAATAGGGACAATTGGTGGGCACCAGCATTAGCCACATTTTACAAATGAGGAAACTGAGGCATAGCGAGTTTGATTAATTGCTCAAGGCCACACGGCAGATGATGGAGCTTGTTTTCAAATCCAGGCAGCCTGATTCTAGTGCTCCTGTTCACAATGTCCTAATCCTTCCCATATCCCTAACCTCACTTGCATTGGGGTGCTGCTACCTAGACCTCAGTTCCCCCTCACCAAGTCATGGCGCTGGCCCTGCTCCTCTGGGCAGGGTGCCTTATGTGAGCTCTCTGGTCACTGAAGCTTGGCTTTCCTGTGGATGCTTGCTCTTCTGTCTCTTTGGGCTCTTGGCTCCTCTGCTTTCATGAATAGGACGAGCCAATGCTCCCACTCCAGCCCCAAGGAAATTGTTCCTCCTTCTCTGCTCAGTTGATGCCTGTCAGAATTGCCCAGACTCCTAACACAGGGATGATGGAAAAGGATTGTGAGGGGATATGTGAACAGATCCTGGAGTTGGTCTTGGAAAAGGGACTTTCTTACTAGGTGCTGGCCTTGTGGTGCCAGAGCCTGTGAGCTAGTGGGATGCACAGTAGAGGATGAATGCATTTTAGCAAAGTCTGGTGCTGAGCAGGACTGCTGCCTTCCAGAGCCCAGAGTTCAGCGTGGAGTTGATGGGCAGTGGAAACATTGAGCATTGCATATCCATCAAGTAGGGAGGAGCCAGATGCATGAGGAACTTTCCTCTCAGGAGGCTGAGAATTGAATGAGAGTGAGATGAGTACTCTTTCTTCAGGTGTGATATCAGTAACCTGCTGATTTAAAGGATAGTAATTGACTACCAACTGACTATGCCATGTACTGATTGTTTGGGGGCAAGTTCTTGAACCTAGTTGACCCTCTTTTTCCCTATTCGTACAGTATTAGTTCTTTTGGGTTATTTTGAACATGAAACAGGATGACTTTGTAATATCACTAAGTTTTGGGATGGGTTTGTTCTGCAACAATGGATAATGGACCCGTGCTATAAAGGAAGAGATCTCAGTCAAAGGGGTAGATCTAGAAGCTCAAACAATGTCATTAAGATTCTGTCACTCTCTATCTCCAAGAGATTCTTCCTCTATTGTTCTTCATTATTAGTCAGATTCTCTGCATATGATAACAAAACTGTCCAAAAATAGCTCAGCCTTTTTTTTTTCTGCCAAGTTAGGAGCCCTTGTAGAAAGAGATTTCTTTCCCAGTAACTGCAGAAAAGCCCTGACCTTTGCTCTCCTTGACATCAATTGGGTAACATGCCCAGGCCTGGCCAATCACTGGGGCCTGGCAAAACCTCTCCTGTGTCCTGTGCCCATCCTGCTGCCTGGGCAAATTTTAACCCTACACAGCAACAGGAACTGAGATGAGATGGGGAAAGGCTGGTTCCCACAAATAATATTGAAGTGCTATTATCAGGAAACAGACAACAGATGTTTGGAAGGCAGGTGAGCACTTGCTAGCTCCAGTCATTATTACTCAGGGTTGGGCCTGGGTTTGGGTTTGGTCCAGAGTTAAATCACATAGGGGTACCTGGGAGGTGCAGTCAGTTAAGTGTCTGACTCTTGGTTTTGGCTCAGGTCATGATCTCAGGGTCATGAGATTAAGCCTCACATCAGACTCCATGCTCAGCGAGCAGTCTGCTTAAGACTCTGTCTCTCCCTCTCCTTCTGCCTCTCCCTCCTGCTCTTTCTCTAAAATAAATAAACAAATCTTAAAAAAAAAAAAGTTAAATCACACAGAGTCTTTGACATAGACTCATGAATTGTGTGGAGGAGACTCACATGAAAACAAACCAGCATAACAGAGGCTTGCAGGTGCTGTGGTGCATATGCACAAAGAGGAAGGGGTCTGGTGACCTGAGGTGGGGATGTCCTCTGCAGTGATGATGTTCTAAGTTATCAGGTGGGTAGATAGCCAGGGGCACCACCTCTGCTGCAGAGCCCACAGTCTGGCAACTGTCTCTCCATTCTGGGTCCTTTACATGGGATTTTGCATGGCACAACGTGCAGTAACAGGAGTCAGTGTGGCAATATTGAGAAGGATTGCTCAGAGAATCACCTGAGAGCTGGGTAAAAGTGAATTGCCCTTTTACAAACTCCCTAAATAATAAAATAAATCAGCTGGATTATTCAGGGATGGAATGGTCTGCTCTCTGGCAAGGGGGCTCCACAAGTTATTACTGGCTAACAATAGCTTGTTCAAGTGCTTGGGCACAGGAAAATCAAACTGTACAGGTCCTGGGAGAATCCGGTCATATGAAAGAGGGAATCCATTCCAAGTGTGAGCTATTAGTTCTGCTCTGAATATCACCATTATTAACTGCAGGGCTTTAGTGAAGTCTCCAACCTGCCAAATCTCAATCCTCATCAACTGTCCAGGAAAACGGCTGTGGTAGGTGCTAATTGGTGATTATAGGAAAGAATATCTTTGGACTGCAAAAAGTGCGCCAGGTGCTAACAAGTTGTAATGACAGGCCTCCCCTGGGAGGCAGATGCTCTTTGGGTGAATGTGCTGGCTTCTGTAGAAAACAGTCTGTATCCCTTTTCCTTCCTGCCTGTTTCTCTCTGTCTTTTTTTCCTGCCCTCCGTCCCCAATCCTCTCTCTGCCTTCCCCAGGGCTCTGCTCAAATCAGATGCTGACTACACCTTCTGACTCCTCCATCCTGAGCTTCCACGTGGGAGAAACTCCAATCTTGTTTCAGTTTCCGGCTCCACCAGCACAAGCTTTGTGACTTGGTCAGGTCACCTAATATCTCTATTTGATTTGATTTTCCTCAACCCCAAATTGAGGTGATAATTGATCTGACCTCAGAGAGTGGTTTACTGAGCACTGTGAAATGCAGCACAGTGCTAGGAACACAGAGACGTTTAATCGGTTCCAATTCCCGTTTAACCCTTCCCTTTCTTTCCCCAATGTTTATGTCATCATTCATGACTGGATTATTAATTATAAAATGCTACACAGAGACATGACTTTATTATTAATATTATTTATTTTCCCTCATTATGTAGTATAACATTTGGCTCATCACAGATACTCATTAAATAATTATTAAATGAATATGGATGTCCATTTCAATAATACTTGTTTTTAAGGCCCTGTTAATTTCTCTCCTCCAGGAAGCCCTGAGAGATTTCCTTGGTGTTTCCTACATATATCTGTGGCCACTACATTGTTTTGTTATCATCAATGCATGTGCTCCCATGTCTGTTTTCCAGGCATGGAGCTCTCCCTCTGTGCTTTCTTGTCTCTTTCCTCACATGTGGTCTACATTTTGCCATTTTCCCACTGAGGTGTTCCTACCCTCTGTGGCTTCTCTTGGGTTTAAATGTCCATGCACCTGAAAGCTGCTTCATGATGAGGTTGTTTGTGATGTTAGTTTAGTGATGGAGGGGGAGGAGCATGTTGGTTTGCAAGGGAAGTGATTGGAGGTTGCCAAAGACCAATGGAGAGGGGACACTGAGATAATTCCAGGGAAGATAGGATGCTGGAGAAGGGGGATTGGTTCACAGGAGGCCTGGACTGAATCTTGAGATCTCATCAGCCTAGAAAGAGCAGGCTCTGGGAACATGGGAATTATATTTTGTAAAGACATAGGGCATTCTTAATATAGCATGGATTCATTCAAATTAAGAGACCTTATTTGAAATTCAGAAGGATACCTTTACAGACCATTGTATATATTATATTATATTATATTATATTATATTATATTATAATATTTATAAATTTTTTCCATGTCAGGGAGGGAGACATGAATTAAGGTCACAACCATACACTTGATCACGATCTGACTTATGATCTCTCATATTCAGAAGTGTCATTTCTGTTCATGTCATTTGGTTTTCAAAACAAAATTAAGAGATTGTGATTATCACCTTGCATAGGTGAGAAAACAAAGACTCATGAAATAATAACAATTGCAATTTTTATAGAAACCAAACCTTTTGGCGTAGCCCACAGCATGTACTATCTCATCAAGATGCAATAAACTTGTGAGGTATATATAGTAGGCTTATTTTAGATTTCTGAAAATTAAAAAAAAATTTAAAAAGTGAATTATTTTTATGTCTGAAGTTACACAGTGGTGGAGATTATCTCAGAAAATTGAGGAGCTAGAATTCAAAACTCTACCAATTAGATTTTGCATATGGCAAACCACCTCAACATGTAGTGGTTTAAAACCGTTTATGTAGTTTGCAATTATGCGTATGAGGCTAAAAATTTCTTGGTCTGGATTAAAGCCTGGTTCTGCTTCCTTGAGTAGATTCCTACTCTTAGCTTTGCCTTCTCAGAAATCTTTTCTGTACTGTAAAAAATGGTCCATGTCACAACTGGGTAACTTTGTCAGCCTAAGTCTTGTCTGTGGAAAGTTAGGGGACAGGGGTCTTCTGGCATTTTGAAAAATCTCAGTTCCTTTTTGTCCAAGGCATTGGCCCTTTGACTGTCAGAACTCTTTAAAAATTGTGTGGACTTTCTATGCTTCAGGTTGTACTCCAATCCATTTGGTAAAAGCCACACGCATGATTGTTTGAGGCATGCTTCCCAGCCTTACAAATATTTATCTTGGTTTATTCCCAGATATCTTATTCTTGGTGTGATTGTAAATGGGATTCTTTCCTTAATTTCTCTTTCTGCTGCTTCATTATTAGTGTATAGGAATGCAACAGATTTCTGCACATTGATTTTGCATCCCACGACTTTACTGAATTCATTTATCAGTTCTTCTACTTTTTTGGTGGAGTCTTTAGGGATTTCTATATAGAATATTGTATTTACTAAAAAAATACAAAACACCAATGCAAAGGATACATGTACCTCTATATTTATAACAGCATTATTTACTATAGCCAAGATATGGAAGCAGCCAAAGTGTTCATCAACCGACAAATGGATAAAGTATGGTGCATATATATAATGGAATATTACTCAGCCATAAAAAGGAATAAAATCTTGCCATTTGCAATGACATGGATGGAGCTAGACAGTATAATGCTAAGTGAAATAAGTCAGTCAGAAAAAGACAAATACCATATGATTTCACTCATATGTGGAATTTAAGAAACAATACAAACAAGCAAAGGGGAAAGAGAGAGAGAGAGAGAGAGACAAACCAAGAAATAGACTCTTAACTATAGAGAACAAACCAATGGTTACCAGAGGGGAGGTGAGTTGGGGGACAGGTGATTGTGATTAAAGAATATGCTTGTTGTGATGAGCACTAACTAATGTATGAAAGTGTTGAATCACTATATTATATACCTGAAACTAATAAAACACTGTATGTTAACTAAACTGCAATTAAAAAATAAAATAAAATAAAATAACAAGTAATTATCTTGGGGTTAGCTTTTTGTAAGAGCAAACCCTTAAGGTGCTTAGGAGCATCTTTGTTTTGTTGAAAGGATCTACTAGGCACCATGGTAAATCTTTCACAAGTCTTAACAAAGGAACCTACAGCCACATTTTGTTTTGATTGTTGGCCCAAGACCTCACATCACTTAGAATTTTTTCCCACTTGGGGACTAAGAATGAGAACGATCTTATTTTCTCACCCAACAAGTGTGGGTTTCTCCGTATATCCTCTATCCTCTTCTTGCAGTCTAAATGGTTCTTTCTTCAGCTTATTCCTCTTAGGATATTTTATTGGTTTTGCTGCATCCAACTGACACTACAGCATTCTGTCTGGAGATCTCCTTAGCCAAATCAAAAGTTATAAACTACGTGCTCTATTCCTCAACTTATTCCAGGAAACAGCTTTGCAAACTGCTTTACTGTGCAGAATGTGTCATCATTTTTCTAGCTGCTCTAGTAGTTTCCTTATCAGTATACCAGCCTCCACTAAAAGTTTGCTCCCCTTGCTAAGGGTTTCCCCGCTGTTTTTCCTGGGTCCATCCATGGCCCAGTTGCAAAGTCAGTGCCAATGTTTAAGGGTTTGTGGCCATCGGTAGCATCTCACTTCCTTATTAATTCCCTTCTGCTGCATTACAAACCACCCTAAAGCACAGTGGCTTAAAACAATAACCATGTATTTAGCTTACACATTCTGTTGGATACCTGGACAGTTATTTGGTTCTCTCATGTGTCTGAACTGAGATAGTGGGTTGGCCAGTTGTTGGATGGTCTAGGGTGGTCTCATATGTCTGGTAATTGGCTGAAACAATAAGGGAGAGAGGGCAACACAGGTATCACTCTCTAGTAGGCTTCCTTAGGCTTTTTCACTTGGTGGTAGCTCAAGCATTCCCAAAATAGCAAGAGGACAAACTTCACCAAAAAATTATTTTTCATGCCTCTGCCTGTCTCATGAGGGCTGATGCTCCATTGGCCAAAGCAAGTCATGTGGCCAACCCAGATTCGAGTGCAAGAAAAGCAGACCCCACCTTCTGATGGAATGGAATGAAGTATGGCCAGTTTTTCCGTCTACAACAAAACCTTAGTTGACTTGAGTCAACAGCCTAGCATTTAATCCCTGTTCCACACGGCTTCAAGTTAAACATCTCACTAAAATCCACATAGCCAATGAATCTCCTAGAAAATAAAAATATGTTAAATTTCAAATACTAATTAATACTTACAGCTAGTTAAAAGTAAAATGTAATTATCTGCAGGGGCACCTGGCTGGCTCAGTTGGTTAAGCGGCTGCCTTCGGCTCAGGTCATGATCCTGGAGTCCTGGGATCAAGCCCCACATCGGACTCCTTGCTCAGTGGGTTGTCTGTTCCTCCCTCTGCTCTTTACCCTGCTTGTGCGCTTTCTCTTAAATAAATAAAATCTTTAAAAAAATATAATTCTCTGCCTTAGATCATTATAACTGCATAATGATGAGGGCAGTGAGATATTTTGGACAGTAGGAGAAGAAAGTTCACAGATTACTATAGGATTTACTGTTCCAAACTCTTCTGTAATTCCAATGTCAAGGCAAAAAAAGAAGGAAATTGGGATGGTGAATAAAAGTATCAATGTGTTAGAAAAAATAGATGGTTCATTTCAAGGCATACAGAGCTTGGTTTAAATTAGTTTAAAGGAGTAAGAAGGTTCATAAATCCAGGGCAATGTAGCAAGGTGTCTTGCTTTATTCCATGTCAATTTAGTAACCATAGCACTTCACACTTCATTCACACTTGGCAGTTTGCACAGCTTCTTATTTTCATTCATTCACTTAATTTTCAAAGTGCCTGATAGTAGTGGCACACAGTATTATCGCCATTTCAAAGATTGTCGAGATTTGCCCAGGTGCCCAAAATATGTGTGTCAAGGTAGGAAGAAAACAGAGAAAGGGACCATAATTGGAGGAAGTAGAGCAGAGGTTGATGAGCATTGGCCAGAGGATGAGCATTAGAGTAGTCAGAAGATGACTTGAGAGAATTAATACTTCAGAAGGGCTAGAACTGTGAGTTAAAGATGGCTTTGGAGATCAGGAATTTACTGTTCTTTTCAGACATAAGTTCCCCTAAGGGCAAGAAGCCAAAGAGAGATGAGGCCAGAAGTGAGAATGCAGGAGGCAGAGGAGAGCACGTGGCCACCTGAGCTCCTGGATGCTCACATGCAGCTTCCCAACTGTAGCAAACAAATAGTTTCATAGCTCAGAATTCTGGGTTCTTTCAAAAAGAAAATGTTAGGTCTTGCAGGGCTACCTTTCTGGATATGTGAAAACAATTAGAAGATAAATTTCACACATGCAGATGAGATATTTACATCAGTAAAGAGGTCGTTTGTGCATAAGCAGAAACAGCCTTTTAAGATGAAAGTGTGACAGTGGGAACATGCATTTTGCACCAGACTTTAAGTGCAGCAAACACTTTATGTATAGGGCTTCACTTATTTACTTGTTATTTTATTCATTCAGTAAATGTTAAACGCTATTATATGACAAGAAATTTCTGAAGCATCAAGAATATATGGATGAATAAGATCTCCACACTCAAATAGCTCATGGCTGAAGGCAGTGTTGCCCAGTGGAAATGTGATGCAAGGCACATATGCACTTCCTGGCAACCTTCCAGAAACTCACAGCTCATCTCAGTTCAAACTAGTCATATTTTCAGGGCTCAGTACCACGTGTGGCTCATGACCAGCAAATTGGACAGCACAGATCTGAGTGGGGGGCACAGGGATATAAAAATTTGAAAAATCTCCATATAATTTGAAAACTCTTATGACAAAAATTTCACACAGTACAATAATGGAGGCATGGGTTTTAAACTCCTAGATTACCCAGAATGTTAATCACAGGTTCCTAGAGTGTCCCATGTATTTCTGGGCTGGAGGAAAAAAAAAAAAGACTATTCCATTTTTTTTTAAGATATTATTTATTTCAGAGAGTGTGTGTGTGTGTGCGTGCGTGCGTGAGAAAGGGGAGGGGCAGAGGGAGAAACAGACACCCTGACCTGGGACTGTATCCCAGGGCTCCAGGATCATGACCTGAGCCAAAGTGCACACTTAACCAACTGAACCATCGAGGCACCCCGAACTATTTTCTCTTTTAATAAACATGAGAAATGCTTCATGCTATACCCTCTCTTCAAAATTCAAAATGCACATTTATATATTAAAAGGTCTTAGAAGCCCTGCAGAAATGACCTTCAGTATGCTCGCCCCAACATTTTCTCACAGTTATTGACAGGGGAACCCCCCACATATTTAATAATTATAAATAACTGTGAGAAACACTTTGGAAAAAGCCTATTTAAAGAATGTGAGCTCTATTTAATAGACTTATTTTGGGCTACAGGGGGTTCTATTTTGACACTGGTCAATATCTATGTATATTTTTTTTCTCCTGAAATGTCTAGTTCAATTTTCCTGCCATGGGGAAGTCTAGTGAACATACTTTGATCCTTCCAGGAATCTGGAACACACAGCTTCTTCTGTCTAAAATGGCCTTCCTCTCTTTTCCCTCTGCTCTTAGAAAAATTCCTTATTATTTTTCAAGACCCAATCCAAATATCACATTTCCTCAGACTCTTTCCCTGACTCCTCATGGCAGAAGTAAAGTTCTCTGTGTATTCAAAACAGTTGCTATAATTATCTATGTACAAGTTTAACTTCCTTAACACAGGGAAGGGGCCCAGTCTAATCTCTCCATAGCCCTAGAACCTGGCACAGCTCCACACATATACTAGGTATTCCCCAAATTTGTTATATTTTGCCCCCACTCATTACACATACCCTATTAATGAGAGGCACTCAGCTAAATTTTTTTCCCGTAACTCTATTGAGATATTGACATATTACATATGTCATATATGACATATAACATATATAAGCTCAATGGACAGTGTGAAGACTGGATGCATGTATATATTGCAAAATGATTACCACAATAAGGTTAGCTAACACCTCCATTCTTTCAAATAATTATGATTTGTGTGTGTATGGTGTTTAACATTTATGATCTGCTCTCTTAAAAACTTTCATGTTTATAATATAGTAGTGATAATTCTAATCACCAGGCTGTACATTAGATCCTCAGAATTGGGAGTTTCCAAACTTCTTTGACCAATATTTCCCCAGTATCCCCACTCCCAGGCCCTGGCATCTGCCATTCTACTCTCTGTTTCAATGAGTTTGGCTTTTTTTGGTTTGTTTTTGTTTTTTTTTTCCTTTTTTAAAAATTTTATTTATTTTTTATTATGTAAGCATTTGTAAACTTTCTTTTTTTTTTCCTATTTATTTATTTATTTATTGGCTTTTAAAAATTTTGGTTTATTTTTAGTATCAGAAATTGCCCCACTCTTTGCACTTCCAGGGCCCATTCCAGGCCCTGTGAGGGCACAGTGAGGCTTGACTGGGCAGTAGGACAGCCACTGCATTCTGGCGGCTGGAGCTGTGAGGTCACCCACTCTTTCTGCCTAGCCCTTCCCTGGCCCCTGGCGTGCTTGCTTGACTTCAGTCCTCCTGATGAGGCTCCTGGTGTATTCCTGACTCTTTAGTCCTGGCCTCTACTTGGCCCTGATGAGGAATGGCTAAGGCGTCAACTCGTGCATTGCTTTGACCTTTGTCAAAGGTCAAAGGGCTGACTCTAGTCCAGTTGCCTGACATCCTGATGTGCAGCTGACTTCTGCTCTTCTGACCTCAAGACACACCTCACTCAGGACCATCTTCTCTTCCCACCAGACCCCAGCAGCTGTGACCACAGACTTGCCAAACACAATAAAGTGCCAGAAGTTCATGGCTCCTCCAGTTCTGACTCCATTCCCTGGGTCTGTGACTCTCATTTTGTCCCTTCATCCTGTGAACAGACCATTTTCAGACCTTTCTCCACTTGGATACTGTCAGCCTTTTGCCTTCTTAATTTACTATAACTCTACTGGGGTATTCTTTATCCCTGATCTATCTTGTCATCTCTTTCCAGTGTGTTCTACTAATGTATTGTGGTATCCACTTCAGATCTTCTTGGAATGAGGTAGAAATTACATAGTAAATGCCCTTTTTTCTTTTATCCTTTTTCATACACTAGACCTGTCTTAGAGAACAGCCCCTGACAGTCCTGTTGAGTGGATTCAGATAAAAAAAAAATCAGGAGATAAACACATCCAATTATTTTTCTGTTTCGCATGCGTAACTTCATTACAAAGCAGGGGCAAGGGGCTTTTGGATCCTGGGTCTTTGGTTAATAAAAACTACACATCATTGCTTCAGGAATGTGTTATCAAGCGCTGCCCTTTGGGCTGCAATGTTATGAAAATGAGAATTGTTTAATTTACAGCCTTTCTTACACCAGCCTTATAGATCTGAAAAATTAATTACCAAATGTCATATTTTACAAAATATTGCACAGTAACATCTCAAAGTCCAGAGAGAACAAGCAACTGTCTGTGTGGCTCCTTCCCTGCTGCTGACTGTCATGGCCCTTTTCCCCTTGGTACTGGAGCCTGGAGCAGGGAATGAGTCCAGCGGGCTGGCTGTGTGGCATTCTGCCTCCCTCCTTAACCAGCTGGATGCCACGGGCAAGGTCCTCACCTCTTTGAGACTCAATATGCCCATATGCAGCATAAATGGATATTACCATCTACCTTATAAGGTTCCTATAAGAATTAAATGTGGAAACATATACAAAAAGCTCCTCGCTAGAGGGAGATCCTAAGAAGTGTTCAGCAATTATCTCATGTTCATTTTGGAACTGGAAGATAGTGAGAGGTAATTGCACTCATTCTCTCATTAGACAGGTGGGGAAAATGAGGTGTAGAGAGGAGATATGAGCTAAGAGATATGCAGGTAGGGAACCCAGGCCTGGGTTGGACTGGACTATAGTGAACAGTGCACCTACAGTCCCTTTGTCTATTGTGATGACCACGCAGTATCACTGTTATAACTCACTTGGTCTGGGTATTCACACCATCTTGCTTGTCCCTCCTGGATCACCACTGGAGCTTGATGGCTGGGAAGCCAGGTACATTCCCCATCTCCTACAGATGGGGCTCAGGAATCTGCAGCTGCTGTTGGGGCTGGGGTATGAAGGAGGAATCTCTCAGTGTTAGGGTATGTACCTGTGATTTGTAAGATCACCCTATAGATCTTGGCTCCCAGTTACAGCTCTTTAGTAGCCCACCTTCTCTAATTTTTACTCTTCCATTTAACCATTTTCATAAGCATGGCCACTGTCTCAGAATGGCTGAGTCTGGAAGGTGGCTAGTCACAGAGACAACCCTGAACCATTCCTGTCTCCTGATCTCCTAACCCCAAATGTTGAAGTTGTACCAGATCCATTCCTCTTTCTTGTTCCAGGATGAATAGCATTTTTTCCTGGTGAAGATCCCACTCTATCTCAGGCTGAGATGGTGCCTTCCTTCTAGGAATAATGTGAAGGTGATGGTCCAGACATCTGGAGAATGTAGGAGCTCTTCTTTCACTTCTGCCACTTAAGATGGAGGAAGGCTTCATAAAGTCAAATCAATAAGAATGGGCAGAATACACCTAAAACTGAAAGAAAAGTGAAACAAATGAATTTAATTATGTTTTAAATGAATACCCTAAACACACAGGGGGAGAAAAGAAAAAAAACAAGAAAATAATTAAGTGTAGTAACTAATGGCCACGGTGTTTGAGTCTGTGCTATTGATCTCTATGGGGGCGCAACACACAGACATGAACTTTTGAGTAAGTTTGCTTATTTTAGTTTTATTTTTAGATGTAATATAGGGTTGAGAAAATAATTAAATATGTTGAGGCTGTTGGGAGCCAAGATACTCCCTGTGGAAGAAGGGACATACAAATATGGATGGGAGGTGGATTAGAATTGAAGGTATTGGTGTGAACTCAAGATTTCTAAAATATGAATAATACATTTGCACAGATGTGCTTATGTTTACATATATGTATACATATGTATATGTGTGTGCACGTGTATATTTATATGTATGTCTATTTTTATGTGAAAAGTATGTAGCTGTTTCCTATCTCTGTCTGCTGAGAGAGCCAAGAAGTAAAACCATCCTAGCAGCAGTGAGCACACTGGTGTCTAATATCATCCCCATTAAAATGCCAACAGAGAAATTGGTGATCAAGGCTGGTCAGGATACATACAAGATGAGCTTGGAACATCTAGTATGCCAGAAAGTAAGAAATGTTAAAAAATGTTAAAAAAATAGTGGACGCATATTGCAAGGACATAGAAGGGACTTCCACAGGCCAAATATGGGATAACTTGAGAATCAAATAATTAAGTAGAGTATTGAATTGTAATCCATTTAAAATAGGAATGTATGAGTCAGTGTTGGTGATAGACTGAAAGACTGATGGATAGACAGATGATTGAGGAAGCATTTTGCAGTAGAATTCTGAAGGTCATCCATTAAAGGTGGAAATATTGCCTAGAATTTGGCAACTAAGGATGGTAAAAATTGCATCAGGCAAGAATCATCAATGGATGCTAAATGTAGGAAAATTTTGATAAGGAGAAGGATATTTTCATGGTCTTACAATGTCTCCCAGCTGTATGCTTATTAGTTGTGAGGAGGGGAAAAACAGTCCTTATGTGGTAGAGAAATTGGGAAACTCCCTGTCTGGGTGATCAACAGTCACATCATCTCTGAAAGACAGATGAGTGTACAGATGCAGTACCCCCGAGAGGAACACAACATCAACTGTGCAGCATTGCAAAAATACAAAACCTGAATCTTATTGTGAAGAAACCTCAGACAGATCCAGAATGAGAATAGTTGTATTTAATCAAAAAGGGGAGATTGTATTCTTCAAAAATGGCAATGTCATAAAAGTCAAGGACAGACAATGGAAATGTTATAGATTAAAAAAATTCAAACAGATATGACAACTAAATGGAGTACCTGACTATTGTCTGGATGCTGAACTAGAGGGGAGCAATGCTATGAAGGACGTTACTAGGCCAACTGAAAAAAATTGGATCAGAACAGTAATTTAAGTAAAAGTACAGTACTCATAAATTTACTGAAGTTGATCATGGTACTGTGCTTGCATAAGAGCATATCCCTATTATTAGGAAATGCACACTGAAGTATTTAGGGGACAAAGATTGGTGTATTTAACTGACTCTCAGGATTTCTAAAATATGTATATAGATGTGAACATGTATGCTTATGTACACCATGTATATGCACACGTATGTATATGGTAGATAGATGATAGCTAGATGGATATAGATAAATAGAAGATAGATAGGTGATGATAGATGATAGATAGATGATAGATAGATGATAGATACATAGATAGATAATAGGTGACAGGTAAACAGATTTAAGCAGATGATAAAACAAGGTAAAATGCTAACAACAGGTTGATCTGGATAAATGGCACATAGGTATTCTTCACTGCTTTTATTTTTGCAATTTTTCTTTAAATTTAAAATTATTTTCAGTGTGCCAGGGTGGGTTTAGTTGGTTAAGCGACTGCCTTCGGCTCAGGTCATGATCCTGGAGTCTCTGGATCGAGTCCCGCATCGGGCTCCCTGCTTGGCAGGGAGTCTGCTTCGTCCTCTGACCCTCCCCCCTCTCATGTGCTCTCTCTCTCTCAAATAAATAAATAAAACCTTTAAGAAAATAAAATTATTTTCAAATTAAAGTAAAAATGATGTTTTTGATTTGGTCTATGTGGAGAAAGCAAATGAGGACCTTGGCTCTTGTGAGGAGCTTGTGATGAAATGGAATAGAGATAAAAAGAACCCCCAGGGAAAGGGGAACTGGAAAACAACTTCCAGTTTTTCACATTTGCCCCACGTCACATCTCCTTCTCTTATATAAACATCATGCAAAGTAATGAGTACATATTTCCCAGATCTGGACCCTCTTTGAGTCACACTATAAATGTCAGAAATAATCCCATGCTTAACAAATCAAATCTATTCTGGCATTTAATTATATCCTTTTGTTCTCACAAATCACTTGTGCTTAGAAATACTTTAGGGGAAGAGCAACCATAAAACAATTGACCATTTGCTCTTAAGTGTAGAGTCAGACCAAATGGGACTCTCACCAGCGGGGATTGTGGCATTGAAGGAAGCTGGAGGTCAGGTATCAAATACCACAACTCCCAGAGTGAGCTTCAGGACGTAGAGCTGGGGTCTTTCTTTTGCAGTCAAGGTCATTCTTGCCAGTAGAATGTTCTCCATCCCTGTGATTATCCACTTTATCTACAAGAATCTCACCAATAAAGACAAACTCTACAGACTATGTCACTTTGTTTTAAAATTTCTTTTACACTCTATCTTAAACATCTCAAGTGACATTCATTTTAAGTTATAGAAAAGCAAGTTTGTTTGAAAATGTTTTAAATTATTTTGAATAATTTGAATAAGAACTGAAAGAAAGTATATCCTTACATACCCCTTTCTGTAGCTCTCTTTCTCATATGTGTGTATACATACCTATTAATTCATGCACATGTGTGTCTGTGTGTGTGTTTGTGTGTGTGTATGTGTAAAGTTTCTTGACACTTTCACAGAAAGAAGCACTCTGGCCCTTCAGGGTCAGCATTTGCTCCTTAGGTGAAGAGGGGTTTGCAAACTACCTCACGGAGAATCTCATATAAACTAAGTTAAAAAAGGACCCCCATTTAAACAAACACGAGAATGATATAATGCCTTCCTGACAATCTCATGTATCACCCACACTCCATCAACAGATCTCCAGAGGAGCTAGGGAGGGTTAAACTAACAGTTGCTTTATGCTCAATAATTCAAAGGCAAAATTAGACTCTCCCCACAGAGTAAGATTTCGGTGGTGACTGGGGAAAGCCCGCTGCTATGCCAGATCTCCCTCTCTCTTCTGCAGGGTTATCCCCAGAATTCTTCATCCAAGGAAAAGCTAAACTTTTCTCACCTCACAATTTGAATGAAGCAGTGTTGGTTCCAACAGCTCCAACATATACTTAAACGTAAACCTCTCTGCTTCTCACCTTTAAGCCAGGTACACACATTTGAGTTGAGCTCTGAGATATAGGGAGGAACTAGGGCTTCATTTTAAAAAATCAGCTTTCCCAAATCCAAACCAATCAAACTCCTAAGATTAAGGATGATTTTTGGCTTTACTAATAAATCCTATTTTCATCAGATGACTTGCCTCCAAGTTTAAGTCCTAATGTGAAGCCAGGCAGCTTTACCTTAACATGATAATACCCTTGGAGCTATTTAAGTTCCTATGGCTGCTTGCCTGTACACGAAAGGGCTGAAGACTGCCATGCACCCAATGGATATTAGGTATGTGCTTGTGATGTCTAATACACATGCTGTCAGTGAAGAGCAAAGACAGATAAGACGGACTTACAGGACTCCTACTTTGGTGGAGGAGGCACACATGTTAACTGATAAATAACATACAACCTATTACGTGTTAAATACAACTAAGTGATAAGCCAAATTGAATGGAAGATGACAGGAAAGACATATGCATGTACCAAAGTGACTCAGGGAACATGAGCAGATTTTCTGAAAGCTCCAGAGGAATTGCTAGGTGAAGAATGTGAAGAAAGAAGTTCCCAACACATATACAATATGTGAAAAGCCACAGGAGTGGCTTGAGGAAGAGCATGGGTGGTTTGCCTCCAGTGGAGAATAGCTGTGTGCCTGAAACCCGGGGCATACCGTAGAGTGGCTGGGGATGAAGCTGGGAGAGAGATGCAGAGTGTGAATGGCCTCAGGTCCTAATGAAGAAGGATTGTGTCTGTATTAATCATGTGGGTTATTGTTTTATATTCTGTATTTTATAATGCTTTGCATCATGAGGCCTTGCTGACCTGGGAGAGACTGCCCTCCCAGGGATAGCTAATTCCTAAAAATAGTAAACTACTTGCCTATGAGCATGCCTTTGATATACAATCAGTCAATGCCAAGTTCACACTACTGCCTGCCTCCTTTTATCAGCTCCTGCAGCCCAGAATGCTGTACCTCTTCCCTAAATCAGACAGGACAGCTAGGGATGACCCCATAGCCCCGAACCTGCTGAAATTATTCAAACTATCCAATTCTAAACCGACCCAGCAGCTGACCCGACTTCACCCATTCCTTCTTATGAAAACCACAACAAACGCTCTTGCTCATGTTCCCTTCTTTTTCCTTCTGCTTCCCGACTGACCCTGGTGCTTCCCCGTGTAACCCTGCATACTGTGGCATGGCTCCTCCTTTTAGGAACTGTGAGTAACAAACTATTGTTTCAATGGCAGTCAACTTCTGATCTGCTAACCTCACCATACCTGAAATAAAAACAAAATTCTGGGTACATTTTAAAACAGTGCCCTGAAGGCAAACGTAGGACAAAAGAGGCATTAAAGTAAGTATAGTTTATGATTTCTTTTAGAGGAAGGTAACTCTAATAATACTTGGTAGAATCAGCTAGGATGAAGGAAGACTCAGGCAGGATAACCAGTAGGAGGGAGTTATAATCATCAAAAAGAACAATAATGACAGCTGAAGGGGATGGTGGTGCAGCTGGAAATGCTTCTGAATATAATCGTCACTACGATGAATTTTGCTTTCTTGTATTTTACTTCTGCGGTTATTCTGTCTTCTTACTTTCCTATCAGCAATCTTTTCTTGTTAGAGGGAAAATTTCTAAGAACATTACTATCTTCTCTAATTTGTCATTTCCAACTGGGCATGGACTAGATTGTCAAATACTCAAGTTTATTAGAAAGTAGCTAAGAAAGAGTAAATGGATTACATGAATGAAGGCCTGAGGAATTCTCTTATAAACAAAATCCATGAGTTAAAGTATATAGAAATATTGGGATCCTTTTTACATTTTCAGAGATTTATGTTTGAGCTAATTTCTAGGTTCTTGGAGGTCTGAATATTTCAGGTAGATAAATATTATCTGGATAAGTTGGAAGGCTGAGAGATTGTAAAGGTTGGGAATATTATACAGAGAATACATTTCTTTGTTTCTGGTCACAGGACAGGAGCAGGCTTGGCAACAAAATGTTCTAGCCCCATTGCAGATGTTTCACTTCCTGTTAAACCACATGGATTCATCTGTCACATGTGATACAAGTCCCAATTAAGAACCCACTAGCAGAAGCCCAAGTATAATGATAAAAATTAACCATGGACAAAAATGAGAGCTTATCTACTGAGCCCAAAGGCATTCTAGCAATGATTTTCAGTACAGAATAGGGGAATAATGGGAGATGCAGAAGTAAAAAGAGGTATGTGTTTGAGAAAAAGTTGACTTCCCAGAATGCAAAACCTTTGCCTCAGCTCACATGTTTTTATCTTGCTGCCTGGGCTTCAATTTCTTTAACTTAAAACTTGGTGGAAAAATTCTGTTACGGTGTAAGAAGTAACCTAAGAGTACTTAGAGACTTGAGGTCCCATTTTCAATATGGACTGATTTCATTGTGAGAACTGTCCTCAGGGATATTCATGTAAAAGTGTCCCAGTGGTGGCAAGTGGGTTGAACTCCACTGGAAGGCATGATATCAGAGAAGACCCATGGAATGATAATTTCCAGGATAAAGAGGAAACCTACATTAGAAATAGTCAAGAAGGGGGGGCGGAGCAAGATGGCAGAGGAGTAGGAGACCTGGATTTCGTCTCCTCTCAGGAATTCAGCTGGATAGGGATCAAACCATTCTGAACACCTACAAACTCAACAGGAGATCGAAGAAAAGAATAGCAACAACTCTCTCATCAGAAAAGCGACCATTTTCTGGAAGGTAGGATGTGCGGAGAAGTGAATCCGAGGCGATATTCGGGAGGATAGACCACGAGGAGGGGCCTCCGTCGGCCGCTTCTGGCAAGTGATAGAACCACGGAGCACAAAATTGGAACTTTTAAAAGTCTGCTCCGCTGAGGGACGTCACTCTGGTGGCTAAGCGGGGGGTTGGAACCCTCCGGGACAGTGTGGTGTCAGGACCCTCGGGGTCACAGAAAGACCGGGGGTGCCTGAGTGTGGCAGAGCTCCCAGGTAATGGAGCATGGAAGCCGGCTGCAAAGGCGGAGCCCAGGCGCAGGCTCTCAGCTCGGGTTTGTCATACACTGTGATCCCCGGCACAGTCAGGCCACTGCTCCTCCAGTAGGGACCCAACAAGCGGCAGATCCGGGGAGACTCACCTTCCTCTCCTGGGAGGAGCCGCGCGGGAGTGCACCGCAGGGATCTGCTGGGTTTGGAGACTCCACCCGGGGTCGGATGCCAGAGATAGAAACACGCGGTCACAGGCCGGGTGAGCACGGAGTGCGGCCGGAGACCGGGCAGACGGGAGTGACTGACGGCTTTTCTCTGGGGGCTCACTGAGGAGCGGGGCCCCGAGTTCTCGGCTCCTCCGGGGCAGAGATTGGGAGGCCATTTTCACTCTCCGCCTCCAAAGCTGTACGGAAAGCTCACAGGGAACAAAAGCCATGGAGAGCAAACCCGAGCAGATTATTTAGCCAGGAGGGGGCAAGGGCGGGGCAATTCCGCCTCCGGCAGAGACAT
>NC_138371.1:98602789-98629531 GCF_054177405.1 Leptonychotes weddellii | reverse complement strand
ATATTTGCAAATGACATATCAGATAAAGGGCTAGTATCCAAAATCTATAAAGAACTTATCAAACTCAACACCCAAAGAACAAAGAATCCAATCAAGAAATGGGCAGAAGACATGAACAGACATTTTTCCAAAGAAGACATCCAAATAGCCAACAGACCCATGAAAAAGTGCTCAATATCCCTTGGCATCAGGGAAATCCAAATCAAAACCTCAATGAGATACCACCTCATACCAGTCAGAATGGCTAAAATTAACAAGTCAGGAAATGACAGATGTTGGTGATGGATGCAGAGAAAGGGGAACCCTCCTACACTGTTGGTGGGAATGCAAGCTGGTGCAGCCACTCTGGAAAACAGTATGGAGGTTCTTCAAAAAGTTGAAAATAGAGCTACTATATGATCCAGCAATTGCACTACTGGGTATTTACCCCAAAGATACAAATGTAGGGATCTGAAGGGGTACGTGCACCCCGATGTTTATAGCAGCAATGTCCACAATAGCCAAACTGTGGAAAGAGCCGAGATGTCCACTGACAGATGAATGGATAAAGAAGAGGTGATATATATATATATACAATGGAATATTATGCAGCCATCAAAAGGAATGACGTGAATGGAACTGGAGGGTATTATGCTGAGTGAAATAAGTCAATCAGAGAAAGACATGTATCATATGATCTCACTGATATGAGGAATTCTTAATCTTAGGAAACAAACTGAGGGTTGCTGGAATGGTGGGGGGTGGGAGGGATGGGGTGGCTGGGTGATAGACATTGGGGAGGATATGTGCTATGGTGAGCACTGTGAAGTGTGCAAGACTGTTGAATCACAGATCTGTACCTCTGAAGCAAATAATACATTATATGTTAAAAAAAAAAAAAGAAGATAGCAGGAGGGTAAGAATGAATGGGGGAAATCGGAGGGGTTGATGAACCATGAGAGTCTATGGACTCTGAAAAACAAACTGAGGGTTCTAGAGGAGAGGGCGGTGCGAAGATGGGTTAGCCTGGTGATGGTTATTAAAGAGGGCACGTTCTGCATGGAGCACTGGGTGTTATATGCAAACAATGAATCATCGAACATTACATCAAAAACTAATGATGTAATGTATGGTGATTAACATAACATAATTAAAAAATAGCTTAATCATCTGTGAAGATCCTATTTCCAAATACGGACAAATTCACAGGTACTAGAGGATAGGATTTCAATACATCTTTTTCAGAGGCTAAACTCAACCCATAACACACATCATTAGCAAATGAAAGTCAGAAATATATATATAAAGATATTACATTATGGTCATGTTGTATTGAAACCAAGGATTCAAGATGTTTATTATTTGAAAACTAATCATTACAATTCACTTCATTAGCAGAATACTGGAGAAAAATCAATATTGTCTTGTCAAAAGCTATATAAGCATTATCCAACTAACAATTAACTATCCATTTATGATCAAACAAACAAACAAGCCAACAAAAAAACAAGTCTCTAGAAGGGAAACTCTCAACCTGATAAAAGAAATACTAAAACAGCAATAACAACAACAGAACAAAACAAACCTACAACATCATTATATTCGAATTTTTCCTCCCTAAGATCATGAATAAGATAATAAAATCTACCCTCATCACTTCCATTCCACATTTACTGGATTCATAGAAAACAGAATTAGGCATGAAAAATAAATAAAGCCATAAATATTAAAGATATAAAATGATTTTTATTTGAAGATGATATATAGTAAATGTAAAAAATCCTATTAAATCT
Source organism: Leptonychotes weddellii (assembly GCF_054177405.1). NCBI lineage: Eukaryota > Metazoa > Chordata > Mammalia > Carnivora > Phocidae > Leptonychotes > Leptonychotes weddellii. Next base: position 98,627,759 of record NC_138371.1, on the reverse strand, counting down.
ATAAAAAGAGAACCTTGGGTGAATTTGTCAAAATTGCAGATAAACTCAATGTATGAAATTACTTGTACTTCTATATATTAGCAACAGATAATTTAAAATGCAGCTAGGAAAATAAAAATAATTGCAAAAGCATTAGAAATGTAAAATATGTAGGAATAAATAAAAAAAAGAGAAGAGCCAAATACTGAAGAAAATTATTTAACAAATTATAGAATACCTAAGCCCATGGGAAGATATATCATGTTCATGGATTTGAAAGATTCAAAATTTTAACCTTATCAGGTTTTTTTCTGAATTGATCTATAGTTTCAACACAATCTTAATTAAAATCCAACTTGTTAGTGTAATTAACTACTTTGGTATAGTTAACTAGTTGATACTAAAATATATATGAAAATCCAAAGGACCTAGAGTAGCCAAACAACTTTGAGTGAAGAATATTAGAAAAGTAATCCTGGCATATTTCATGACTTACTATAAATACATAGTAACTCAAGACAATGTAGAATTGACATAAGAATTGACATAGATAAATGTCATTTGATATTTATCATTGACATAGATAAATGGAACACAAGAGTATATATATATATATATATCCACACATATATGGTCAATTATTTTTATAACAAAGTGCCAACATTTCAACAAGAGGTAATTGACTTTTTAAAAAATAGTGGCAGAACAACTGACATCCATATGTAAAAAAATTAAAAGAAACAGTGAAATTTGACCTTTTCCACAAACCATCCATAATAATTAGCTCAAAATGGGTTATAGATTTAAATGTAAAATCACTATGAATATTTTTTAAAATCATACAAGAAAGTCTTTGAACATGAAGAAGTCAGAAATTTCTTTAGAGAAGAACACTAAAATGTGGATAATAAAGTATTAAATTGTACTTCACCAAAATTAAGATCATCTGCTTTTCAACATAACCCAACTATATGCTACTTACAAAAATATAACTTCAAATTTTACATAGGTAGATGGAATGGAAAAGGGTGGAAAAAGATATGTCATGCAAACATTAATCAAAGAAAAGCAGGAGTGATATATTGATATCTGATAAAATGTACTTCAGAGCAAAGAAAATTACTAGATACAAAGAGGGACTTTAATAATGATGAAAGGATCAATTCTCCAGAAAGATGTAACAATTTTAACTATTTAAACACCAAACAACTGAGCCTCAAAATATATAAAACAAAAACTTAAAAGCTAAAACAAGAAATCCACATTTATTGTTGGGAACTTCAACCCTCTGCCTCCTCTCCCCACTACCTGCTGTCCCAGGAACATACAACTGCAAGGCAGAAATCAACAAGGATATAGAAGAACTCAGCAATACAATCAACCAACAGGATCTAATTTACATATATGTAATACTGCTCTCAATCACAATAGACCATATTGTTTTGGTTCCCATGGAATTATCAGAGATAGACTGTATCTTAAGCCATAGAACAAACCTCATGTACTAGAAGATCTACCCACTACGAGTAGGCAAAGATAAATGAATAAAAGGCACAGATTAGAAAGGAATAATAAATAATCTTTAAAAAAGTTATACTTATAGATGACATAATTGTCTTATAAAAATTTTTAAAAACCACTAGTACTAATAGGTGAATTAATAAGATCATAGGACACAACTCAACCTACACAAGCAATCACATTTCTAACAACAAATGTGGAAACTGAAATCAATAACACAATACCATTGATATTTACTGCAAAGGAAAGGAAATGTCTAGGTATGCATTAAACAGAATGTATAGGATCTTTATTTTGAAGGTTACAAAACAGTAATAAGGGAAATGGAAGAAGATCTACATACAGAAGGAGATATACCACATTCATGGAATGGAAGACTCCATAGGAAAAATATCAACATAGTAAAGATATAAGTTCTCTGCAAATTATCTTCATTTTCAACACTATTTCTATTGAAATCCTAGCAAGTTTTTGGTAATAGACATGGATAAATTCATTCTAACACTTATATGGAAATGTATAGGTGGCTCAGTCTGTTAATCATCTGCCTTTGGCTCAGGTCATAATCCCAGAATCCTGGGATCCAGGCCTGCATCTGGCTACTTGCTAGGCAGGAGGCTGCTTCGCCCTCTCCCTCTGTCTGCTGCTCCCCCTGCCTGTGCTCTCTCTTTCTCTGTCAAATCAATAAATAAAATCTTAAAAAAAAAAAGTCACTTCACAAAGGAAAATATATGAATGTTCAATATGCTTCTAAAAATTTGCCACCATCATCAAGGAGAAGCAAATTAATACCACAGTAGGGGGGTGCCTTGGTGGCTCACTTGGTTAAGCATCTGCCTTCTACTCATGTCATGACCCCCCAGGGTCTTGGGATGGAGCCCCAAATCAGGCTTCCTGCTTAGTGGGAAGCCTGCTTCTCCCTCTCCCTCTGCTGCTCCCCTTGCTTGTGCTCTCTTGCTCACTCTGTCAAATAAATAAATAAAATCTTGAAACCACAATAGGATACCACTACACACATTCTAGAACAGCTAAAACTAAAAAGTTTGAAAGTAAAAGTGGTAAACTTCTAGAGCAAGTGATTCTCATACTTTCCTAATGAATAGTAAAATGATGCAATCACTTTGGATACTATTGCACAAATTTATAATATATAAATGTTATCTTAAATATATTAAATGGAAAATTAACATATTAACTAGCAATTGGAGTCCTAGATATTTATACAAGGTAAATAAAATGTGCCCATGCACAGACTTGTACTTTTATGTATTTGACAGCTTAATATTTTTTACATCTTTATTTTTGATAGAAAAATTAGAAGCAATCCACTGCTTATCAACAGATGAATGGATAAACAAATTGTGGTGATTTCAGACAATGAATATTCCTTAGCAAAATAAGGAATAAACTCTCCAATACACACAGCAACATGGATGAATCATACAAACATATTGAGTGAATGAAGCTGATATAAGGGGTACATACTGTGTAATTCTATATATAGAAGTTTCTAGAAAATCTGAATTTGAATTGTAATGACAGAATGCAGTTCAGTATTTGCTTGGGACTGGGAAGGGGTGGGATTGACTGGGGAATGGCATACGGAGACTTTTTTAGGGGTAATGAAAATGTTTTTGTTTTGATTATGGTGGTGTTTACACAGATGTGTCAAATTCATCAACTTCCATTTTTTAAAACTGATACACCTTACTGTATGTAAATTATGGCTTATAATGTTGATTAAAAATAAAGGTAACCATTTTAGGAATAGAAATGAAGTATCTAATTTTCTATATCAATGTAGGGGAAAAGGAAAAATAAGTAAAACTAAATTATTTCAACAGAGGACATTAAAAAACCCAATTATTATAAAAATCCAGTTTGGATTGAAAGAGACTGCTCAAATCCTATGTTTACCACTTCTTAATATGGGTAAATTACCTAATACATCCAATTCAGTTTCCTCATCTGCTTTTATGGGCTTAATAATTATACTTATCTTGAGGGGTTGATTTAAAAACTGAATGAAGGGCGCCTGGGTGGCTCAGTTGGTTAAGCGACGGCCTTCGGCTGGCGTCGTGATCCCGAGTCCTGGGATCGAGTCCCGCATCGGGCTCCCTGCTCAGCGAGGAGCCTGCTTCTCCCTCGGACCCTCCCCCCTCTCATGTGCTCTCTCTCTCATTCTCGCTCTCTCAAATAAATAAATCTTTAAAAAAAAATAAAATAAAAAAAATAAAAACTGAATGAAATCATGAACATAAAATGCTTAACAATGAGTATGATATAAAGTATTCAATAAATCCTAAATATGTTTATTAGTATTGTAATATTGAGAATAGTTATATTTCTTAAGTAAATCTTTGAGCTTCTCCTTGTACCATGTTAATATTCTTCTTAGGGATTCACCCAAGCTGCCTCTCTGCATTTATTTGCATGCTGATTTGCTGAATTTCTCAGTCCCTCATTGGGATGTGAGTTGCCTGCAGGCAGATACCCATGCTTGCTTTGTGCACTGTTGTACCCCAGGACCTGCACCTCCCTGGCCCCGTGGTAGATGCTCATTGTCCCTTTGTGAATGATTACCTGGAGTTTCCAGGAGCACAGAGAAGAGCATCCTCCTGTTTCCTTTCTGGGCAACTTCAATTTTTAGTCTCTTTCATGCTCAGTTACTCTCATTCTTACTGTGAAATGAAAGACCTAGTCCCCAGAAAGGAATTTTAGGTTTTGATAAGCATAGCCTCATGGCTTTCTTGGGGGCAGGGTGGACACAAGAGCCTTTTTTTTTTTTTTTTTTTGTAGTCTTGTTGAGTGTAAGTTTGAGAATCCAGAAGGTCCTGGTCATGGAAGGCATGTAGGGGCAGTGTGCCACACCAGGGTATTTGGGAATTCTTGTATTTTACAGAACCTCCTGTAGATAGCTGGTTTGTTTCCCTTTATTGCTTCAGGAATTCACTACTGTTTGCTGTACAGACACCCATTTTTTATAAAATCTCTTAATCAAACCTTTCTTTGAACTGTCCATAGTTCATATCTCTAATAAGTTGGAAGTGTCACATATGGAGGTCCTTATAGGATTGAGTCTTTCTACATAACTCCTACTTTTCTTTTATTGGTGGAGAAAATGTCTGGGGAAAGTTCTAAATGTTGTCTCACATCATACAGCTAAATAGAGACAGAGCAGAGCAAGAATCCAGATATCTGAACTTACAATGTACAGAACTTATGATACGGTGAACTTTCAACCAACATGGGAAGTATTTTTTTTTTTTTTTTGGCTCTGAATGCCTCCCACTCCCCAACCCTTTTGTTTTTATATCTGAACTGTGGACGCTGTATGCCCTGGAATATGTCCAAATTCAATATTTTTATCTTCCAACATTTATGCTGGACACAATGCTGAGCTATTTATACAGATGTTATGTGCCTAAAGATGCTCACTTAATATTGATGAATGCATAAAAGAATGATGGTCTCATTTTGCTTATATTGGCAAATACACTTTGGGGGGCTCTTTGGCTTACCTTTAAAGTTTAGACATCTACAAAAACATCTTCTATAGCTCTGACAAATAAATGCTTGTTTTCTTTAAAAAAAGATTTTATTCATTTTAGAGAAAGAAAGAAACAGAGTACTGGGGGGGGAGGGAAAAAGGGAGAGGGAGAGGCAAACTCCCCGCTAAGTGGGGAGCCCAACTCGGGGCTCAATCCCAGGAACCGGAGATCATGATGTGAGCCGAAAGACACTTAACTGACTGAGCCACTCTGGTGCCCCAATAAATGCTTGTTTTCAAGGGACTTTCATTTAGTTGTCTCTTTTCCAAAAGGAACAGTGGTGGTTACATGCATAGATGTGTGCCTAATAAACTATTATTCTATCTTCCTCTGAATTCATAACGCCCACCTAGCTGCAGCTTTGGCCCTCACAGAAGCCAATGTGATTGTAGGGAATTAGTTTTTATTACGCTTGGGCCAAACACAACAGGTTTGAAAGAGTTATTGAAGTCTGTGGAGAGCAGAACTGTGTACCTTTCCCCTCCCCTCCAGAGATTATCCAATAAAATGGATTTTCATTCTGCACAATAGCCAGAACTGCAGACCAGGAGCCTCTATCCCCGCTGTCCTCCTATTCTGGTGTCCAAAGGGCTAAATCTCCTCAGAGAACAATAATTAAGATCCTCAGGAAGAAGCAGGCAGGCAGGAGCAACAATAGAATTAGGGAGGTCTGTGATTTGGTGGGGTGGGGACATCCAAATCAACAGTGATTTTATTTAAATAAGCCGAATTACCCTAACAAGCTGTTTTTCAATTTTAGCAGCCCTCGAAATTTTATCTTCTTAACTCCATCCGAAGTATTGCATTCTGCCACTCGAATGAAATATTAGCAATAGAAGCACCATTCTAGTTAGTCTCCATTCAACCCCAAACTTTAATAGAAATAACCTGTCGGCTTTGATTGAGTGTGATATCACTATAGGAGCCTTGAATTTAAACTGGGGGGATAAAGAAAATTGCATAGTGTGTGAAGCCAGTTTGAGTAAAATGGAAATTTTACTTCAGTCCCATCTGGCTGTCAAAAGGCCACTTCTAATACTTTCACAAAGCAATTTACCTTCACAGCAAAAAATAAAAAATAGAAACTGAAAATGCAAAAATCCAAACTAAAGCAAACTAAACAAAACCTAGATCTTCTTTGCAAAGTTCGAACTTGGGTTCTGCATTGTCTCTCCAGTGGCTGGGATGAGCCCAACCTATTGCGCTTTCCTATCAGGCTCAGCTCCCCTTTGTTATTGAGCACATTCAGTTTTCTTGGATTTTAAAACTTAAAAAAAAGAAAGACCAAAATATCCCAAAATAGAAACTCCTAAATAATCTGTCAAATACTTGAATTAAAACTCATTCCACACTGGCTTCAAGATTTTGAGAAGAGGCAACATGGGGTTTGCTATGGGCGTTTAGCTGAGTTGGCAAAGGATGTGCATCCTTGGGGAACCTGTGGGCCACATCCCAGATCTGCTGGTAGTCCTAAGGGGCCATCTTACAACCAGGGCTGGAAATCTCACTACATATTCCTTAGGAAAAATTTGCCAAAATTGATTTGCTAAAGGAAAATGCCATTTTGGTGACAGTTGTATATGAATACATGTAAGTGTTGGGAGCTCTGGTGTATAAGCAGTGGAACCTGAGGGTTCAAATGGGAGGAATGGGGATATTCTGATTGTACCACAAAGATTTTTTTAATTTAAACTTTTTAAATTGTCTTACTGAATGCTCTTTGATACTCTATTCTGCTGTCCATTAAAAATCTATGCATAAATATAAAGAAGACTGTAGATGTGATGTTAGAGACACTTCATAAACAGACTCTGTCTGCCTTTAAAAATAGAATGTTTGACTAAGCAGAGAATCAGAGGAAACAAATCTCGTTGTCTGGTAGGGGAAGGGCAAGGCCATGAATGCTATCTGACGAGTTCTCGTTGGATCAGTGCAAGAAAGTATGTGTTATATCTATACCTGGTCACCTCTGGGTGATCAAACAGGCACCGCCCCCCCACCTCTCTCTCACACGCGCGTGCGCAAACACACATGCGCGCGCGCGCACACACACACACACACACACACACACACTCACACACAGACACCCCAAAACACAAAAACAACCTAGGACATCTTTACCTCTTCTTACCCTGCAAAGCAAAATATAGACCACAGGAACAAAATACAGAATCATTGAGGATTTGTCTCTCAAGCCCTCAGGTCTGGATATTATCTCAGCATGTCTTTATAAAGCAATACATAAATAAAGAAAATAAAAATTTGAAAGCAGGTGTTGTTCTACATCCATTTTACAGATGAAAAAACTGATGCTTGATGCTTAGGGAGGTAAACAACTTGCCCAAGATTGAGCAGCTGATAAGGGATGGAACTGAAATAAAACCTTCGCTTCTTCTGTTCCACAGTTCGTGCTGTAGGTCCAAGGCTTTGCTGCTGTTTCCCGGAGGTTCTTGTGCCGATAGCAGCATTGGTATTTTCCTATCGAGCAACATCCAGAGTTTTGCACAGAATGACAACAAGCTTATTCTTTCATTTGTCAGGGTATCCTCTGATCACTTCTCACTTCCTTGTCAAAACTTACATGTCCAAGCCTCCATTCTCATAAGGCTATGCTCCCTGATTTCCAGTGTCAGACATATTTTTTACATTAGCACATCTGAACTGAAGTACCGATATCTGGTAACAATATATCACAGTCATATCTTAAATTCACTTTTCAAAAAACTCTTTTAGTTACATCACTATGTTTTAACAATTGATTTTTTTTCCTCCTCTCCTTACTTCATTAGCTCTTAGGTTAGACTTCATGTTTCTGATTTCTTCTCACAGTATTTACTTTTTCAGCCAGCACATACTCCTTAGCTGTGTTCAGCGCCACTCCCGTCTCTGTGTTAACATTAGTTTCCATGTCCTGCATGTGGCTACACCCTATGTGGAACACTGTCCACATACACTCAATCTTTTAAAAAGCTATTAGCTATCCAAAGCGATTTCACATGTGTTCTTTCACTTAATTCTTACAGAACCCAGTGTTAGAGGAATTACTATTACTTATTTTACATATAAGGCTATCAAGAATTGAAGAGGCTTGAAAAGGCAAATTCACCATGAAGCTTAAGCTTTAGGGCTCTTCACTTATGCCAGATCCTGTGAATGCTGGGGGCTTGTGGGAGCTCGCTTTTTCCAGGGAAGAAGAAGCCAAGCTACCATCAGGAAACACTTCTATATGAGAATTCCTGGTGTCTCAAGGAAAAAGAAAAGGGATTAGACCATCTAAAGCTTCAGTAATATGTTGTGATTTCCCTACTCATTCTTAATAAATAATTACATTTATATTTTATTTTATATTTGCTTTCATTTTACTTAAAGATGGCCCACTAAAATGTATATACCTAAGACCACAAACCTGGATGCAAATGTAGGGATCCAAAGGGGTACGTGCACCCTGATGTTTATAGCAGCAATGTCCACAATAGCCAAACTATGGAAAGAGCCAAGATATCCATCGACAGGTGAATGGATAAAGAAGAGGTGGTATATATACAATGGAATGTTATGCAGCCAAAAAGAATGAAATCTTGCCATATGCAACGATGCGGATGGAACTGGAGGGTGTTATGCTGAGCGAAATAAGTCAATCAGAGAAAGACGTATCATATGACCTCACTGATATGAGGAATTCTTAATCGCAGGAAACAACCTGAGGGTTGCTGGAGTGGTGGGGGGTGGGAGGGATGGGGTGGCTGGGTGATAGACGTTGGGGAGGGTATGTGCTATGATGAGTGCTGTGAAGTGTGCAAAACTGTTGAATCACAGATCTGTACCTCTGAAGCTTCCTGCTCCAGGTATCCTGTGGCCCTGTTGTTCCTGCAGACTTCTTGGTGCCCAGGCCCTGTGGTGTCCCCACAGAGTTAGGGAGCTCCTTGTTTCTGTCTAGCTGTGGCACACTTGATCCCTTGGGCCTTGGTACAACACCACATGTGCTCAGTGTCCCACACATTTCCCCTTGAAAAAGCCTTCTTCAGTTTTTACTGATGGAAATCCATCTCAAAACTCAGGCCTTGTGAATGGTCTGAGCTAGTGGGATAGAGTCTATGCAATCCCTTCCATGGCTCCATCAGTCTCTCAGGTGTTCACCCACTCAAAGCCCCTCCGCCTGAGGCCTCTTTCTGGGGTGCAAGATGATGTCTGAATGGTTGGAAGTGATCAGCTCCTTGACCAGGCCAGACTCTGAATCCCAGAATCTCTGCATCTGGGACAAAATTTCTGCAGTGATAAACCATCGGTAATGAAGAGGTTAAAATACAACATGGTCAACAATATGGAGTGCACATTAGACCACAGGTTGCTGCTCTAGTTATGGCATTGTGGCGGGTAAGTCAGCATTACCTTCAGAGAGGGCAAGGCAACAATATGCAATCAGAAAAACATGGAGTTGGGGACAGCCCCAGGGCTGGGTTCAGCCTCTCCTCTTCCAGCTATATGAATTTGGGCAAAGATTACGACTCTTTTAGCCTTTGGTACCCCACCTAAAAATGAGGACAATCATACTCAGCTCCTCATATTGTGAGAAAAAGAGGCAATGAACATACAATACTCAGCACACTGTAGATACTCAACTAACACTGTCACTCCCTCTCCAGTCATTTTGAAAGGATTTATAATCCAATGAGTGAGACAAAGCAATACCTAGATCTTACTAATTAAGATTAAAGTATTTCTATAAAGAGTAAATAATGTCTTTGCTTTAAAGACTCAAATAGAAGGCAGGAAAATGTTCTCCCTCAATTAGGGAGAGGTTTACTATACCAAATTATTAGTAAAATTTGAGTCACGAGAGGTCTCAGAGAATTTCTGACATATCTCCTCATTTCAAAAGCCATTAAAAATTATTCTAAAGAGTTATAATTAATGTTCAGGCCTTCCATAGCAGTTAGAGGCCTTTCCAGAGCCATCAACCCTCTGTGTTACTTTCAGTGAAATATTTAAAGCAAACAGCACCACATGCTATGATTCTGCTCAATTATGCCCCAGTCATGATAAGGGTCCATATGGGGCCCCCCCATATGCTATAATGACTACCTGGGTGCTAATCTGTGACTCATGTGGAAAGCAGAAGAGGGGAGTTCTACATGGATTTGGTAAATACTTTAGGAGGCCCCAATAGAAGACACCTGAAAATGCTATTTGGAGAGACTGAGGACTGAGAAAGATATCCTTTTGTACTTTATGGCACATAATACCATTTTTTATGTTTTTAGAACCATATAATGACTTTTCTCTTCAAGAAATCCATCACCTGTTTGATCATTTACACTCTGTTTAACAGGAATGAAGAATCCTCTAAATGCTATAAAAATTGCTCAATTTTAGCTGAGTTTCACCTAGAATGATTTATTTTCCTTGTTCTTTTAGCAGACATTTTTGTTTTAAACTGCCGGTCTGCCATGCACTTTGTTTTGTACCCACAAAAAGATGAAAAAAGGGAAGCTGAGAAGTATCAGTTGTTTCTGGGTTCAGTGTCATCACATTCATTGCCAGACAAGATAGGATATGAACCTAGGTCAGGAAGGTTTACATTGTGAACACTAACCACAGTGAAGGACTACCTTCTCCTTTGAGAGAAAGCTGGGGGTTAGTATAATAAGGAAGGGAGAGAGATAGAAGGAAAGGAGAATAAAATAAACTGAAATATGTGCCCTGAAGATAAAGCTTCTGAGTCACCTTGGACAGGTCACTTAAACTATTTCCTCTGTATCTATATAAAATAAAAGTAATATGTTATTAAAAATATTTTATGAGTATAAGAAATAATACAGATAGGTTGTTTAAAGACTAGGGAAAAGATAAATCTTCCTTTAAATTAATCATGATGATGTAAATTTCACCAGCGCAGGGTGATGTCAAGAGCACTCCAATGAAGATCAGAGGGCAGGGTCATTGAGCTTGTCTATATGGTGAACAGGCATCATGTTATAGTGGAACAAATGGGAATTTAAAGCCAAAGATCATCCATAACTTCTTAGCTTGGGATCTTTGGGAGAGGCAATCAGCTACAGGCCCTAAGTCTCCCTGAAACCTCCTAACTGGGTGAGCCAAAGATGCAAAGCTCTGACCTCTCCCCACGGAACCATTTCCCAGGGTCATTTTTAGTGAATAACCTTGAGGGACGAGGTCATGTCTCTTTTGGAGACAGAGCAGATTTGCTTACTGCTTGCTGTAAAATGGTAGTTTTTCTGGGCCCAGTGTTTTTCAGCTGTGATACAAGCCCACTGCATGCACAGCATCCTTCTGAGCTCATGGTAGAACTTGGGAATGAGAGGAACCAAAGTAAATTGTGCTGCTTTCTATGAGATGGAGCCCACTTTGTTATAGCACAGCTGGAGCACTCAAAGAAAAGTGTTCACAGAGTTCGAAGGGAACAGCCACCATAGGCCGCTGCCTGGCCTGAGTGGTTTACGTTAGCCATTTCCAGCCTGTCCTCCTGCTTTAGGTTGGTCATATAGTTACCTTGTCACTGATTCTGGCAGCTGCTTCAATTCACCAGAGGGGACGACAGCAATCCTACTTCTAAAAGAACGCCACAAGGGCTTACGTTCACGATGCCTTGAAGGGAGCTATGCATAATATGCTGTGCATAATAAAGTTCTTTGTCTCTGATCCAGGAGTCTTGTGTCTCTTGCCAAGATCCCTTAAACAGTAATGGGTCAACTTACTAGCTGGTAAGCTGGACAAAATCAAATCCCAGACTTCACAATGTCCTAGATCAAACTATTTTATTCCTCAAAGTTTTGATTTGCTCATTTGTAGAATATATACAATAGTAGTAATCTTGAAGGATTAGTATGAGTATTTATATGTTATTAAATGTTAAGGGCCTGGTCTAATTCCCAAGCATCTGTTGAGTGGCTGGGTCCTTTCCAAGGCCTCCAAGCTGTGTAGATGTTGCTGGACCATTACTATAGCATGTTCAGAGCCACAACACCTAACAGAACATTGATTTCTTCTTTTTTTCCATGTGTAATTTTCACCTTGCCATTGGACAGTAATATGCTTGAGAACATTTTATAACCCTAATTGTGCTTAGTTCATTGTCATGAAGATAGCTAGTGCCCAGAAAGCAAATATTTCAGCATCACTTGATGGACATACACCCCTGCCCTTCAGATAAGGCCTTTAGCTTCCTGCAAATCGTCCATAGCGCAGAATTGATAAATAAAACCTGTTTTACTGTCTCACTGGTTTTTCTTGGAGTCAATGACATTATCAATGTATTTATAAAATTATGAATGTTTGAAATCATGAATAAGATAACTCACATTTGTTGAATGTTCCTCGTGTATCAACTACTAAATGCACACACCTCATTTTAGCCTACCAGTAATTCTTTAAATATTTCTCTAATTCTTTTACAGATTGGGAAACCAAAATTCAGCAAGGTTGAGTAAGTTTCCCAAAGTCACAGAGTTGCTAAGTTAGATAGATTGGATTTGAATCCCAGACAATAAGACTCTATAATTGTGTTGTCCAATATGGTGGCCACTAGTCCTATGTGGTTATTTAAAATAAAATTAAACAAAATGAATAATATTCCTATTTCATAAAGGCTATGAGCACCAAGAAATTTTTCCAAGGTTAGAGTAGTAGCAAGTGACAGAACCAGGATCCAAACCTAGGACTGTTGATGCCAAACTGGTGCTATAGGTCGGTCTCTATAAGTATATGGCTTCCCTGTTCTTGGGATGTGTGACTGTTTCAGTTTGTTTTTGACACTCAGCCTCAATCAGATGAGCAGCTGAAGCTCTAGACTCGAAAGAGCCCCAGGGACTAGTCTTATTTAATTTATCCCATTTTATGTGAATGGAAAGCAGAAAATGCACTGTCTTACAAATAACTGATGACCAACAAATGTTTGTTGAGGTGAATTATCATCCTTTTCATTAACTGATATTATTATAGACATGAAACAGAGATATTAGACAAAAACAAATCTGGAATCTTTGGATAAGAAAGCTGTCTCACAGCTGACATATTTACAAATATGGCACTAAATATTTCCCCTGGGCTGAGTGAGTGCCCAGTGAAAGATAAAGACAAGGAATATTACAGAAAAGCCAGAACAGTGAGTACCAGCTATGGATGGAGAATAGTCAGGACAACCTCAAGACATGGGGGACTGATTTGGTTTTTGAAGGGTGAATGGACTAGAAGTATAAGGTCCTTAGCAAGGTGAGACTCTGCTTTCCTTTCTAACCAATTTCCTGACACCTCAGCATATTTAAAGCTCCATATTGCTTACCATTTTCACACACATTTGGCACTTCTTGCTTACCTGTGTGCTTTTGTTCTTACATTCATCCTACAGATAAAATACTCACTGTCTAGTTAATTCCTAATTCTTCCTCACAAGTTATCCCTTAAGCCATGCATAATCCCCATAGGACTGCTTAGTCACTCTCCTTTGTACTACTCAAGAATCCTGGGCATACCTCTAAAACTTCACTTATCTGATTTGTTTACACTTCTATTCTCCCTGGATCAGTTAGCTTTTGCTGCTTAAAAAATCACCTCAAAACTTAGTGGCTTACAACAACAATCATTTATTATTGATCATGAATTTAAGAGTTAGCTGTCATTCTACTGATCTGAACTAGGCTTGGCTGACCTCAGCTGGGCTCACTCATGTGTCCGAAGTCAGTTTGTGTGCAACCTGGGGTCTGGCTGATTAAAGATGGCCTTACTTACATGGCTGTTGGTTAGGGGACAGAAGTGCACCATTTGTCTCCCCCAAATTCAGTCTGCTAGCCTAGGCTTATTACTATGCCAACTGACAGAGTTCCAAGAGCAAGAACAAAAGTTTATGAGACCTCTTAAGGTGTAGGTTTAGTAATGCCATGGTGCCACTTCTGCCACATTGCTTTGGTCAAGACTCAGGACCCACCAGACACAAAGGGTGGGAGTGATGCAAATTGTATTGCAAATAAGTGATAATTGAGACTATTTCTGTAAATGACTTACCATATCCCATGGTATCTTCCTCATCAAGAAAAATAGGAACTCAGTTTTACTCATCCATCCATGCCCAGCATCCCCCAGAAATTAGGATTTTGTGAATATTTTATGATAGATGCTAATGAGTGGAAAGTATTAGCGAAAACACTCCAGGCAAATGGAAGTGGGAAAGTAGAATAAGTGTGTTGGTTGTCACCATGGAAAACAGTTGCAGTAGAGGAGGACTTCTGATTCTTTTACTATCAGGCCAAACCTGGAAATACAGCAATCTTATCATCTTCCTCTTCTCCCATATATTCCATCATTCCCTTCATTGACACCCAGCTCCCCAAACACACACACACACACACACACACACACACACACACACACAAAGATATTTCTGACGAGAGATATGAGGTTCAGAGGATACTCCTGATAAATGCAGTCTCTTAATTACTACATAGATCTTTGCCACTAATTATATCTTCTCTCTCCAAAGGTTAACTGGGCTGAATAGGTGTGAAATTTGACAACCATGTCACCTCTTGAAAACATGTTCTTTCATTGTTCCTCTAAGTCTCTTCTTCTTCACCCTCCTCTCTACAGCTCTCACTTGAGATCAGAGTGTAGGGACAAATCCCAAGGAAGAGGATGCTGGAAACATGAAGATGGAAATAAGTGGTCAAATACAGGGTTAAAAGCCAATATGCCTCAGTCAAGGGCAATTTACAATGTATTAAAATTCTCTAACAAAAAGATCTACTGCAAGATGTCTCTGAGGATTCCATTTTGTCCTTGACCAGAATTTCCTCTCCTTGGAGGAGAGAGACAGGTTGGACCACAGCTATTCTCAAAAGAGTTTCCCAAACTATATTTTATTAAGTATATTATATTAGTATAATATATTTAAATATATTTATATTACATTTAGTATTATGATCTGATGTAGGGGGAAAGTTTCCATGTTCTAAAATCTTTGGGACATTTTGAGACATGCTTCAAATTATATATCTACTTTGTGGAGATTAATATGGCATTCTATTTGGATGTTAGTTCACCACTGAAAACTAAGGTAGAATATAGGCATTTCCTTTGAAACGTATTTTAGAAAATGATGTTCCAGTTTTCAAAGGATGTAAGGAAATGATAGAATTCCCATGTATGCCTAAGAAATTACTCCAAAATTTAGTGGTATAACAACCGTTTATCACGTTCACAGGTTTTCTAGGTCAGGATTTCAGACAGCATATCAGCAATGGCTTGCTTCTGCTTCATGATATCTGGGATCTTGAAAGACTCAGAGCCTGGGGACTGGAATCATCTTAAAACTCACTTACTTATGTGTCTAATGATTAATACTGGCTATAGGCTAAAACTTCAGCTGGTGCTGCTGCCCAGAATACCTACTTGTTGTCTTTCCATATAATCTGTGTCTTCCCACTCCATGGAGACTGAGTTCCCAAAGCAGGCATCCTGGGAGAGCCAAGGGTAAGCCATATAACTTTTATGACTTAGCCTTGAAAGTCATGTGGTTTCATTTCTGTTAACATTCTATTCATCAAGGTGGTCACAATCTGCTGGTTTAAGGGGGAGAAGAAATTGATGGATGGTGGCAAGGCTCTAGGAGAGCATGTGGTACTGGAAATATTGATGTAATTTTTTTTCTTTTGAAAAATATAATTTTTCATACTAAATATGTGTGGAAGGCTGCAAGGATATGAGCCTAATAAGAGAAGAGAATTTGGATAGGAATGTAGTGGGGAGATATGTTTAGAAATGGAGATTGGAAAACATATTTTAACTGGTCCATATAAACCATCAGAGAATACATGACACCAGCAGACTATATTACCACAATGAAACGACCCAGCGTTTGGGAGTTATGAGGTCAGACAAATGAAAATATCTTTCCCAATCTCTACATAAGGATGTTTCACTGTACTACATTCCACCAGCAATTCAAAAAAAATGCTACTTTGAAGCACTAGTCAGAAACTTCAACTAATGACTGTGATATAGCTGGGAGGTTGGATCTGTGCCATATGTGCTGAGGTATGAAGAGAGTTATATCACAAGTATTATATTTAATGAAAGATATTGAATATTAACATATGATAACTTTAGAAATATTACATAATATAAACTTCTCAAGTCTTTAGCAACCATTGAGAATAATTAGTCATGGTTAGCAAAGACCCTCCAGCTTTCAACTTGTTTTAGGAATGTCTTGATGTTTTAGAGGAAATACATGCTCCCTCAAACTCTGATTTTACTGGGAATATCCAGTGCCTGGGTGAGGTTTTATTCTCTGTCAATCTATACTCAACATTGCTGGGAGCCAGTGGTGCCATGCTGGACATCAAGGGCTGCCCTGGGCATGAACTCTTTTGGAACTTTTTTGAAAAGTTGAAGAGAAAATGCATCTCTTCTCTTTTTTGTAGTGCTGTGTTGTTGGAATGGCCTCAAGTTTTGATAGGATGTTTAGTAAAACAGCAATTCCTTAAGCATTTATCCATGGAACTGTGTGAGAGACATAGTCACCTGAGAGTAAAAATATTGCTCTTACAAATTACATCGATCTTGGGGTTGTGCGTTCAAGCCCCACGGGTATAAAGATTACTTAAAAAAATACATCTCATGGTCTTCTGGTTATGCCAACATGGAGTCATCCATCCCTCTCCTTATAACTAAAAACAAAAACCAAACCAAACCATAGGCATAACACAATAATCCAGCATGGAGAGTCTCTGAAATATAGAAAGAAGAAAATAGGCTGCTTTGGGACTTCCCTTAGAACCTGAGGGACAGCAAAGTGGTGAGTTCTCTGGGTCTTTTTATTGCCTCCCATATATGACAGACAGAGTGATGAAGAAGCCTCAAATCTAGAACCACCAACAGGCATAGAAAAAAAAATGTAGATGCAAAAAAAGTTTGTTTCCTTCAACCAAGAACAAGAAAGGATGGTCTAGGGAAAAACAACAACAACAACAACAAAAAAAACCCCAACTTTTTTTGAAAATACTTTACTTCAAACACCAAGGGAAAACCATAATCTTCAGCCCTGGCAGATTCATTAGGGATGAGTAGAAATTTGATCTTCCATATCACCTCCCCACCACTCATGGAAGCAGGTGGCTTGCTCCAGATTTTGCTCTGGATATTGTCAGTGAGGCTGAACATCCTTTTTCTGGCAAAAGCAGTTGGCCATGATCTGATTTCCATGCAGGGAAGTGCTGGTGAGGCTGATTCTTACTCCCTACACAACTGGAGTATGCAGAGCTCTGATTGTTCTATGTTCTATGTTCTGTGACAATGACTGTGTCAGTGGGGTCCATCGGTGAGCAGAAATGCCTCTCTCACCCAGGAGCAATGGTACTTGATAAGGAGGTGTGAGATGAGGCTGCTAGTTACTAGGCTTCACCCTCTCTGCTCATGCCCCCCCATGCCAGCAGGACCCAGTGGGCAGCTAAGAATATACAACCATGCAGACCTCATTCAACAGCAACAGGAGACCTGTTTACCGAACAAAGAAGAGTAAGTAGAATCCAGAGTTTCATAACATAATATCCAAAATGACCAGGCAATAACTATAAATTATTCATACAAAGAGCCAGAAAAATCATTCACAGACAAATACCAAGATGAATCAGAGGTTGGAATTACCTGACAAGTATTTTAAAGCAGCCATCATAAAACTGCTGGAACATGCAATTATGAATTTCCTTGAAACAAATGAAAAATTAGAAAATCTCAGCACAGAAATAAAAAATTATAAAAATAAACCAATAGAAATTATATATCCAAAAAGTAAATAACTTTTCACTCATAAAATGAACAAACAGAAAAACACACAAAAAGCCTTATGGGGGTGGGCTGAATAGTAGAGTGGAGATGACAGAAGATAAAATCAGCAAACTTGAGGATAGTTTAATGGAATTTTCTAAGATGGACAACATGGAGAAAACAGACTGATAAAAATTGAACAGAGCCTCTGGGACCTGGGGGAGAATATCAAAATACCTAACATCTGAATCATTGGATTTCAAGACAGAGAGGAGAGAAAGATTGAGGCTCAAAAAGTATTAAAAAAATAATGGCAGAAAGTTTAAAATTTGGCAAAAGACAAAAACCTATAGATTCTAGAAGCTGAACACAGTACCAAAAAAGATAAACTCAAAGAAATTCAGTGCAAAAGACATCATAATTAAACTCAGACAATCTAAAGCCAAAGACAAAATCATGAAAGTACCAGGAATGGAAAGACAAATTCCTTGGTGGGGGGTGCCAATTTGAATAACAGTGGATCTCTCATCTGACACAGTGGAGGCCAGTAGGCAATGTGATCTTTTTCAGGAAATAATTGTCAATCACAAAATCCAAAAATATCTTGCAGTAATAAATGGAAAATAAACACATTCTTAAATGAAGGAAAACTAGGAGAATAAGTAGTTAGCACACCTGCCTGTAAAGAACTGCAAGGGGAAGTTCTCTAGACAAAAAGAAAGTACAAACAGAAGGCCACTAGGCACTTCAGAAAGAATTTTGAAATGGATTCCTATGGGATAAATATAATAGACTTTTTAAATTTTATTATATTCAGTTAGCCAACATTGTACATCATTAGTTTTTGATGTAATGTTCAACGATTCATTAGTTGCATATAACACCCAGTGCTCATCACATCAGATGCCCTCCTTAATACCCATCACCCAGTTACCATATCCCCCTACTCCCTCCCTTCTGTAACCCTCAGTTTGGTTCCTGGAGTCCAGAATCTCTACTGGTTTGTCTCCCTCTCTGATTTCTTCTCTTTCAATTTTCCCTCCCTTCCCCTGTGGCTAACAGACACATGAAAAAATGTTCAAAATCACTTGCCATCAGGGAAATACAAATTAAAACCACAATGGAATACCACCTTACACCAGTTAGAATGGCAAAAATAACAAGACAGGAAACAACAAATGTTGGTGAGGATGTGGAGAAAGGGGAACCATCTTACACTGTTGGTGGGAATGCAAGCTGGTAAAGCCACTCTGGAAAACAGTTTGGAGGATCCTCAAAACGTTAAAAATAGAGCTACCCTATGACCCAGCAATTACACTACTAGGTATTTATCCCAAAGATACAGATGTAGTGAAAAGAAGGGGCATATGCACCCAAATGTTCATAGCAGCAATGTCCACAATAGCCAAAATGTGGAAGGAGCCGAGATGCCCTTCAACAGATGACTGGATAAAGAAGATGTAGTTCATATATACAATGGAATATTACTCAGCCATCAGAAAGGATGAATACCCAGCATTTGCATTGACATGGATGGAACTGGAGGGGATTATGCTAAGTGAAATAAGTCAAGCAGAGAAAGACACTCATATGTGGATCATAAGGAATAGACTATCTTTATCATGATTTCATTAAATCATATTTGATGGTTGAAGCAAACTCATAAAACCATCTGGCACTCAATATATGAAGAGGAAATACTTAAGAAAGTTCTATTGCAGTAAATGAAGAAGGCAAAGAGACTTCACAGGAATTAAGTTTTCTACAGTTCACTTGAAGTGGAAAGACATCAATACCAGGTCTCTGATAAGTTATGTGAAAATATTGTATTACCTTGAACAACCACTAGGAAAACTGTACAAAGTGTTAGACTAAAAAACACTATCAATAAATCAAGTTAGTTCTTCTTCAAAAAAAAAGTCAGAAAAATTGATAAAACTCTAACAAGGCTGACAAAAGTACAAAAAAATGGAACACACAATTCACCAGTATCAGGGATGAAATAAGGGACACAGGGGATATCACAATAAATCCCTCAGTCCGGAAAGAGGTAATTAGGAATACTGTGAATAACTTCACACTCATAAATTTAACAACTTAGAAGAAGTAGACCAAAAATCAAACAAGAAGAAATAGAGATCCTTGATAGTATTTTAATCATTAAATAAATTGAATTTGTAATTTAAAGGTTCCAAAAAAAGAAATCTCCAGGCCCAGGTGGTTTCATTATCAAATTCTACCAAACATTTAAAAGATTAATACTAATTTTATTACTAAGAAAATAGAAGGGGACAATTTCCATTCATTTTATGAAGCTAGCATTACCCTGATAACAAAACCATACAAAGATTACAAAAAAGATAACTATAGACCAATATCTCTCATGATTTTATACACAAAAATCATCAGCAAAATATTAGCAAATCATACCTGATCTACAGATTAACTCAAACTGGATCAAAATTGAAATTTAAACCATAAAACTCTAAACCTTTTACCAAAAACAAATAGGAGGACAAAGTCTTCTTAGAACAACACCAAAAAACATGGAAAACAAGCAGAATTTGGTAAATATGATATCATCAAAATTAAAAACACTTTCCCTGAGGAAAACCTTGTGAAGAGAATGAAAAGACAAGCTTTAAACTGGCAGAAATTATTTGCAACCATTTATCTGACAAAGGACTAACACCCTTAACATATAAAAACTTTCATACCTCTGCCATAAAAACAAAACACACAACAAAAATAAACCAGTCCATTTAGAATATGCACAAACAGCCTGAAGAACCATTTTGCCAAAAGGGGTATACAGATGTCAAATATGATTAAACATCATTATTCAATAGGAATATGTATATTAAAGCCACAAATGAGATTATCATTGCACACTTACCAGAATGGTTAAAATGAAATAAATAATTAATTAATAGTGACTACACCAAATGCTGGCAAGGATGCTGGATCACTCATACACAACTAATGAGAATGTACAATAGCACAACCATTCTGGAAAACGGTTAGACACTTTCTTAGTAAAACCAACCAGGCAACCACCACATGACCCATAATTATACTTTTTGTCCATCTATCCAGACAAATGAAAACTTATGTTCACACAAAAAACAGAAATATTTGTAGCTACCTTATTCATAATAGCCGCAAAACAACCCAGAGGTCCTTCAGTGGGTGGATGGTTAAACGAACTGTGGAACGTTACTCAGTAATAAAAAAGGAACAAACTACTGATTGCATGCAACAACCTTGATGAATCTCTAGAGAATTCTACCAGGTCATAAAAGCCAGCCCCCAAAGGTTACGCATTGTATGATTCTGTTTATAGAACGTTCTTGAAATGAAAACATTGTAGAAATGTAGAATTAGTGGTTGCCAGGGGTTCAAGGAGGGAATGGAGTTCAGAGTTAAGTGGATGTAGTTTATAAAAGGGAAACACAGAGGATCTTTTCAGTGATGGAAAGGCTCTACATCTTGACTATATCAATGTTCATATTCTGAGAGATATTGTACTACAGTTTTGCAGGGTGTTACCATTAGGGGAAACAGAATAAAGAGTATATAGGATTTTTCTATATTATTTTCTACAGGTGCATACACACTTTAATTATCTAAAAAGAAAACATTTAGTAACCACTTCTCCCCTTTTAAAGATGGAGGTGTTGTTTCTAGTTGTACTTGGGATATTTGCATCCTCCTTGACTTTGTGTGCATTCTTCCTAAACAAACCTCTCAATTTCGTTACAAGTCATCTTGAGAGGAGCCCAGCTGTGCATGTGCATGTGCGTGTGCATGTGCGTGTGTGTGTGTGTTGTGTGCGCACATCCACAAATACACCTTGCATACATATGTTTATTATATATCTTGCTGATACAAAGTTGGCACACAATTATTATATACACATAATGGCACACAATTAAATATACAGTACCCTATACTGTAAATTCCATACAGCAAATCAGTTTGCACAGAATGCATTATTGGTTTTGCTAAACTCATATCCACAGCCAACCTATGGTTGCAACTAACAAGCAAATGTAGTTCCCACAAGGTGTTGGTTATTTTGTTTATGTTAACAAGAAGGATGCAAAGGTAAAACAATGAAAACACACTGGAACTTCACTCATTTGTCAGTGACCTGAGTGAGCCCGTATTATTTGCTGATTCAGATAATGATTTTTTAATACTGGAAGAATGCTTTCTAAATTTGTGTGCTATTTGCAATGGAACAGCTACAGACACAACTTATTTTGAAATTGAATCTGTATTATTAACCTTTCTCCATAACTTTTTCTTTTTTTTTGGTCTAGACAAGGGTCAGCAAACTTTTACTGTAAAGTGTCACAACATAATATTTTAGGCTTTGCAAGTCAGGCAATCTATTGCAACTACTCATCTCTGCCTTATGTCTGTGGTATTGAAAGCAGCCATAGACAATACATAATTAAATGGCCTGGCTGTGTTCCAATTAAACTTTATTTACAAAAGCAGATAGGATGTTGGATTTGGTCAATACCCATTCTGTGTCAAACCTTGTTCTAGACCAAGAGTGAGCAAACTTCCTGTAAAGCACCAGGTAGTAAATATTACATATATTACATATCTATCTATCTATCTATCTATCTATCTATCTATCTATCTATCATCTATCTATCATCTATCTATCTATCATCTATCAATCTGTCATCTATCTATCTATGTCTATCCATCTATCATCTATCTATCTATCATCTATCTATCTATCATCTATCTATCATCTATCATCTATCTATCTATCTATCTATCAATCATCTATCATCTATCTAATCTATTATCTATCTATCTATCATCTATCATCTATCTATCATCATCTATCTATCATCTGTAAGGTCTGTGTAGCATGTTCTCTGTTTTTACTTTATAACCCTTTGAAAATGTAAAACTCATTCTTAGCTTGCAGGAAAGATTTGAACCACTATTGTAGTTTGGCGATCCCTGGTATAAAGAGTCAGCAAAATAAACCAAGACTTGATTTGTACAATTTGTCTATTTCACTGCTGCAAATAATCCCATGGCTGATTTTAAACTATTAATGTGATGTCACTGAACCCAGAGTTGGGAAGACATGTATACAAGAACAGCATTATATATATTTCTGCTAAATAGATAATAGATATCAATAATCTCAAGAGCATAGAAAATAGATGCAGTAAAATCATTAGAAAAAGATGACTTTTACATGTATCATATGATCTCAATGATATGAGGAATTATTAATCTCAGGAAACAAACTAGGTGTTGCTGGTGTGGTGGGGGTTGGAACGGATGGGGTGGCTGAGTGATAGACATTGGAGAGGGTATGTGCTATGGTGAGCACTGTGAATTGTGTAAGACTGATGAATCACAGACCTGTATCTCTGAAACAAATCATACATTATATGTTAAAAAAAATAAAAGAAGATAGTAGGAAGGGAAAAATGAAGGGGGGGAAATCGGAGGGGGTGATGAACCATGAGAGATTATGGACTCTGAGAAACAAACTGAGGGTTCTAGAGGGGAAGGGGGTGGGGAGGATGGGTTAGCCCGGTGATGGGTATTAAAAAGGGCACGTATTGAATGGAGCACTGGGTGTTATACGCAAACAATGAATCATGGAACACTACATTGAAAACTAATGATGTAATGTATGGTGATTAACATAACAATAATAAAAAAAAGAAAAAAAGGATATAAACATACACATTCATGAAACCTTCAAAAGTTTTCTAACAACATTTATAAATGAATATGCTCCATCTAAGGAAACCAAAAAACAGAAATTTATGAAACAGATGCAAAAGATGGTGGTGGTGGTTTTGATGTGAGGAAAGTTAAAATTACACTACAAATGATTTGTTATTATATGTAGTAAAAATGTCTTTAAAGAGAAAGTTTATTTTTAAAAATTTTTTTTATTTTATTATGTTATGTTAATCACCATACATTACATCATTAGTTTTCGATGTAGTACGTATCCCTACATTGGTACCTTTGGGGTAAATACCCAGTAGTGCAAATTCTGGGTTGTATGGTAGTTCTATTTTCAACTTTTTGAGGAACCTCCATACTGTTTTCCAGAGTGGCTGCACCACCTTGCATTCCCACTAACAGTGTAGGAGGATTCCCCTTTCTCTGCATCCCCGCCAACATCTGTCGTTTCCTGACTTTTTTTTTTTTCCAATGATAAAGTGCTTCACTTTTATTTATGCAAACTTTGGCTGCAGGAAAATGCCAGAACAATTTGGAATTGAAACAGTGCAGAGGCCAAAGACAAAATTCATTATTTGGACACTTACAGGCTAAGAAGCCACTCTCCCCACTTATTCAGGGCCTCTGAGAAGGAGATTAGTAGCCAATTAAGTAATGACATCTTTTCTTCCTCATCCTACCAGCATCCCAGACACAGACTACAGCCTGGTGACAAGAACCCCTCTCTCTGCAGACCTGGCTTCCTGCACTGGAGCTCTTCAGCCACAGCGACTCTGGCTGTGAGATGCCTTGCCCAAGAACAGATCCAAACAGGCATCGGAGGGTGGCGGAAGCACCTGACAGAGCTCTTCCCAGAAATGCTTTTTCAAGTAGTCTGGCAGGATGTGCAAGCCCTTCTTCTAACTCCCCGTATGCCGTAGGCATCAGTAATTCCTCCTTGGGGAGATTCTGAAGGCGTTTCCTGACTTGTTAATTTTAGCCATTCTGACTGCTGTGAGGTGATATCTCATTGAGGTTTTGATTTGGATTTCCCTGATGCCAAGGGATATTGAGCACTTTTTCATGTGTCTGTTGGCCATTTGGATGTCTTCTTTGGAAAAATGTCTGTTCATGTCTTCTGCCCATTTCTTGATTGGAACATTTGCTCTTTGGGTGTTGAGTTTGATAAGTTCTTTATAGATTTTGGATACTAGCCCTTTATCTGATATGTCATTTGTAAATATCTTCTCCCATTCTGTCGGTTGTCTTTTGGTTTTGTTGACTGTTTCTTTTGCTGTGCAAGAGCATTTTATCTTGATGAAGTCCCAATAGTTCATTTTTGCCCTTGCTTCCCTTGCCTTTGGTGATGTTTCTAGGAAGAAGTTGCTGTGGCTGAGGTTGAAGAGGTTGCTGCCTGTGTT
>NC_138371.1:98570801-98602289 GCF_054177405.1 Leptonychotes weddellii | reverse complement strand
AAAACATGCAATGGAAAAAAGACAGTCTCTTCAATAAATGGTGCTGGGAAAATTGGACAGCCACATGCAGAAGAATGAAACTCGACCATTCTCTAACACCATTCACAAAGATAAACTCAAAGTGGATGAAAGACCTCAATGTGAGACAGGAATCCATCAAAATCCTAGAGGAGAACATAGGCAGTAACCTCTTTGACATTGGCCACAGCAACTTCTTTCAAGATACATCTCCAAAAGCTAGTGAAACAAAAGCAAAAATGAACTTTTGGGACTTCATCAAGAAACTGTCCTTTCTAATGAGAATGTATTCTCTGGAATGCTAGAGGACCAAAGCCTACTAGTGCAGGTGAACAAACCAGCTACCCAGGGTGCAAATGAAGGATTAGCATGTGTCTGTTCATTCACAAATTAACAGGAGCGCTCATTCCATTCCAGCTCCAAGCAGACATCACCAGCTGTGTGTCGCAGCAGCATACATTACAGTACCAGCTTTTCACCTATGAGAATGCCTTGTCACAACAGCGTCAGGGAATTTGGCCTAGAGAATAGGAGTGAATGCCAGACAAAGCCAAACAGGGTCTATCTCTTATTCCTTGATGTTCATCTTTGTTCATTCTTTTTTTTTTTTTTTAAAGATTTTATTTATTTATTCATGAGAGACAGAGACAGAGAGAGAGAGGCAGAGGGAGAAGCAGGCTCCCAAGGAGCAGGAAGCCCGATGCGGGACTCGATCCCAGGACCCTGAGATCATGACCTGAGCCGAAGGCAGACGCTTAACCATCTGAGCCACCCAGGTGCCCCATCTTTGTTCATTCTTGATCTCTGACAAGTTGCAGCTAAAAGGAAAGAATTAAAACTTAGCAAATCCTACAAAACAACTGTATGGGGAGGAGGACTCCTTCACTCAGCAGCCAGCAAGAATGTCACTTCATGTGTTGGGGGCTAAGCAGAAAGTGTTAGAGAGCCCTGAGGAGAAATGGACTGCTCCATTAAACAATAATCCATTGTTGATCCAAACCCTGATGTGGAAGGTACTTCAGTTATGTAGCAATATTCCAGAAAGGTGCTATTAGAAAGAAAAAGTAAAGACATAATAGTGACATCATTGGAAGAAGCTAAATTTAGGGGTGATACTAAAGACATCTAGAGATACTAAATTTAGGGGTGTTGTATGCTGGCAAATGGCCTTAGTGGAATACATGTCCAGGACTTGGTCAGTGTGGGTCCTGGAGTCCTTATTTCTTAAGCATTAAGCCTGGAAGCAGGTTTCCTTTCACTGGGCATTACCATAAGTAATGCTAATGTAATTTTAGGAGACTGGTGCTTTCCAAGAAAAAAAAAATCTAATCTGCATAAGCAATCCAGAGATTAGAGATGTTAGCCTTTTTCTATAGCACTGTAATAAAAGTACTTATGGGTGGATGGGGCAGAATATTATTGCTTCAGAATAAATTTTACCCAGGTGAGTTTGGTAGAATAAACCAAAAGATAGGGTGTCATTGCCTAAATGTATTTTCCTAGCTGGCCCCACAAAACTCTACCCCCTTTCCACATCTCAGTGCAGGGTGATTAAGCTGCAGGTCTGGAAAGCACCCCAGCAGATGTTATCCCCTCGGGTGAAATAGCCTTGGTCCTTCGTCTTCTCACTGGAAAGAATTCAGGTGAGAGACCAGAAAGCACAAGCAAGCAGAGTTTATTGAGTACACTCACAAAAGGGGTGAGTGGGCAGCTTGAGAAAGACTCAAATGCCCAGTACAGAATTGGTCCTGGGTTTTTATTAACTGGGGAGTGGAATAGTACTAGGGGATGGGATAGTCATTACTTGGGGTAGGAAACAGGGTTGCCTGCCTTTTCTTCTTAATTTGGTTAGAGATTTCTGGACAAGGCTTCTGCCATCTTGGGTCCATCTGGTTTGATCTGGCTTTTTGTGGAGAGCTGCCAGGACAGGCTCTGACATCCCCCATAGCCTTCCTTAATGTGGTGCACCTGCCCAAAGTTCTTTTGTCTTACTTATTACCCAGCATCCCCTAAGAAAGCTCGGGGAAGGCAGGGATTGGCAAACCACAGTGTTAATTACAATTTTTTTTTTCTTTTTGTGCATGTGTGTCCTGTGGCTTCCATATTAGAATTCCCCTTGGCCCTCTGGGCAGATATGCCTAGTTGCAGGTCTCAGATATCTATCCCCTCTCCAACATTCACCTTCCCTGCCCCCACTTCCTGTGGGACCCAAGCCTCACACAACTATCTAACTGCCTACCACCCAGCCTCCACTTCAGTTTCCCACAGGTGGTCAGTTTTTAGGCCTGTCCATTTGACCACCTACACTGAGTTCACACCTGATGCCTTTGGGTCAGCCAGATTGTTGCCTCCTTCCCAGGTACTTGCTTCTTGTCTGAATGGTTGCTGATTTCCCTTCCTGAGTCTCACCTCCTCTTCAGTCCATCTTCCCAACTGTTGCTGGAGTGATCTCATGGGAGCATTGCTTGTGGCCTTGCCATCTGTAAGTTTACACTGGAATTCCCTCTATGGTTCACAGGCACTTTGCTGTCCAGTTTCTGTCAAGGCGCACCCCCAGTTCCATCCCCTCTCCCACCTTCCTTACTCCCACTCCACCCAGACTGCAGTGTACATTTCCAGCAATACTGAACTGCCCATATATTTCTGCTGCTTTGCATGGGCTCTTCTTGCTTTGCATGTCCTTTTTTGTTTTTCTCCCTCACCTTGAATTGGATTCTTAGTCATGAGACAGGGAAACCAAAGTGACTCCATGAAAGAAAAATCTGTTTTTTTGTTTTGTTTTGTTTTGTTTCCCTTTGCTTCATTTCCTGCTTCTATTCTTGCTAGGACCTGCACCCCCACCCCACTCTGTACATGCCTTAATGTATGTCTTCCTTGTAAGGGACAAAGAGTTAATGATATCTTTGGAGTCTTTCAGCACAATAGGTAATATCTAAACCACTGGAGCTAGACATCTCAATGCCAAGACCCCTGGCTTCACATAATAAGTTGCTTATCATGGACATCTGGACCTTGTCCTTGTTCCTGGGTGCCTGAGAGGACATGTACACCAGGCCACTGTCCTCAATAAAACCCCCTAGACCCTGAATAAAGATGAGACACGTGCTCCTTTCCTTTCTGTCTCCCAGACAGTCCATCTGAATCTGCTCTCTCTATATCTTCAATAAACTCTGTTTCACCTCCTCCTGCCTCACATTTGATTTCCATCCTGGGTGAAGCCAAGGAACCTGTTGGCTGGTCCTGCAGGACCACCCCCCCCCCCCCCGGATCCTCAACCTGATCTGCCTGTAACAGTCCTTATAGATCAACACTAACAGTCTTTCACTCTCCCACCCCATCTAACCCAGGCATAGATTCTTACAACAGACAAATCTCCTTTCTGAAAGAAAGAAAAAGAAAGAAAGAAAGAAAGAAAGAAAGAAAGAAAGAAAGAAGAAAGGAAAGAAAGAAAGAAAGAAGAAAGGAAAGAAAGAAAGAAAGAAAGAAAAAGAAAGAAAGAAAGAAAGAAAGAAAAAGAAAGAAAAGAAAGAAAGAAAGAAAGAAAGTTTCAATACACATGAATTTCATTCTGGAAAGATACTTGCAGATGATGCTTCCTTGGGAAGAAGTTAGGAAATTTTTTAAGGCAAATACAAGTGAATTTTTAAACAAAGGGTGGAAAAAATTGTTTTTATTTAAAAAAATGTAAATGTAAAACCTCAGACATAAATAATGCAAATATTTACTAACTGCCTGTGGGTGATTATATACTGAGAGAAGTGGCAGATGAAGGAGGAAAGATAGTCTTGAAGTTTGGATTTTATTCAGTATAAACTGAAGAATTTTAAAAATTCTTTAGTAAAGGAGTGACATAGTATACTGTTTGCATTTTCTTTTCAAATTTTTCATATAGTACAATTGTAATTTTCAAATCAGTTTGTTTTCTTGTTGTTTTGAGCTGTAGGAGTTACTAATATGTTTTGGTATTAATCCTTTATCAGATACATGCTTTGCAATATATTCTATTCTATAGGTTGCCATTCACTCTGTTGACAATGCCCTATGATGCACAAACATTTTTAATTTTGGTTAAATTCAACTTATGTATTTCTTTTCTTTACTACCTCTGCTTTTGGTGTCAAAATCCAATATTATGAAGCTTTTCCTTTATGGTTTCTTCTGAGAGTTTTATAGTTTTAACTATTACATTTTGGTCTTTAACCCATTCTGAGTTAATTTTTATTTTTAGCGTAAAGTAAGGGCCCAACTTCACTCTTCTGCATGGGAATATCCAGTTTTTTTAGCACCATTTGTGGAAAAGGCTGTCTTTTCCCCCATTGAATGGTCTCTGCACTCTTGTAGAAAATTATTTGACCGTACATACAAGGCTTTACTTCTGGGTTATTTGTTCCTTTCTATTGGTTTATCTGTCTGTCTTTATGCCAGCACCATGCTGTTTTGATTACTGTGACTTTTTACTAAATTTTGAAGGCTTTCATTTCTTAAAGAAGGGTTTGAGTGATCTCATCTCTGGGATAAGCAACTGGGAAATCATTCCTGGTCAGTTACATGAATGACACTATTCTAAACACAGGGACTGGACGTCCAGATAGGGGAAATGGGTGAGAATTTCACTCAAAGGAATAATCAGGGTACTGAGGCATAAAAAGAAAGCCAGACTTGAGCAGTGTAGGCTGCTTTTTGGCTCTGCTGCCATCAAAGAAATTAGGCCTTTTGTTATTGACCCTGGATCTGGCCAACAGTCAGAAGACCAATAATTTCTGGGCAAAATGTGTGCTGATTTTTGTATTATACATAATAATGAAGTGGAGACAGGTACATCAAAAGCATTGCACTGAAAAAGCTAGAAATTGCTAGTATGGTCCTTGCCTCATCCTGAAGAAAGCTGGTATCAATCACCCAAATAGTCTTTCACACCAGAGTGGCATCGCTTGCCTGGAGAAGGGTAGAAACCAAGACCAGCCTGTGACTCACAGCCAAGCCCCAGGAAATTTCTTCAAGAAGCCAAGGGGAAGGTATCCTTTAATCAACTTCCCTCAGGGCAAGATTTCCAGGTCACATTCTGTTAAAAACCCTGCCCAGGTCTACAATCCCACCACAGCTTTCTTCAGCTGCATTTGGGACACAAAAAGGACAATTTATAAACAAAAGGGAGCTTGTAAGGGGCTTCTGTTGTATGTTCCCCTATATGTCTTTGTTATAGGAAGAAGTTCAGAGTCTCAATATGTAACTTCCTGTCCAACAGTTGTATCTAGAATTCTAAACAGATTCTCTGGATGGGGGGAATCATTCCATGGCTGTTAAATTTTTCAGGAAACTTTTGGTGATTTTTCCTGAAGATTCGCCAAACAATGTGGATCAATGTTCTCTTCATATAGTTGACTTTCTGAGCACAGTGTCATAGAATCTGGGAATGTCAGCACTGGGAGGGCAAGATCTAGCTTGATGTATATCTAAATTTATGTCTATATTGCCTATACCATAGTGATCAGAGAGAGGAACAACTTAATCCAATCCACATGGCCTGTGAGTTGCAGAGCCAGCTCTAAAGGCAGGCTCCCTGACTCTCAGCTGATTCTCCCTCCACTGCCCACACCCTGCTCCCCAGTGAGTGCAATTCATAATCACCAGTAGGAAATAGGAGCAGCAGCTGCTTCCTTCAGGCACAAATCCTGAAGACTGGATATATTCAGATGCCTCAGAACCTTAGCAGAGTGCCTTGCATTGACTAAGTGTTCAGAAAGTGCCTGCAGATCTACTGAGTCACTAAGCCCCTTAATTAATCACTTAAGCCATAGAGCAACAAAATTAATTATGATGGTGTTATCAGAATTCTGCCCCCAGCCCAGGACTCCTGTTTCCCCTAATAATAGAAAGGATGCTGGCCTCTATACTCTAGAAGAAATAAGAAAGTATAGCTACTGTACAAATACAGTGCATGCTGTATACATGTTGCATATATGTAGGTACAGTGGAAAGCTGTTCTTTTGCTTCTGGGTCCTTTAGCCCTTCCATTTGGAACTCATGTTTTTCTCAGCTCTCGTCTTCCTACCCTTCCTGCCTTATCCCTTCTGCCTTCCTTTCAAGGTTGGTGCATTCAAGATATCTCTTCGCTCCACCAGCTTTCACAGAGGGGCACTCAAATAAGCTACTCTCTCTCTGACCCCTCACTTCTGACTATGGTTCCTCCCAGCCTGCCTCCACCCTCCTGTCCTCAGGTCAGTTAATCTGCCCTCTGCTCTCTGGATCACTCACTCCCCTGACAAACTGTTGGTCATGAGTGTGTATGGACCATGTACCTGACATTATGGGAGTAAGTACTCTGCCCCAACAAAACTCAACAAAGCCAACACAAATCTCGACAAGATCTCCTAAAAAAAATTTACTAGATTAGAGGTATTTGGGGTATCTGAGGTGGCTTAGGAGGGGCTGTTCTGGGGAAAGGCATTAAGGAGCTCCATAGAGTCCACTCCTTGGGTCAGCCTTACTCTGCATATGCATGAACTCCCTAAGGGTGGGCTGCAAGGGGAAGGCTGTGAGAAGGTAAAGGTGGTGGTCATTTACAAAGTCTTACACTGATTCTCAACTGTAGCTGCACAGTAAAATCTCCTGGAGGATTTAACAAAAACCAAAGCTCAGGCCAGATTCCAAAAAGGTTAAGTCAGCAGCTCTGGGGGTAGAACCCAAGGACAGTCAACTCTCCCCTCCCACATACCGCCCATCTGCAGGGGATGCAATCCAAGACTTTAGTGGATGCCTAAAACCATAGAGACTGCTGAACTTGATATATACTATGCATTTTCTTATATGTACACACCTATGATAAATTTTAACATAGATTTAGCAGAGTAAGAGATTAACAATAATAACTAATAATGAAATAGAACTATTCTAGCAATATATTGTAATAAAAGCTATGTGAGTGGGCTCTCTCTCTCAAGATATCTTATTGTCCTTTACTCACCCTTCTTGTGATGATGTGAGATGATTAAATGCCTACATGATGAGATGAAGTAGATGAATGCTGTAGGTGTTGTGATGTAATTTTAGGCTACTATTGACCTCTGACAGCATGTCAGAAGGACCATCTGCTTCCAGACTGGTTGACCACAGATAAATGAAGTTGTAGAAAGTGGAACTTCTGTTAAAGGTGGGGCTACTGTTTCAGGATACTCAAAGGATTCTGAGGTGATTACAACATGTAGCCAAGATGGGAAATTTGAAATTCACAGAACAGAAAAGAAGGAGAAAAAGAATGAGAGAAATAGCAAGAATTAATTTCTGTGCACTGATCAAATCCTGGGGCCTGTGTTAAGCACATTATATAATAATAAGGAATTATTTTATTTAATATTTCTAATAATGTTATGGGATTGGTAATAGTATCCTCACTTTAGAGATGATGAAACTGAGGATCCAAAGATTAAGTAAGTAAGTAAGGACCACAACTCATAAGAGGTGAGTTCAGTAAGCAACAACAAGAGTAACTATGAGTCTATTTGATTCCAAAAACCAACTGAACTTCAATCTCCCTACCTTGTTCCTTCTGTATTCTCATTAGTCTGCTATTGAAGAATGTCTATGGAATAGGGCTGATCACAGTGGTAGGAAGCAGGCTAATAAAACTAGTCAGCTGCAAACAATGTATGACCATGAAAAAGAAAGGATGACTCAGAGGGCAAAACCAAGAGCCCAGAGGACAAAACTGAGGACCATGGAGGATTATTCCAGGCTTGAAATCTAATCAAGGATTTGCAGCAAATAAGGTCACAGGGAGGGCGTCTAGGTGGCTCAGTTGGTTAAGCATCTGCCTCCTGCTCAGGTCATGATCCCAGGGTCCTGGGATTGAGCCCTGCAACAGGCTCCTCACTTAGTAGGGAGCCTGCTTCTCCCCCTCCCTCTGCCTGCCACTACCCCCTGCTTGTGCTCTCTTTCTCTCTGTCAAATAAATAAAATCTTAAAAAAAAAAAAAAAGGTCACAGGGAATAGCTTCCAGAGCTGTGACTCCCTGAACAAGGGTGGGATGGGCTACTTTTATTTAAGGTGAGGATGAATATTTAGAAAGGAGAGCCTTGTCATAATATGCAGAGGTGGGAATAATGCGGTGTATGTGCCTGAAGGCTTGTGCTCCTCTTTGTGTGGAAATGTTGGCATTATAATGAGGTAAAGTTAACTGTCAGTTACTCCATGGGTCACTCCATGGTCCATCTGTGCAGGTGTGAATCAGGGGTTGAGCTCAAACTGGCCTGGGTGATCTGGGCCACCAGAAATCTTCATTTAGGCTGTTGTTATTGCCTGAAGGGTAGTCTTGGTTCCCATCACAGGATACTCTGACCATCAGGTCTTTTGCCTGATTTATAAAATAAGCTGGAAAGAAGAGCTTAAGGAAAAATGTGGGACAAAAGTCAGTGAGTACAATCAGGTGGGCAATAAAGGTCAGGTCTTGGAGGCTAGCTGATGACATTACCAGACTCACATCTATCTAATCTAATCTATCTATCATCTATCTATATCTATCTATCATCTACCATCTATCTATCATCTATCATCTATCATCTAGCTATCTACCTATATCATCTATCTAATCTATCATCTATCTATCATCATTATCTATCATCTATCTATCTAATCTATCATCTATCATCTATCTATGTATCTATCTATGTATCTATGTATCTATGTATCTATGTATCTATCTATCTATCTATCATCATCATCTATCTATCTATCCTTTTTGTGGGGAATCTTGCTGAGGGACAGGATTTTTTGTCCTGCAGATGACCTCACTAGTGCCAATCAGGACATTTTAGATTGACTGTTAAAATGTCACATTCCTGGGATAGGTTGAAACTGTAATTTGCTATCCCTGGGTGGGGGTGGGGGTTGGCAAATGACTCCATTTGGGCCTTCTGCTTTTCTTTTTCAACACCAGTCACCACCATGAAGCTGAGATATAGGAAATACAGGAACTTGAGGGCTACTCTGAATCTTCAGACAGGATCTAACACTCCTGTAGCCTCTGCTCTACTTTGTTCATATCTAACTCTGTTCATGCAAATTTCCCAGAGAACAACTCTCATATTAAAAGAAAATAGCTTTATTTGGGCTCAAATTAGGAAAGCTACCCAGGAAATATGCTCTTCACAGGGAAGGAAGTGCTCCAGAGAATGAACAGTTTCCACAGGGTTATATACTTTTTCACATCTTGTACAAGCTCAAAAGACTATAAATTAGCATATAGGTGGGAATCATGAGTTTTAACATCAAGGAATGCAGGGAGTAGAAACATTGATCAATATCTTAAGGACAAGATGGTTTTCCTTTAGGCTACTTATTCACAAAGCAGATGTACAATGCATATACATCAGGCTTTTGGTTTGAACGAAGTTTGTTTAAGTCGTGCTGACTTAGAAAGAAATCTAAAATGGCTTCCCTTGTATATCAGGCTTTTGGAGAGTTTTTCTCTCATCAATTCATACTACATCATGCTTACTTAATTATGGGTGAGTCTCCTTAGACTAAAATCTTAGAAAAGTAATTAAAATTAATTTCCAACTTTCTATTATCAGTAGTTAGATGCCAGAGAGGGCCTATAATGATTAATTGTTAATGCCCCCATTCACTTTTGGGGGCCTAGCAGATGATGCTTAATGGCAGCATGGAGGATGTGTAATGGCTCTGCTCAAGGAGGATACAAGTTAATTTTCTTCTCAGACATCAACCAGGATTTTTTTTTTTTTTCAAAAGAAAAGTTCCTTGTAATTCACATCCCTACCTCAAATATCCCTCATTGATACAGAGGCTCAAGAGCCAAGCCCGAAATCATAAGACAGTGTTAGGGCCTTCAAAAATGCAAGTCATCAACAATTTTTAGAGCACAGTGAAAGATGCAAGACCCCATGAGAATCAAGGGATGGAGACTTGATTTGAAAATGAACCTGGAGCATTTCCATATGCAAAGACCAGGCCCTTTCTTCAGAGAGCAATCACTGTTCTACTTCATGGATGGCACTTTTTCTGACTGAAATGAAGCAAAACAGAAAGGGGCTCACAGTGGAGGATCAACAGAACTTACCAACACCTGACACTAATCAATCAAAAAGAACAATTCCTGTCAAGTGCACTATTCTGTGAGGAGAGTGCTACTTTCTTCTGCCAGTCTCCCAGACTCCCTTCATCCCTGAATCAAATTCTTCCCTGACCATTATTTGGACCCCATTAAGAGTCCATACCCTTATGACAAGAATTGGGCTCTGTCCTTTTTCTTTTCACATCTGGTGCTCAGATATAAAGGACACTTTTGTGCATTCTGTTGCTTCAAAAAAGAGTATCTGGGAAGGGTTTCCAAGGGGAGACCCTCCTGCTATACCTGTGATGTCTGCAATTGGTAGGTAAACCAAGCCTTGTCTGTAGGCAGCAACTTGTTAATTCGTTAGTGTTCTCACAATCTGCCTGTGGTATTCATAGACATTCTGTCTTCTGGATTAGACTTGAGGAGGTAGTAGAAAACCTCACATGAGCCTAAGACCTGTTACAATATTTAACACAGATTACTAGACTACCAAAGGCCATTTTCCTCTGAATTAACTCTATTTTCCTAATTTTCTGTATTCCTTTCCCCCCCAGGCTTATTGACATATAATTGACATATAACATTGTATAAGTTTAAGGTACAACATGATGATTTGATATATGTATATAATGCAAAATTATTACCACAACAAGGTTAGTTAACACATCTGTAACCTTACACAATTACATTTTTGTATGTGGTGAGAACATTTAAGATCTACTCTTTGAGCAGCTTTCAAATATATAATAAATATTGTTAGCTGTAGTTGCTATGCTGAATAATAGATCCCAGAACTTACTCATAACTGTAAGTCTATACCCTTTGACCAACATCTCTCCTTTTTCCTCACCACCCTTCCTGCCCCCACAGCCCCTGATAACCACTATTCTACCTCTGTTTTTATGAATTTGATTTTTTTTCTTTTAGATTCCACATATAATGATATCGTACAATATTTGTCTTTCTCTGTCTGGCTTATTACACTTAGCATATTGCCCTCAAGGTCCATCCAGGTTTTTGCAAATGCTAGGATTTCCTTCTTTTTTTATGGATAAATAATATTTTGTGTATGTATACATTTTTCTTTATCTCACATTTTCTTTATCCAGTCATCTGTCAACAGACACTTAGGTTGTTTCCATGTCATGGATATTGTGCTATGAACAACATGGGGATGTAGATAGTTTTTCTAGATAGTGATTGCATTTTCTTTAGATGTATGCCCCAAAGTGGGACTGTTAGATTATATGGTAGCTCCATTTTTAATTTTTTGAGGCATCTTTATCCTGTTTTCTAATAGTGGCGGAACCAATAATTTACATTCCCACCAAAAGTACACAACAGTTCCCTTTACTCCATAACCTCACCAGGATTTGTTATCTCTTTTCCTTTTTTTTTTTTTTTTAAGATTTTATTTATTTGACAGAGAGAGACACAGTGAGAGAGGGAACACAAGCAGGGGGAGTGGGAGAGGGAGAAGCAGGCTTCCCGCCGAGCAGATAGCCCGATGCGGGGCTCGATCCCAGGACCCCGGGATCATGACCTGAGCCGAAGGCAGACACTTAACGACTGAGCCACCCAGGCACCCCTATCTCTTTTCCTTTTAATCTCTTTCCTTTTAAAATTCTAACAGGTATACCATAATATCTTCTTGTGGTTTTCCTACTGATTAATGATGTTGAGTGCCTTTACATGTGCCTGTTGGCCATTTGTCTATCTTCTTTGGAAAATGTTTATTCAGATCTTCTGTCCATTTTTAGTTTTTTTTTTTCCATTGAGTTGTATAAGTTCCTGAGATATTTTGAATATTAATGTCTTACCTGATACATGACTTGCAAATATTTTCTCCCATTCCAGAACACCTTTGTTCTGTTGTTTCTTTTCTGTGCATAAGCCTTTCAGTTTGATGTAGTCCCACTTATTTATTCTTGCTTTTGTTGTTTGTGCTTTTGTTGTCTTGTCTAAAAATTGTTGCCATGACCAATGTCAGGGAGATTTTTCTCTCTATTTTCTTTTAAGAGTTTTACAGTTTGAGGTCTTACATTTAAGTCTTAATCCATTTCAAGCTAATTTTTTTTTTTTTTTGTGAGTGATGTAAAATAGGGGCCCACTTTTATCCTTTTGCATGTGTATATCCAGTTTCCTCAACACCACTTACTGAAAAGACAGTGTTTCTCCCATTGAGTATTCTCAGATCCCTTGCCAAATATTAGGTGAGTGTATATGTATGGATTTATTTCTGGGCTCTCTGTTATATGTGTCTGTTTTTATGCCAGTATTACATGGTTTTTGTTACTACAGCTTTGTAGTATAGTTTGAAATGAGAAAGTATGATGCCTCCAGCTTTGTTCTTCCTTCTCAGGATTGCTTTGGCTACTGGGGTCTTTTGAGGTTTCATACAACTTTTAGGATTGCTTTTTTCTATTTTTGTGAAAAATGCCATAGGAATTATGATAGGGCTTTTTTTGAACTTGTAGAGTTCTTTGGATAGAATGGACGTTTTAACAATATTAATTCTTCTGATCAATAATACAGGCTCTCTTTCCATTTATTTGTGTCTTCTTAAATTTCTTTCATCAAATTCTTATAGTTTTTCATGGACCAATCTCTCACCTCCATGGTTAAATTTATTCCTAAATATTTTATTCTTTATGATGCTCTTGTAAATGCGATTACTTTCTTTATTTCTTTTTCAGATATTTCTGTTAGTGTATAAAAACAGAACTGATTTTTGCGTCACTATTTTGGGTCCTGCAACTTTACTGAATTTCTTTATTAGTTCTAACAGTTTTTGAGTGGTGCCTTTAGTGTTTTTTTTTGTTTTTTTTTTACATATAGGATCATCTAATCTGAAAATAGAGACAATTTTACATCTTCCTTTACAGTTTGATTGCATT
This sequence comes from Leptonychotes weddellii, assembly GCF_054177405.1. Lineage (NCBI taxonomy): Eukaryota > Metazoa > Chordata > Mammalia > Carnivora > Phocidae > Leptonychotes > Leptonychotes weddellii. The sequence continues at coordinate 98,589,302 of NC_138371.1, read as the reverse complement.
TTTTTTTTCCTTTATTGCTCTGGCTAGTCTAGGACAATGTTGAGGAGTAGTGATGAGAGTGGACACTGTTGTCTTATTCTTGATTGGAGGAAAATCTTTCAGCTTTTCACTATTGGTATATTAGCTGTGGGTTTTTCATATATGACTTTTATTAATTATGTTCTTTGTATACTCAATTTGTTGAGGTCTTTTTTCATGTAAGGGTGTTGAATTTTGTCAAATTATTTTTTGTATCTATTAAGAGGATAATGTGATTTTTATCCTTCATTCTATTAATGTGGTGTATCCTATTTACTGATTTGTGTATGTTGAACCATCCTTGTATCTCAGAGATAAATATCAATCCATTATGGTGTATAATCCTTTTAGTTTGAATTTTGTTTGCTAGAATTTTATTGAGAATTTTTGCATCTATATTTATCAGGAATATCGTCCTTTAGCTTTCTTTTCTTGTGGTGTCCTTATCCAGTTTTGATATTAGGGTAATGCTGGCATCATAAAATGAGTTTGAGAGTGCTTTTTTTTCCAAAGGATTTGAAAAGGATTTGCATTATTTTTTCTTTAAATGTTTGTTAGAAACACTCTGAGACCATCTGGTCCTGGGATTTCTTTCTTAGGAGGTTTTATTTTCTGCATTCATAATGTTTTAATATCTGGGGCTTCACTGACTGAAGAGGGACTGTCCCTCTCAGGGTTAGGTAAATTCCTAAAGATGGCAAGTGATGTGCCCAGGAGTATACCTTTCACATACAGACTAACCAGTCCAGAGCTTATAAGCTTCCCACCCCATTTTCTTTATTGGACTCTCACACTCCAAGACAATGTTCTCTTTATCACTCCAGCCAGGGACAGGTAGCACACCACTAGGGTGAGCATCTAAGCCCAAGAGCATGTTGAAATTATTCAACCTAGCCAATCCTAAGCTTGTTTAGCTTGCCTTGCCCTTCTTTTTCCAGGAAAACCAAAATAAAGCCTCTTGCTCACATTTTCCCCTTACTATCCTTGACTCCTGACCAACCCTGGTGCTTCTCAATGTAGTCTTGCATGATACAGCATGATCACACCTCTTAGATATTGTAAGTAACAAACTATTTTTTCCAATTATAGTCATCTTTTGATCTTTTGGCTTCATCATACCTAAGTAAAAATAAAAACTACATTTTAACACTTCCTCACACTTCTTTTTACTAGCAGAATTCCTTCTACTATAGAAGGTTGTAATGTTATTTTTTTTCCTTTTTCAGTTTCCTTGTTAGAGGTAGCCATGGGATCCAGTTCTGGTCAATGAGACAAAAGAAGTCTTTTAAAAGGCTTCTGGAAATGTTATTCCTATTAAATAAAATTTTAAAAAAGCTTGAAAAGAAGTTATTCTCTGCTCCTTTTAGGCTTTAGTGTGTAGGCCTAACACAATTATGTTTGGATGTGATGTTTTAAGGTGAAGTTGTCATCTTGCAAACAAGGAGAAACATATCTCAAAATGAAAACCAAACCATTGAGGATTATGGCAGAAGAAGGAAAGAAGGTGCCTAGGTTCCAGCAGATAATATTGAATCTCTACATTTTTGTACCAGCCCCAAGTATAACCTAGCTCAAGATGATGTATTATGTGAGACAATAAAATCCTTACAATTAAAGGCAATTTTTGTAGCAAGGTCTGCAACTTCTACCCAATGACATCCTAAATGGCACAATCTGCTTTTTGGAAGATTATAGGGTTTTCTCCAAGATAATTAACATGGTACTTGATTTCTCAATTGGCTTCTAATCTTTGTGTGCTTTTCTGCATGAACAGAATCTCAGAATCTCTAGAAGAAAAAAAAAATCTGTGAAAAAAGTAAACTCCTAATGCAATATTTCTGTTGTCCATAAAAATAACTTCTTATAAGTTCCTAACTTAGGAAAAAATAGAAATTTATACAGAATGAAAAAATATGGCTTATTATAGATGGCTATGAAGGAGTTAACTACTATATGAAGTTCTCTTTATATCTTGTGCTTTAATGTGTCAGGAAATAAACTTTATAAACTTATAAGTTAAAAATGTCTCTAGCAACACTAAACTTAGATGTATAGACTGAAGAGGTAACTATTGTGTGGTGGTTAAAACCAGAGTCCCTGGAGGCAGATGATCTCAATTTATAATCCTGGTTTAGCATCTTACTATGTGTAATATAACGGGGAAAGAACAACTCAATTTACCTCCATTTTTTAAAAATTTTAAATGGAATGATGGCATAGTACTATTATATATATAGTGCATATATACACATATATGTGTATGTATAGTATATTTATAGTGTGTGTATGGTATCCCTTAGGACCATGCTGCAATCTTAGTAAGTGCTGATTGTGTTAGTTATTATAATTATCAGATATATTCACCTGCTATTCATCTTTTTTTTGTCCTAGTCATCAAGCCAAGATAAGACCCTTCAAGAAATGCTGGTAAAGTATCTTGTCATTTTTGAAGAGAGAGAGTTTGACTTTTTCTTTGCCAATTTAAATATATTTTATTTCTTTTTGTTGTCTGATTGCTGTTACTAGGACTTCTAGTACTATGTTGAACAATAGTGGCGAGGGTGGGCATCCTTGTCGTGTTCCTGATCTTAAGGGAAAGCTCTCAGCTTTTCCCCATTGAGAATGATATTCACTGTGGGCTTTTCAAAGATGGGTTTTTATGAATGGATAAAGAAGATGTTATCCATATATACAATGGAATATTACTCAGCTATCAGAAAGGATGAATGTCTAACTTTCGCATCAACATGGATGGAACTGGAGGAGATTATGCTAAGTGAAATAAGTCAAGCAGAGAAAGTCAATTATCATATGGTTTCACTTATTTGTGGAACATAAGGAATAGCATGGAGGACATTAGGAGAAGGAAGGGAAAATGAAGGGGGGGGGAATCAGAAGGGGAGATGAACCATGAGAGACTATGGACTCCAGGAAACAAACTGAGGGTTTTAGAGGGAAGGGGGTGGGGCGATGGGTTGGCCCAGTGATGGGTATTAAGGAGGGCATGTATTGCAGGGAGCACTGGGTGTTATAAACAAACAATGATCATGGAATACTACATCAAAAACTAATGATGTACTGTATGGTGACTAATATAACATAATAAAAAAAAGAAATGCTGATAAAATATACATATTCCAGAAATACCATTTTCTTTATTAGTTTGATCTTTATATTTGGTCCGTGCCAACTTGATCTTTTACCTCACAGCTTAATTTTTTTTTAAGCAGGAGTATTGATATCAGCCCCAAAAGTTCAATAATTTGTATAGATAATGTTTTCCCTTGTTGGTTTTATTTAAATGTCAAAATATTCGTTGCACTGAAATTCAGCTCAGGGAGAAATAAAAGACTAAAATGTGCTAGACTAATCTGAGTACACCAGAACCAGGCTCCTGGGAATCACTCCTGCACATTTGCAGCAAATTTTCTTACAATAAAACCAACCTCTAAATCACTGTCCTTTTACCTATTATGTCACCTTAGAGAACCCATGACTATGTGACCGTTACTATTACCAAGCACCTACTATACATCAAATACTATGCAGAGTGTTTTATCTGCATTAGCTGATTCTACAAGAAGCTTATGTGGTACATGTGTTTCAGGGGAATCCATCCACTTGTAGCTAATGTGGTAGAGCCAGGATTAGAGCAAAAGTTTATTTTTGTCCCCAATTTTTTCCCCATGTAATCCTACTAACTTCCATAGGATGAAACATTCCTAAAATAATTTTGTTATTATGATTTTTTTTTGTAGCAAATACACAACATAAAATTTACCATTAGTGGCGTTTGGTAAATTTACAGTGTTGTGCAATCATCACTACATCTGGTTCAAGAACATTTTCATCACCCCAAAAGGAAGCCTGCTACTCATTGTCAGTCTCTCCCTGATCCCCCTTCCCCTTATCACTGATAACCACTGATTTTCCTTCTGTTACTGTGAATGCTCCTATTCTGGATATTTCATATAAATTGAATCATACAGTTATTTAGTGGCCTTTTAAATTAGAATTCATTTGAAATATAGAAAGTCTATGAGACTAAGTTATTGAACTTTAGCTTATAAGGAACTTTAAAGATACCTTAATAAAATAATTTTGATCTTGAGAACGTCATTTAATTTACATTATGAAAAAAGTTGCCAACAATGCATGAGATTTGGAACAAAGAGGTTTGAATCTAGAATCTATCTTAATTATTTGCTAGGGAAATAATTCAAGATGACATTCTGGGTCTACAGAACAGTCAGTCTTTATCATCTTGAGGTCTAATCTTAGAATGTTTCTCCCCAGTAGTCTATGTTTTAAAACAAGTCTTAACTCAGGTAGCAGCCCCTGGGTAGCACCAGCCCTCTTTGACTTGAGAATGAGGACTAACTCCACAAATAATATTAAAAATAAAGAGGTGATTAATTATACAATATGATTTTGGGGTCATCATAAGACCTGTGCCACCCCAAATATATTTCCAGTCAGATTGCCCACTGTATCTAAAAATTTGACTATTAAATTCATCACTGAATCCATTGAATAAAGGTATTGTTTCCAGAATGTCACTGCTAAACTGTGCTTGTCTTGTCTAGTTGTTAATATGCTCTTTAACTTTGTGCCCTGTGAATAGACCATTTTCAGCTGAGTGTTAGTATCACAACACCGTATCTACAATCAAGTTCTGCCTTTCCCGGGAGAAATAGCATGACTTTGCTGCCTGACTTCTGAGCATTTCTGTGTGAACATCTTGGCTGCTACCAGATGAAGTCATTGTGAGATGTCCATTAGGCCTAGTTTGCACTGTTACACTGTTAGTGGCCAGGTCTCAGCTCCCCTCAACTCTGGTCTCATCCCTTCGGGTTTCCTTCTTTTATTTACTGTGGTGGATGCTGAGAGAGTATAGCAAATCCCTTAAGAGCCTGGGCTGTGGCACCTGCAGCGTGTAATCTCTGGCCTTCCACATACAAGCTAGGTGACTATGGGCAAGTTGAGCTCTAAGACTGTTTCTCACTTGTACAGTGGAAAAAGGAGATTTTGTTCCAGATCTTTCAGCTCTAGAAAGATGTAACACATTTTACCAAGACGTGCATCCAAATGATTAATTTAATAGGGGTTTTGTGTTTAAACTGGCATCCAAGCAAGATTGACTGGGCCTTCAAAGGACTTGTACATAAAAACCTATAAGGAGTGTTTGTGAGTATGAAAAAAGAAAATGATATGAATGCAGTGATAGCTAATGTTCACAACACATGCAAGAGATAGAAAATACTATCCAAATTAAATGGTGAGAAAACTAAAGCATAGAGAAGTTAATAGGCCCAAGGTCAATTGCTGGTCACCAGTAGGACTAGGATTTGAACCAAGCAAGTTTAGTTCCAGAGCCATGCTATCAGACATATGGCCTTTTTTGCTTGAACAGTTCATCTAGAAAAGGATTTCAATATGGCTTATGTTATTACTGATGGTAGAAGTAGGTCCAATGGGAGTCAATAAAGAGGTCAATTTTTGCATGTTCTAAAAATGCTAACAATGAAACTGTGGTACACCATGAGGAAATAAATTCCGAAGCAATAAAGGTGTTCAAGCAGAGATTGGAACATAATCTTCGGGGACTGCAGTAAAATGTGTTCCTGCACTAAAAATGGCATATAAGTTTTGATAAATCTTGGGTTTCTTCCAAAGATTCCATGAATGCAGACCTCAGTATTCTGGAGTAGATCTGCCATTTTCTGCAGGATTCCATGTGAACAGCTCTCTGCTGGAACACTCACATACATCAATTCTAATCTTCAACCTAGTTCTGAAAAAGACTGCTGTTATTCCCATTTCACAGAGGAGATATTGGTCTCAGATATATACATAATTAGTAGTGGTGGATATTATCTCACGCTTTCTAATTCCAAAGCTCATGCTTTTTTAAAGCCACTTCTGTGTTATACTGAATTTCTCAACAATAGCCCCAAAATGAGGCATTTGTGCAGGAGGATTTGCCTGATTCATTCCTTACTGTGTTCTCTTTAATTGTTGTAATATTAATGTAGATGAGGGTGGTGATAGCATTCATAATTGTAATTTGAATACCACCCTAATTGGCTTTTATTGCTGCTTGGGAATGGGTCAGTGTTGTACATGGAATATTTAAGTTGAAATGTCGTTTCCAATACTTAATAGAATCCAATTAGGATTTTATTGATTAATTAGTGTCTACATGAAGCATTCTATTTTCCAAAGGCCAGTAATGTGCCTGACTGTTCCCTAAATGTTAACATATTCAGATAATTATAACTGCATCATACTTGCTGCTTAGACCGTTTGAGTTATTTGCCTTTACTGAGGTTTCAGATTCAAGTAAAGCAATCTTTTAAAGTAAAAATTTTATTTAAATAACCTGAAATAATCATTATAGAAAAGCTCTCTTAAACACTCATTAATTTATGTCTATAAACATGAGACCACCTTTCTACATAGAAGCACATTTTCAAATGTTTTAAAGGTAACAAAGATGAATTGTTACAAAGTGAGACTATGTAGCCAATGGGGACTCTAAAATGTTGCAGTGTTCTAGGGTCCAATGTATTGCTTAAGGAATTTCAAATTTCAAATGATACTATAGTGGCATGAATGAGAGATGCAGGTTTAAAAATCAGACCAAGTATATCCAACAAGTGGTGTTTGGTAAAATCCTGTCTCATGTCACTTAGTAACTGCTATTACCACCTGTTTCTTTGAAATGCCTGAAGAAATTCAGGTGAGTAACTGGAAGAAGTTAGGAACAGGCAAAAATACATTAAGCAACTTTGGTTTGTTGGACCAATGCCTATCTGTACTAGTTCAATGGTTGGGTCATGAATGGACAGACAGGCAAAAGGTATGTGAGTATTGTTATGGGGCAAATTAAAAGAGTGATGTTATCTGGGACACAAATAAGTCTCAAACTGTACTCTGAAGGAAATTAAATCACTGATGCTTGGAAATATTTTCTAGTTATTTTTAAAAGCAATATTGAACATTTACTATGGAAAAATATTTTGCCAATTGCACACATATGTGGGAAAATAAATGTCCCTAATATCCATGGGCCAGGCACTCTACCATTTACATTGCAATGCAACGTACTATAACCACATAAGGTAGTATAGTTATCCTCATCTTACATATAAAGATAATAACTAACTTAGAGAACAGGAAGTAACTTGCCTGAGATCATTCGGTTATGTCCAAATTGCAAAGTCTGTCCTTATTAGAACTATCTGGGAATAATAATAATAATATTAATACTAAAAATAAATCAGCAAAATTCTGGAGCCACGCCTTTCCAGTAGAAACACAATCATTGGCAGTGGGGTAAGACATCTACAGTGTATTAGGGTTCTCCGGAGAAACAAAACCAACACTATGTATATGCACGTATGCATGCGTGCACACACACACACACACACACACACACACAGAGGTTTATTATCAGGAATTGGTTCACACAACTATGGAGGTTAACAGGTCCCAAGATCTGCAGTCAGCAACCAGAGAGAGACCCAGACAGCCTGTGTTATAAATTTCCCGTCTGAAAGCCAGAAGCCTCAAAGACCGAAGAAGAGCCAGTGTTAACATTTGTGTCAGAAGGCAGGAAAATACCCTCGTCCTGGCTCAAGAGTCAGGCAGAAGTTCCCTTTTACTCATGGGTGAGTCAGCCCTTTTTGTTCTATTTAGGCCTTTAATTGATTGGAGGAGGGACACTCATATTGGGGAGAGCAATTTGCTTTACTCAGTCTACAGATTCAAATGTTAATCTCATCCAGAAACACCCTTACAGAAATAACCAAAACAATGTTGGACCAAGTATCTGGGCACTCCATGGTCCAGTCAAGTTGACACGTAAAATTAACCATCGCATGCAGTTTTGGAGATCTCCCTAGGCAATTTATTTTATTTTATTTATTTATTTTTAAAGATTTTATTTATTTATTTGACAGAGAGAGACACAGCGAGAGAGAGAGAGCACAAGCAGGGGGAGTGGGAGAGGGAGAAGCAGGCTTCCCGCCAAGCAGGGAGCCCGATGTGGGCTCGATCCCAGGACTCTGGGATCATGACCTGAGCTGAAGGCAGACGCTTAACGACTGAGCCACCCAGGCGCCCCCTCCCTAGGCAATTTAGATTCAGAAAGGTCTGAAACCCCTGGAATACACCTACCATCATATTTAGCAATTCTTAAATTGGATTGCCCATTGAAATCACTTGGGGAGCTTCAATAGTTGTTAATGCTTTGTTCCAACCCCTAGAAATTCTGATTTAATGAGTGTGATTCTAACGTATATTTAGGACTGAGACCAAGGCTTGAGACCTTGTTCTGGAATGCAGCTGCTGACCCTCTGCTCCCAGCTACCAGGCATTGTGGTCTTTCTGCCATTCTCAGATGGCATGTCAAGGCTCACTGCATACTGAGAAGTGGCCAGTGTCAAATTATATGCACAACTTTTAGACTTATACAAGGAGAGTCCTGACATATCTTTTGGCTATCTCCATCCCATTGCAAGGGGAAAGAGCTTCCCCAGAGGGAATTCAGGCTTATTTACCTTTTGCACAGAGATAAGAAAAATGTTCATCTTTACCCTTCAAGTCAATACTTTATGAGTTGCCACTGACATTGACACACTAGCTGCTCCAGAGAAATTCAGGAATGGCAGTCATTGTTTCTAAACTGCATTTCATAGATTTTCCATATCAGCACACTTGCTGAGTGGAGAAATTGCATGCCATGGCCTTGGCTTGTGCTATATTTGCAGTGGCTATACTGAAAGAGTATGTGTTTGAACACAAGTAGGGAGAGCAGATCAAAGGTGCCTGGATCATAACCTATCCCACCTTCAGCAAGAAAAATTCTCAGTAATTTGTGCATATCATGTGCTTAACAACTGTGCATTAATAACACACACTACTTTTAATAACACAACCTACTTTTGAGCATCTATGTCACAACTGTGGACCAATGCTGTGAGTAGGCTTTGAGTATGAGATGGGTCTCTACTCTCTCAGGAACATACAACATGTAATGCAGCATAGACAAATTCGTGTGAAGCAAGTAGAGAAAGGACCTGATAGCATGTGGGAGCCATAGGGATAGAAAAGATATAATTGAACATTGTTTAACAGAACTTGGACTTAGTTCAAGTGCAGATCAGGGCATGCTAGGGAGAAACAGTGAAAGAACCTTCTAGGCAGAGCACGACTTGAGCAAAAACCTGAGATTAGGGAATAAAGACAAGAGGTGGGCAGTGAGGAGACTTGCCTCTGGCAGAGAAGCCTGGAGGAGTTGGCCAGACATGGCGTGTATATATATTTTCCAGAAAAAAATAGAAGAAACCCATGTTAGTCTGTACCTATCTCTTCCATTACTCAATTAGTCATTCTTATATTGGTCTACTTACTTATTTTTACCCACCTAGAGTGCCAGTTTATTTTTAGAAAAGATAGTTTCTTATTAATGTGTATATTCTCACGTCTAGTTTAGTATCTAGCATAGACTCAACAAACAAATGCTAAGTGAATGAATGAATTAATGAATGACCTAATGAGTGGATACAGGATGCAAGTAATTTGCTTTCCTTTTCATATACATCTTGAGTGAAAACAATGGTTTAGGAAAAAGTCAGTTTTTATAGCAATACTGTGTTTGTTATTGCATGTGCCAGTTATAATTATTAATAGAGATAGTACATTTGTATACTAGCCACTCACTATTTTTTTTTTTTACTTATTTAAAAAGACAACAAAAATTAACACTGGACTTTGGGTTGAATTGCAGATAAAACTCTTGTTGGCTTGGGCGCCTGGGCGGCTCAGTTGGTTAAGCAACTGCCTTCGGCTCAGGCCATGATCCTGGAGTCCCGGGATCGAGTCCCACATCGGGCTCCCTGCTCAGCTGGGGGTCTGCTTCTCCCTCTGACCCTCTTCCCTTTCGTGCTCTCTGTCTCTCATTCTCTCTCTCTCAAATAAATAAATAAAATCTTTAAAAAACAAACAAACAAACAAAAAAACTCTTGTTGGCTTGTCAAAGCTTCTGCCCCAGGAGCAGTGAGGGCAATGAAAAGATGTCTAAGACAAATTTTAGTTTCTGAGGTCTTCCTGAATTATATTTCATATGCTTTGGTTTATTCTACTCTTCTTACCTCTTCATTATAAACAGAAATTTCTCCACTTAAGCATTGGGTAAACAAAGATGAGCAAGACAATGGCACCCAGTGGGGGTGGGGGAAGGTGTCAGTCAACAAAGAAGACAGCACACAAAAGACTTAAAAATATTTTTGTTTTAAATGAGGTAAAATTTACATACAATGAAATGCACAGGCCTTAAGTATACAATTCAACAAGTTTTAGTAATGAGTATGTCCATATAACTAATACACAACAATCACGGTATACAATATTTCTATCAACCAAGAAGTTGGACCCATACCTAGTGGGTATGAGGTGGAAGTAGATTACATTTCTTTTTCTTTTTTTTTTACTATTGGAAGACATTATTTATTAAGAATTACTATATGTCAGACCTTTAGCTAGACGGTTTACACACATTTTTTAAAAGTTTTATTATGTTATGTTAGTCACCATACATCATTAGTTTTTGATGTGGTGATCCATGATCCATTGTTTTTGTATAACACCCAGTGCTCCATGCAGTACATGCCCTCCCTTTATGATGCTACTTTATTTTTAATTTTTTAAAAAATTATTTATTTACTTGTCAGAGAGACAGAGAGAGAGAGAGAAAACACAAGTAGGGGAGCGGAAGGCAGAGGGAGAAGCAGGCTCCCCACTGAGCAAGGATCCTGACAGAGACTCTATCCCAGGACCCTAGGATCACAACCCGAGCTGAAGGCAGACACTTAACCAACTGAGCAACCCAGGCGTCCCTATGATGCTACTTTAAATGGAATAATTTTTCCTGTAGAGAAAGGACCTATTGCAGTTTCCAAATATTTCCTGCCAGTATTTAGAAATACACTATCTTGCAATCTTGAAAAATTTACTTATTAGTTAAGAAATTTGTTTTCTTTGTTTTTAGGTTCCATAGAGTTTTCCACCTATGTAATCCTGCCATCTGTGGATAATAGCAATTTCACTTCTTTTTAATATTTATTCCTTTTTTTTTTCTTATTGAAGTTGTTAGGATATACATTACAATGTTGATTTGAAGGGGTAAGAACAGATACCCTTGCCTTATTTCTGATCTTTTGGGAAAATGTTCAAAATTTCACCATTAAATATAATATTAGCCATAAGGCTTTTGCAGATATCCTTTATGATATTGAGAAAGTTCCCTTCTGTTCCTAGTTTTCTGTTTTTTATCATGAATGGACATTGATTTTTTATCAAATGATTTTTCTACATCTATTGAGATAACTTTTTCCTGCTTTATACAGTTAATGTGATAAATTGATACATTTTTGAAGTATAATCAACCTGACCACCTGGGATAAACACTGCTTGGTTATATAATGTATTCTTTTTTTATATATTGCTGAGTTTATTTGCTAATATTTAGTAAATTTTTTTATTGTTGTTTTTATTCAAAAAAGTATTAGTCTGTGATTTTCACCTTTTTATGACTTTTTCAGGTTTTGGTATCAAAATTATGCTGGCTTTTCAGAAAAAAAAATGTGTAGGATTTTTCTTAGGTTTAGTACTATTTTGTTCTTAAATATTTAACAGCACTGTCCAGTATAAGTATTTTTGTGTTTTCTTTGTGGCAAAGTTTTTAATTATGAATTCCTTTTTCTCTTTCTTTCTTTCTTCTTTCCTTCCTTCCTTCCTTCCTTCCTTCCTTCCATTTCCCTTCCTTTCTTCTTGTTTTTCTTTCTTTTTTCTTTTTTACTAAATATAAGGTTGTTTAGATTTTATTTTTATTTCTTATGAGTAAGTTTGGTAATTTGTGTTTCTGAAGTAATTTGTTCACCATTGGAGTTCTCAAATTTAATTACAAGCAGTTGTTGATAATCATTATTTATTTTACCTTTACTGTCTGTAGGATATATGGAGATAATGTTTATTTTATTCCTGCTTATGATAATTTTTTTCTCTCTTTAAAATTTTGATCAGTTTTGCTTGGGAGTTTTCATTTTATTAATGTTTTAAAAGAACAACAATACACTGAATTATGCTCTTATTTTTATTATCTTATTTTTTCATCCTTCTTTGGGTTTAACTTCCTTTTTCATTTCTAGCTTCTTAAGATAGAAATAGAGATTGCTGATTTTAAAACATCCTTTTCTTTTCTAAAATAAGTATTTAAAGCTATAAAATTCCCTCAAGTGCTACTTTGGCTGCATCTCACAAGTTCTGATATGCTGTATTTCCATTACAGCATGAGTTAGAGTTAGTTAAAACATTATTAAAAAATTAGTTAAAAGCATTTCCTAACATGTCTTGCAATTTACTTTTTACACAATTATTATTTTCAGGTATCTTGTTTAATTTCTAAATATTTAGGAATTTTTCTAAATGTGCTATTGTCACTAAATTCTAAAGTAATTATGTTGTGGTTAGAACTTTTGTAACTGACTTGTTTAGAACTTGTGTTAGAACTTGTTACGACTTGATTATTTGCTTTTTGGGTGTTGAGTTTGAGAAGTTCTTTATAGATCTTGGATATCAGCCCTTTATCTGTAGTGTCATTTGCAAATATCTTCTCCCATTCTGTGGGTTGCCTCTTTTTTTGTTGACTGTTTCCTTTGCTGTGCAGAAGCTTTTTATCTTGATGAAGTCCCAAAAGTTCATTTTTGCTTTTGTTTCGCTAGCCTTTGGAGATGTATCTTGAAAGAAGTTGCTGTGACTGATGTCAAAGAGGTTACTGCCTATGTTTTCCTCTAGAATTTTGTTGGATTCCTGTCTCACATTGAGGTCTTTTATCCATTTTGAGTTTATCTTTGTGTATGGTGTTAGAGAATGAACAGACAATTCTCTGAAGAAGACATACAAATGGCTTAAAGACACATGAAAAAATGTTCATCATCATTAGCCATCAGGGAAATTCAAATCAAAACCACATTGAGATACCACCTTACACCAGTTAGAATGGCAAAAATTGACAAGGCAAGAAACAGAAAATGTTAGAGAGGTTGTGGAGAAAGGGGAATCCTCTTACACTGTTGGTGGGAATGCAAGTTGGTACAGCCACTTTGGAAAACAGTGTGGAGGTGCCTCAAAAAAAATAAAAATGGAGCTACCCTATGACCCAGCAATTGTGCTCCTGGGTATGTACCCCAAAGACACAGATGTAGTGAAAAGAAGGGCCATATCCACTCCAATGTTCTAACAGCAATGTCCACAATAGCCAAACCGTGGAAAGAGCTGAAATGCCCTTCAACAGATGAATGGATAAAGAAGATGTGGTCCATATATACAACAGAATATTACTCAGCCATCAGAAAGAATGAATACCCAACTTTTATATCAGCATGGATGGGACTGGAGGAGATTATGCTAAGTGAAATAAGTAAAGCAGAGCAAGTCAATTATCATATGGTTTCACTTATTTGTAGAACATAAGGAATAGCATGAAAGACATTAGGAGAAGGAAGGGAAAAATGAAGGGGGAGAATCAGAGGGAGAGATGAACCATGAAAGACTATGGACTCTGAGAAACAATCCAAGGGTTTTAGAGGGGAGAGGGGTGGGGGGATGGGTTAGCCCAGTGATGGGTATTAAGGAGGGCATGTACTGCATGGAGCAATGGTGTTATACAAAAACAGTGAATTATGGATCACTACATAAAAGAAAGAAAGAAAGAAAGAAAGAGAAAATAAAAAAAGAAAAAGAGAACTTTTATTATGAAATATTCCATTTTATGATTTGTTGAGATTTGTTTTAATGTCCCAATATGTAATTTATCTTAGTGAGGATTCCAGATGCAATTGAAAAAAATTTACATTTGTCAGATGAAATGTTCTATAAAGCCTAATAATGACAATTTGATTAACGATATTGTATCAGAACTTGTGAGATGCAGCCAAAGTAGCACTTGAGGGAATTTTATAGCTTTAAAATACTTATTTTAGAAAAGAAAAGGATGTTTTAAAATCAGCAATCTCTATTTCTATCTTAAGAAGCTAGAAATGAAAAAGGAAGTTAAACCCAAAGAAGACATCATTAATCAAATTTCCTTATTATTTTCCTATTGTTTTTATTGGTTACTGAAAGATTGAAATGACCTAGAGGCCACTGCTCAACTTAGACCAATTAAATTGAAATCACTGGATATGCACTCCCCAACCCTAAGTAATTATAATGTGTCAGTGGGGTCAAAAACTACCATTTTAGAGAAAAATGAAATTCTTACTGATGCTATATTTGTTGACAGAAATGACTTCTATAATTATGTTGCTTAAATGTGGGCAAAACAGAGATTTAAACTTTGCTTATAACTTATTTATAGTTCTTATAGGACTGTAAGACCAGAATAAATATAAGAATTACATTAAAGACATGAAACCAATATTCAAATTAACAAAATTAATTTCATGTCTTATGGATTATGTTTTGCTAAAACAATATTGCTATTGTTGGCATTAATAGTGGGAAGATATGGCCTCAGATTCTGTTCTATAATTAATCTGCTTTTAGATTTTGAATTCAGTAATACTTATGTAGAGATCTTTCCTATAAGTATGTTGTACTAAATTGTATGGATAAAAGCATTATTAGCTGGTTAAAATGATCATTTTCTGTCCTTAACCAAAATTTTGCCAGCAAACAATTTTTGCAGGCTAATATAAATGAATTCTAAGTCCAAATCTTAGTATTTGATCTTTCTATATGACAGATTTTTACTTTTTCTTTCATTCATTTGTAGAACACAAAAGTATTTTTAATAGAAAGCAAAAACACCATATATACTGAAAGAGTTGCTCCCTATTTGTTGTGTATTCAGCTCCCTACTAACCATTGTTGCTTTCCTTGGCCATTAAATGTGGGATCATTTTAAGGCCTGCCTAAAATTTCCAGAATATTGGCCAAAAAAAAGTTCTAAGGCTGGTGCTTGGAGGTGATATATTAGTAAAACTTTGGCAAGAATAAAACAGTGGTAAGAGCAAAGTAATGCATCAACTCTGTATCAGTTCAACTAGAGAAGCAGAAAGACTATTTTAAACATAAAGGGATTTATTGCAGAGGATTAGCTTACATAATTGTGAGAGTTGGTTGAATTGTCTCCAGAAGACTATTGTCTTTGTTTCTGAAACTAGAGCTTGAAGTCAACAGACAGACATGCAGAAAGGAAAGATAGGGGTGTCAGGATGGCTCAGTCAGTTAAGCATCTGCTTTGGCTCAGGTCATGATCTCAGGGTTCTGGGATTGAGTCCTACATTGGGCTCTATGCTCAAGGGGGAGCCTGCTTCTCCTTTTCCCTCTGCCCCTCCCCCCGCTCATGTTCTCTCTTGCTCTGCTCTCTCTCTCTCAAATAAATAAAATCTTATTTAAAAAAAGAAAAAGAAAGGAAAGACAGATGGAAAATGGGGGAGATCAAAGGTAGGTTGGACCTGCAGCATGAACTGAAATCTCCAAAAGATGGGGTAATATCTTCATCAGTTCTTATTGTCTCCAACTTTGGTGCTATGGGTATTTTTTTATTTTTATTTTTTTATTTTAGAGAGAGAGTGCACATGTAAGTCAGGTGGAGCTGCGGGAGGGGAAGAGAGGCAGAGGGAGAGAGAGAATCTTAAGCAGACTCCATGCCCAGCATGGATCCCCACTTGGGGCTCTATTTCGTGACCCTGAAATCATGACCTGAGCTGAAATCAAGAGTTGGAACCCTGAGATCATGACCTGAGCTGAAATCAAGAGTCAGAGTCACTTAACTAACTGAGCCACCTAGGTGCCCCAATGGTATGGGTATTCAGAAACTTAGACCTTTCATCATAGAGCTAAGGACACACATGTATTCCAGGAGTTGGGAAGTAAAGGCATGATCTTAAAAACTGAGAAGACCTTAGAATCTTGGGTCTAAATTGTATCATAAAGTGGTCATAAAATGATTCTGAATACAGTATTATTATTTTTTATATTACCAATGAAATAAAAACAAAGCAATTAAAACTATTGTTTCGGTTGGAATTGTTATAACAATTGCAGACCCCGGTTTGACAAGCAATTGCTTCATATTATCAATACTACTTTAATTCAGACAATAAGCCCAATAAGCAATTTCAGATTTCTGTTCTGTGTTGGGAAAAGTGATAAGATCTGGAGTTGCAGAATTAAATTATAGGCTCTGTTCACAAGGAGCACCCATAATCCAAGATCAATAATCATGGGTTAACAGAAAGTTCTATAGTCAAACAACAACATAGGATCCGGAGTTTTGGGAAAGGTTTATAATTTCTGGGGCTTTGCTGAAACAAAGTCGAGAGGCCATCCATCTCCCTTTACTCAATTACCACTATGGCCTAACCAGAGAGCTACTTGAATGGATAGCCACTTGTCATTGTTTGTGTGATGAATATCCACTCTGAGATTCTCCCTCTGTTTCATCAGCTGTTGTCAGGGACTATTTGTGTACCCACTTGCTTAAAACTGAAAAATGGGAGCTGGCATTCTAACAGTTTATGGTAGGTTTTACATGGAGAATAGTTAAATGTGAAATAGCCCCTTTAGGTTTTGTACAGCATGATTTTGTCTCCATTTGGCATTGATGATGTCTGATTCTTAGACTATTTCTCCAGGAGTCATTGAGTTTCAGTGGACTTGCTAAGGTAGATTTTAATGTGACAAACTGCTTCCACCCTTTTCATTAGAAATTTGTCATCTGGCCATAATCATGTTAGAAGGACTGTTTCTTTCATTTTTTTCCCTTTTATTCTTTTTTAAAATAAAGTTTTTATTTTAATTCCAGTGTAGTTAACATACAGTGTTATCTTAGTTTCAGGTGTACAATATATTGATTCAACAATTTCATACATCACCCAGTGCTCATCACAAGTGCATTCTTTAATCCTCAATCACCTATTTCACCCAAGTGCCCACCAACCTCCCTTCTGGTAAACCATCAGTTTGTTCTTTATAGTAAAGAGTCTGTTTCTTGGTTTCTCTCTCTCTTTTTTTCTTTTGCTTGTTTTGTTTCTTAAATTCATATGAGTCAAATCATATGCTATTTGTCTTTCTCTGGCTGACTTATTTTTTTAAAAAGATGGTATTTATTGGTTTGAGAGAGAGAGCAAGAAAGTGGGAGGAAGAGCAGAGGGAGAGAGACAAGTAGATTCCACACTGAATGTGGAGCCTGATGTGGGGTTCCATCCCATGACCCTGAGATTGTGACCTGAGCCAAAATCAAGAGTTGGACTTGCCACCCAGGTGCCCCTCTGGCGGAGTTATTTTGCTTAGCATTATAATTGCTAGCTATATCCATGCCATTACAAATTTCAAGATTTCATTCTTTTATGGCTGAATAATATTCCATTGTGTGTGTGTGTGTGTGTGTGTGTGTGTATCTCACCTCTTCTTTATCCATTGATCTATCCATGGGCTGCTTTGATAATCTGATTATTGTAAATAATTGAATTGAATGGAGTTGGATAGTATTTTTGTAGTTTTGGGGTAGATATCCAGTAGCATGATTACTGGATTATAGAGTGGGTTCCATTTTTAACTTTTTGAGGAAACTCCATACTATTTCCACAGTGGCTGCATCAGTTTCTATTCCCACCAACAGTGTAAGGGTTTCTTTTTCTCCATATCCTCACCAACACTCATTTCTTGTGTTTTTGATTTTAGCCATTCTGACAGGTGTGAGGTGATATTGTGGTTTTGATTTGCATTTCCCTGATGATGAGTGATGTGGAGCATCTTTTCATGTATCTGCTGACCATCAGTATGTTTCCTTTGGAGAAATGTCAGTACATGTCTTCTGACCATTTTTTAAATTGAATTATTTATTACTTGGGTGTTGAATTTTATAAGTTCTTTATATATTTTGGATACTAACCTTTATTGGATATGTCATTTGCAAATAACTTCTCCCATGTAGTAGATTGCCTTTTAGTTTTTTTTTTATTATGTTATGTTAATCACCATACATTATATCATTAGTTTTTGATGTAGTGTTCCATGATTCATTGTTTGCATATAACACCCAGTGCTCCATGCAGTATGTGCCCTCTTCAATACCCATCACCAGGCTAACCCATCCCCCCACCACCATACTCTCTAAAACCATCAGTTTGTTTCTCAGAGTCCATAGTTTCTCATGGTTCATCTCCCCCTCTGATTTCCCCCCGTTCATTTCCCTTCCTGCTATCTTCTTCTTCTTCTTCTTTTTTAACATATAATGTATTATTTGTTTCAGAGGTACAGATCTGTGATTCAACAGTCTTACACAATTCACAGCGCTCACCATAGCACATACCCTCCCCAGTGTCAATCACCCAGCCACCCGATCCTTCCTACCCCCCACCACTCCAGCAAACCTCAGTTTGTTTCCTGAGATTAAGAATTCCTCATATC
>NC_138371.1:98551446-98570301 GCF_054177405.1 Leptonychotes weddellii | reverse complement strand
TAAATGGGATCGACTCCTTCATTTCCCTTTCTTCTGTCTTGTTGTTGGTGTATAGGAATTCCACTGATTTCTTTGCATTGACTTTATATCCTGCCACTTGATTCAATTCCTGTATGAGTTCTAGCAGTTTTGGGGTGGAGTCTTTTGGGTATTCCACATAAAGTATCATATCATCTGCAAACAGTGAGAGTTTGACTTCTTCCTTGCCGATTTGGATGCCTTTTATTTCTTTTTGTTGTCTGATTGCTGTGGCTAGGACTTCTAATACTATGTTGAATAGCAGTGGTGATAGTGGACATCCCTGCCATGTTCCTGACCTTAGGCAGAAAGCTCTCAGATTTCCCCATTGAGAATGATATTTGCTGTGGGTTTTTCATAGATGGCTTTTATGATATTGAGGTATGTACCCTCTATGCCTATACTCTGAAGAGTTTTGATCAAGAAAGGATGCTGTACTTTGTCAAAAGCTTTTTCTGCATCTATTGAGAGGACCATGTGGTTCTTGTTCTCTCTTTTATTAATGTATTGTCTCACATTGATTGATTTATGGATGTTGAACAAACCTTGCAGCCCAGGGATAAATCCCACTTGGTCGTGGTGAATAATCCTTTTAATGTACTGTTGGATCTTATTGGCTAGTATTTTGGTGAGAATTTTTGCATCCATGTTCATCAAGAATATTGGTCTTTAATTCTCCTTTTTGATGGGGTCTTTGTCTGGTTTGGGGATCCAGGTAATGATGGCCTCATAAAACGAGTTTGGATGTTTTTCTTCCATTTCTATTGTTTGGAACAGTTTCAGAAGAATAGGTATTAATTCTTCTTGAAATGTTTGGTAGAATTCCCCTGGGAAGCCATCTGGCCCTGGGCTTTTGTTTGTTGGGAGATTTTTAATGACTGCTTCAATTTCCTTAGTGGTTATAGGTCGTTCAGGTTTTCTATTTCTTCCTGGTTCAGTTTTGGTAGTTGATACGTGTCTAGGAATGCATCCATTTCTTCCAGATTATCTCATTTGCTGGCATAGAGTTGCTCATAATATATTCTTATAATTGTTTGTATTTTTTGGTGTTGGTTGTTATGTCTCCTCTTTCATTCATGATTTTATTTATTTGGGTCATTTCTCTTTTATTTTTGATAAGTCTGGCTAGGGGTTTATCAATCTTGTTAATTCTTTCAAAGAACAAGCTCCTAGTTTTGTTGATCTGTTCTACTGGTCTTTTGGTTTCTATTTCATGGATTTCTGTTCTGATCTTTATTTTTCTCTTCTCCTGCTGGGTTTAGGCTTTATTTGCTGTTCTTTCTCCAGTTCCTTTAGTTGTAGGGTTAGGTTGTGTATTTGAGACCTTTCTTGTTTCTTGAGAAAGGCTTGTATGGCTATATAGTTTCCTCTTAAGACTGCCTTTGCTGCATCTCAAAGATTTTGAGCAGTTGTATTTTCATTTTCCTTTGTTTCCATGACTTTTTAAAAATTCTTCTTTAATTTCTGGTTGACCCATTCATTCTTTAGTAGGATGCTCTTTAGCCTCCATGTATTTGAGTTCTTTCCGACTTCCCCCTTGTGATTGAGTTCTAGTTTCAAAGCATTGTGGTCTGAAAATAGGCAGGGAATGATCCCAATCTTTTGGTACCAGTTGAGATCTGATTTGTGATCTAGGATGTGATCTATTCTGGACAATGTTCCATGGGCACTCGAGAAGAATGTGTATTCTGTTGCTTTGGGTTGGAATGTTCTGAATATATCTGTGAAGTCCATTTGGTCCATTCAAAGTCTTTATTTCCTTGTTGATCTTTTGCTTAGATGATCTGTCCATTTCAGTGAGGGAGGTGTTAAAGTCCCCCACTATTATTGTATTGTTGTCAATGTGTTTCTTTGCTTTTGTTATTAATTAGCTTGTATAATTGGCTGTTCCCATGTTAGGGGCATAGATATTTACACTTGTTAGATCTTCTTGTTGGATGGACCCTTCATATAGGATATAGTGCTCCTTCCTCATCTCTTATTATAGTCTTTGGTTTAAAATCTACTTTTTCTGGGTCACCTGGGTGGCTCAGTTGGTTAGGCGACTGCCTTCGGCTCAGGTCATGATCCTGGAGTCCCTGGATTGAGTCCCACATCGGGCTCCCTGCTCGGCGAGCAGTCTGCTTCTCCCTCTGACCCTCCCCCCTCTCATGTGCTCTCTCTCTCATTCTCTCTCTCTCAAATAAATAAATAAAATCTTTAAAAAAAAATCTACTTTTTCTGATATAAGGATTGCCACCCAGCTTTCTTTTGGTGTCCATTATCATGGTAAATGGTTTTCCACCCCCTCACTTTCAATCTGGGGGTGTCTTTGGGTCTAAAATGAGTCTCTTGCAGACAGCATATCGATGGGTCTTTTCTTTTTTTTATCCAATCTGATACCTTTGTCTTTTGATTAAGGCATTGAGCCCATTTATATTCAGGGTCACTATGGAAAGATATGAATTTAGTGCCATTGTATTGCCTGTAAAGTGACTGTTACTGTATATTGTCTGTGTTCCTTTCTGGTCTATGTTACTTTTAGGCTCTCTTTGCTTAGAGGACACCTTTCAATATGTCTTGTAGGTCTGGTTACGTATTTGCAAATTCTTTTAGTTTTTTTTTTGTCCTGGAAGCTTTTTATCTCTCCTTCCATTTTCTTTTTTTTTTTAAAGATTTTTATTTATTTATTGAGAGAGATAGTGATAGAGAGCATGAGAGGGGGAGACTCTGCTGCCTCTCTCTTTCTTCTTCTTCTGGGATCCCAATTATTCTAATATCGTTTCATTTTATGGTATCACTTATCTCTTGAATTCTGCCTTGGTGATCCAGTAGTTGTTTATCTCTCTTTTTCTCAGCTTCTTTATTTTCCATCATTTAGTCTCCTATATCACTAATTCTCTCTTCTGCCTCATTTATCCTAGCAGTTAGAGTCTCCATTTTTTATTGCACCTCGTTAATAGCCTTTTTGATTTCAACTTGGTTAGATTTTAGTTCTTTTATTTCTCCAGAAAGGGTTTCTCTAATATCTTCCATGCTTTTTTCAAGCCCAGCTAGTATCTTTAAAATCATCATGCTGAACTCTAGTTCCGACATCTTATTAATATCTGTATTGATTAGGTCCTTGGCAGTCAGTACTGCATCTTGTTCTTTTTTTTTTGAGGGGATTTTTTCCACCTTGTCGTTTTGTCCAGAGGAGAATAGATGAATGAGAGGACAAAATGCTAACAGGGTAACAACGACCCCAGAAAAATATTCACTAAAGAAATTAGAAGAGACCTGAAAGCAGGGGAAAAGAAAGAAAAAAGAAAAAAAAGAGAAAAAGAAAAAGATAAAACAAACAACCAAAAAAACCAGAATATGATCAAATACGATCAGGCTGGTGCAAAGATCAATGCCACACACTAGATTTTGGGTGTATTTTGTTATGTTAGAAGAACGTGCCTCCCAAAATTTTAAAGAAAGAAAAACTTATATATGTACAAAAATAAGGGTAAATATGATGAAGGGATGGAATATGACTGTAAAGATGTAAATTATAAAAGATTTTATAAAAGGAATTGATAAGATAAGAAGCTGGTTGAAAAAAGAAAGAAGAGGATTTAAATGAAAAAAAAGAGAATGTGATCAGGCAGGAGATTAGAACAAAGCCATACACTAGAGATTTCTGATATATTTTGGTCTGTTAGAAGAAACTGTATCCCAAAATTTTAAAGAGAGAACAACTTATATATATATGCCAAAAATAAGGTTAACTACTCTGAAGGGAGAGAATATGACTCTAAAAATGAAAAATAAAAAAGATTTAAAAAAAAACGGATTGATGTTTGTTGAAAAAGGGAAAAAGAAAAATTCAAAAAAAGAAAAAGAAAGTTAAAAAAAATTAACTTTGAAAGACTAAAGAATCATGGGAAAAAAGTCACAAATTCAATGTGCAGTATTCCCCTAGCCCTGGAGTTCTGCCATTCTCATTGATTGGTAAACTTGGTCTTGGTTGGCTGTTCTTGTTGATCTTCTGGGGGAGGGGCCTGTTGCTGTGGTTCCCAAATGTCTTTGCCAGAGGTAGAATTGCTCCACCCTTGCCCATCCTGCCTAAGTAATCTGCTCTGGTTTGCTCTTGGGAGCTTTTGATCCCTGCAAACTTTCTGTACAGCTTTGTCTGTACATCTCTGTACTGGAAGAGCCGAAAACTTGGGCCCCCCCCTCCTCAGTGTGCCCCCAGAGAAAAGCCGTCAATCACTCTCGTCTCCCTGGTCTCAGGACGCACTCCGTGCTCACCAGCCTGTGACCAAGCGTTTCTATCTCTGGCACACGACCCCGTGTGGAGTCTTCAAACCCAGCAAATCCCTGTGGTGCACTCCCGTGTTGCTTCTCCCTGGGGGAGGAAGGGGAGTCTCCCTGGTTCTGCTGCTTGTTGGGTCCCTGCTGGAACAGCAGTGGCCTGAGTATGCCGCAGATCAGGGTTTATGGCAACCCTGAGCTGAGAGCCCACTCCTCAGCTCAGTCTCTGCAGCCAGCCTCCCTGCTCTGATACCTGGGAGCTCTGCCACACTCAGGCAACTCCAGTTTTTCTGTGACTCCAAGGGTCCTGAGACCACACTGTCCCCGCGTGGGTTCCATCCCCCACCTAGCCACTGGAATGACATCCCTCAGCAGAGCCGACTTCTAAAAGTTCCGATTTTGTGCTCTGCTGCTCTATCATTTGTTGGTCGCGGCTGAAGGAGGCCCCCTCCCCCACTGTCTATCTTCCTGAATATCGCCCTGGACTCACTTCTCCGCAAGTCCTACCTTCCAAAAAGTGGTCTCTTTTCTGTTCAGAGTTGCTGCTATTCTTTTATTCGATCTCCTTTTGAGTTCGTAGGTGTTCAGAATGGTTTGATCCCTATCTAGCTGAATTCCTGGGACCAGAGTAGGTCTCCTACTCCTCTGCCATCTTGCACCTCCCCCTGTTGCCTTTTAGTTTTATTGATTGTTTCCTTTGCTATGCAGAAGCTTTTTAGTTTGATGTAGCCTGAATAGCTTATTTTTGTTTTTATTTCCCTTGCCTCAGGAGACATATCTCGAAAAATGTTGCGATGGCTGATGTCAGAGAAATGACTGCTTATGCTCTCTTCTAGGATTTTTATGGTTTGAGTCTCACTTTAGTTCTTTAATTCATTGTGGGTTTATTTTTGTGTATGGTGTAAGAAAGTGGTCCAGTTTCATTCTTTTGCATGTAGCTATCCAAGTTTTCTAAGACCATTTGTTGAAGCTGTCTTTTTCCTATTGAATATTCTTTCCTGCTTTGTCAAATATTAATTGACTATATAGTTTTGGGTTTATATCTGGATTTCCTATTCTGTCCCGTTGATCTAGGTGTCTATTTTTGTGCCAGTACCATACTCTCTTGATTGCTACAGCTTTGTAATAAAACTTGAAGTCTGGAATTGTGATAACTCCAACTTTGCTTTGCTTTTTCAAGATTGCTTTGACTATTTGGGTCTTTTGTGGCTCCATACAAATTTTAGGATTGTTTGTTCTAGTTCTGTTAAAAATGCTGTTGCTATTCTGATAGGGATTGCATTAAATCTGTAGATAGCTTATATTTAACATAAAAATATTTTAACAATATTTGTTCTTTCAATTCATGAGTATGGAATCTTTTTCCATGACTTTTTTCTTCAATTTCTTTCATTAATGTTTTATAGTTTTCAAAGTACAGGTCTTTCAACTCTCTGGTTAAGTTTGTTCCTAGGTACTTTATTCTTTTTGATGCAATTGCAAATTGGATTTTTCTTAATTTCTTTTTCTGCTGCTTTAGTATTAGTATAGAGAAATGCAACAGATTTCTGTATGTTAATTTTGTATCCTGAGATTTTATTGAATTCATTTATCAGTTCTAGTAGTATCTTGGTGGAGTCTTTTGGGTTTTCTATATATAGTATCATGTCATCTACAAATAGTGAAAGTTTTATTTCTTCCTTACCTATTTGGATGCCTTTTATTTCTTTTTGTTGTCTGATTGCTGCAGTTAGGACTTCCAGTATTATATTGAATAAAAGTGGTGACAGTGGACAGCCTTTTTACATCTATGTTCATTAGAAATACTGGCCTGTAGTTCTCTCTTTTGGTTGTATCTTTATCTGGTTTTGATATCAGGGTTGTATTGTTTTATAGAATGAATTTGGATGTTTCCTTCCTCTTCTATTTTCTTGGAATAGTTTGAGAAGAATAGGTATTAATTCTTCTTCAAATCTTTGGTATAGAAGGACTGTTTCTTGATGTGTGAGCAAGGTTATGGGATAAAGGACAGTACAGGACAGAATAGATAGTCTTCTCTTTCTTCAAAGCACCCTTTGTTGAGCTTTCTTATTTCATTCATCAATCTGCAGTGTAATTATCTCCAGTACTGAGTGAAGAAACTAACACTTGGGTAGTGTTAAAGCAAAAACACTAAACCAAATCAAAGATACAAACAGCAACAACAAAATATATGAATAGATAACTAGGTACTGGACCATGAAAAACAAAAACAAAAACAAAAACTATATGCCAGAATCAGGCAATTAGAGAAAGAGGTTGAGGAAGGACAAAGTTCATATTTAAGAGAGAGGTTGAAGACATAGTGATGTTGAGTGAAATCTACATTCTAGGCTGAGTTTCCATGTCTGAGTGTGGAAGACAATAACACCAGTTGCAAAAACACTGATGCAGTTCTTATAGGTCCTGAAGCACTTTAAGGCACTTTTTCTGATGTTATTTCTGTGCTAGTTAGGGTGAATGTAAGTAATCTCTCTTGGTGGTGAGGAAACTTAGATCGGTTTATGTTTGACTGATTATATACCCAGATTACTCACCTCAGAAGTTGCACACACTTAGTTGATATATAATTTATATACCACCCAGTTCATCCCTTTTAAAGTATACAATTCAGTGGTTTTTAGTATATTCAGAGTTCTGAAGCCATCATCACAATCAATTTTAGAATATTTTTATGACTCCAACATGAAACTCAGTAATCATTAGCATTTACTCCCCACTGCTTATTTCCCCCAGCCCCTGGCAAAAACTAGTTTGCTTTATGTTCTATAGACTTGCTTGTGTTGGATATTTCATATAAATAGAATCATAGAGTATATGGTCTTTTGTGTCTGGCATCATTCACTTAGCATAATTTCAGGTTCATCTATATTGTAGTATGTGTAAGTACCTTATTACTTTTTATTGCCATGCAATATTCTGTTGAATGGAAACATTTATTTATTCATTTATTCAGTTGATAGACTTACAGCTTATATCTAATTTTTGTCTATTATGAATAATGAGGATATGAACAAATATATAAGTTTTGTGTTCATTTGTCTGGGAAATATATGTAGAGGTGAAAGTGCTGGGTCACATGATAATTTCATGTTTAAATTTTTGAGAAATTTCCAAATTGTTTTCCAAATTATTTGCACAATTTTACATTTTCACAGTGCATGAGGTTTTCAGTTTCTTCTTGTCCTTCTCAACACTTGTTATTTTCTGTCATCTTGATTATAGTCATCTTAGTGAAGTGGTATATCAGTGGTTTTGATTTGTAGTTCTCTAGTTTCTAGTTGTTAAACATCTTTTCATGTGCTTATTAGATACTTGTGTATCTTTTTTGGAGAAATATCTATTTCGATCCTTTACTCATTTTTCATGGAATTATTTGTCATTTTTGTCTTGGCTTATAAGAGTTGTTTTTATATTCTGGATAGAAGTCCCTTTTTAGATACAGATTTGCAAATATTTTCTTCCATCCTGTGGATTGTCTTTTACTTTCTTAATGGTATCCTTTAAAGAAAAAAACATTTAAAATTTTAATGATGTTCAATTTATCTTTTTTTTCTTTTGTTTGTACTTTTGGTGCCATATCTAAGAAATTATTGCCTAATAAAGGTCATGAGGATTTACAGCTATCTTTTCTTTTAAGAGTTTTATAGTTTTAGTTCTTACATTTAGGTTCTTACATTTAGGTCTTTGATCCATTTTGAGTTAGTTTTTGTGTATAGTATGAGGTAGAAGTACAACTTTTTCCTTTTGTACATGGATATTCTCGTGTCCTAGCACCATTTGTTGAAATAACTATTCTTTCTTTATTAAGTTGTCTTCAGATCTTCGTCAAAATTGTTCACAAATGATTATAAATGTGATCATAAGGATTATTTTAGTGGGCTTTAATTCTTGACCTATATGTCTATCCATATGCCAGTACCATACTGTCTTGATAACTGTAGTTTTGCAATAAGTTTTGATATCTATGTGTGAGTCTTCCAGTATTACTCTTCTATTTTGGCATTCTGAGACCCTTAGATTTCCATATTAATTTTAAAATTAACTTGTAAATTTCTACAAAGAAACTAACTTGGATTTTAATAGGTATTGCATTGAATCTGTAGATCAATTTGGGGAATACTGCCATCTTAACAATGTGGAGTCTTTTGATGCATGTATATATGACATCTTTTCATTAATTTAAATGTTCTTTAATTTCCTTAAGCAAAGTCATGTACTTTTTATTGTACAAATCTTATACTTCTTTTCTTAAATTTATTCATAACAGCTTGTTCTTTCTGATATTATTTTAAATAAATTGTTTTATTAATTTCATTGTTGGTTTGTTTATTACTAGATTTTACATTGTTTTATAATTAGTTTTTATATATTAATCTCATGTCCCATAATTATTATGAACTTATTTATTTGTTCTAACAATTTTTTAAGTGGATTTCTTAGGATTTTCTATATAGAAGTGTTATGTTGCCCCCTCCACCCAAACTTTAGTGCCACGATGTGACTTTATTTGGAGATAGGCTCTTTATAGAGGCCATCAAATTAAATAAGTCATAAAAGTGGGATTTAATCTAATATCACTTGTGTCCTTGCAAAAAGAGGGGATTTTAGTTACAAAATAGAGGGAAGATGATGTAAAGAAACATAAAGGGAAAAAATGCCATATAAAAAACAGAGAGATCTAGAATCGCTCTTTCCTTGATAGCCCTAAAAAAGAGCTAACCTTGCTGACATTTTGATTTTAGACTTCTAGCCACCAGAACTGGGAGACAATAAATTTCTGTTTTTATTTATTTTTTATTTTTTTTAAAGATTTTATTTATTTATTTGAGAGATAGAGTGAACAAGTGCAAGAGAGAGAGCATGAGCAGAGGGAGAGGGAGATGCAGACTCCCTCTGAGTAGAGAGCTGATGTGGGGCTGGATCCCAGAACCCTGAGATCATGACCTGAGATGAAGGCAGTTGCTTAACCAACTGAGCCACCCAGGCGCCCCAATTTCTGTTTTGAAAGTCATCCAGTTTGTAGAGTTTTGTTATTGTAGCCCTTGAAAACTAATACAATAAGATAATGTTGTCTATAAATGGAGTTTTAATTGTTTATTTACAATTTGGATATCTTTTATTTATTTTTCCTTCCTAATTGCCATTATAGCCATTAACCTCTAGGGAAACATTGAATAAAAATGGAGAGAGTGGACATCCTTGTCTTTTTTCTTATGTTAGGGGTAAAGCATTCAGTCTTTCATGATAAAGTATAGCTTTAGCTGTGATCTTTGTAGATACCCTTTACCAGGGAATTTCCCTTTTCCTAGTTTTTGAGGTTTTTCATTTTATGGGTTTTTTTGTTTGTTTTTATCATGAAAGAGTATTGAATTTTGTCAAATTCTTTTTGTGTATCTATGGAGATGAATAAATGGTTTCATCTCTTATTCTATTATCATGGTATATTACATTGTTTGAATTTTAAATGTTGAGATGATTTTGCATTACTGAAATGAATCTCATTAGGTTATGGTGTGTAATCCTTTTTGTATGTTGCTGTAATTGTTGTAGTATTTTTTAAAAGGCTTTTGCCTTTTCACTCTATTGTGCCCTTTGATGCAATTTTAAAATTTAGTGTAGTCCTGTTTGTTTATTTTGTCAACTGTGCTTTGAGGTCCTACCCATACAAGAATTCCTTGCCAAATCTAATGTCAGGAAGCTTTTCTTTTCTTTTTTAATTTTTTTTTTTATTATGTAGGAAGATTTTCTACCATGTTCTCTTTTAACACTTTCAGAGTTTGGGGAATTACCTTTAGGTCTTTAATTCATTTTTGAGTTTTTATAAGGTAAGTCTCTAATTTCATTCTTTTGCATGTGGATGTCCAGTTTTTCCATCACCTCTTGTTGAGGAGACCATTCTTTTCTCATAGAATAGTCTTGGCACTCTTGTTGAAGATCATTTGACCATACATGTGGGTGTTTATTGGTTTTGTATTCTATTCCATTGATTTATATGTCAATCTTGTAATGCACAGTCTTATATAAATCTTTTTGCTGTTGTAAGTTTTCCTCAGGTCTATATCTAGTAGAATTGCATGGGTGGCATAGATATGTGTCTAACTTGGAAATTACCAAGTAAGTTTTCCAAAGTGGTTGTTCTAACCCTTGGTATTATTGTTTTTTTTTTTTCAAATTTAAGCCATTTGAATGGGAGAAAGGATCTACAGATCTTTCTTCCTGAAGAGAAGAATTAAAATGCCTTCCTTGCATTTTTTTTTTTAAGGGCTTTTAGTTCAAAGTAATCCTTATGCCAAAGTGGTATATCTTGGATTGGCATAGTCTCCCACCCATCACAGACTATAAGGTTTTCAAGGAATAAATTAGATAATCTAATAAAAGTTATTAGATCAGTAGTCAAAAAAATATAAAAATAAAAAGTAAATAAAAATGAAAATAAAAGATTTTTGCATGAGTGCTCACAAGTTAAATTAGTCTTTAGTTTGCTTTTCATGTGATTTCTTTGATTTTCATATGAAGATATACTGACTTCATAAGATTAATCGGAATGTGTTTACTTTTCTATTTTTGTTGTTGTTGTTGGAGAATGTAGAGAACTGGTATTAATTATTTTCTAAATGTTTGGCAGAATTTACCAGTTGAAGCCTTCTGATCTTAGTCTTTTTTTGTGTGGGAAGTTTTTGATAATATGTAGTCATTATAGGTGTATTCAGATTTTCTATTTCTTTTAAAGTCAATTTTGATAGTTTGCGTTTCAAGATTTTTGTCTATTTCATCTATGTTATCTAATTTGTTGACATCTGATTGTTCATAGTATTCTCTTATAATTCTTTTTATCTCTGTAAGGTAAGTAGTAATGCTCCCTCTTATTTCTAATTCTAGTAATTTGATTTTTCTCTCTTTTAGTGAGCCTAGCTGGCATTTTGTCAATTTTATTGATCTTTTCAAATAACTGGCTTTGGGTTTTGTTGATGTTCTCTGTTATAATTATATCCTTTAATTAATTTTTGCTCTAATCATTATTTCCTGTATTGTGCCTCTTTGGATTTAGTTTCCTTTTCCCCCAGTTTCTTAAAGCGAGAGGTTAGATTATTGATGTCAAATTTCATCTCATTTTAATATAGGTGCTTACAGTTATAAATTTTCCTGTGGTCACTGCTTAAGCTGCATCCTATAAGTTTGTATGTATTGTGTTTTATTTTTCCTTCCTATCAAAGTACTTTTTTTTTTCAACTTTACTGAGGTATAATTGACCAATAAAATTGTAAGATATTTAAAGTATACCTTGTAATGATTTGTTATAAGTATATCATGGAAAGATTCCTCCAATATAATTAACCCATCCATCATCTTACATATTTGTCTTTGTGTGTATGTGTGTATGAAAGAGAATATTTCAGTTCTACTCTCTTAGCAATTATACAGTACAGTCTTATCAACTATAGTTATCATGTTCTACATTAGATACTCAAACCTTATTCATTTTATAGCTGAACATTTGTATCCTTTTATAAACCTCTCCCTATTTATTGTGCTTCCTAGAAACTAACAAGCACTTTTCTACTCTCTGTTTCTGTTTGACTTCTTTAGATTCCACATATAAATGATTCCCATTCAGTATTTGTCTTTCTTAGCATAACGCCCTGTTGGTTATGTTTGTGTATATATATATATATATATATATATATGTCATATATATATATATATATATATATATATATATGTCATATATATATATATATATATATATGTCATATATATATATATATATATATATATATATGACATCTCACATCTTCTTTATCCATTCATTCATTGATGGGCACTTAGGTTATTCTCTATCTTGCCTATTGTGAATAATGCTGCAATGAACAAGGGAGGGCAAATATCTTTTTGATGTCTTGTTTTCATTCCCTTTGGATATATACCCAGAAGTGAGGTTGCTGGATCATATGGTAATTCTATTTTTAATTTTTAAAACCTTTTTAAGGACCTCTGTACTGTTTTCCATAGTAGCTGCACCAGTTCACATTCCTTTTTTTAAAGATTTTATTTCTTTTTTTGAGAGAGGGAGAGAGAGAACAAGTGGGAAAAGAGGCAGAGGGAGAGGGAGAAGCAGACTCCCTGCTGAGCAGGAAGCTGGACATGGGGCTCAATCCAAGTATCCCGAGATGATGACTGGAGCCAAAGGTAGTCACTTAACCAACTGAGCCATCAGGTGCTCCTCACATTCCTTCAACAGTGCACAAGAATTATTTTTTCACCACGTTCTTGTCAGCACTTGTTATCTGTTGTCTTTTTGAAACAGCAATTCTAACAGGCATGAAGTAGTATCTTAATGTGGTTTTGATTTATGTTTACCTGATGATTAGTGACCTTGGACACTTTTTCATGTTCTTTTTGGCCTTTGGATGTCTTCTTCTATAGAATGTCTGTTCAGGTCCTCTACCAATTTTTAAGTAAGTTTTTTGTTTTGTTTTGTTTTTTGTTCATTTTGTTTGTTTGCTTGTTTTTGCTATTGAGCTGTAGGAGTGTCTTATATAGCAGCAGATTCAATGTGTCCATTGGAGGGGGTGAGCTCATGGGCTCCTATGCTGCCATTCGGACAAGAACAACTCTATCAAAGTATTTTCTGAAGTTCCTTTTGGTTTATTCTTTGACCCATTGGTTATTGGAACATATGTAGTGAGATTTCCATATTTTTAATGAATTCCCCAAGTTTGCTTCTGTTATTGAGTTTTGATTTTATTTCATGAGTTTAGAAAGCATACTCTGCATGATTTAAAATGTTTTAATTGACTAAAACATGTTTTATGATCTATGTGGAGAATGTTCCAATTAACTAAATATAAAATAAGTAAGAGGAATGCATATTCTGCCACTGATGGGTGGAATGTTCTGTAGGTATCTATTAGGTCTCCTTGTTTATAGTACTTTTGAAGTTTTATATTTTTTGCTTTTATTTTCTGTGTAGCTGTTTTAGCTGCTATTGGAAGTCATGTATGGAATTTCCAACTATTCCTGTGGAATTGCCTATTTTTACCTTCAATTCTTTCAGTTTTTGCTTCTTGTATTTTAAGACTCTATTCTTTCAGGCATATATGTTATAATCAGCATTTTTATCATTATAAAAATGGCCCCAGTAACATTATTTATCTTTTAGTCTCTATTAGTTTCCTATTGTTGCTGTTAAAGTCACCTCACACTTAATTGCATAAAGCACAAAATTATTATATTTCAATTCTGGAAGTCAGAAGTCCACTATGAGTCTTGCGGGTTAAATTTAAGCCATCAACTGAAGCCAAAGTCATTTTGGATGTTTTAGGGGAGAATGCTTTTTCTGGACTTTTTAAAATTTCTAGAGGTCATTTGCTTTCCTTGGCTCATGATCTCTTCCTCCATTTTGGATGCACATCATTTCAGTCATTACATCATTATCTCTTCTTTTTGACTTTGACTCTCATTTCTCAAGATCCATAACATAATAATTACACCTGCAAAATCTCTTTTGCCACATATTGTAACATATTTGCAACTGCTGGCAATTAGTATGTGGACTTCTTTGGGAGATGGCCATTGTCCTACCTACCTTAAAATGTATCTTGCTTGATATTAATATAGCCAATCTAGCTCTTTTTTGGTCACTGTTTACATTTATCTCTTTTTTCACGATTTAATTTCAACCTATTTGTGTCTTTGAATTTAAAGTATATCTCTTGTAGACAGCATAAAATTGGATACTTTTTAAAGTTCTTCTGCCATCTTCTGTCTTTTAAGAATGTTTAATTAAGTTACCTATAATATAATTATTGATAATGTAAAATTTATGTCTACTGTTTTCCTGTTTATTTTCTGTATATTATATGTCATGTATTTTTTCTCCTCCTTCCTCCATTATTGTCTTTCATGTGCTAAGTAAATATTTTATAGAATAGCATTTTATATTTTATATCTCTTGTCATTTCTTTTACTAGGTATTTTTTTAGTTATTTTCTTGGTAATTTCCCTGGGGGTTACAATTTATGTTTAATATATAAATTGTTATATATAACTATCTAGTTCAGATTAATACCAACCTAATTTTTATAGTATATAATACCTTTATACATTGTGTTCCCATCAACAAAGATTTATAATCATTGCTTTATAAAGTTGTTTTAAAAGATGATTAGACAAAAAGTTACAAAAATTGATTTATACTGTATTTTATATTTACCTTTGTATTTTATTTTATTTTTTTAATTATTCAGGTGGATTTGAGTTATAATCTGGAGTTCTTTTGTTTCAGCCTAAAGAATTCCCTTTCTAGTATTTCTTGTAGAGCATGTCTTCTGGTAACAAATTCCCTCTGTTCTTGTTTATTTAGGAATGCCTTAATTTCTCATTAATTTCTGAAGGATAGTTTTGTAAGCTATAACATTTTTGGCTGACAGTCTTTCTTTTAGCACTTTGAATATGCCATTCAACTGAATCTTGGCTTCCACTGTTTATGATGAGAAAATTCATGAGGATCCTTTCCATATGATGAGTCACGCATCTCTTGATGCTTTCATGAATACCCTTGTCTTTGTCCTTTAGCACTTTAATTGTGATCTCTAAGTGTGGATCTCTTTGATTTGATCCTGTATGCTCTTTATTGAGCTTTTCAGCTGTATATATCAATATTTTTTAACCAAGTTTGGAAAGTTTATGGTCATTATTTATTCAAATATTGTTCTGCCCCTTTCTTTCACTTATCTTCTGTGACCCCCATTATACATGTGTTGTTATTCTCAATGGTATGCCATTGGTCTCTGAGGCTCTGCTCATTTTTCTTCATTCTTTTCTTCTTTCTGTTTCTCAGAGTACATAATTGAACTATCTTCTTGTTCATTGATTCTTTCTCCTTTCTGCTCAAATCTTATGTCAAACTCCTTAGTGAAGTTTTCATTTCAGTTATAAACTGAAAGCAGTTTCTATATGATTCTTTTTATTTTATAATTTTACTTTTGCTTTGTTGATCTCTATTTTAAGAGAAATAGTTTTCATACTTTCTTTTAGTTCTTTAGTTATGGATTTCTTTAGTTCCTTGACATATTTATAATACATGATTTATTTATTTTTTCTACTAAATCTAGTGTCTGGGCTTCCTCAGGGATAATTTCTATTGACTATTAAATATTGTGGTCTATGAACCAACATTTCCTGTTTCTTTGCATGTCTTGTATTTTTGTTGTTGTTGCTGTTGTTGAAAACTGTATATTTTAAATAATATTGTTTGGCAGCTCTGGAAATCAGATTACCTCTCCTGCTCAGGGCTTATTTTTGCTACTTTTTGTTGTTATTATTGTTAGTTGTTTGTTTAATGACTTCTCTGAACTAATTCTATAAAGTTGGTGATGTTTGTTGTGTGTGTTTATGGAATTCTCTGCTCTATTAGATTTGTGGTCAGCTTATAATTATATACATATTCTTAAATGGATGGAACCAGTAGTTTCCCAAGTATTTTCTAAGGAACTCCATGTACATGTTGAGGCAGGACTTTAACACTCAGTCTCACATTTAAGAACTCTGATTTAGCCTTCACTTCATGCTTGTACAGAGCCTCAAAATCAGCCCAAGGTCAGAGCTTACAGTTTTCTCAGTCTTCTTTTCTTAGTATATGCACAGACCAGGGCATGTACACAACCCTATTAGTTGGTGCTGGTCTAGTGTGTGTATGAAGCATCATGATATGATGTGGTTTGAACATCAAGACATAAGAGTGAGACTGGTTTAAATTTTTACCAGGTGTCTCATTTGGAGTAAGTTAACCTCCCTTATCAGGGAGTTTCTGTAATCCCAGAAATATGTCAAAGACTTTCAAAGGCACTATGGACATCTCGTCCCCAGATTTTTCTTTTAAGATTTTTTTTTTTTTAATATTATATTGTTTTTTCCAACTGTTATCCACTGCCTCAGGCAGCTGCAAAGTTAAAAATTTCTTCTCATTGTTTTTGACAAATGCCCTGGGAAAGCTTTTGAGCACTGGGTGAGCTCAAAGACAGACTTGCAAGTAGGATCTTCCAATAACCTACCAGACAGGTTAAATAATGACAATTCTCTGTCAATGTGCCTTTGAAGGAGATTCAACATTATCTTCCCCTTAAAGTGCTTGCCAGGCTGTTATTTTCACTGTAATTCCAGCCTATAGTTTTCCAAGACTACTATGGAGCTGGAGAGATATGTCTGAAAGTAAGACCAGTGAAAATACCACAAAGTTTACTGTTCTTACTGAGATTCAGCTGTTTTCTTTAATAAATTGCTTTGTTTCAACTCTGGTTAATTTGTAGTTTCCCAAAAAAGTTGATTCTCACAATTTTTGCAAGTTTTTTTACTACTTTTATGGAAAGAAAATTCAGAGGTCTTCATTCCACCATTTGTGCTGATTTCTAGGGATTGCATTTTGAAAAATGAATAGGAGTTGAAGAGAAATAGTAATGCTAGAGTGAAGAAAAAATCAGTGTTAAAAGAAAATTCTTTACAATTCTCATTAAGAATACTGTATTGTTTAGTCCTTTGCTATCTATAGTCACTATTCACATGTCTATTAAAATTTAAATTAATACAATTAAATGAAATTTAATATTCCTTTTCTCATTCATAGTAGAAAAATTTCAAGAGTTCAATAATCATGTGGGACTAGCTACCATTTTAAATAGTACAGATGTAGTATATTTCTACTGTCAAAATATGTTCTATTGGAAGGTGCTGATCTGTTGTGTCTGTGAAGAATTATGGTGTGATATGATTTGAACATCAAGGTATGAGATTGAGATTGGTTTTAATATTTACCAGTTGTCTCATCTGAAACAGTGAGTTGTTTCTCAGTACCAGGGATTTTTAAACGGTGGGAAATGTAATTATTTAGTCAAGAAAACAAATATGAAATCTTAACCCAGATTCCAGCATGTGGTAGTATTCAATATATGTTGTCATTCCTCTCCATATACACATACTCCTCACTTTTACTTTCTTTTGAAATACTTACAAAAGGAACTGTGTTCTATTCCTCAAAACAGGGAATATCAGTTCTTCTTCATATGAGCAGGTACTATTAAGGAGTAGAAGAAAATATAATGGGCAGTCAACAGCCCTCAGAGACAGGTGGTTACCTTTTATTAATGATATATTTATTTATTTTTGGGTGATAAGACTGGATCTCACAGTAGATGCCTTCTGTTATTTTTCAGTCATTGTGGCTCTAGAAAGAACCATAGAATAGGACAAATCAAGTTCTTTGATGACTGAGATCCACCTTTGGTTTGGACCACTCTCCATTCTGTGATACTACCCTCTCGTTATAAGTAAATCTCATCACTCTCAACTAGTTTCAGATGACAGTCTGCAAACCTGTTTCCACTTGCAGATACATTTTTCTATAAGTAAGTGATATCTTCTCTTTCATACTTAAGCATGGCATCTTTTATTAAGAATTTCAATTTTTTTTAAAAAAATTGTTTAAATTTCAGTTAGTTAACATACAGTGTAATATTAGTTTTGGTTATACAATTTAGTGATTCAACACTTCAATACATCACCCAGTGCTCATCACAAGTGCATCCTTAATCCCCACTATCTATTTAACCCATCCTAACTTACCTTCCCTCTGGTAACCATCAGTTTGTTCTCTATAGTTAAGAGTCTGTTTCTTAGTTTGCCTCGCTCTCTTTTTTTCCCCCTATAATCATTCATTTTGCTTCTTAAATTCCACATATGAGTGAAATCATTTGGCATTTGTCTTTCTCTGGCTGACTTATTACATTTATCATAATACCCTTTAGTTCTATCTACGTTGTTGCAAATGGCAGGATTTCATTAAATTTAAGAAAATATCAATGCTGGCTTTTTATAACTCATTTATTAAGAAACAAGAAATGTATTTACTTCATTGTTAATAAAAATATACTTTTTCACAGCAACATTTTTTTTCTTAAAATCCTTAAATTAGAAGAAATAAAGCCAGGCACTAAAAGCCATGGATTCTTTACTGGTGCATCTTAATGGTCACTTCATGTCTGAAGGAAAATGAATATTCCTTATGGGTTAACTCTCAGGATTTATGAAGAAAAAACAAGGATGTCAACAATGATATAATTTTCTTATCAGGCTAGAGTTGCACAGTGGAAGATGGACCTTGGCTTTTCTAGGAACCAAGCTCTCAGAGGACATAGTAATAATATGGAAGCTTCCCCAACTATCTTTTGAAAATAAAAGAAACCATAATTGTGGTAGCTTCCTATAAGCCAAACGCTCTTAAGCGAAGTTTCTTTTAAAAAGTTTTGGACTAGGAGATTCCAAAGAGAAATAAAAATAATACATTTTTCTTGAAGAAGAAGAAGAAGAAGAAGAAGGTAGCAGGAGGGGAAGAATGAAGGGGGGGAAATCGGAGGGGTAGACGAACCATGAGAGACGATGGACTCTGAAAAACAAACTGAGGGTTCTAGAGGGGAGGGGGGTGGGAGGATGGGTTAGCCTGGTGATGGGTATTGAGGAGGGCACATTCTGCATGGAGCACTGGGTGTTATGCACAAACAATGA
>NC_138371.1:98526211-98551346 GCF_054177405.1 Leptonychotes weddellii | reverse complement strand
TAAAAAAAAGGGAAAAAAAGTAATACATTTTTCTTGAAGAAAATAATGTGTAGAAACTTTCTTAGGGAAACAAAATTACTCTTTTTGGAATGCTGGAAATCTGCTACATTGTTATTTTATCACTTAATAAACTATGACTTAAACAACTGTCCTACATTGATTCAAGATTTTCGACCTTTCAAATGCTTTTCTCAAGCATCATCTCTATTCTTCATAACACCTTGAAAAAGGATTAAATTTTTTTTTTTAGTATATGTGCTGCCGAAGCGAGCACAGGATTAAATTTTTTAATAGCTATGTCTACTTAACAAATATAAAGACTACAAAAGCATTAGCCAAGTACTTGAGCCTGAGTTATGGAAAGGTGATTTGGTGTCATAATTAAGATTTTTAAAAAGTAGCATAGTGATTGCTGCTCATCTAAAAGATGCTGTAAGGTGTGCTGTGTGCAGTTTCATGAATTCAAAGCAAGAGAAGGAATGATGGGGGAAAGAATAAAAGGCAAGCAGATAAAAAAGCAAGCAAAATAATTTAGGAGATGTGGATCCATTGTAATGGGGTCCTTTGCGTCTGTCACAAGGGGACAGTTGCATTTTGAATCTCTGTTGTTGCACATGAAGCTCACTATCTCATTGTCTTTGTAGAATTCAGAGTGAGAAGAAAAAATAATGATAAAAGATAATATAGGAAAGAAGGGCCAGAGGGGGATTTCATTGAGTTTCCTTCAATTAGCATTGGGACAACCATTAAATAATTCCGCATTTAATTGATGGGACTTTGGAGTCAAAGCTTAGTGGTCAATATTATCTCCTCTATTCTCTAGAATTAGGCACAAATATAACCCTATATGACTGTTCATTTACTTAGCTATTTAAAAAGGGCATCTGATGATTAAAACTCTGTTTTGAAATTTTCGACTTCTCTTTTCACCCAGGTTGTTTGCAATATTTACTTTTGGTATTCCTTTGATTCACTCTTGGTGGATTTAGGGTGTAATTCAATGATTACCCTGGTACCAGATGCAGAACAAAACCAACCCTAACACAGAACATATGCTTATTAATGGTAGAAGCAACAACCATAGGCTACTGAGAACCAATATGAAAAATATATGATGGGATAGGTGTTGGTGGTTAAACTGAGGCAAAAGTCAGACTTCTCTTTTGATTATGCCCCCACCACTCTTTAGTGAATTATTGTATTACGGAGAGAGAAACAAGCCTCATAATAGGGGGGTTATAATGAAACTTTGCAGTACAAAGAGTTTTTGGAAGTTCTGGAAGCCTTAGTCAAAAATGTATGGAGACCTCTTTAACCTTGACCCTGATTTGGTAGATTTAACACCCAAAAATATTCTAAATTTCCATCATCCAGATTCATTTCTATGTTTTTTACATCCTTGCTAATCAACATATGGTCTCTGAACACACAATGTTGTACTCTCCCTGTATTTGTTAGAAATGCAGACTCTCAAGCTATACTTTAGATCATTTTTAAATGATCTCCTGGTCATTGGATACACATTTAACAAACACCGATGTATATTGCCACAGCACTCCATGGGGCCATAGTTACTCAGTAGGGCGTTGGTCCTGACATCCAGGTATAAATAGATTGGAGAAGAGCTTCATGAACAAAGGAAAAAATAATGGTTAACCTAGATGACCCTGAAAGGTTTTTCTTGTCCATCTCTTAAGACAAAGTGCATGCTGGAAGAATTGAACAGCCTTGGGGAAGAAGAGGGCTTCATACTCCAGTGAAGACACATTTGAAGTAGGTCTTAAATAAGAACCAAATTCATCAACTTTAGTGAAAGTCTGAGAAAGTGATGGGATTTTAGGATTAGTACAAAGCAGCAGAACACCATTAAAGATTTTCCACACCGGACTAGGGAAGAGGCTGGGATAATAGTCATTCACGTGCCATACTGCCTAAGAATTCTTTGCTGTTGTGCATGCACAATGTTTGCAGAAAGTAAACCATTTTCCATTTTGTGTGTGTGTGTTTGTTTATATTTCAGATATAATCAGGATACTGAAAAAGTATAGCAACAATTTTGTCATAGCTCCCTGTATTTCTATTTCATAGTATTTTGTATGCTTTTTTACCATTGAGTTAGGATGGCAAGGCTCCCTGCCTGTTTTGACTTGAAGTTACATAAGGCCAAGGGTTCTGTTAGTGGCTTAACCATTGCATTTCCAGCAGAATTTTTGGACCCTGATGGAACAAATAGCAACTGCTATTGTTTATGTGCAGGAGATAAGTGATTCGTATGTAGGATGAAGAGTACCATGATGGGAGGTGAGCAGGGCAGAGAGGAGAACCTCACAACCAACTGAGGGATGAGAAAGACAAGTGGGAGAGCCAATGGGGTGCTTCAGGAGAAGGATGAAATGGAGGTACTAAAATAGAGACAGTTAAGAGGAGGCAATAGGAAAGAAATTAGTAGAAGATTGGGATGTGGGGGAGTAGAAAAAAGATAAATGTCCTTTTTGCTGTCACACTTTCAGGAAAATTTTTTTAAAAGATGGTACTAACTAACAACAACTTAAAAAAAATAAGAAAACAGACATGCCCTGCCTAGCTCACCAGACATACCATATATATTATGTGTTTAATTATTGCACTCACTATCACACAAAAGTGATGGCCTATATCACTGTACTTACTAAATGTGAGTTGCAATAGTTTGGTTATCATTTAATTACATTTTGTTTAAAATATTGAACAAAGTCAATAACAGAATTATAAGGAAAAATCCTTATCAGGGTAACAAATAACCTGGCAAGTGAATTAATTAACACCATTTCAAGCAATGAAATATAGCATTAATTACTCTATCACTACAGATTGCTTGGGGAATGAGTAAATTTATTTACCACTATTACCAGTTTTAATTACTGAAACAGCAACACAATAAATTTTGAAAATGTTCAGCATTAGATACTATTGTTTGTCATATTTAAAACCCTTGATCTGTACAATGTTCTTTGCACTCAGGATGTGAACAAATCACCTGGTTTTCAGGGTGAGGAAGTAAAGCAAGGTGAGACATGGAAAGAAATCCTGGAGGATGTGCTCAAGAGGGAGGATCTGAGCTCCATCCAGATATAAAAATCTATAAAGAATCTACTATGATTTTTACATCATAAGTTAACATCTGAAGTTTGACTTGTTGAAATTTGGGGGCTAAGTTTCGGGCTTGTCTGTGCCACTATATGGCTGTGAAGCCATGGATAGGTAAATCCCTAA
This sequence comes from Leptonychotes weddellii, assembly GCF_054177405.1. Taxonomy (NCBI): domain Eukaryota; kingdom Metazoa; phylum Chordata; class Mammalia; order Carnivora; family Phocidae; genus Leptonychotes; species Leptonychotes weddellii. Next base: position 98,548,094 of record NC_138371.1, on the reverse strand, counting down.
TCTGGGCATTGGTTTCCTCATTTGTAAAGTTTGGCATTTAACAAGGAGATTTCTCAAATGTCTTCTTGCTTTGAGATATTGTGTTACTAATTATGAAAAAGATATAGATTATTAATGCCATTTATACAATCATATATCACTTTAAGTTTATAAGTGTCTTTGAGACACTGTCTCATTTAATTTTTATGTCAACATTTTGTCTAGGATGCTGGATTGATGGATTTTTTTTTCTTTTCTAGTACATTTCATTTTTGGAATAAGGATACACACACAAGCATTCATACTATTACTAATTTTTAGAAAACTAGAACATATTTATGGTCATCACTTTCTAATTATAACCTGAATTGTTAAACAATGCTTTGTTATTGCAAATGCTTTGCACACCTTAAGGCATGTCTGCTAGGAAGAATTATAAGGATAAAAATATCAACCCTTTAATGACCAAAGTTCTGGTTCTCGTGCTCTTCCTGGGAGCAACAGACTTTCAAAAGGCATCAGAAAGCACTTTTATAAGTTTGGGGTTTCCTGTAAAGTCCATCCACTCTTGATACATCTCATATTTCTATATTACATACAAAGCCCAAGGTTCCAACCCACCACTATATTTCTGATTATTGTGCACTATAAAGTTGCTACAATTTTAAGCTTGATATTGCTCTACCTAGCTTAGGATGGGCATCTAATAAATTTAAATTTCCATTACCCAAGGCTTTGATATGCTCTTATTCCATATAATAGTATATCAATCCATTTTTTAATAATTAGTTTGCATGAAATTAGTTAAAATGCAATTACCACTGTAATTAGATGTTTATTTTTGAATTAAAGGGCAATTTCCTTTTATCTTAAGAAAAACATGAAGAGTTGTAATCATTTGCCATTTATGTATTATTGGTTTCTATGCCATCAGTTTATTTTGAAGGGATCTTTACTAAGTAAGAAATAATCTGGCATTTAACTAGTAAATTATTTTCTGGCACATGTGAAAATTTTACAAAGAGCTGCAATTATATTTGCATATGGCAATGGTAGATAATTTAAGAAAAACATATTTTTAGGCTATCAATTTTGCCTCTGCAAACATACAAACTTCTCATTAAAGTCTTCTTTTATTGTACCCCATGTAAGTGAGTACTGAATTCTTAGTGCTCTCACTGTTCCATCACTAAATTCTGTCTCCAAATGCTTATGTTCTATCACTCTTTCTATCACTAACTGCCATTATTTGACATATGTGTCTTTACTTTTAGTGTTATTTTTGAAATTTTTTAATTTAAATTCAATGTAGTTAACATATGGTATAGTATTAGTTTTAGGGGTAGAATTTAGTGATTCATCAGTTGCATATAACATCCAGTGCTCATTCCATCAAGTGCTCTCCTTAATGCCCATCACCCTATTAACTCATCCCTCAACCTACCTTCCCTCCTGCAACCGTCAATTTGTTTCCTATAGTTAAGAGTCTCTTATGGTTTGCCTCTCTCTCTCTCTCTGTTTTTATCTTATTTTATTTTTCCTCCCCTTCCCCTATGTTCATCTGTTTCTTAAATTCCACATATGAGTGAAGTCATGTGGTATTTATTTTTGACTGACTTATTTCGCTTAGCATAATACCCTCTGGTTCCATCCACGCCATTGCAAGTAGCAAGTTTTCATTCTTTTGAATGGATGAGTAAATATATATATATATATCTTCTTTATCCATTCATCTTTTGATGGACATCTGGGCTCTTTCCATGGTTTGGCTACTGTGGACATTGTTGCTATAAACATTGCGGTGCATGTGCCCCTTCGAATCACTATTTTTGTATCCTTTGGATAAATACCTAGTAGTGTAATTACTGGGTACTTTTAGTGTTAGTTTATAAAATTCTCCCCAATTTGATGATAAGCCCCAACAGGACGTGGACTGTATTATATACAGAATTTCATTTTTGCCACTGACCCTAAATAAAACACTGCAGAGAGTAGGCCATTAGTTAACATTTGTTAACGATGACCATCATTTCTGCATTTATAGCAGATCTACATATGAACATTGAGGCAACACAGTCTTTTAAGGGAAAGAGTGTAAGACACAGAGGCAAAAAGATGTGGGTTTTTTTTGTGTGTGTGTGTGTGTGTGTTAACATTTTAATAATGTATAACTTACACACAGTAAAGTACACCATAGTAAGTGTTCAGCTCAGTACATTCTCACAAAGTGAACATAACCACATTCCCATGTTCTGGGCTGAACAATAGAATATTACCAGATACTCAGAAGCTTGCCATGGACATTCCAGTCACTAACCTGTCCTTCCGAAAGGTAACTACTATGCTGTCTTCTGCCAACATTGAGTAGTTTTACTGGGAACCTCCTATAAATTGAATCATATAATACAGATGCTTTTACAATGTTTTTTTTCACTTAATATTATGTTTGTGAGATTTATTTATGTTTTTGCATGCTGTTGCATTTAGCAAAAGTAGCTTATTTCTCATAACTAGACCACAATTTATTTATCCAATCTATAGTTGATAGAAATGTAGATTGTTTCCAGTTTCTAACATTTACAATGAGTGCTGCTAATTGATGTCTTAATATATGTCTTTTGTTGAACTTAATTACACATTTAGGCTAGCTATATAGTTGAAGATAGATTTGCAGTGTCATAGAGTATGTGTATTTTCAAACTTAGTAGGTAATGCCAGTTTTTTGAAGTGGTTGTAACAATTTATATTCCACCAACAATGCATGACAGAACCCACATATTCACCAACACTTAACCTTAACAGAGATTTTTATTTTAGCTATATTGATGGGGGTATAATGGCAGCACATCTTGTTTTAATTTATATTTCTCTGATGGCCAATGAGTATATTTTCATGTTTAGTAGATATTGTATATATTGGTTTGTGCTGGATTTTGCCCACTTTTCTATTGGGTTTTCTATTCCTTATAGATTTGTATTAATTCTTCATATATTTTAAATACAAAACCTTCATATGTTATGTGTTTTGAAAATATATCCTCCAGCTCATTTATATACCTATTGTTTAATTTCCAGTAGTTGAGAATTTTCTAGTCATTCATTTTGGATATTCATTTTCAGCTTAGTTCACTGTTAATAGAAAATATGCTCTATATGGTTTCAATTTTTTTTGAAATTTGTTGGGAATTACTTTATAACTCAATGTATGATCAATTTTGGTGAATATCCTAAGAGCAAATGTAAGTTCTGATGTTTCTGGGTGCACTGTGCACTGTTTTCCATCAGTTTTTAATCATATATATTAATAACTATACTATCATACATATTTTAATGTATTAATATACATATAGTAATCATATATATGTACACACACATATATATATATACACACACACACACAGTTACTGCTTTTGTTTTTATATTTGCAGTTATTTTCCTTTAGAATTTTAGTAAACATATTCCAATTATCTGGTTTCCATCATTCCTGCTGGGAAGTCTTATTTTAGTTGCATTATTATTATCATTATTATTTAGTTTTTAGCAAGAGAGAGAGTGCATGCACACATGAGTGGGGGGGCAGTGGAGGAGCAGAGGGAGATGGAGAGAGAGAATCCCAACCCCTAATGTGGGGCTCCATCTCATGACCCTGAGATCATGACCTGAGCCGAAATCAAGAGTCTACACCTGACAGGGCTACCCAGGCACCTCTAGTTGTATTATTTTTCCTTTGAATATAATATGTCTTTTTGCTCCGGCTTCTTTTAAAACTTTTTTCATGTTTTCTATCAGTGTTGCTCTGATGTACTTACATTTTATTTTCTTTTGATTCATCCTGCTTAGAGTTTGTAGCATTTTTTGAATTTGTGGGATAATTATTTTTTTCACTTTTAGAGAATTTTTAGACATTATCTCTTTTAAACCAAATCTTTTCCTTCCCACCTTTTTTGAACTTTAATTATGTATACAAAATTACTCATAAGTTAAAACTTTTCACCCTGTATCATAGGCTTCTTACTTTAAAAATTTTTCCATCCTTTTAACTGCTCATGCTTCAGTTTTTTTCTTCTGACATCTTTTAACTAATGCTATCTTCATCTATGTCTGAGGTTAAACCCATCTATTGTTTTTAATTTCAGTTGTCATATCCATTAATTCTATAAATTCTATAATTGCCTCTTAAAATGTATTTTTAAGGGTCTTCTGAGGAATAGTTGACTTAAAATAATTTGCACATATTTAAAGTATATAATTTGATAAGTTTTGCTGTGCATATACACCCATGATAGCATGCCAAATTGATAAAAATGTACCTATTCTTTATCCCCTAAGTTTCTTGTGCATCTTTATAATCACCCTCTTATGCCCCTTGTTTTCTCTGTCATCAAGCAACTGCTGATCTGTTTTATGTCACAATAAATCAGTTTTCAACTTCTAGAATTTTATGTAAATTTAGCTATACAATATTACTTTTTTGTTCACTTTTTTATTGTGGTAAAATAAGCATAACATAAAACTTAGCATTTAAACTATTTTTAAGTTTATCCGGCATTAAGTACATTCACATTGTTGTATGACCAACACCACTACCCAGCCCAGAGCCTTTGTCATCATCCTAAACTAAAAACTCTGTACCTGTTAAGCAGTAACTCTCCATTCCCTCTTCCCCCAACCCCTGGTAACTACCATTCTACTCTGTTTCTACAAATATTTGACTATTCTTTGGAAACTCATATAAAACACTTCACAAATTTGTCCTTTTGGGTCTGGCTTATTTTATGTAGTGTAATGTCTTCAAGATTAATGCATTCTGAAACACGAATCATAACTCATTTGCTTTTTAAGGCTGAATAATATTCCATTGTATGTTTATACCATATTTTGTTTAACTATTCATCTCTTGATGGAACCTTTGGGTTGTTTCCACCTTTTTTTAGCTATTGTGAATAATGCTTTTAGGAACATTGTTTTACAAATATCTGTTTTAGTCCCTCCTTTCAACTTTTAGGTATATACACAGAAGTGGAATTCCTGGATCGGATGGTAGTAATTTAATTTTTTTGAGGAGCCATCATACTATTTTCCAGAATGGCTGCACCATTTTACATTCCCACCAGCGATGCACAAGGTCTCCAAGTTTTTCATTTTTGGCTAACACTTATACTCTGTTTTTCTGTTTGGTTGATAATAGCCATCCTAATGGGTATAAAGTGGTACAATATTGTGGATTTTATTTTCAACTCCCTAATGATTACTGATGTTGAGCAATTTTTCATGTGCTTATTTGTTATTTGTATATCTTCTTCAGAGTAATGTCTATTCAAGTCTTTTGCCCATTTTTAATTGTGTTGTTTAGTTTGTTGTTGACATGTACTCTTTTTGACTGGCTTCTTTCACTTAGGATAATTAGTTTGCTAATTGCATGATCAATATTTCATTGGCTTTAATACTGAGCAGTATTTTATTGTGTAGATGTACTACAGTTTATTTATCCATTCATACCTTGACATGCACATAGGTTCTTTTCAGTTTTTGGCTTAGAAATATGAACTTTTGAATTCAAGTCCTTGTGTGTACATATTTCCATTTCTAGAAATATGTATAAATATATAGAAATAGAATGAGTGATTCATACATACATATATGAATATTATATATTCATAACTACAGTTTCAGAGAAACTTGAATGTTCACAAAGTGAGTGTATCATTTTACATCCCACCAGCAGTGTGTGAGAACTTTACTTCCTCCATGTCTTTGTCAGCACATGATTTGGTTAATCTTCAATTTTAGCCATGTTGATAGGTGTACTGGTACCATAGCATAGTTTTAACTTGCATTTTTCTGATACTTGGATCTGTTGGTTTACAATTTTTGTTAAATTTAGAAAAAAATGACCATTACATCTTCACATATTTTTCTTTTTCATATACTCCAATTATACATAATTCAGGCTAATTGAAGTTATATCCCTGATTACTATTGATAATGCTATCCTTATTTTGGTTTTTTTTGTTTGTTTGTTTGTTGTTTTGGATCTTTGTTTTTAATTTGGGAAGTATCTATTGCTATGTCCTCAGACTATTAATTATTTATTTTCTAACATCTAAATTGTCTAACCTGTCACTAATCTCATTCAGTGTATTATATTTCACCTCAGACATTATATTTTTCATTTTTACATATACAATTTAGTTTAGTTTCTCTCTATTTAACATGTTCAATCTGACTTCCAGGTTTTTGAACATATGGAATACAGTTGTAATAACTATTTGTGATTTTTCTCTTTGCTAATGTTAACATCTGTGTCAACTCTGGGTAAATTTGGATTGACTGATTTTATTCTTCATTTTGGATCATTATTTCCTCCTTTGCATGCTAGTAGTTTTTTTTCAGGATTTTTTTAAATTAACATATAATGTATTCTTTGTTTCAGGGGTACAGGTCTGTGATTCATCAGTGTACTATGGCTAGTAGCTCTTAGTTGGCGTCAAACAGTGAATTTTACCTAGTGTTGGATATTTTTATGTTTCTAATTTTTTTTTTTGATCTTGTCCTGGGATACAGTTACAATATTTGGAAATAGTTTGATTCTTCGCATATTGCTTTTTATATTTTTTAAAACGATTTTATTTATCCATTTGAGAGAGGGTGAGAGAGTGTGAGAGCAAGCACAATTTGGGGGCAGAGGGAAAGGGAGAAGCAGACTCCCCACTGAGCAGGGAGCCTGATGCACGCTCGATCCCAGGACCCTGAGATCATAGCCTGAGCCGAAGGTAGATGCTTAACTGACTGAGCCACCCAGGCGCCCATTGCTTTTAATATTTGTTAAGTGAGGTCAGGGAAGCCATTATTCTAAGGTAAATTATTTCCCACTACTTTGATAAGATTCCTCTGAGTACTCTACCCAATGTCTTGTGACTCATTAGACTTCACAATTAGTTGGGTGGGAATAGATGCTATCCCCATTTCATTGTGAGCTCTAAGTACTATTGTTTATGTTTGTTATTTTATTTCATTAATATATTTTATTTTTGAGGGTGGTATTAGGTTCACAGAAAAAAAGTACCTTAGAAGGTACTAAGATTTTTCACATTCCCCTCTCCCCACACATGTCTAACATCCAGCTAACATCCCTCACCAGAGTGATGTATTTTTTATAATTGATAAACATACATTGACACATTGTTATCACTTAGAGTCCATAGTTTACATTAGATTTTATTCTTGGTGTTGTATATTGTATGGGTTTGGACAAATGTATAATGAAGTGTTTTTATCGTTGGGATATCATAATTTTATATTCTGAAATAAGATCCTTTGTGATCTGCTTATTCATTTATCCCTCCCTATCTAATCCCTGGAAACAATTGATGTTTTAATACAGTTTTGCCTTTTTGAAGATGTCGTATAATTGGAATCATACATGAGGTAGTCTTTTCAGATAGACTTCTTAAACTTAGTAACTTTCATTTAAAGTTTGTCCATGTCTTCTCATGGTTTCATGTCTCATTTTTTAAAAAATATTGAATATATTGCATAGTCTGGATGTACCAGAGTTTATTTATCTATTCACTTAAGGATATCTTGGTTATTTCCAAGTTTTAGCAATTATGAATCAAACTGCTATAAACATTTGCTAGCAGGTTTTTTTTTTTTTTTTTTTTATGTGTGCAGAAGTTTTCAACTCCTTTGGGAAAATTTTCAAAAGCACAATTACTGTACTGTATGATTAAGATACGTTTAGTTTGTAAGAAACTGCCCCTCCTGGTAATTTTGTCTTTAATATTGCTAGTTTAATTCCACTGTGGTCTAATAGCAGACATGGTAGGATTTTTATTCTTTTAAATTTTTAAGGTATGTTTTACGGCCCCGGATGGTGCATCTTGGTGAATGCTCCATCCACTGTGTATTCTCTTGTTGTTGCATAAAGTAGTCTATAAATGCCCATTATATCTAGTTGATTGATGGTGTTGTTGAATTTAATTATGTCCTTACTGATTTTCTGTCTGCTGGATCTGTACATTTCTGATAGAGGGTTACTGAAGTTACCGAGTATAATAATGGATTCATCTATATCTCCTTGTAGTTCTAATAGTTTTTGTCTCAGTGTATTTTGGTGTTCTTTTGTAATGTGTGTAGATATTGAGGATTGCCATGTCTTTTTGGAGAATTGACTCCTTTATCATGTAATGCCCACCCTTATCCCTGATAACTTTCCTGACTCTGAAGTCTACTCTATCTGAAATTAATATAATTTTTCTGGTTTCTTTTGATTAGTGTTAGAATGGTATATTTTCTACATCCATTTACTTTTAATTTCTATGTGCCTTTATATTTAAAGTGGATTTCTTTTTTTTTAAGATTTTATTTATTTATTTAATTGACAGAGAGAGAGAGAGAGAGACAGCGTGAGGGGGAACACAAGTAGGGGGAGTGGGAGAGGGAGAAGCAGGCTTCCCGCTGAGCAGGGAGCCCGATGCGGGGCTCGATCCCAGGACCCTGGGATCATGACCTGAGCCAAAGGCAGTCGCTTAACCAACTGAGCCACCCAGGCGCCTAAAGTGGATTTCTTATAGACAATATGTAATTGGATGTTATTTCCAATCCACTCTGTCAAGCTCTGTTTTTTAATTGATACATTTAGACCATTGATGTTCAATGTGATTATTGATTTGATTAATATCTACCTTATTTGTTTCTGTTTTCTACTTATTACCCTTACCCTGTTTTCTACTTATTTCCCTATTTTCTACTTATTGCCCTTGCCCCCTTCCATTATTTTTCTCCATTTTGTGGTTTTGAGTAATAATAGAAAATATGTGTTTGTTTCTGCCCCCCAGATATTGGCACCGAGCTCTTGAAACCCTTGTATATTCCTAAGGGATAAGAGGACTAGGGATATCTTTTGTTCTATTGAGGTGACTCCCAGTGGGCTCTTGGATGGTTCCTGGATGGTCACCAAAAAGATCAAGCCATGATTTAAGACTTGGAATTTTCAGCTTTATCTCCCATCTTCAAAGAGAGTAGAGAGGCCAGACCTTGCCTGATGGTATTTCTTCATCTGGCCTGTTCACCTATATTCTTTATTATATTCTTTAATAAACTAATAATTGTAAACAAGTGGGTTCCCCCCTGAATTCTATGAGCTGTTCTGGCAAATTAATCAAAACTGAGAAGAGGGTCATGGGAACCCCTGATTTGTAGCCAAGGTGGATAGAAATTGTGGGTAACCTGGGGCCCCATTACTTGAAATTGACATCTGAAATAGGTAGAAGCAGTCTTGTGGGACTGAGCCCTTTAATATGTTGGTTCTGATGTTATCTCTGGATAGATAGTGGCAGAATTGAGTTAAATTGTAGGATGTTCAGCTGGTATCACAGATAATTTCTTGGTGTGGGGTGAAACCTCCATACATTTGGTGATCGGAAGTGTCAAAAGTGTGAGTAGTAAAGAAGACTCAAGGAAAGAAAGACACAAAGGGGAGCACTGCGTTTTTTCTCACAAAAGAAGGAAAAGATCATGTTTTCCATTATAGGTTTTAACTAAGCTTTTATATTTTATATGATTCCATTTCTTCTTCTTTCTTAGCATATATTATACCTTTTTCAATTTTTCTTGGAGGTTTGCCTTAGAATTTGCAATATACATTTATAACTAATCCAAATTCATTTTCAAATAACACTATAGTGATTTATAAGTAGTGTATCTTATAAAAATCTTCCCTTTCATCCCTAATATCATCACTGTTAATCATTTTATTTATACATAAGCATATATAAACATGTATATATGTACATATGCATACATAATTGAATACATTATTACTGTTGTTTATTATTTTGAACAGTTTCCTGTTAGACTAATTAATAATAAAATAATTTATTTCACCTTCACTATTCCATCTCTAATTTTATCTATTTTTCTTTCTTCCTTTTTCTTTCTTCTTTCTTCCTCTTCCTTTTTCTTTCTTCTTTCTTTCTTTCTTCTTTCTTCTTTTTCCTTCCTTCCTTCCTTCCTTCCTTCCCTTCCTTTCCTTTCCCTTCCTTCCTTTCTTTCTTTCTTTCTTTCTTCTTTCTTTCTTTCTTTCTTTCTTTCTTTCTTTCTTTCTTTCTTTCTTTCTTTCTTTCTTCTCTTTCTCTTGTCTCTCTCTTTCTCTCTTTCTTTCTTGATCAGTTTTCTTACCTATATGATTTTCCTTCTATAAGGAACTTATTTTAACATTTCTTGTAATATAGGTTGGCTGGCAACAAACCTCAATTTTTGTTTGTCTGAGAAAGTCTGTGTTTCTCTTTCCCTTTTGAATGATAATTTTATAGGGTACAAAATTCTAGGTTGGTGTTTCTGTTTTTTAATTTTTTTTTCTCAGCACTTTATTTCACTCCACTTTTTTTTTTTTAAGATTTTATTTATTTATTTGACAGAGAGAGAGAACAGCGAGAGCAGGAACACAAGCAGGGGGAGTGGAAGAGGGAGAAACAGGCCTCCTGCCAAGCAGGGAGCCTGGTGCAGGGCTCTATCCCAGGACCCTGGAAACATGACCTGAGCTGAAGGCAGATACTTAATGACTGAGCCACCCAGGTGCCCCACTCCTCTGTCTTCTTGTTGCTTAATTTCTGAGGAGAAATTAGATGTAATTCTTATTTTTGCTTCTCCATAAGTAAGGTGTTATTTTTCTTGTGATTTCTTGCAGAAATTTTTCTTTGATATTCTATACTTTGAAAATGATATACTAGATGTTGCATATTTGGAAATTATCCTCATTGGTATTCTCTGAGCTTCTTGGAATCTATGGTTTAATTTCCAACATTAATTTGGGAAAATTCTCAGTTGTTATTGTTATAGATATTTCTTTTGACCCTTTTTACCTTTCTTCTCCTTGTGCTATTCCTATTACACATACGTTATTTTGTACTTGTCCTATGGTTCTTGAATATTCTGTTTCATTTTGTTTTGTTTTGCTTTGTCTATTTTTCTTCTTGCTTTTACTTTTGGAGGTTTCTTTTGAGATATCCTCCAGCTCAGAGATTCTTTCCCCAGCTATGTCTAGTCTACTAATAAATGCTTCAAAATCATTGTTCATTTCTTTTACAGTGTTTTTGATCTCTAATATTTCTTTTACTTTTTTCTTAGGATTCCCATCTCTACTAATATGGCCCATCTATTCTTGCATGCTGTCTACTTTACCCAATAGAGCCCTTACCTTAATCATAGTTTTAAATCCTTGGTCTGATAATTGCAACATCCCTGCCATATCTGAATCTAGTTCTGATGCTTGTCCTGTTTCTTCAAATTGTATTTTTTGTTTATTTGTTTTTGCTTTTGGGTTTTGGTATGTCTCATGATTTTTTTTTTTTCTTAATAGCTGCACATATCCTGGGTAAAAAGGACTGCTATAAATAGGCTTCTAGTAATTTGGTCACAAGTTATGGTGGGAAGAGAAGAATTCCATAGTCATATAATTAGGTCTCAGTTTTTTAGTGAACATTTGCTTCTGAATGTAAACTTCACAAGTGTTTCTCAACCCCTACCATCTCTCCCCCCAACTTAGGTGGGACACCTAAGCTAGATAGTAGAAGAAGCTGGAGAGTGAGGTATTTCAGTTCCTCTACATGGAAGGCTAGAATTTAATGAGGCTGAAAATTTCCCTTCTCCAAGGTTATATGGGCTTTGATAGACCCTAGAGTTTTAGGCCCTGGATAAATAGTTTTTCCTGAAGACAAATCTTGTTTAGAAAAAGACAGTGCTCTGCTATACTTAAACATGCTTTCTTTTTCCTTCCCCCTGACAGAAGAATGAGTTTTGTTTTGTTTTTCCTAATATTCACTTGGAGTACCTGTTAGATTTAAAAAAAAAAAAAAAAAAATCACATAAATATCGGAGCTCCTGATGACTGAATCTCCTGGAGTTTTATTTCTCAGACTTGCTCACACTGAGCATCCAGCAATCTGTCAATTACAGTTCAGGTTTTCCTACTCTGACCTTGTATCCCATGGAGGCTTCTGCTCTAGTGAGTTGTGGTTCTCTCTATTTGCTTGTGTATCTTTCCAGTTTGGGGGGGTGGGTAGCAGTTTTCCCTGTAACCTCATTTCTTGTATGAATCTAAGAAGAATTGTAGATTTTTAATTTTTTTTTAGCTTTTCATTTGTTGTTAGTATAGAGTGGTGGTTTCCAAGCTCCCCACATGTAGGATTAGGAACCAGAAATCCCAAGTATTCTTCTTCCCCATTCTTTCACGTATTTCTTTCCAGACCTTAGGTACTTTTCTTACAAGTATGTATCAGTACTCTGTGGAGTACTTAAAAGAAGGACATCTTCAGATGTTTAGAATCTCATGTGCAATCCTCTCTTTGTGTAGCTCTGCCTTGAAAATTCTAGCTTCCTTGGCCTCCCCTGATGCTCAGCCCTATTTTTTAAATCCAGGGTGTCTCCTGTTTCTTCCCAGGTTCCTCTTTCTTGAGCTGCAGCCTGGAATCTCTGTCAAGGGAACAATATGGGCAATTATAGGGCTTACTTTGCTTTATTCTTAACTCTTAGGAATCACTGTTCTTCATTTATTGATGTTCAATGTCTTAGAAACCATCTTTTGTATTTTCTTCATTTTAAAATTTGTTTCCAGTGAGAGGTCATGTCTGATTCCTTTTACTCCAATTTGGTCTGAAGTAGAAGCCATGCATTCTATAATTGCTATTTGCTTTTTTGTTGATGTTGATTTCCCCTTTCTGGTAAATTATTATATCTGGCCATCTACTTTCTTAAACATATAAATCATAAAATTTGAGTCCATTTCAGGTAACTTAAATATCTGGACCATCTATGAGTTTATTTCTATGTTTTCTTTCTTTCTTTTTTTTCTTCCTTCTTTCTTTCTTTCTTTCTTTCTTTCTTTCTTTCTTTCTTTCTTTCTTTCTTTCTTTTCTTTCTCTTCTTCCTTCCTTTCTTCTTTCTTTCTTTCTTTTCTTTCTCTTTCTTTCTTTCTTTCTTTCTTTCTTTCCTTCCTTCCTTCCTTCCTTCTTTCCTTCCTTCCTTCCTTCCTTCCTTCCTTTTTTCTTTCTTCTTTCTTTTCTTTGTACTATTTTGATGTTGGAATGATAATTTATAATTAAAGCCTAGACATTGTATATAGATAAGTTATAGAGATGCCACATGATGCTACATATCTTCATGGTGATTTAATTTAATGTTTGCTGGCCAGTTAGAGAAGGGGCAAATCACAAACTTCTACCTGGGATCTAGGTGTATAGAGTCTGGGTTTTTATCTTTTAATGCATGGTCTATTTATGATTTGTCCCTAGTCTCAGTGTCAAGTCCTTTGGAGTCCCACTGTGAGTCTGGGTGTTTATATAAGGTCTCCATTTCTTATTTAGACAAATATTTATTTGTGTACATGTTAGTGTAAGGCTCTCAAAAGCTCTGCTTAGCTTCTCAGTTTCTTAGATGCTGCTTTATTCTTTATATTTAGGCTATCATCTTGCTTTGCTTAAAAATCTGTGTCAAACACCTTCAGGAGAAACATGAAATAGTGTATTGACCTCACTTCTGTGTTTTTCTCTAATGTCATGAAATAGTTGTATTTGTGTGTGCCTGTGTATGTGTGTTACACAGTTGTCTTATTTGTTCTTAGTAGGAGGATTGGCTTGATAAAAACTTCTAAATCATAGCTATGAGTGGAGGGCCATGGTATTGTTCTGAATTTCATTTTTTAAAAATCCATTAAGCCTATGATCTTTAAAAGTCACTTCCCCTGAAGACATTTTTGTTTTCTTATCTTTAAAATAGAGACAGCTTATTTTATAGAGCTGGTGTAAATATAATGTAAGATAACCTTTTTTTTTTTTTTGAATATACCAAGTAAGGTAAAATTTTCTGTAAAACATGGTCATTAATTATGTATAATATTATTTGTTTATAACATTATTTATAATAATAATAAAATGATATAAAACCAACTAGCTACAACCTGTTACATATGAACTACACTATATGTCAAGTATTAAGATTTTTATTTGCAATCCTCACAATAAATACATAATATAGCTATTTTATCTTCTCTGCAAGTCACCAATGAAAGTAATCTTTCTTTTTTAAACTTATTTTGGATTGAACATTTTTCAGAACTCTAAACTCATTATTGTAAAAATAAGGCTCAGTAGAGAAAATACAGATATTTCCATGTTCTGCTTTTTTGGATTCTTATTGTGATTTTGAATTCTTAAGAGATGAGACCTTGTTTAAACACTTTATCCTCTCTGAGCCTAATTTATCTCACCTGAAGAATAGGGCCGATATTGCTTTTTTTTTTTCTTTACAGGATTATTGAGTAAGATAATGTATGTAAAGCCCCCTACCATAATGCTTGAGATATAGTTGTCATTCAAAATTGCTGTCGATGCTTAGCATTTGATTTTATATAAACATTTTAATAAGCGTTTGAATTAACATAGAGCAGCAGGTTTTTTTAAGTCTAGAATTCCATAGAACTTGTTGAAATTAGTTAATATTAGTGATAAACTAATACTTTGCTTTTAATTTGTGTGACATTTTTGAACATGAAGTGGTTCTACTTGTAGTGCCTCAATAAAACATGGTATTTTGTCCTCTGAATTAATTCTCTCTGCCTCAAATTTTCTCATCTTTTAACCTTTCTGAATAACTCCTGTAATTCCCTTCTGAATAATTTTAACTATAACCTGATAAAGTTCTCTCTAAAGCAACAGCATGAGCTAGAAAACCTCTCATTCTTAATTAATTACACAAACTTATGTCAAGTATTAAAGTTGAATTGCTTTCTTAAATGTCTCTATTTTGGTCCACTCCCCACTAGAAACTACTCCTCAAAATGAAAGATTGTATATTTTTCATTTCTGAATTCCCAAGGCTTAGCTCAATGCTTGACATATAGCAAGTGCTCTAGAAATATTTGTTTCAGAAATAAATTTTAAAAAGAATGAATGAATCAATGAATGCTACAGTCTTATCAGCTGTGACATAGCTTTGAAAGAAGCTAATCTAATATACAAGAAGCAAATTGAACTAAAACCAGTGATTTCTAATGCTGGCTTCACTTTAAATCTTTTGGGGAGCTTTTAAAATATAAAATGTCTAGAGCTCTTCCCCAGAGATTCCACTTTATAAGGCTTGGGAGGCCTGAGTTCTAGAATTTGAATTTTTGAAAAGCTTCCTAAGAGATACAAGTGTTATCATGTTTCAGAAGCATTTTATTAAATCCTTCTCCCCCCAGTAAGGAATCCTAGACATTTTTTAAAGATTTTATTATTTATTTGAGAGAGAGAGGGATAGAGCACAAGCAGGGGGAGCAGCAGAGAGAGAGTGAGAAGCAGGCTCCCCACTGAGCAGGGCCCTGGGATCATGACCTGAGCTGAAGGCAGATGCTTAACCAACTAAGCCACCCAGGCGCCCCAGGAATCCTAGACATTTATGGTTAATTTACATATGCCTTGATTTTTTTTTCTTTTTTTCAAGTTTTGATTTAAATTCCAGTTAGTTAACATACAGTGTAATATTAGTTTCAGGTGTAGAATTTTGTGATTCATCACTTACATACAACACCCCATGCTGATTACAACAAGGACACTCCTTAATCTCCATCACCTATTTCACCCAACCCCCCAACCACCTCCCCTCTGGTAACTATCAGTGTGTTCTTTATAGTTAAGAGTCTGCTTTCTGGTTTGCCTCAAAAAGATAAAAATAGAACTACCCTACCATGCAGCAATAGCACTAGTAGGTATTTACCCAAAGGATACAAACATTCTGATTCAAAGGGACACATGGACCCTGATGTTTATAACAGCATTATCAACAATAGAAAAATTATGGAAAAAGCCCAAGTGTCCCTTGACTGATGAATGGATAAAGAAGAAGTGGTATGTATATTTACAATGGAATATTACTCAGCCATAAAAAATAATGAAATCTTGCCATTTGCAATAACATTGTTGGAGCTAGAGAGGGTTATGCCAAGTGAAATAAATCAGTCAGAGAAAGACAAATACCATATGATTTCGCTCATATGTGGAATTTAAGAAACAAAACAAATGAACATATGGGGAAAAAAGAGAGGCAAACCATATGTCTCAATTTTTAAATTTTTATAGGAAATTATAAATAGAACATAATATGAATTGCTTGAAAAATATAAATATTGGGTTCTACTTGTGAATGACATTTATTGCATTTTCTGAAGCAAACTTTCAGACACCTGGAGTATAAAAGAGCTTCCTCTGACTTGAAAATGTATTTAAATCTAAATGCTTACACATATGCAAACATAAAATTTCATTCAGTTATTGTACAAATCCAAATTTTATTAAGCAAAAATTGTCTTGGAAGATCTACAATATTCTCCATGAATACTGGAATGAATGTGGGGCTTGTGGTTAAGGGATTACAATTTGAACCCTGGATCAACTACTGTAGACTTTATTAATGGGAGAAAGCCTCCTCTCATGTCTCAGCCCAAGTTTCTCCATGTGTAAAATCAAGGGTACTAAAAAAGATATATTTTCCACCTTCCTTAGAAAAGCCACCCCCATAGACCTGTGTGACAAGTTGTTCTACATTGATTTTTCTGAGAAACAGATCCTGAGATGGAATTTGCTGGATATTTATTAAGACATATCCTTGTGGAGGGAAAGAAAGCAAGATTTGGTAGAGGTCAAAGTTGAGGTAGGATGCCTAATGACAGCCCCAGCCAACTCCATGGGAAGCTCTATAGTAAAATGACCATCAGTTATCCTCATGTTGAGTTGAAAAGCTCTGGTCTTTACACCATGGGTTAGAGAACACACACACACACACACACACACACATTCTTTATTTCATGTGTCTCACCCTGATCTGGCATATTAAAAAGAAATCAGTAGATATTTAATAAATGAGTACACTGGTACTTAACTTCTTAAATTCTCATCTCAAATAATGTTGCTTTAGGAATATTCTTTTTACCACATCATTTCTCTGTCTCAGAGATGACATCTGTCTCATAGACTTTCCTTTTATTACTGCACTTAAATAACAACTAATGTTTACATAGAGTATGCTATGTGCCCTAATTTTTTAGAAATTCTTATATATCAACTCATTTGTTCTTCATAATAATCATACATATAAGAAAATATTGTTTTACCCTTATTTTATACATGAGGAAATTGAAGAGCTGGCTAAAATCACACAACCAGATTGTGTTGAGTTTGAATTCAAGTAGTGTAGTCACTGCAGCATCTGTGCCTTTGACCACTGTGATTTCCTGCCACCTCACAGCTGGTGTAAAACATTGGGAAATAGTCTAATCTCTTAGGCAAGATAGTAAGTTCCTGAAGGAAAGGAAGAATATTATGTTCTTTTTTTATTTCTTTTTGTACTCATATAATATAGTAGGTCTTTAGGATTCCTTAAAAAGTGCCACAAATTTTAGGTTTGAAGGGTGAGAGGAAGGAAAAAAGGGAAAAAGAAAAAGGGAAAGGAAAAAAGTTGAAATGTAATATATAAGGAGAAAGAGAAAGTTCTGGAAGGGAAATGTTTTATCAAAATCTACAAGGTTAAACATGTAATCAAGATGAGGGCAATTTTATTGAAACTGAAAGATCAATAGGTCCATTTAAATAGCTAGACACTAGCATGTTTAATTTGAATATCTAAATGGATTTTCTTAGTGATAATGTCAGATGTCTATTGCCTCTCCAGCTTCCATTGTTAATTTCTCCTCTGTCCATATGTTTCCAGACAAGAGTACAGCTTTGCTGAGATAATGTTTCTCACTTAGCCTTGGGGTGGGCATTCCATTCTGTGTGAATGGCATCCTGATAGCCACAAGCACCTTGGGAAGAAGCCATATCACTGAATTCACCAGGGCATATTAACAGATAAGCTAAATTCTAGATATGGCAATTAACACAATCACTCATTTAGAGAAATAATTTATTTAAAATTCCTTTGAGTCCTTTAGTCCTAAGATATGATTATCAAATCCATGCTTATTTTATTACCTACCAAGTTATGAGTTCTTAGCTAAATAGCTCTTGACATTTTGCAGAGGGAAATGATGAGGTTTTAAAAAATGCCCTGGGAATAGCTCACTTTTACTGCAATGACTCTTTCCCCCTAAGGGGAATGTTTCCCATTGAGCAATGGGAACTACGATGTTTATCCTCTTTTTGGTATTAGTGATCTACCCTTACAAGAATTGTAAGAAAACAGGCTCAGCTGAAAATAAATTGGAAGACTGATTATGACAGGCAAAGGTCAAAGTAGGAAAATGGAGAATTGTTGAGTTACTAACCTTCATGCCTATGACTATCCTTGAGAGGGCTGGGTAAAATGTAAGGAGGGGATCTGTTTATCAGAGTTCATTCACTATGAACTCTTGGCTGAAAAAGCATTTCTTATAGAAGCTGTGTGGAAATGAGTTAAATCACTTGATTTCAAATGTGTGCATGCATCAGATTCACCCAGAGATCTTGTGAAATCACCAATTGCTAGGTCCAATGCTAGCATTTCTGTTTCAGTAGGACTGCAGTGTGGCTGGAAAAGTTGTACCTCTAACAAATTCACAGGTGATGCTGATGCTGCTCGTCTGAGGTCTACTCTTTGAGAGTCACTGAATGGGATGGTAGAACTTGAGGCAAGAATCCCAGTTAGAAGACCATTGCATAAAGACACAGTTAGAATATTATTTTAGAAGAGCTAAGACTTGATTAAGACAGAGCTAGACTTAAACTTGGCTCCATTTATTACTAAGATTTTGCTTTTATGCAAGTCCCTTAAACTAAAAGATCACTTTAAAACAAACATAACACTATTAAGGACATAGGACACATTAGTTAAGCAGGAAAATATCATTCTCATGATCTAGTGGGAGCCTGATACCCTTGTTAAGAGTTCTGGAAACCAGAGTTGAAGCACAGGGTCTCAGATCAGGCCTAAAGAAAGCCTTCCACATATTCTTTGTAAGTTACTTTCAGAATCTTCAAGTTTTTTTCTTATCTGTTCTGCACCAGCATGGGCTGAATCCCTCACCTTGCTCATAGGGTTGATGCAATTGCAGACTAATTGAGTACTGTATCCATCTTGCTGTATTCCAACCCATTTTTTCATGATTCAGTCAGAGTGACCTATCTCAAAATGCAATTGATCAGTATCAAAACTTTTGGAAAGGTTTAATTGGCTCCCATGACACTTGGGCTGTGGCTTCCCATTCTTAACATGAGTTGTGAACTCATGAATTGTTTGGGTCCTGCCTGGCTATCCAGGCTCATCCATTCCACACACTCTGCCCCTCCAGTCCTTAGCTTCAATATATTCTTTCTGCCACAGGAGAATTATAGTTGTTGCTTACTCTTTTTGGAAATTCTCCTCCTTCGTCTTCACTCTCTGCCCATCTTTACTTAGTCTGCTCCTCTTACTTATTCTTTATATCTTAGCATTTAAATTATTATATCTATCCATTTAAAAATTAAAACAAAACAAAAAACCTCTGTGCCCACCACCTCATTGCCCAGTCCAGGTCCTGAGTTCTGATATCTTTAATTCATTTGCTCACAGCTCAATGTATCTTCCCTTCATTATTATTATGCTAGTTGCAATTGCATTTATTTGTGTTATTACTGGTTGCTTTTTATCTGTCCAACGGTACTCTAAGCTTTGTGTGGGAGAAATAGTCAGTGTGGTTCATTACCCAGCACTTAGTGGAGTACCTGGCACATAGTAGTTGCTCAACATTTAGCCACTGGATGAGTGAATGAATGAATTGACCCAAAGCAATGGCCAAAGTGCATGGATTTGTGTATAAGAAGAAAAAGTACACCCATAAGGAATGGAAGGGAGGACCACACATCAATGCATTTCTTTCAAGCACCTGATGAGTGAGTTCTAGCTTGGGAATACATTTCAATCAATATTCTCATCTGGTGGTCTCCCAAAAGAGACACAATTGTTATTTTATATGAGGCCATTCTTCATTGTGTGGTACTACACTGTGTGATTGTAGGAATTTTAACATTCTTGGTCTTTACCCACAAAATCCCAGCAGTTTTTCCTCTAGCCACTTCTAAAATGGTCCCAAGCATGTCCCTATGCTTGTGAAGAGTAATGCTGCTGCCCCTTGAGAACTACCATCTAAATGACATTAGCATCTACTTTTACATTGCAGAGGAGCAAGAAAAGAATGAACACAAATAGGGTTAGCTTAAAGATTACTTGATAAAGTATATATTAAGTCCTTAGTATCAGTCTAGTACATAGTAAACTCTCAGTAAACAGTAATATATGTAGTAGGAAGTGATGTTGAAGGGCTGAACTAAGAAAGTGAGGTGAAGTTGGAGAAATTGAAAAAGATTCAAGGACTATATAGGAGGTAAACTGAATTTGTCTTGGTAACATTGTTTGAGGTTAGAAAAAGAAAAATAATGTTTTGTAACCTATGCTTGGACAAAGGGTACCATTAACTGAAACATAGAATATATGGAAAAAGATAAGCTTTCAAAGGGGAAGGTAATGAATTTGGTATTGGACACTTGGATTTGAGATGTCTCTGGGATGAATTGCAAAGAGATATTCAGTAGCCATTGAGCATGAAGAAATGGTTGTGTGGTTGTTTTGAAATTCATGTTTTAGGAGGTGAGAGTTGAAACTGCAGAAGTGATGGGAACTGTCCAACAAGACAATATAGCGTGGAAGCCTGGGGTGTGTAGGGAGGACAACCCATAAAGGTTAAGCCAAGGATGAAGAAAAGGAAAGAGGGAGGAGCAAGATGGGGGAGGAGTACAAGACCAGAATTTCATCTGGTCCCAGGAATTCAGCTGGATAGGGATCAAACCATTCTGAACACCTACAAACACAACAAGAGATCGAAGAAAAGAATAATAACTCTCTGAACAGAAAAGCAACCAGTTTCTGGAAGGTAGGGCGTGTGGAGAAGTGAATCTGAGGCGATATTTGGGAGGATAGAAAGTGGGGGAGGGGGCTTCCGTCTTTGTCTTTTAGACCCAAAGACACCCCCAGATTGAAAATGAGGGGGTGTAAAACCATTTACCATGCTAATGGACACCAAAAGAAAGCTGGGTGGCAATCCTTATATAAGACAAATTAGATTTTAAACCAAAGACTGTAATAAGAGATGAGGAAGGACACTATATCCTACTTAAAGGGTCTATCCAACGAGAAGACCTAACAATTGTAAATATCTATGCCCCTAACATGGGAGCAGCCAATTATACAAGCCAATTAATAACAAAAGCAAAGAAACACATCGACAACAATACAATAAAAGTGGGGGACTTTAACACCCCCCTCACTGAAATGGACAGATCATCTAAGCAAAAGATCAACAAGGAAATAAAGACTTTAAATGACACACTGGACCAAATGGACTTCACAGATATATTCAGGACATTCCATCCCAAAGAAATAGAATACACATTCTTCTCTAGTGCCCATGGAACATTGTCCAGAAGAGATCACATCCTAGGTCACAAATCAGATCTCAACCGGTACCAAAAGATTGGGATCATTCCCTGCCTGTTTTCAGACCACAATGCTTTGAAACTAGAATCAATCACAAGGGGAAAGTCAGAAAGAACTCAAATACATGGAGGCTAAAGAGCATCCTACTAAAGAATGAATGGGTCAACCAGGAAATTAAAGAAGAATTTAAAAAAACCCATGAAAACAAATGAAAATGAAAACACAACTATTCAAAATCTTTGGGATGCAGCAAAGGCAGTCCTAAGAGGAAACTATATAGCAATACAAGCCTTTCTCAAGAAACAAGAAAGGTCTCAAGTACACAACCTAACCCTACACCTAAAGGAGCTGGAGAAAGAACAACAAATAAAGCCTAAACCCAGCAGGAGAAGAGAAATAATAAAGATCAGAGCAGAAATCAATG
>NC_138371.1:98509203-98525711 GCF_054177405.1 Leptonychotes weddellii | reverse complement strand
GTTGTTGCTCTTCTTTTCTTCCATCTCCTGTTGAGTTTGTAGGTGTTCCGAATGGTTTGATCCCTATCCAGCTGAATTCCTGAGAGGAGACGAAATCCAGGTCTCCTACTCCTCCGCCATCTTGCTCCGCCCCCCCAGATTCATTTTTGTTTTTACTTTTTTATTTCCTTTCAGCTATGTGGCCTCAATTTCCATCCATATTTCTTTGTGTATAATTAATCTTTTCGTACTTATGGTGTTCCACTGTGAACTGTATCCTATCTTATTGATCCCACTAAATTCAGATTAGAAAGTTCAATGAATAACAAAAACAGGAAAAGAACATTTAAATAATGTACTCTTAGACACTTCATGTTGAAACCACAGAACACCAAAGAAAGTGAAAATTTAAAAGCAGCCATAGACAAAAAGATCGATCAACCACAGAAGAACATTACTTAGCATGACCCAATTTATTAAAAGCAATTATTAAAGTCAGAGAACAGTGAAATATTATTTTTAATGTGCTGAAATTAATAAATCTTTCCCCAGAATACTATACTCTAAATAGTTTTCAAGAACAAGGATAAAATAAGAAAATTTGGGGGGAAAAATCTTTACTATCAACATATTTTTTATAAGGGAATTCTAAATGACATATATTAGGCAGAAATAAAAGAATTCCAAGTAAAAACTGGAATTTGAAATGAATTATGAACATTTATATTAGTTAATATGTTGTTAATATACATTAACATGTAGTTGATATATACTTTAAGCATTTATGGATGTATTAGAAACGGTAATGCCTAATTGTGTGTGATAGATCAGGGAGCATGGCAGGGTAGAAGTTTAAAAAACAAAAAAACAAAAAAACAGCCTGGAAATCAATACAACTTCAGGTGAAAGGGATAATGAAAGTTAAAATATTTCATGACTCTTTTGAGGGAGAATAAGAACTTGGATTAACTTTATACTGTACTCTATATGTATTTTTTAAAAGTTCAGGCTTTCTGCTAAAAGAATAAGAATATGTAACACTGAAACCAGTAGAGAAAATAAGGAATAATGAGAGTACCAGTTTATTCTCTGTATTTATGAGTCTGTTTTTGTTTTGTATTATTTCACTTTTTAGATTCCACATATAAGTGAAGTCATATGGTATTTGTCCTTCTCTAACTTAATTTAGTCATGGGGATATAAAGTACAGTGTAGGGAACACAATCAGTAATGTTGTGATAATATGGTATGGTGACAGTGACTTCACTTACAGTGAGCGCTGAGTCATGCTAAGAGTTGTCCAGTCGCTGTGTTGTACACCTGCATCTGATATAACAGTATATGTCAACTCTACTTCAATAATTAAAAAAAAAAGAGAGAAAGAGTAAGGTTAAAAAAAGAAACTTGTAACAATTCTAAGAAGAAAATAGGTGTAGAGAAAAGTCTCTAAACCAAGTGGACATAAAGCATAGTGAGATATTAGAGATAAATACACATACATCTGTAAAAGTGAAAAAGTTTAAGACAAAGATTTAAAGATTAGAAACAATAAAAACAAAACAAGTTTTTTGTTGTTTTCAAGAAATAAAGTGAAAAGAAGTAAAAGAAGAGTTAAAGAATGGAAAAACCTAGCCCCAGAAATACTAACCTGAAGAAAACTGGTGTGGCCAAGATGTCCATCGACAGATGAGTGGATAAAGAAGATGTGTTATATATATACAATGGAATATTATGCAGCCATCAAAAGGAATGAAATCTTGCCATTTGCAACAAGGTGGGTGGAACTGTAGGGTATTTTGCTGAGTGAAATAAATTAATCAGAGAAAGACATGTATCATATGATCTCCACTGAGATGAGGAATTCTTAATCTCAGGAAACAAACTGAGAGTTGCTGGAGTGGTGGGGGTTGGGAGGGATGGGGTGGCTGGGTGATAGACATGGGGGAGGGTATGTGCTATGGTGAGTGCTGTGAATTGTATAAGACTCTTGAATCACAGACCTGTACCTCTGAAACAAATAATACATTATATGTTAAAAAAAAAAAAAAAGAAGAAGATGTTAGGAAGGGAAAAATGAATGGGGAGTCGGAGGGGGAGACGAACCATGAGAGACTATGGACTCTGAGAAACAAACTGAGGGTTCTAGAGGGTAGGGGGGTGGGGGGATGGTTTAGCCTGGTGATGGGTATTAAAGAGGGTATGTATTGAATGGAGGACAGGGTGTTATATGCAAACAATGAATCATGGAACACTACATCAAAAAAAATACATAAAAAATATGCTAACCAGGGTTAGCCTGGTGATGGGTCTTAAAGAGGGCATGTACTGAATGGAGCACTGGATGTTATACGCAAACAATGAATCATGGAACACTACATCAAAAACTAATGATGTAATGTATGATGATTAACATAACATAATAAAAAAAAGAAAACTGGTGTGGGTAGACAAAACAGATTTTTAAAAATTAACGCTAAAGAGACTAATTCCATAATGATACATATTCAGTTCATCAGGAAGATATAACAATTCTAATCTTGATATATATATAAAGAAGGATTGGGATATAGGGTAATAATTGGTTAAATTATAAGAAATAATTTAAAAATTCACAAATTCAGTGGGAGATTTTTCAACACATAGTCCTCAGTAAATTATCCTTCAAGAAGGCGGGGGGGGGGGAGGTCAGAGGGGGAGAGGGAGAGAGAAAGAGGGAGAGAGAGAGGGAGGGAGAGAGAGTGCAGGTGCCCATGTGCTGCATGCAGGAGAGAATGGAAGCAGGAGCTAGGGAGGGAGGGAGGGAGGGGGGAGAGAGAGAATAAAGAAAATGGAAAGAAAACAACAGGAAGAATTTGGGGGTTTTTGAAAAGGAAATTAACCTTGGGCAAACAAATATAAAATAGTGCACACAACACTGGAAAACACACTTCTTTATAAACACATGGTGAATATATTTTTTAAAACTTCCATATGTTAGATAAAATGTAGTACTCTCCATTTTAAAGACTGGTAAAATGAACCACACTTTCTGACTACAATGCCATTAAATTATGAATAAGTAATTAAAAGAAAACTGGAAAAAATAAGCCATATATTTTAGAAAGGTAAAATTCTAAAAACTCATAGATCAAAAGGGAAATTAGAAACCATTCTGAACTAAATGAAAATGAAAAATACTATCATCAAAACTGGTGAAAAAAGTGAGAAGCTCTGCTTAGAGGGATTAGTAGTTTTTCTTCTAAAAGGGGAAATGTTGAAAATCAAAAGCTACGACAGATAGACTAACGAAATAGAAGCAAATTTTAAAGATGAGAGTCAAATTAATATGGGAAAAGTTACAAGGAGGAGATTAACAAAGGCAAAAACTGGTCTTTTGAAAAGACTAGTGAAAGGTAGAAATCTCTGGCAAGATTGAATAAGGAAGAAAAGACTGAAGGCACAAATAGCCAAGTGAATGCAAAGAGGGACATTACTACAGATCAGATCTTACAGAGTATCAGAGATTACTGTAATAAATCTGAAAATTTCATTCAATAAACTTTTAGAAATACAATTTATCAGAAGTAACATCAAACTAATAGAAAATCTATTTAAAAAACTATTTAAAAACGGAATGAACAAATTAAACTTCCCACAAAGAAGTCCTAGGACCAGAATTCTGGGATTCACTTGTAAACTATAAAATGTTTAAGAAAGAATGTTGTTACTCTTACATAAAGTCATCTGAAAAATGGGGAAAAAGTTTCCAACTCATTTTAAGGGGTATTAATGCATACCCCTTAAATCCACATAATGCTGTGAATCCCAAAACCAGGAAGAAAATTAAAGCCAACCTGCTTAGGAGTAAATATGCAAAAAAAAAAAAAAATATATATATATATATATATATATATATCACATAAAATATTAGCAGGTAGCTCAGCCAAGCTGAATGTATACAGAAAAACTATGATTATTATTAGAAAAAATAATTGCTATAATTTATCATATTAACTATTAAAAGGAGAAAACTGTATGTTCATTTCAACAAATGTAGAAAAGGTGCTTCACTATTTTCCAAAAATAATCCTCTAACAAACTAGGACTAGAAAAGAAAATTCCTTTGGGTGCCTGGGTGGCTCAGTTGGTTGAGCATCTGACTCTTGGTTTTGGCTCAGGTGGTGATGTGGTGATCCTAGGGTTGTGGGATGGAGCTGCACATTGTGTCAGGGCTCCACACTAGGAACAAAGTCTGCTTGTCCCTCTCCCTTCCCTGGTGCTCTCTCTCTCTCTCCCTCATATAATAAATAAATAAATAAATAAATAAATAAATAAATAAATAAATAAATCAATCTTTAAAATAAATAAAAAAGAAAAAAATCCTTAAATAGTTGCTGGATCAGTAGTATCTAAACAAACAAATTTACAGCAACTAGTGGGTTGATGGTGAAGAGTTGGAAACAGTTTCCTGATGATGAGGGACAAGATAAAGACACAGATTATTGCTTTCATTTATTTATTTTTTTTAATAGAGTTCCCAGACAGTACAGTAAGTCAAGGAAAAACAAATTTATAAAAACTAGAGGTACAGGTCTGTGATTCAACAGTCTTACACAATTCACAGTGCTCACCATAGCACAAACCCTCCCCAGTGTCTATCACCCAGCCACCAAATAATACATTATATGTTAAAAAAAAAAAAAAAGAAGAAGAAGACAGCAGGAAGGGAAGAATGAAGGGGGGGAATAGGAGGGGGAGATGAACCATGAGAGATGATGGACTCTGAAAAACAAACTGAGGGTTCTAGAGGGGAGGGGGGTAGGGGGATGGGTTAGCCTGGTGATGGGTGTTAAAGAGGGCATGTTCTGCATGGAGCACTGGGTGTCATACACAAACAATGAATCATGAAACACTACATCAAAAACTAATGATGTAATGTATGGTGATTAACATAACAATAAAAATTAAAAAAAAACAGATAGGCCATTAGAAAACAAACAAAAAACTAACAATGTATGGTGATTAACATACATAATAATAAAAAATAAAAAAAATTAGGAAGGAAGTTTCTGGTTAC
This sequence comes from Leptonychotes weddellii, assembly GCF_054177405.1. NCBI lineage: Eukaryota > Metazoa > Chordata > Mammalia > Carnivora > Phocidae > Leptonychotes > Leptonychotes weddellii. Next base: position 98,520,676 of record NC_138371.1, on the reverse strand, counting down.
TTTTATGTGTGAACTTGACCACAAGGTGCCTGAACATTTGGTCACACATCCTAGGTGCCTGTGTTGGAAAACCAGGAGCTGGTGAGTTAAGAATATGCAAATTTTGACCTGCAGAATGAGGAGGCGCCAGGCACCCATGTGCGGTCAGCAGGGAGCTTCCTCAGTCTCTTAGCACTACCTTGGGGGAAGTAAAAACCCACAGTTGTTTTGATCGAAGGCAGTTTCACTATACTCACACAAAGGAAGTAAGGTCACAAAGCTTATTACTTACAAATCCCAGAACTAAGGTGCCCTGAGCCAAGGGGAAGGGCAGTCCTTCCTTCCAGGTCACAGGTAAGGAGGAGATAGAGAGCAGGGAGTAAGCATCTGCTATGTATAAGGTTGTTGAACCAATGGCTGGGGAAGTTTTCTCATCACGGTGTATCTGAAAGGGGGTTTTTGGATGAGAGCAACATTTGAATCCATAGACTGAAGAAAGCAGAATATGTTTTCTAATGTGGGTGGGCCTCCTCCAATCAATTGAACACCTGAATAGAACAAAAAGCCTAGTAAGAGGGAACTTCTCCCTGATTGCATAAGATTGGGCATTGCTCTTCTGCCTTTGGGCTAGAACACACACCATCAGTTTTCCTTGTTCTCAGGCCTTCAGATTCAGACTGGAACAAGACATCAAATCACCTGGATCCTCAGTTTGCTGACTACAGATCTTGGGACTTCTCAGCCTTCATAATTATGTAAGCCAATTCCTTAAAATAAATCCCTATTTATGTAGATACACAGTTGACCCTTGAACAACATGGGTTTAAACTATGCAGGTCCACTTACATGCAAATTGTTTTCAATAAATACGGTACAGTTCTGTAAATGCATTTTCTTTTCCTTATGATTTTCTCAATAACATTTCCTTTTCTCCAGCTTATGTTATTGTAAGAATACAGTATATAATACATAAAATATACGAAATATGTGATAATCAACTCTTTATGTTACTGCTAAGGTCAACAGTAGGTTATGAGTAGTTTTTAGGGAGTTAAAAGTTATACACAGATTTTAGACTACATGGTGGGTTAAGGCCCCTAACTCCCATGTTGTTCAAGGTTCAACTGCATATATACAGAATAAAATATAAATTAAAAAAACTAAAAATATATATTATATATATCTTCTATCAGTTCTGGTTCCCTGGAGAACTCTAATACAGGAGGAAACAAAATTTTTATTATTTGTAGATGATAATGTTTCATATGTAGAAAAACCTAAAAAATCTATTAATAAGGGAATTTATCAAGTTTACTGAACTTAAAATCAGTATGCAGAAGTTACTTGCCTTTCTATATACTAGCAAAAAAGCTGCTAGAAAAATGTAATAAAAAGCCAGACACTGTTATAAACTGTGACTAGTGCCCTTATAAGAAGAGAAGAATCACAGAGACATATGCACACAGGGAGAAGACTATGATGACAGACACAGAGATTGGAGTGATGTAGTTTAAATCGAGGAAAGCAAAGTGTCTGCAGCCACCCTAGGAAGAAAGGATTCTCCTCAGGGTCTGCTAGGAAGCATGGTCAATGCTGACATCTTGGATTTAGACTTCCAGCCTCCAAGACTGTGAGTAAATACCCTTTTGTTGTTTTAAGCCATTGAGTTTGTGGTACTTTGTTATGGCAGCCTTAGGAAACTACTACAGATACCATTTACAGTCATCATTAAAAAGTTACTTAAGAAAACCTCCTACCCCCTCTCCCTCTGTGCTCACGCTCTCATTCTCTCTCTCTCAGATAAACAAATAAAATCTTTTAAAAAAGATATTAAAGGAGGCATAAATAAATGGAAAATAATACTATCACAAAATATCAATTCTAAATTGACTCAATAAAATTTCCAATGCATTTTTCCTTAGAACTTGATAAGTTGATTCTAAAATGTATTAAAATAAGCAAAATAAGATATGGGAGCAGGTTTGTGATAGCTTTTACATACAAATAAAACAAATAAACGTAAAACCTGCAAATGTCTTTCAACAGCAGACAGAATCCATGGTTGTGGTGTATTTAAAAAGTGCTATAAAACAGTAACCATGAGTGGGCCACAGTCACAATGTATAATGTGAGTGAGTCTCAAAAGGAGAAAAAAGGGTTTCAAAACAAAGGAGAAAGTCACGGAAGACAAATAATATCGACCTCACTTATAAAACATTAGAAAACACAAAATTTAAAGCAATATATTCTTAATGAATTCATCTACAAGTTATAAAATACAATGGAAATAAAGGGAATTATTGCCATAAAAATCAGATTTGGAGTCACGTTGGAGAGGGAGGGATGGGGCCTCAGTGGAGCGTAGGCATGAGAGGGCAGAGGTGGGATGCTTTGAGATAATAGAAATGTCTGTCTCTTAAATTGGTACAGGGAAAAATAGATGTTCAGGTCTACTTTCTAAAATTTACATATGTGCTCTGTATGATCTTTTATATATGTAATATATTTTGCAACTGGATAAGGATCACTTCCATGAGGAAACATTATGTTGCAGTCATATAAACTATTGCTATTCTCTCTGGTCCAGCTGGAAAGAACCTTATTAAGAAAACTTTTGGGGCGCCTGGATGGCTCAGTTGGTTAAGCGACTGCCTTCGGCTCAGGTCGTGATCCTGGAGTCCCGGGATCGAGTCCCACATCGGGCTCCCTGCTCAGCGGGGAGTCTGCTTCTCCCTCTGACCCTCTTCCCTCTCGTGCTCTCTGTCTCTCATTCTCTCTCTCTCAAATAAATAAATAAAATCTTAAAAAAAAAAAAGAATTCTTTATTAAAAAAACCCAAAAAAACAAAAAAACAACTTTTGAGGGGCGCCTGAGTGTCTCAGTCAGTTTGAGTGTCCAACTCTTGATTTCGTCTCAGGTCATGATCTCAGGGTCCTAGGATTGATGCCTGTGTTGGGCTCCATGCTCAGCAGGGAGTCTTCTTGAGAATGCTCTCTCTCCCTCTGTCCCTCCCTCCTCTCTCTCTTCCTTTCTCTCAAATAAATAAATAAATCTTAAAAAAAAATAATAAAACTGTTTGAACCTGGTACTTTGTAGCTAATCCTCATTGCCCACATAACTTCAGGTAAAGTTTGAACCTTCCAAGGCTGCTTGTTGATCAATATCTCCCAATCTTACTGGCTCTGACTGTCATTTACTTTAAAGCCAGGCTCCACCATAATGATTGCTGATTACAAGAGGCCTGTCACCCAAAACTTCATTATCACCCAGTTCGCAGAGGGAGCATTTGGTACGGCAATGAACTGAAAGCTAGCCAAGGCAAATTTATGACATTGCATACTGTATCGATTTTGATGGGAACAAAAGCAGAGAAGGTCAATAGGATGGCATCCAAAGTCATTACTGGCCAGAAAAGAAGACTAAATCAAAATGAGCGATTAATTTTTTTTTTTTTTAGCCATTTTATGCTATGTTCCTTCAGCCTCATAAATGATCCCATATCTCGGTGTCAGAACTCTATAATAAAATGGCAATAGGACTGTGATGGAAAATTCAGATCTAGGGGCAAGAACAAAGGAATAAAATTCTTTTTAAAAATTCTCTATGAGAATGATTCAAAGAGTTATATTTTAACAAATAGTCACCTTGTTTGGAAGATGTTTTGTTTCTGGTCCAAACCTGGTTTTCCTTACCTGAATGCCCTGATTGCCTCTGCCTTGCTCTCAGTGTGCTCACCACCGAAAGGAAAGAGGAAAAGAGAGAAAGAGGAAGAGAAAGACAGAGAGAGAGGGAGATAGAGAGTTGGGAAGAGGGAGGGAGAGGGGGAGGGAAGAGAGAGGGAAAGGTAGGAAGGAAAGAAGGAAGGAAGGAAGGAAGGATGGAAGGAAGGAAGGAAGGAAGGAAGGAAGGAAGGAAGGAAAGAGGAAGAGAGAGACTTGGGGATAGTATAAAGATAGTACAAATAGAATGGAGGCTGATAGAATACCGATAGGTGACTTTGAATTCTGATGTTTTGTTCTATTTTTCCTAGAGAAAAATAGATGACTGTTCAAAGAAATGCTTTCTAAATATATAGAAAACAATAGATAAATATGAACAACAAAAAGGTGATACTTTATTTAAATCTATGAACATTAACAGTTATACTAAAACTGATTATTGTTCAGTGATCATTTAATGGTTAAGAACCAATCTGCCTCTTCTTATTCACATCTTACTTAATCCTTATAATAACCCTTAGATTAGGTGTTCATTTCTGTCTTAAAAATAAGAAAGCTGGGGCTCAGGAAGGTAGGAAAGATGAGCTTCTACAGCTAATACATAGGTTTTGAACACAGGGTGTTGGCCCTACTCCTGCTAGTGCCCTAGAGCTCCACTTCAGTGACTGCTTAGACTCACTGTGGAGAAATGTTGACATGCCCATAGCTATAGCTTATGGATAGTTCTGCAGGTGGAATGAAAAACATACTGCTGTTCCCTAGAGGCATCTTCTGAAGTGCTGTGTGAGTCCCGTGGTTTGAGCCTCTCCTCTTGCAGGTCACCGCGGTCACCCAAGTAGCTTCTGGTGTATGTGATTATAATACCAGCTCTGCAGCTGGGAGACACCACATGCCTGTGTTCTGCTGTGTTTACTGCCCTCATTCTAGACCCAGAAACTGAGGTGATTGGATACTCATTATCAGATTCAGAACCCCTCCCCAAAAGAGGACTATGGACCTCTCCACTGCACAAAAACCTTCTGTGCTTTCTGGATGTGCAGGTGCCCCAGACCCCACCTTCCCTATTTTCTGTAGCTTTTCTCTCATCAGCAGTTTGGCTCTCTAACCAGCCTCCTTTATGACTGGCCTCTTCCCATTTGTCTTTGCTCTCACATTTAATGATGACTTTCTTGAACTCTGCACCCCAGAATTATTGATCCCTTGGCCCTGACCTGAGACTCATGCAGGTAGCTCCATAGCACACTTGTCTTCTCCTCATGGCAGGGAGTGAACAGGGTCAACATTCTTTCCAGAATTCCTTCCTCATTTTCCGCATGTGGGGTTATGGAAAGATACACACAGGACACATTTCTGAGCAGAAAGTCTTGAGCTTTGACTTGGTAGGTAGGGCCCCACCTTTTTCTGACCCTAGCCTGTGCTACCTGTCCTTTGCATTCCCCAAAGCACTCACATATGGGCTGGAGTCCTCAAAATTCTCCTCTCCTGTTTTGCCTCCTCTGGGAAACCTTCCTGCCTGCCCTGACTTCCCACAGCCTCTTCCTCTTAGAGTCTTCAAAGCTGGGATTCTCTGTTGTCCTCCTCTAACACTTCCTTGCAGTCAGACACCAGGCAAAGCAGTTTACACCTGTGGGGGCACTATTCCTTTCAATATCCCTCTAAGTGCTCCCCTCCTTCTCTCAGTCTACAGACAGGGAGAACTACAGATTCAAGAAAATAAGTAATTTGCCTAAGACCCTACAGATCTTAGCTGTGACGTGAGTTGGAATAATGACTTCAAATGTGGGGAAGCAGGGAATCTTTCCCCTCCCAAGGGGTTTATAAACAGAGAGGTACTTCAGAATAGTGATGGGTGTTCTGAGTATAGATTTCTGGAGTCCAGAAGGGCTACCAGATCAGAATCTCTGAGGGCAAGGTCATCCTCTCGGTGTGATCAGAATCCAGCCTTTTCTCTTCCCTATCCTGCATTAAGAACCACTGCTAATTCCATCATAGTCCCTCCCTCATTCATGTACTCACTAAATCATTTGTAACATGTTTGCTATTTCACAGTGGTAGGGTGGCAGCCTGAGTTCATATCTACACACACACACACACACACACACACACACACACACTGATAATTTGAGAAGTTACAGAAGGAGCTAAATAACATTACATAAATAAGGTTATATAAATAAAGTTAAGGTTACACACACATATATGGTTATATGACCTTATTTAGCTCTTTGAGTTCTGCAATCTCTCCAAGAATCAGTTTTATCATTTGCAAATGGGGTTAGAAATCTCACGGTATTGTATTTAATTTAAAACCTTTCACCTCATACACTACAGGGGTCATTAAGGAGTTTTTTGAATAAAAAATTGGTTCTTCCCTACAAATCAACAGCTGTATGTGCAGTAACCTCTATCCTTAGCAATGCCAGAGAAGAAAATTGGCTTTTCCAAATTTATTAAGAGACAATAAATACAAAACCATATATACTGTCTGCATTATTTGTGAAATGTACCTAATTTTGACCCTATGATCTGACTTTCAAAACAACTTACTAGGTAAGAAGTAATATGACCCCACTATAGAAATTACAGTGTGTAGTGCTAAATGCAGGTGAGTAATATGTACATTACAAAAATGCCAGATAATTTAGGCTTAAGGTAAGTTAATGCTCCAGAAAAAAAGTATATAATTTATCAATGAATTTATTTAAAAGCTTATGTATAATTTTATAAATAAATTTATTATAACTTATACACTAGGTATTTATACACACATGAACATATATATGCATGTATACACATGAAGAGAAGCCACCTTCTAAGCATGTTTAGGGAAACAAATAAAACATTAAAAGAAGCTATGCTGGTGCAACAAAACTCAATCCCACTCTGCTCCTTTCTTCTCTGTCAAGAAGAATCATCTTTGGACTAAAAAGGGTACAGTGAGCATTTCTGAAAGTGAAGTAAATAAACTCATGATGGATAAAAAGATTGTAAGAGTATACATATTTGCTTTACATGAGTTCAAACCTCTGACCCATCTAAATTACACACCAGAGTCTCAAGAGAATCTCTAAATGAGATAACTGTCATTGATCTTTCACATTCATGTAAGGACAAAAGAGCTTCTAAAAGACTGGAGATGGGCAAATTCTATCAATATTTAAAAAGAAGAATGAGGTTTATTCCATAAACCACTCACCAGTAAGCTTCAATAGTGACCTGCCAAAGACATTAAAATCCCTTTAGAATGAAATTTCCACAAAGATGTAAGTCTTTTGCCATGATTAAAATTTTCTCCTTTTTTCACCTTTCCTTTTTCCCTCTCATCTCCCTCTCTCCCTCTCTCTTTCCTTCCTTCCTTCCTCCCCCCTTCCTTCCCTCCTTCCCTAACTGCCTTCTTTCCTTCCTTCCCCCCTTCCTTCCTTCCTTCCCCCCTTCCTTCCTTCCTTCCCACCTTCCTTCCTTCCTTCCCTCCTTCCCTCCTTCTCACCTTCCTTCCCTCCTTCCCTCCTTCCCACCTTCCTTCCTTCCTTCCCTCCTTCCTTCCCTCCTTCCTTCCTTCCTTCCAAAAAAAATTTTCATTTTAAAACAATTTTTGAAAAGAGAGCACAAAGGTAGTACAGAAGAAATCACAAAGATAGTGACAGGCTCCTAAGATACCTTGCAACTAGTTTCTCCTATTAGGAACATTTTACATTAGTATAGTATATTTGTCACAGCTAATAAACCAAAACATGTTTCCTTACTGTCTGAAAGTAGAGTGTTTCTATGAAATCTTTCATGAGCAAAAATGGCATAAAGCAAAGAAACAATTACAGTTAAATTATATGGAAAATTTTTGAGTGTTCCCAGACCCCCCAAAAATAACCTCTTAGGGGATTTCCCGAGACCTTAGAACACATCTTGTTAGTGGGTGCTCAAAATAAATGGAGATAAAGCACAGATGCTCACAGACAGTGTTCAAAGCTATGGCAGCTTGATGCTGAGATGCTGTATGAGTTCTGGGGAAGGAGCTTGGTGGTGTCACTATTACTTCTTAAGGTATGCACTTCCTCAATAACAGCTCACTGTAAAATAAATGCTGAATGCCATTTCCACTTTTTGCCTTTTTTTAAATAAAAGCAAAATTTCTCTTAGTTTATTTTTCTATTTCATCCAACCCCCCACTGACCTCCCCTCTGTAACCATCAGTTTGTTCTCTATAGTTAATTATCTGTTTATTGGTTTGTCTCTCTTTCTCTTTTTCCCCCCTTTGTTTTTGTTTCTTAAATTACACATATGAATGGAATCATATGGTGTTTGTCTTTCTCTTACTCACTTATTTCACTTAGCATTATACTCTATAGCTTCCCCCATGTTGTTGCAAATGGCAAGATTTCATTATTTTTATGGCTGAATAATATTCCACACCACTTTTTCTTTATCCACTCATCTGTCAATGGACATTTGGTCTGCTTCCATAATTTGGCTCTTATAAATAATACTGCAATAAACATAGGGGATAGATCAATGGAACGGGATGGAAATACCAAAAACAAACCCAAGATGCTCCACATCACTCATCATCAGGGAAATGCAAATCAAAACCACAATGAGGTATCACCTTACACCTGTCAGAATGGCTGAAATCAACAACACAAGAAATATGGAGAAAAAGGAAACTCCTTGCACTGTTAATGCAAACTGGTTCAGCCACTGTGGAAAACAGTATGGAGGTTCCTCAAAAAGTTAAAAAATAGAACTACCCTATGATCCAGGAATCACACTATTGGGTATTTACCTGAAGAATTTGAAAACTAATTTGAAAGGATATTGGTATCTTATTATTAACTGAAGTCCTTACTATATTCAGATTTCCTTAGTTTTTACCCAATATGTCTTTTCTGTTGCAGCACCCCGTAAAGGGATGTATCATATCACAGTTAGTTTCCATTGATCCTTAGGCTGGGACAGTTTTTCAGATTTTCCTTGTTTTTTTTGATAACTTTGACAGTTTTGAGGAATTATGGTAAGGTTAGTTATTTTGTAGAATGCTTTCAATTGCAGTTTGCCCAATTACATTGGAATTATGGGTTTGGTGGATGGAAATCAGGGAGGCATCATACTAAGAGTTCATACTATCTATATGACTTATCACTGTTGTGTTCACCTTGCTCACCTCAGTGAGGCAGTGTTTATTGGGTTCCTCCCCTGTAAAGTTATTCTTTCCCCCCTTCCATACTGTACTCCTTGGAACAAAGTCACTCTTTGCAGCCCACAGTCAGAAATGGGGAGTTCTGTTTCTCATACTTAAAGGCAGAGAATTTTCTTTTCTTTTTAAAAAATTTTTAAAATTATTTTTAAATTAAAAAAATATTTTATTTATTTGAGATGGAGAGAGAGAGAATGAGAGAGAGAGAATGAGCATGGGAGGGGCAGAGGGACAAGCAGACTCCCTGCTGAGTAGGCAGCCTGATGCAGGGCCTGATCCCAGGACCCTGAGATCATGATCTGAGCTGAAGTCAGATGCTCAAATGATGAGCCACCCAGGTGTCCCAAAGGCAGAGCATTTTCATAAATTATCTGGAATTTTCTGCAGGGGATATTTGTCTCTTCTCCCCTACTTACTTTTTATCCAATAATTTATTTATTTCAAATGGGCCCTTGGATGTTTATTTTATATTTGGAGTTACAATCCCATAATACTTTATTATTTTGTTGCTCAAATTGTTCCAGCTTGACCACTGAGAGCTCTTTTAGAGTCTCTTTGATATAACCCCATTGTGTGTGTGTGTGTGTGTGTGTGTGTTTGCATGCACACACCTGTGTGTGCAGGTGCATTTATATTTTCTGTCTTTGTTTTGAATATTTCCTTATTTTCTGGCCCTTCAAGATGCTATAGGGTCATCTTGCATATTTCCTGTTGTTTTTCCAAGGATCTTTTCTCCACAGGAGCCAGGTAGTTCCCTTTACTTGGAGAGTATTAGAAACTATTACTTTTTCTTTTTTGTAAGTTTTCCCAAATCATTCTTTTGTATTTCCTTGTACCATTCCTTTCAATAAATGAATTTGGTATACCTAAAAAAAAAGAAAGAAACCAAAATCTGGGTTCTAGATATACTTCCTGGAACCAGCATGTCAGTTTTTCTTGGTCCTTTCAAATGACAAAGCAAGGAAATATATGTTGTATACTAATTCATACCCTGCATGTAACCAATTGTGTGTGTGTGTATATTTTTATAATGTAAATCTGTCATATATATATATAATGTAAATATATCATATATATTATATATATATAATGTTTTAAACATGTCTATATGGTCTCCAATTATAATCTATTATCACATGGATTATTGTAGATTTGCTACCTTTATTATCTGTAATGTTCCACTCTGACAGTGAGAAACTGGGCTACTGCCATCCACCATTCATTTATTTAATTGTTCAGTTTCAGCATATATGTATAGCGGTATCAGAATTATTAACCTATACTTTCATGGTAAACAACTCTCTATTAGAATACAATGTTTTTGTAGTTTATTTTGCTTTTAGACTTACAGACTCCACTTATTTCAGAAATTACTTATATCAGCTTCTCTCATCCCACTCCCTTTAGGGAGGTCGTTTTGCACATTAATAATATAGTTATTTTTGTCATATTCTACATACATCCTGAAATCCTCTAACATCCCAAATGATTTTTTAAAAATTTTATATTCACTGAAGTTCACTTGTTTTGCTGGAAGTTTCTTTTAATTTTAAGAAGGGCAAAATGTCATTTATCCACCATTACAGTATCATACAGAGTAGATTTAATACCCTAAAATTCCCCTGTGTTTCACCTGTTCAGCCCTTCCCCTCCTTCCCTCCAAGCTCTTGGCAACTACTGATTGTTTTATTCTCTCTAGGCCTCTATCATTTTGCTTTTCCCAGAATGTCATATAATTAGAGTCATAGGAATCATACAGTATGTAGCTTTATCAGATTACCTTCTACTTAACTATATGCATTAAAGATCCATTCATGTATTTTTGTAAGTTCATAGTTCATTTGTTGTTATTGCTAAATGATGTTCCATTGCACAGATGTGCCACACTTTATTTATCCATACATCAGTTGGAGGACATATTGGATGCTTCCAAGTTTTTCTGATATGAACAAAGATGTTACAAACATTTGTGTTAAGGTTTTCATGGGGACAAAACCTTACAAATTGGTTGGGTAAAGACCTAGAAACAAAACTGCTGGCTCATAGGGTAAGAAGATATTGAGCTTTGTAAAAAACTAACAAGATGCTGTATCATTTTGGATTTCAGTGAGCAATAAATGAGAATTTTGGTTACTCTACATTCTCACCAGTGTTTCGATTGTCAAGCTTTGGAATTTAGCTATTCTAATAGGTGAGTAGTGACACTTCTTATTTTAATTTTCAATTTCCTAATAACAAATGATATTGAGCCTGTTTTCTTTTTTATTATTATGTTAATCACCATACATTACATCATTAGTTTTTGATGTAGTGTTCCATGATTCATTGTTTGTGTATAACACCCATGCTCCATGCAGAACGTGCAATCTATAATACCCATCACCGGCTAACCCATCCCCTCACCCCCCTACCCTCTAGAACCCTCTGTTTCTCAGAGTCCATAGTCTCTCATGGTTCGTCTCCCCCTCCGATTCCCCCCCTTCATTTTCCCTTCCTGATATCTTCTTCTTCATCTTTTTTTTTAACATACAATGTATTATTTGTTTCAGAGGTACAGATCTGTGATTCAACAGTCTTGCACAATTAA
>NC_138371.1:98485429-98508703 GCF_054177405.1 Leptonychotes weddellii | reverse complement strand
CTTTTGGGTTTTCCACATAAAGTATCATATCATCTGCAAAGAGTGAGAGTTTGACTTCTTCTTTGCCGATTTGATTGCCTTTTATTTCTTTTTGTTGTCTGATTGCTGTGGCTAGGACTTCTAATACTATGTTGAATAGCAGTGGTGATAGTGGACACCCCTGCCATGTTCCTGACCTTAGGGAGAAAGCTCTCAGTTTTTCCCCATTGAGAATGATATTTGCTGTGGGTTTTTCATAGATGGCTTTTATGATATTGAGGTATGTACCCTCTATCCCTATACTCTGAAGAGTTTTGGTCAAGAAAGGATGCTGTATTTTGTCCAATGCTTTTTCTGCATCTATTGAGAGGATCGTATGGTTCTTGTTCTTTCTTTTATTAATGTATTGTATCACATTGATTGACTTGCGGATGTTAAACCAACCTTGCAGCCCAGGGATAAATCCCACTTGGTCGTGGTGAATAATCCTTTTAATGTACTGTTGGATCCTATTGGCTAGTATTTTGGTGAGAATTTTTGCATCCATATTCATCAAGGATATTGATCTGTAATTCTTTTTGATGGGGTCTTTGTCTGATTTGGGGATCAAGGTAATTAATGGTGGCCTCGTAAAACGAGTTTGGAAGTTTTCCTTCCATTTCTGTTTTTTTTGGAACAGTTTCAGAAGAATAGGTATTAATTCTTCTTGAAATATTTGGTAGAATTTCCCTGGGAAGCCATCTGGCCCTGGACTCTTGTTTGTTGGGAGCTTTTGATGACTGCCCCAATTTCCTTAGTGGTTATAGGTCTGTTCAGGTTTTATATTTCTTCCTGGTTCAGTTTTGATAGTTGATACATCTCTAGGGATGCATCCATTTCTTCCAGATTATCTAATTTGCTGGCATAGAGTTGCTCATAATATGTTCTTATAATTATTTGTATTTCTTTGGTGTTGGTTGTGATCTCGCCTCTTTCATTCATGATTTTGTTTATTTGGGTCCTTTCTCTTTTCTTTTTGATAAGTCTGGCCAGGGGTTTATCAATCTTGCTAATTCTTTTTTTTTTTAAAGATTTTATTTATGTATTTGACACAGAGAGAGAGATAGCGAGAGCAGGAACACAAGCAGGGGGATTGGGAGAGGGAGAAACAGGCTTCTTGCCGAGCAGGGAGCCTGATGCGGGGCTCAATCCCAGGACCCTGGGACATGACCTGAGCCGAAGGCAGACACTTAACGACTGAGCCACCCAGGCGCCCCATCAATCTTGTTAATCCTTTCAAAGAACCAGCTCCTGGTTTCGTTGATCTGTTCTACTGTTCTTTTGGTTTCTATTTCATTATTTTCTGCTCTGATCTTTATTATTTCTCTTTTCCTGCTGACTTTAGGCTTTATTTGCTGTTCTTTCTCCAGCTCCTTTAGGTGTAGGGTTTGGTTGTGTATTTGAGACCTTTCTTGTTTTTTTGAGAAAGGCTTGTGTTGCTATTCCTTCCTCTTAGGACTGCCTTTGCTCTATCACAAAGATTTTGAACAGTTGTGTTTTCATTTGCATTTGTTTCTATGAATTTTTTTAATTCTTCTTTAATATCCTGGTTGACCCATTCATTCTTTAGTAGGATGCTCTTTAGCGTCCATGTATTTGAGTTCTTTCTGACTTTCCTCTTGTGATTGAGTTCTAGTTTCAAAGCATTGTGGTCTGAAAATATGCAGGGAATAGTCCCAAACTTTTGGTACTGGTTGAGACCTGATTTGTGACCTAGGATGTTGATCTATTCTGGAGAATGTTCCATGGAACTAGAGAAGAATGTGTATTCTGTTGCTTTGGGATGGAATGTCCTGAATATATCTGTGAAGTCCATTTGGTCCAGTGTGTCATTTAAAGTCTTTATTTCCTTGTTGATCTTTTGCTTAGATGATCTGTCCGTTTCAGTGAGGGGGGTGTTAAAGTCCTCTCTATTATTGTATTGCTGTCGATGTGTTTCTTTGCTTTTATATTAATTGGCTTATATAATTGGCTGCTCCCATGTTAGGGGCATAGATATTTACACTTGTTAGATCTTCTTGTTGGATAGACCCTTTAAATATGATATAGTGTCCTTCCTCATCTCTTATTACAGTCTTTGGTTTAAAATCTAATTTGTCTGATATAAGGATTGCCACCCCAGCTTTCTTTTGGTGTCCATTAGCATGGTAAATGATTTTCCAGGACCTCACTTTGCCATCTGGGGTTGTTTTTGTGTCTAAAATGAGTCTCTTGCAGACAGCATATTGATGGGTCTTTTTTTTTAATCCGATCTGATAGCCTGTGTCTTTACTGGTGCATTTAGCCCATTTACATTTAGAGTAACTATTGACAGATATGAAGTTAGTGCCATTCTATTGCCTGTAATGTGACTGTTACTGTATATTGTCTGTGTTCCTTTCTGGCCTATGTTGTTTTTAGGCTATCTTTGCTTAGAGAACTCCTTTCAATATTTCTTGTAGGGCTGGTTTCGTGTTTGCAAATTCCTTTAGTTTTTGTTTGTCCTGGAAGCTTTTTATCTCTCCTTCAATTTTCAATGACAGCCTAGCTGGATATAGTAATCTTGGCTGCATATTTTTCTCATTTAGTGCTCTGAATATATCATGCCAGTCCTTTCTGGCCTGCCAGGTCTTTGTGGATAGGTCTATTGCCAATCTAATGTTTCTACCAGTGTAGGTTACATATCTCTTCTCCCGAGCTGCTTTCAGGATTTTCTCTGTCTCTGAGACTCGTAAGTTTTACTATTAGATGTTTGGGTGTTGACCTATTTTTATTGATTTTGAGAGGGGTCTGTGCCTCCTGGATTTTGATGCCTGTTTCTTTCCCCAAATTAGGGGAGTTTTCTGCTATAATTTGCTCCAATATACCTTGTATCCCTCTCTCTCTTTCTTCATCTTCTGGGATCCCAATTATTCTAATGTTGTATTGTCTTATGGTTTCACTTATCTCTCAAATTCTACCCTCGTGATCCAGTAGTTGTTTATCTCTCTTTTTCTCATCTTCTTTATTTTCCATCATTTGGTCTTCCGTATCACTAATTCTCTCTTCTGCCTCATTTATCCTAGCAGTTAGAGTCTCCATTTTTGATTGCACCTCATTAATAGCCTTTTTAATTTTGACTTGTTTAGATTTTAGTTCTTTTATTTCTCCAGAAAGCGTTTCTCTAATAACTTCCATGCTTTTTTCAAGCCCAGCTAGTATCTTTAAAATCATCATTCTGAACTCTAGTTCCAACATCTTACTAATGTCCATATTGATTAGGTCCCTGGCAGTCTGTACTGCCTCTTGTTCTTTTTGTTGAGGTGATTTTTTCCATCTTGTCACTTTTTCCAGAGGAGAATAGATGAATGAGAGACAAAATCCTAACAGGGTAACACAGTCCCCAGAAAATATCCACTAAAAAAATCAGAAAAGGCCTGAAGCTGGGGGAAAAGAAAGGGAAAGAAAAAAAAAAAGAAAAAGAAAAAGAAAAAGATAAAAACAAGCAAAAACAAAACAAAACAAAGATAACAGAGTTTGATCAAATATGATCAGGCTGGTGCATAGATCAGTGCCACACACTAGATTCTGGGCATATTTTAATCTGTTAGAAGAAAGTGTCTCCCAAAATTTTAAAGAAAGAAAAACTTATATATGTACAAAAATAAGGGTTAATATGATGAAGGGATGGAATATGACTGTAAAGATGAAAATTATAAAATATTTTATAAAAGGAATTGATAAGAAGTTGGTTGAAAAAAGAAAGAAGAGGATTAAAAAAAAAAAGGGAGAGAATGTGTTCAGGCAGAAGACTAGAAGAAAGACATACACTAGAGATTTAGGTTATATTTTGATTTGTTAGAAGAAACTGTATTTCAAAATTTTAAAGATAGAAATATATATATATACACCAAAAGAAGGGTAACTACTATGAAGACATAGAATATGACTCTAAAAATGAAAAATAAAAAATATTTTTTAAAAAAGGGATTGATAAGATGTTGTTTGAAAAAGGGAAAAAGAAAAATTCCAAAAAAAAAAAAAAGACAGTTAAAAAAAAATAACTTTGAAAGAAAAGAATCATGGGGAAAAGCCATGAATTCTATGTGCAGTATTCCCCTAGAACTGGAGTTCTGCCATTCTCATTGATTGGCAAATTTGGTCTTGGCTGGCTGTTCCAGCTGATCTTCTGGGCGACGGGCCTGTTGCCGTGGTTCCCAAATGTCTTTGCTGGAGGTGGAATTGCCCCACCCCTGCCAGTCCAGGGTAAGTAAGCTTCTTGGGTTTGCTCTCAGGAGCTTTTGTTCCCTGCAACCTTTCCATATAGCTTTTGGAGTGAAAACGGCGGCCTCCCCATCTCTGCCCCAGAGGAGTCAAGAACTCGGGGCCCCACTCCATAGTTAGCCCCCAGAGAAAAGCAGTCAGTCACTCCTGTCTCCCTGGTCTCTGGCCGCACTCTGTGCTCACCCGGCCTGCGACCCAGCGCCTCCATCTCCGTCACCTGACCCCATGCGGAGTCCCCAAACCCAGCAGATCCCCGAAGTGCGCTCCCACACCGCTCCTCCTGGGGGAGGAAGGGGAGTCTCCCTGGATCTGCCAGTTGTTGTGTCCCTGCTGGAGGAGCAGTGGCTCGACTGTGCCAGGGATCATGTTTTATGGCAACCCCAAGCTGAGAGCCCGCTCCTTGGCTCTGTCTCTGCAGCCAGCTTCCCCGCTCCGATACCTGGGAGCTCTGCCGCACTCAGGCACCCCTGGTCTTTCTGTGACCCCAAGGGTCCTGAGACTACACTGTCCCGTGATGGTTCCACCCCCCACTTAGCCACTGGAGCAATGTCCCTCAGCGGAGCCGACTTCTGAAAGTTCCGATTTTGTGCTCCGTGGCTCTATCACTTGCCAGAAGTGGCCGACAGAGGCCCTCTCCCCTGCCATCTATCCTTCTGAATATCTCCTCAGATTCACTTCTCTACATGTCCTACCTTCCAGAAAGTGGTCACTTTTCAGTTCAGAGAGTTGCTGCTTTTCTTTTATTCAATCTCTTGTTGAGTTTGTAGGTGTTCAGAATGGTTTGATCCCTATCTGGCTGAATTCGTGGGACTAGAAAAAATTTAGGTCTCCAGGAGAGACCTTGTTGCTCTCTCCGCCATCTTGCTCCTCTCCTCCAGCCTGTTTTCAAACACTAATTGGCATCTGCTTATCTTCTTTGATGAGGTGTTTGTTAAGATATTTGGCTATTTTTTAGTTTGCTTTCTTACTTTTTTGAGATTTAAGAGTTATTTTTATATTTTGGATACAAGACTTTTATCAGACATCTGTTTTGCAAATATTTTCTCCTAGTCTATGGCTTTCCTTTTACTTCTCTTAGCAATCTCTTTTCCAGGGCAGAAGTTTTAAATTTTAATAGTTTCTAACCTATCAATAATTTCTTTCATCTCTCTTGATTTTAAAGTTGCATTAAAAAGCTCCTCACTAAAAGCAAATTTACTTAGATTTCTTCTGTTTCCTTCTAATATATTTTTTAATTAAAAAAAAACAAAAAAAACAAAAAAAATAAATTTTTATTTATTTTTTATTGTTATGTTAAATTAGCCAGCATATAGTACATCATTAGTTTTTGATGTAGTGTTCAATGATTCATTTAGGCTTATTATCCATTATTCATTTTTAGTTAATTTTTAGGAAAAAATTAATGTCTTCATGTTCATTTTTTTGTTTTGTTTTTAATTAGATGTTGAGTTGTTCCAGCACCATTTGTTGAAAAGGCTGTCTACTGACTTGTTTTTACTCATTTGTCAAATATCAATTGACTATTTGTGTGGGTCTTTCTGTGGGTTCTCAGTTCTCTTCCATCAATCTATGTGTCTATACTTTTATAGAACAGTATGCTATTTTGATTACTGTAGCTTTATATTAAGTCTTACATTTGGATAGTGCAAATCCTACAACTTGATCCTCTTTTAGCAATATGTGCTCTACTCTAAGTTCTTTGCCTTTTGCTATAAATGTTAGAATCATTTTGTCAATATCTACAAAATGTCTTGCTGGAATTTTGATTTAGATTGCACTGAATCTATAGATTAATTTAAAAGAATTTACATCTTAATAATATGAATCTTCTGATCCATAAAGACAGAGTATCTCTCCATTTATCTGGATGTTTTTTATTTCTGCCATCAAGGTTTTGTAGTTTGCCACCTATTGATCCTGTACACATTTTGTTATATTTATATCTAAGTATTTCATTATTTTTAGTGCTTTTGTAAATGGTAAATGGAAAATTTCAAATTCTAATTGTTCATGAGTGGGATATAAGAAAGCAATTAAATGTATATTAACTCTGTATCCTGTGACCTTGCTATACTCATTATTCCAGGAATTTTTGTTTCTGATTCTTTGGGAATTTTTATATAGATGATCATGAAATTTAAAAATAGAGACCATTGTATTTCTTCCTTTATAATCTGTGTAGCTTTTATTTCCTTTTTCTGTTTTACTGCCTATCAAAAATTCTACCATAATTTTGAATAGGAATGGTGAGAGATTGCATCCTTTGCCTTGTTTCCGGTCTTAAAGGGAAGGCTTTTTATTTTCTCAGCATTAAGTGTGATGTTATTGTAGGCTTTTTGTAGATGTTCTTTATCAAGTTGTGGAAGTTCCCTTCTGTTCCTATTTTGCTAAGAAATTTTATCATAAATGGGTATGGATTTTGTCAAAGGCCTTTTCTGTATCTATTGACACAATTATATGATTTTTCTTCATTAACCTGTTGTTGTGAAGAATCACAGTAATTGATTTTTGAAAGTTGAACCAGCTTTGTATACCTGGAATAAATCCCACTTGGTCACTGTATATAATTCTTCTTATACATTGTTGCATTCAATTTGCTGTTTTGTTGTGGATTTTTGCATCAGAGTTTATGAGAGATATTGCTCTGTAGTTTTCCTTTATTTTAATGTCTGATGGTATGGTATGGTGGTATGAGGGTATGATGGCATTGGTATGATAGTAGTAATGACCTCATGGAGTGGATTGTGTTCATTCTGATTCTGGGAGAGATAGTAATGAATGGGTATTGTTTCTTCTGAAATATTTGGTAGAATTCACCTAAGAAATCGCTGGGTCTTTTTTCTTTTTAGAATGTTATTAATTATTGATTAAATTTCTTAAATAGGTATAGGTCTATTCAGATGACCTATTTCTTTTTTCATGAGTTTTGGTGGTTTGTGTAGTTCATGTGATTGGTCCATTTCATCTAAATTAGTAAATTTGTGGGAATAAATTATTTATAGTGTACCTTTTAATCCTTATATTGACTATGCGATCAGTAGTGTGTCTCCTCTTTATTTTTGATGTTGGTAATTTGTGTTTTCTCTAAGTTAGTCTTGGTTAACTTGTCTAGAAGTTTACCAATTTTATTATCTTTTCAAAGAACCAGCTTTTAGTTTCATAGATATTTTATATCATTTTTCTGATCTCAACTTTATTGATTTCTACTCTATTATTATTTTTTTCTGATTGAGTTAAACTTAACTTGTTATTTTTTTCCCTAGCTCCTTAAAATAGAAGCTTAGATTGTTGATATTAAATCTTTCTTCTTTATTTTTTGTAACAATTTATTGAGATACAATCACATGCTATACAATCTGACCAATGTACAATTCAATATTTTTTAGCATATTCACAGAGTTGTGTGACCAGCACCACAATTGATTTTAGAACATTTTAATCATTTCAAAAAGAAACCCCATGTCCTTTAGCAATCTTCCACCAAAATCCTCATGCTCTGCAACCCTAAGAAACCACTAATATTTTTTCTGTCTCTACATTTGCCTATTCTGGCCACTTTATATAAAAGGAGTCTTTTAATATGTATGTAGTCCTTTGTGACTGATTTCTTTTACTGAGCATAATGTTTTCAAGGTTCATTTATGTTGCAGCATGGGTCAATAGTTCATTACTTTTATGGCCAAATAACATCCTATTTTGTATATATACATTTTATTTATTCATTCATCAGTTGACATTTCAGTTTTGGTTATTATGAACAATGCTTCTATGAACTTTGTGTCCAAGTTTTTGGGTAGATATATATGTTCCTTTCTCTTGAGTGTATATCTAGGAGTTGAACTGATGGGTTATATGATAACTTTATGGTTTGCTTTTCGAAGAGCTTGATTAAATGGAATTTTTTGTTTCACTTTTTGAGGAATTAGGTTAAATGGAATTCTATGTTTCACTTTTAGAGGAGCTCATACACTGTTTTTCAAAGTGGCTACATCATTTTACATTATCACCAATAGTGTATGAGTATTCTTTCTACATCCATTTCTTACATCCTTGCCAAAACTTTTATCTGACTTTTTGATTCTAGCCATCCTAGTGAGTGTGAAGTGGTATTTCATTTTGATTTTGATTTGCATTTTCCTGATGACTAATGAGGTAAATCATCTTTAATATGTTATTAGCCATTTTATGTGTCTTCCTTGGAGAAATGTCTTTTCAATTCAATAGTGCTTTGTTAATTGGGTGTGTCTTTTTTTATTATTCTGTTGCAAGAATATTTTACATACTCTATATACAAGTTCCTTATCAAATGTATGACTTACACACATTTTCTTCCATTTTGTGGGTGGTTGTCTTTTCACTTTCTTAATAGTATCCTTTGCAACACAATTTATAGATTTTGTGGGGTTTTTTGTGGTCATATCTAAGAAACCATTGCCTAATCCAAGGTCATGAAGATTAATGTCTATATTTTTCTAAGAGTTTTATAGCTTTAGTTCTCACATTTGGGTCTTCGATCCATTTTGAGTTTGTTTTTGTGTATGGTGTGAGGTAGGGGTCTAACTTCATTGATTTGTGTGTGGTTAGCCATTTATTCCAGCAAAATTTGTTGAAAGGACTGTTCTTTTCTCATTGAATTATTTTGGAATCCTTACTGAAAGTCAACTGATGATAATGTGAAGATTTATTTATGGACTCTCAGTTATATTCCATTGAACTGTATGTCTACCCTTATGCCAGTATCACACTGTCTTGGCTAATGTTGCTTTATAATAAATTTTGAAAGTGAGAAGTGTAAGTCCTTTAATTATTTGGCTTTTCTAGTTCTTTGAGTTCCCACAGAATTTAAAGATCAATTTGTCAATTTCTCCAAAGAAGCCAGATGGGATTCTTACTGGGATTGTGTTGAATTTGTATATAAATTTGGGGAGTATTGCCATCTTAATAATATAAAGTCTTCAGGTACATATGCATGGAATACATTACCATTTAGATTTTCTTTAATCCTTTCCACAGTGCTCTGTAGTTTTCAGAGTATAAGGTTTGAACTTACTTTGTTAAATTTAATTCTAAACATTTTTATTTTTTGATGCTATTATAAATGAAATTATTTTCTTAATATCATTTCAGATTGCTCATTGCTAGTATGTAAAAATATAATTGATTTTTGTACATTAATCTTATATACTACATTTCTGAACTTGTTACAGTAGCTTTTTGGTGGATTCCTTAAGACTTTTGTATACAATATCATGTCATCTGTAAATAGAGATAATTATCTCTCCTCACCTCTCCGCCCCCAACCCATTTGGATGCCTTTGATTTCACTTTTCTACCTGGCTAGAACCTTTACTATAATGTTAAATAGAGGTGATTAGATTATATCTTGCATTGTTTTTATTATTTTTCTATATTTATTAAGGTGATCATGTGATCTTTGGTTCTCATTGGACTTTTGGTTTTTATTCATAGACCATGCTTTGTTATTTTATTTATTTATTTAGTTTTATGACATACACCATATGTTATGTGGTATATAACAATGAGTGATATGACTTCATTCATATGTGAAATCTAAAAATCAAACAAATGAACAAACAAACAAAAAGCAGAATAAGACATGTAAATACAGAGAAGAAAATGATGGTTGTCAGAGGAGAGGGAGGTGAGAGGGAGGGCAAAATAGGTGAAGGCAAGTGGGACATACAGGCTTCCTGTCATGGAATGACTTAGTCACAGGAATAAAAGACAGTATAAGGAATATAGTAAATGATAATGTAATAGCATTGTGTGGTGACATTTTAGCTACACTTGAAATGAGCATAGCATAATGTATAGAGAAGTTGAATCACAATGTTGTACTCCTGAAACTAATGTAACATTGTGAATTAACTCTACTCAAATAAAAAAAAATTAAAAAAAAAGATATTTGGATATTAAACCAATCCTACATTCCTGGATAAATTCTACTTGGAATTATCCTAACTTGTTGAGTTACGTTTGCTAGTATTCTGTTTAGGGTTTTTTTGTCTATATTCATAAGTGATATTCATCTATAGTTTTCTTTTATTGTAACTTCTTGTTTGGTTTTGGTATCAGTGTAATATTGACTACAAGAAAGGAGTTAACTAGTGTTTGTTTCTCTTCTATTTTTGAAAGGCTTTTTGAAAAATTTGTGTTAATTCCTCTTTAAATATTTGGTAGACCCTAACAGAGCAGCCATCAGGACTGGGCTTTTTGTTCTTGGTAGTTGTTATTATTATTATTTCAATCTCTTTACTTTTTGTACATTTATTCAAAACTTTTCTATTTTTTCTTGAGTCAAATTTGATAGTTTATGTCTTTCTAGAAATATGTCCATTTTATCTAGTTTATCTAAATTATTGGCATACAATTTTTTCCAAAATTCTTTCATAATCCTTTTTCATTTCTGTAAGGACAATAGTAATGTCTCATTTCATTTTTGTTTCTATTTATTTGAGTGTTTTTTTTTTTTTAATTTTCATGGTAAATCTAGTTAAAGATTTATCAATTTTGTTAAAATAAAAAAAACCTTATTTTGCTCAGCATAAGTTTTTTTAAATTTTAACAAAATTGATAAATCTGGAGTGGTGGGGGGTGGGAGGGATGGGGTGGCTGGGTGATAGACATTGGGGAGGGTATGTGTTATGGTGAGCACTGTGAATTGTGTACACAGACCTGTACCTCTGAAACAAATAATACATTATATGTTAAAAAAAAAAAAAAGGAGAAGATAGCAGGAAGGGAAAAATGAAGGGGTGGGAAATCGGAGGGGGAGACGAACCATGAGAGACTATGGACTCTGAGAAACTGAGGGTTCTAGAGGGGAGGGGGTGGGGGGATGGGTTAGCCTGGTGATGGGTATTAAAGAGGGCACATACTGAATGGAGCACTGAGTGTTATACACAAACAATGAATCCTGGAACACTACATCAAAAACTAATGATGTAATGTATGGTGACTAACATAACATAATAAAAAAATTAAAAAAAACACAAAGTTTTCTTCTATTAATTTTCTCTAATGCCTATTTTCTGTTTTGTCAAATTTTGCCCTAAATTTTATTTCCTTACTTTTGTTTGCTTTATGTTTAGTTTTCTTATTTTGCAGTGTTTAATTAAGATTTTTTTTCTTTTTGACTCAAGCAATTGCAACTATACATTTCCCTGTAAACATTGCATAACTGTTTTCCATTGTTGGTTGTGTTTTCATTTTAATTCATCTCAAAGCACTTTCTATTTTCCCTTTGGATTTCTTCTTTGATCCATTTGTTATTTAGGAGTATATTGTTTAATTTCCACACATTTGTGACTGTCCCAAGTTTCTTCCTGTTATTGATTTATAATTTCATTCCACTGTTATCAGAGAAAAACTTTATATAATTTCTATGTTAAATTTATTGAAGTTTGTTTTATGGCCCAGTATATGATGTGTCCTAGACAGTGCTCCATGTGCACATGAGAAGAGTTTATATTCTGCAGTTGTTGGATGGAATGTTGATAGATGTGTGTTAGGTCCAGTTGGTTATATTATTGTTGAAGTCTTCTACTTACATGCTGATTTTCTACCTACTTGTTCTGTACATTATTGAAACTGAGCTAATGAAATTCCCAACTATTATTGTTGAACTGTCCTCCATTCTGTCAGTTTTTGCTACATGAGTTTTGGTTCGCTGTTGTTCCATGTATATATGTTTAAAATTGACATATCTTCCTGATGGATTGGCCCTTTTATTATTATAAGATGTCCCTCATTTCTAGTAATATTTTTTACTTTACTATCTACTTTCTCTTATATTTGTATACCCATTCTTTCTTTCTTGTGGTTACTATTTACATGGTTTATGTTTTTTCAATCCATTTACTTTCAGTCTATGTGTCCTAGAATATAGCGTGTTCCTTGTAGGTAAGATATAGTCATAGCTGGGTTTTTATCTAGTCAGACAATTATTACCTTTCAATTAGATTATGTAATTCATTTACTTTTAATGCTACTAATAATATAATTGAATTTACTTCTGCCATTTTACTTTTTATTTTCTCATATATGTTTCAGGGTTTTTGTTTCTCTATTCTTATTTACTGATTTTTTTTGCATTATACAAATATAACATTTTCTTTTCTTTGATAATGTTTTCTATATATAATTTTTGATCTATTTCTTTAATGGTTGCTATATGGCTTACTATACACACTTTAGCTTGTCAGAATATATTTCAGATTCATAAAACAATTTCAATTATATATAAAATATTACTTGATCTTCTTATTTTTGAGGTATTATATATATATTACATCTATATATTTGACAAACAACAATATATTGCTATAGTTATAACTTTATAAGAATAAAGAACAAGCATGTATTTATAGCTTTTTGTTATATTTACTTTTTTAAAGATTCATTTATTTATTTCAGAAAGAGAGAGAAAAGGAGTGAATGGGAGCGAGCGGGGGCAGAGGGAGAGAGAGAATCCTGAAGCAGACTCTCTGCTGAGAGCAGAGCCAGACACAGAGCTTGATCCCAGGACCCTGAGATCATTACCTGAGTCCAAATCAAGAGTGAGCCCCTTAAATGATTGAGCCACCCAGGTGTCCCAATATTTGCTTTTTTATTTCATATTTCCTGTTCTGTTCATTTGTCCTATGGTTTCAAGTTTCTGTCTAGATTCACTTTTTAGTTAAATACAACTTTGCTCCCATCCTCTTCCTTTGCAATGTTCTGGCAAATATATTACATTTTTACATGCTTTAGGCCCACCAGCATGATCACATACATATTATTTTATCCAATCATTTTTAAAAGTCAGTTAAAGGAATAAAATAAAATAAAATAAAATATGCATTTAAACTATATTTTATAATTACATAGTTAACTTTACCAGTGTTTTATGTTTTTTCCTGTCAGTTCAAATTACTCCCTAGGGTCACTTGCTTTCAATCTGAATAACTTCTTTTAGTATTTCTCATAAGATGGATTGCTACAATGAATCATGGAACACTACATCAAAAACTAATGATGTAATGTATGGTGATTAACATAACATAATAAAATAAAATTTAAAAAAAGAAAAAAGATGGCTCTGCTAGCAACAATTTTTTTTTTTTTTTTTTAATCTGTGAAGCCTATTGAAGTCTATTTTGCTTTTATTTTTAGACATAGCTTTACTGGATGTAGTATTCTTGGTTGGGATTTTTTAATTTGAGCACTTTGAATACATAATTTCACTGCCTTCTGGCCTCCCCATTATTTCTGATGAAATTTCAGTAGTCCATCTTACTGGGATTCCCTTTTAATTGATGATTTGTTTTCACTTGATGTTTTCCAAATGTTCTCTTTGTTTTTCATTTTCATCATCTGTACTATGATATGACATGGATCTCTTTGCATTTATTCTAATAGCAGTCTATTGATCTCCTTTAATGTATAGATTAATTTTCTTTTCAAATTTGGGAAAACTTCAGCCATCATTTCTTTGAATATTATTTTTTCTGCTCTTTTCTCTCTGTCTCCTCATGCTAGTTCTCCCATTATGCACACATTGGTGCATTTAATAGTGTCTCATCTTTTTCTGAAGCTCTGTTTTCTTCTTTCCTTTTTCTTCCTGTTTTTTCAGATTACATAATCTATGTTGGGGTCTTTTCAAGCTTTCTAATTCTTCTGCCAGTTCAAATCTACTTTGAGCCTCTCTAGGGAATTTTTAATTTAAATTATACTTTTTTCTTCCAGAATTTCCATATAGTTCTTCTTTATAATAACTATCTCTTTATATACAGTCTCTTTTTGATGAGACATTTTCATCATACTTTATTTATTTAAGCATGTTTTACTTTCATTCTTTGAACATATTTATAATGGTTACCTTGAAGTCTCTGTCTTTTAATCTGACATCTGTTTACTCTCACACACAGTTTATATTCTATATATAAGGTTTTTACCTTTATATATAAGTCATGTTTTTCTGTTTCTTGGCCTGCCTCATAATTTTCACATGCTCCCTTCCTCCCATAATATATTTTTTTTTCTACCTTAAATGAGACAAGAAAACTAGAGGGGGTTGAGGAGGGAGTGCAGAATGCCTTTCTCCCAGTTAAGATAAGGATGTGGAAAAATCTTTCCCCTGGAGTGTGTGTCAACCACTTCAGGCATATTTCACAATGATTACCCTTTTCCTCCCCCTGTAAGAACCATGGGGGAATCTTTCTCTGGTTGTCAATGTGAGAACTGAATAGGATTACTGGAGGTAAATCCACAAAAGTGTGGGGGCTACTGTAGATCTGAAACCTCAGTGGATTCTCTTGTCTTACAATGCTTCACACTCCACCTCCAGCAATTTGTCAAATTTACCATTTAGGTGTTCCTACCAGTTGATGGCTCCAGCAGCTTCTATTCCAGGTAAGCATATTTTAGCTCTGACTCTCTGGATTCACCTATCATTCTATATTTTAGGGTAACACTTTGTACTGAAATCTGAGTTCTCTGATGAGTACAAGAAGAGTCATTAATTTTCAGTTTGTTCAGCTTTTATTTATTATAAGGATGTGAATGATGACTCCTATGTTCTTCATATGTTACAACTGAAAGCAGAAGTGCTGCACTTTTTTTTCTTTTTTACATTTATGACTGATATACTATTTAATTACACAAGTGTAAATGTACATGTTATCAGTGTCATTTAAGCAAGAGCAGATCTGTTATCTGTCTTCATTTTCCTGGGACCCCGGTTTTCTTCTCTTTGAGCAAGCTGGGAAGTTTTCATTTGCCATTATATTCATGCATAATTCAGCCTCTGCTGATACAGAGATGGCAACTAATTTAAGAGATTTTTTTAGCTTCTTACACATTCTCTGAGAAATGTATTTATATAGTAGTAGCATTAGGTGAACTTCCTATTTGTTTTAGATAAACTGAAATCCTAACTTGAAAGCTCCATTATTTGCTCTACCACCAACGATTCAAGAGATAATTTCCCTGCCCTGCTGATCTCACTAGGAAAACACATGGAAGTTTTGTTGTTGTTGTTGTTTTAATGTTCTCAAAAGAGATGCTTCCCTAGAGGCTATTACTTAAGATGTTCTAAACCTCCCCATTGTTAAATTGCTCTTTTTGATGTTCAGATAGACGGGTGCACAAAACATAAATAGTCCACTCAATAAATCAACAGAAATCTAAACTCTTGTTAATCATAACCTAAGTTAGGAAATAAAATTAAATCATTACTCAAAATTCCCTTTATATCCCAAGTTTCTGTTGTTCCTGAAATGTTCATTACTGATGTTGTTCCTTTAATAATGTAATATTTCTCTCAGGATTCAATTCAAGACTCATTTCCTCCATGAAAACTCCATCAAAATGTAATCCCAAAAGGAGGATGAGTTTCCCAGAATGTAAATGAATAGATGTCAAAGATTCATGCTGTTTTCCTCTGAGTGGTGCTAAAGGTCAGTTCTTTTAACTAGGATTCTGCTCTTGAATTAATTTCTAAAACCATGAAAACTTGTCTTAGGGACAAAGGACACAGGTTACCTCAGCATCCTGAATTACAGCACATTATTATCAACTCTTCTGGAGACATCTTAGTAATAAAGCCGTGCTTATTTCAGGCTGGATTCAGAGTTCACTCTCCAAAGAGGTTCTCAAGGTGATCTACTGAGATGCTGAAAGAAATTGGTAAAATTTTTATTCATATAAAACTTTATAACTTTCTATTTTTCATATATAATGTACATTTAATATAGTGTGTTAACATTGCTCTTTATAAGATTTATGAATCACAAAATCAATATATTGAGGACACATGCATAGAATATTTTTTATACAAATTTGGAGAACGCTGATGTTCATTACTTGGTGTTGTTGACTTCATTTGAGATTCAGTTATCTTGAGATCCATGTTCTTAAAGAAAACAAAGTGATGTTTCAATATTTGTGCTGTTCTTCTTCATCCAAGAGAAGCAAATATGCAGGAAACATATAAATCAATTGGTGTGCTGAGAAGTGAATAGTCAGGCAGATTCTACTGTTGTTCTCCCTCTCTTATCTGTTCATGCTGAAGTCTTTGAAGTTTCCAGGAAGGACCTTGCTATTTATCATCTGTTCCTTGGTTTGTGATTCTTTTTCTGTCTGGAATCCACCCCCCATGCTCTTGTATCTATCTATCATCTATCTATCTATCTATCTATCTATCTATCTATCTATCTATCTATCATCTATCTATCTATCTATCATCTATATCTATTATCTATCTATCGTCTATCTATCTATCTATCTATCATCTATCTCTCTATCATCTATCTCTCTATCATCTATCTCTCATCTATCATCTATCTTTCTATCATCTGTCTATCATCTATCATCTATATAATTTAAATTGATTTGTCAAATATACAGAGATTAGCACATAAATGTTCCTTTCAGTGAACTAACAGAAAGCTAAATCCTTTTTAATCAACACCAATTTAATTAAATTAAATTATCACTCAAATATCATCCTCATGTCCCTTTTCACTTACTTTTCCTACCATCCTCTCTAAAGTAGTGATTTTTCAGAGCTCTAAAGCTATGTTGTATTGCCTGGGTTTTGATTTATATAAAAGGTGTCATATAGTACACATTCCTTTTTATGTGCCTTATTTTCCTTAACCTTGGCTGTGATATTTGCACATAGTGTAGCTATCAATTGTTATTTTTCATTGCCATTGAATTGATGAATATACCACAATTTATTTATTCATTCTACTATTAAGGGGCATTTGTATTATCTTCAGTTTAGGGCTGTTAAGAATACCACTGTTTTGAATTATTTATACATGTCTCTTGGTGTACATGAGCAAGTGTTTCTTTGTCAAATATACCAAAACATGGAATGGCTGAGTCTTAGAGCATATGAGAATTCACCTTTTATAGATAACGTCAAACTGATATCCAAAACAAGTACTGATGTAAATTCCTCTGGCAAAGCATGTAAAGAAAATATAGACATAACTACAGGAAGAAATAAACTTATTCAAAATAATAGTAAAGAAAAAGACAAATGAACAAAACAAAATAATAGTGGAGATATTTTCATATAATTATCTCAGTAACTAATAAAATAAGCAAACAAAAGTAATGACATATAGATAATTTGAACATTCTTTTTTTTTTTTTAAAGATTTTATTTATTTATTTGAGAGAGAGAATGAGAGAGAGAGAGAGAGCACATGAGAGGGGGGAGGGTCAGAGGGAGAAGCAGACCCCCTGCTGAGCAAGGAGCCCGATATGGGACTCGATCCCGGGACTCCAGGATCATGACCTGAGCCGAAGGCAGTCACTTAACCAACTGAGCCACCCAGGCGCCCGATAATTTGAACATTCTTAATGCAATGAAAATATATACAAACATTACATAGCAACCTAAGAATATATATGTATATAAATATTAAAACACCCATAGAACATTTTCAAAATTGACTGTATGCTAGTGTATAAACTGATCATTGAAATAATATAGAATATATTCTCTGACCAGAGTATAATTAAGCTAGAAATTAATAAGAAAAATGAATTAATATACTTAAAAACCTGAGTCACAGAAAAAAATCTCAATGGAAATCATATCCTGTAAAACACCCACCTGAATGGCTATAATTGAAAAGAAAGACAGTGTCAAGTGCTGACAATAATGAAGAGTAACAGGACTTCCATTAAAAATTTAACTTCACATTTCAACTCATCTCTTCCATGGAAACTTTTCTGCTCTTTCTTCTTCAGTGAAATGAGTACTTTTTTTTTTTTCTTTGTGTCCTAACTTTGAATGCTACAAAGCATATTAATTTACATACATGTTTCCTTCACTTATCTGAGCTTCTTGAGGGCAGATATTTCAACTATTTAGTAAAACCTTAAGTAGATAATTGTAATAAATGATTAATGAGGTGAATGAAAACTTTTTTCTCCATTTGTTATCAGCTTAGGATCAATGGTTTAAAATTATACAATGTCAGAGTGTACTAGAGACATATATACAGTACCCTCATTTGTTAAGAAAAAGAAAGATAAGAAAAAAGAATGAATTGGCTAGCTATACTAAGAATTTCAAGTCCTTTGAAACAAAATCTCAATCTTCTTAGGTACCAGGCTTCCGATAGAACTATTGATTCTATTATTCTTTACTGTCTTACACTATTATTCTTTCTGGGCATCAGACCAGCAAGAACTTCTAGGTCTATATATGAGGTAGTTGCATCACAGGTACACTTGGACAAATTTATTATTAAGTTTTCTATCATAAAAAAGAAAGAAAGAAAATAAATCAACACAATACAATTAAAATTTACAATGAAAAGAAATGTGTGGGAGAAAGAAGTTTGGGTAACATATTACAGTGGAAAGATTATTTCATTTTGTAAATTATATATTTCAAATGTATTTTATTTTATTTTTTTTAAGATTTTGTTTATTTATTTGACAGACAGCGAGGGAGAGAACACAAGCAGGGGGAGTGGGAGAAGGAGAAGCAGGCTTCCCATGGAGCAGGGAGCCAGAGGCAGGGCTCGATTCCAGGACCCTGGGATCATGGCCTGAGCCGAAGGCAGACGCTTATTGACTGAGCCACCCAGGCACCCTTCAAATGTATTTTAAAGGGACCTATATGTTCCAGAAAATCCTCATGCTTACATTGTTTAGAACGTGAGAAATTAAGAAAAAACATCCCAGGATGCTAGAGGCTGATAAATAATCTAACTCAGTCTTGATTTTTCTGTGATGGATTGCTTTTGTCTCACCCATGGGCAGAGGGGCTTCAGATTAACAAAGGGACACTTTTAGAGAGAGAAAATTAAATAACCAGGTAACTATAAAATCAATACCTAATTTTGGCTCATTAGTTAAGAGATAGCTTGCTGGTCAAGGTGCATTCTTCACAGTCACTGAACTCTTCTGAGGGAAAAGACCACTCCTACCAACTCTGTTTTGATAAAGCAGTCCATGCCTGCCATTCACTATAACACCTGTTCTTGCCCTTGATAGCCATAGCTTATTGGTTGAAAAACCAACACCAAATTCAGGAATAATCTGTATAAACTGATCAATGACATGTGAGGTGCTTTTCTTTGAAAGTTTATTCCATCTAAGGACCATAATAATTTACTGATTGATTATTTCTTTGAAAAATTTAAACCAGAGATATTAGGTTTGTTAACTGATTGGAAGAGTGGGAATTAAAAGCCCAAGAACACAAAGGAAAGTCAGAAAGTTTGGGTGAGGAGTAAGGTGGAAGTTGGTGGGGAGCCACGAATATGTTAGAGTCTCCAAAGATGGTGTCAGCAACACTTTTTCATTGTATATGGATGCTTGCCTTACTCATTAAGAAATGGAATCTATGCCCTACTTTCCTCTTGTATCTAGGTTTGCCTCATAACTTCCTTTGATGAATAGAATGAGGTGAAGCCTAGTTGCCTCTGCTTTTGCTCTTCAAGTGATCTGCCAAGGAAGAAGTCTGACTTATGCAGAGTTTGCCATGATGTGAGGAAACCCAAGCTACTGAGGAAGAAGAGAACATATGGAGGAGTAGTGTGATACCAAACATGGAGCAGGAGAACCATGCATCAGAGCCCAGTCAACTGAAAAAATCATGAAAAATAATTAATAGCTGTTGTTTATTTCCCTGGATTTTGGTGTTGTTATATAGCAATAGATAAATATGAGCAAGGAGTAAGAAGATATGCTCAAGCAGAAATCAAAACCACAAAAAATACATCTCTTGATGAGAGATTGATTGTTTTCATTGGAAAAGGCAGAAACGTCCAGGCTGAGACAGAAATGTGCCAAGTTGTGTTCAATGGCTGAACTGGACACAAAGTCTGTTGTTGGATAAAGGAGTTAGCTGTAGCTGTGAATGCCTTTAGTCTTAATGTATTGGTTATTTAAAAGGCTTTTGTTTAAAATAATCATTCTTTCTCTTCCCTCTTCTTTATCTATACTCTTCACCAAAACATGTTGTTTGACATCTGTATTTCACAACTGGCAAATACAAAATTAACAATCTCAACATTTCATCAAAAATTAATTTAAGGGAAAAGATTTTAAATTAGAACTACAGATGAAATGGTTTAGATGGTCCAGTGGGGTCCAGACACACTTTTTTCTGCTCTGCTATATATATATATATATTTTTTTTTTTTTCTTAAGTCCAGAATCACACTGTCAAAGATAGAGAAGGAAGCTGGGCTGCTTTATAAAGTGGAGAATCACCTTGGTGTACATTCTTGGAGACTTTACAAGGCATTATTAAGGTTACTCTTAGAATTCATTCTTTTCTGGCTATGGTCAGACTTCAGTTTTTTACCATAAGATGAAAAGCTTTTTCATAAAATGATAAGGTGCCTGAGTGTTCTTATGACATGGCACCTGGCTCCCTTACAGAACTAAGAACATGAGAGAGAAAGATAGAGAGACTATCCATGTTGGAAAACACGGTCTTGTATAACTTAATCTGGAACTTTAGAGGGAACTACACAAGGGCGTGAATACCCGGAAGTAGGAACAATTGGGGGTCATTTTGGAGGTTGGCTACAATAAATATTCATTTGATCTAGGGAAAAAAAGGGTAATATTGCATTAGAGTAATATTTAAACACACCTTCTCTAGATACAAATATTAAATTGTTTCCAGGCATCATCTTAAAATAATTACTAATTATTGAAGTAGATGATGAAGCTGTTCAGTTAATCTTTGTGTTTTGATTTTCATGTCTTGGTGATAACACCATGACCTCTCATGGTTGATAGTAAACGTTGACACATATTTAGTGTGTTACATGCTCATCAACATTCTTGAAAAATGAAAATTTATCTTTTAATTTTTCAAAAACACACACTCATTCTTTTGAGCTCATTACTCCTGAAAACCTTTATTACAAGATAAGAAAAAATGTGTTACCAAACAACAAACAGTTGTAGTTATGCACTTTATAATAAATGACAAAACCTTCACAGCAAGACTGCTCAGATTAATTGCCATACATCTCCACAGCAGGATTGTTCAGCTTTTTAGTTTTTCCACCACATTAATGTATACCTAAGTTGTAATTTCCCCTCACTTCCAACTGACACCACCTACTGTGAGCTTAGTGGCTTTGTGCATCTTATCAGTTATGACAGGGGCCATGGGAACTACATGGGAAGTCATCAAGTGGCCATTAGGGACAACTGTAATGAATACTTCCTCACCCATGCCCCCAGGGCCAAAAGAATTAGATGTGGCCAGCTGCTCCTCCCTAAGGGCATTTTGTTTTAATGTGTGTCCCCTGCATGTGCTCCTTGGATGGGAGTCGCTAGTACCCTTGTGTCTGAAGGGGATGTGGAAAAGGATGATGCATCCTGTGTGATTGTCTTTCAGATCTAACCTGCATAAAGCAAAAACTCTTTTCTGCACACATTTCATACATGACTACAGAAGACCATGAAAGAAACTTAAAATACAAAGTGGAGACCTTAACAATGACACATGGTTATGATTCCATTTATATCAAGTTCAAAATCAGACAAAACTATGGTGTGAGAGGTTGAAATACTGATTTCCTTTGGGGAAGCATCAGCTGGAATGGGCCCGAGGAGTCTGTAAGTAGCTGGAAACCCATAGTCTGTAGGTTTCCTGTATCTTGATTTGGGCAGCAGTTAAAGAAGTGTATAATATGCAAAAGCATAGCAAACTGTACATTTAAGGTTTTTAGACTTTCCTGCATATAAGTTATACTTTAATTTTAAAATACAGTTATTTTGAGGGGGGTAAATTTGGGAAGTCAGTGGAAAGGCACTAAACTAAATGGACTACCAGGACAATAGGCACAAATCTAGATCATGTCAATCAAAGGGTAAGCCAGGGTTTATTTATTTATTTATTTATTTTTTAAAAAGATTTTATTTATTTATTTGACAGAGAGAGACAGTGAGAGAGGGAACACAAGCTGGCAGAGTGGGAGAGGGAGAAGCAGGCTCCCTTTTGAACAGAGAGCCTGATGCAGGGCTCGATCCCAGGACCCTGGGATCATGACCTGAGCCGAAGGCAGACGCTTAATGACTGAGCCACCCAGGCGCCCCATAAGCCAGGGTTTATACTCATCTTTCCTCTATGCCAAGAGTCAGAGAGCTCTAAAAGAACTTTGGTTTTGTTTTTCCTTTGTGATCTCTTAATTTTTCAGTACTTCCCCTGCCCCAAAAGAAATTTCTGTCATCTTACATGCCAAAACAAAAAGTCATTCTAACCAAACACACAGAAATAAAACTTTATATGTACAGGTGTGTTTTACAATAGAAAATCTGGAAATAGCAAAAATAAAATTTACAAAGCAAGAATGTCAGGGATAATTAGAGATTTATCTGCAGCCTTACATGGTCATAAGAACCCACAAACAAGATCCTTGGTCTCTGAAACAGTTGTTCAATGTTTAATATTGAAATGTATGTAAATTTTTTATATATTTAATACTTAAAGTAAGATACATTTGCAAGTCAAATTCTAAATACCACTTGTTAATTCCAAAGTCTTCTATATTCTATTCTAGAGTTGTTGGAAAATTAGAGAAAGAACCTAGCATTGTGCTGTGGTCATGCTCAGTCATTTTGCTTCTCAAAGATGTGGCACAGTGGCAGACCAGGGAAGAGCAACTAACTTATGAATTACTGTTTCTTTTGTATTTCTGTTTTGAAATAAAATAATTTATTAATAAAAGTACACTTTGCATTTAAGTTTCACAGATAAAGTCATTATTAGTTGATTTTTTAAAAATTTTTTTTTATTCTTATGTTAATCCCCATACATCATTAGTTTTAGATGAAGTGTTCCATGATTCATTGTTTGTGCATAACACCCAGTGCTCCATGCAGAATGTGCCCTCCTCAATACCCACCACCAGGCTAACCCATCCTCCCACCCCCCTCCCCTCTAGAACCCTGTTTGTTTTTCAGAGTCCATCGTCTCTCATGGTTCGTCTACCCCTCCGATTTCCCCCGCTT
>NC_138371.1:98452205-98484929 GCF_054177405.1 Leptonychotes weddellii | reverse complement strand
CTGTTCAGAGAGTTGTTGCTATTCCTTTCTTCGATCTCCTGTTGGGTTTGTAGGTGTTCAGAATGGTTTGATCCCTATCCAGCTGAATTCCTGAGAGGAGACGAAATCCAGGTCTCCTACTCCTCCGCCATCTTGCTCCGCCCCCTATTAGTTGATTTTTGAATGAGCACATGGAAGTGATGACTCCCAAAGGGGGAAATCTCTTGCCACATGGAAATTAACAAGATAATATATTACCAAATAATACTTTATACTGTTCTGGTTCTTTGCACTTTTCAGAGTGTCTGCATTTTACACTCCCTCTCTGATCCTGTTAAATAAATCTGTGTAAGGTCGCAGTCTCCTCTCCACATGTTTGAGAAAATGGAGGCTGAAATCTTCTGGAAGGAGCTTTTTTTTAAGATTTTATTTATTTATTTGAGAGAGAGAAGGAGCAGGGGGAGGGGCAGAGGGAGAAGCAGACTCCTCTGTGAGCAGGGAGTCCTACATGGGGCTCAATCCCAGGACTCCAGGATCATGACCTGCGCTGAAGGCAGATGCTTAACCGACTGAGCCACCCAGGAACCCTGAGCCTGGAAGGACCTTAAGGAGATTTACATTCTGGTGATTTCTATTTTGTCAATTATATACACAGCTGTTTTTATCCTATTGTCTTTATTAATGATATAAAAATATCTTAAGTGAAAAAATATTATATCTGACAGCAAAAACACAAATAGTCTCTTTTGCTAATTTGTATTCCTATATTTGTTTGGCACACAAAGTTGAGGTGAAAGTCACAAAATGTATTTTAGCTTTAAAAAAGGAATCTGTATGCTCTAGTGACTAGAAGGTCATCATGGAGACCTGCAGTGTTTAATTTCATTCCTGATTCATTCTTTCACTGGCCTCATGTCAACTTGAAAATTTACCTCCACTTCTCACAGTGAAGATGTTCTACCTATGAATTGTTGAAGCCCCAGAAACAGAATTCTGAACCGTACATGCATTATGACTTTTGAAATCTATGGGAATCAAAGTTGCTTGCCTCCCCCAGACTATCACAAATCAGCACATAAGAGACAGGGTACGGAGTTAATGGCTCTGGAAACATGCATCCAATTAGTGGTGCAATGAGAGTCCAGAGGCAGAGGTTTAAATTCTGACTCCACTTGGGAAGACCCAGTGAATTGCCTGCCTCTCTCAACCATCTGTAAAATGGAGAATATTAATAATTATTTGCAGTATTACCAGGAGAATTAAATGTGGAAGATATATGCAAAGTGCCCAGAACACTCTAGAAATGACACCTATTGTAACAGGTGGGATAGGAGCATTAACTGTAGGAGGTATAAAATAAAAGTACTTCAGGTAATAAAGATAGAAACTGTTGTTCAAGGACAAAGGGAAGATCAGTTACTTCCCCAGTCTCTCTCTTGCTACCCTGTAATGACTGAATAATCTTTGTTTCCATAATGTCATGTTTGCATAGCTCTCTGATTGCAAGCACCACATAATTACAAAATGACTGTGTTAATGGAAGATTTAGATCATTTTTTAAAAAGTAAAGTTTTCACATTTTGCATCTAAATTCATTGATTATGCATAAAGAGGTCAGGAAAGCCTTGTGGCTTTATTAAATTGATCGGCATCTAATAACTTAATTATCTACAGAAACAGATGTTACTTCAACTGAAAACAAATTATCTTATACACAGGGAAGAAAATTAAAGCATCGAACACTGTGGAGATCTTTAAAATGACCACATCGAGGTTAAAAGGAGAGAGAAACAACAAAACATCAGGATTCCTGATTCGGACTCAACTCTGTTTAATGTGTTTCAAGTTGTTTTCTTCTTGAATATTTTTTACATCTCATTTGGCTCCAATTTAGGGGATTGTGGAAAGAACTACACACACACACACACACACACACGGATTTTTGTGCTATTAAAATCTAAGAAGAGATACTAAAGGTTTTGTTTCTTTCAGATTCCTGACTGAATTGTGATCTAATTTTTCTGGGAAAGGAAATGGCATTGCCCAGCTCTGTTCAGCATTTTGAAAATAAAATCTACCTTAGAGCAACCCCTAACACAAAGAGTTCCCAGAGTTTCTTTCTTTTCTCATGTTCCAGCTTTTTCTCAGAGCACTTGCTTCCAGGTTATTCTTCAGCTGCCTGCTGTCTTGACATCAGATCCATTGTTAACTTTGTCCTCCAAGAAAAGTATCAGGTCAAGCGCTTCTTGTCAATCCACTTTTCTCAGTATATCTTTGGCTTTCCTTTGACACTGAGTCAGGCTCACCCCATGATGTGATGCCTCAGTTTGTGGTGGACAAACACCTCTTCCATCATGACCTGGATCCAGAGCTCTTTACCTTGATAATGCTGAGCCTCACTTCCATCTTAGGGGAACATCTGGTGTGTTTGTCTTGGATTCAAAATGTAGAATAGAATTATTATTTTTTTAATGACTAGGAGGCTATAGTCTTAAAATCACAGGAAATTAAAGTGGAAAAAGACCTTAATTAATTAATTATTTAATTAATTTCTAGCTCTACTATCATGGATGCAGAACTGAGGCCAAATTATGTTAGCTGATATGTTTGAGATCATAGACAGGAAGTCTGACTTTGTGAGAATTAGAATCTTGAAATGTTACATCTTAGTGGATTGAGAAGAAGAATCTGGGTCTGGGAGGATTTCCCCAAGACTAGGTATTAAAGAGCATGGTGATGCAGGAAACAGAGCCAGATACAAAATTCAAAGTCACCAATGATGGCAAAGATTGACAGGGACACCAAATGGAACATCTGGGGAGGGAAGTAGTGAGGGGTTGGGGGCAGGGGCAGAATCTGGAGCTCACTTGAAGGTTAGAGGAAGCAGAGGTACTCAGCTTATCTTTCTCTTCATTAATATTTATAATAGCTACCATTTATTGAGAAGTTACTGAAGCATTGTTCTAAGTCCCTAATTTGTATTAACTCATTTATCCTTGCAACAACCCTGTGGCAACTATTTTTCTTATCTTCCTTTTACAGATGAGGAATCTGAGGCACAGACTATGGTGTGGTTGCCCAAGTCTTACAGGAGTAAGAGATGAGAGATGAGATGAGATGAGACAGCGCTCATCCCCAAGCACACTAACTCCAGAATCTCAGCCCTTAATCAAACCACTGTGTTGCCTCTCTGTATTCCATTGCCAGAATGGGTGTCTGGCATGTAACAAACATTTAGGGTCCATTGTATCTGACATCAGAGTGAGCCAGGACTTACCTTCTATGAAGCTGGAAATTTTACAGTGTACTCAAGACCCTTTTCAAATCCCTATCCATGCCTCCTTGCCCCCTAACTCATTGAACTGTAAATCTGGAACGGAAACATAGTCCACTGCCATCTAGATTGCCAGCCTGTGAGCTGATTGCCAAAGGCAGTGTAGATGGGTTACTCTACAGCTCATGGATTATCTGAACTGGTTGTCATTGTTCTAACTGGTCAATGTGGGCTGGAAAAGAGAATTGAGTGCTGAATGAGATCCCTATTATTATTCCTCTACCTTTTTTTTTTTTTTTTTTCTCTCTCATTGCTTCTGATTGTGTCCTGATGTCTTTGGCAGGACAGGGCAGCACTTACATCTCTTCCATTTTTTTTTTTTTTTTAAGATTTTATTTATTTATTTGAGAGACAGAGGGAGAACACAGTGGGAGAATGAAGGAGAGAAACAGACTTCCGATGCAGGGCTCAATCCCAGGACCCTGAGGATCACAACCCAAGCCGAAGGCAGATGTTAATCGACTAAGCCACCCAGGTGCCCCCATTTGTATTTCTTAAAGACATATTAGAAAGACTTCCTGCACTCTATGAATGGCACATGAAGGCGAGTGGAGTCCAGACCTCTTACAACTGGGGCTCAACACTAAGGGAGAAGCCTTATCTCTCCAGAGGCTTGGTGCTGGGCTTCTGGGCTATTGCTGTAATCGCCCCCACACTCATGATAAATACTCAGGGAAGCCACAAAATCCAAGACAAGTCAGTCTGCTTTCAAGGGGAAAACACCATTTTTAAATGTTGGTGACTGCAGTTGGGGAAGGTCCTAAAAGACCCCTGCCCATTTTGTAAGAAGGAGTGCAGACTTGTTGGCAATGCCTGCTCTGCAAGAATCTACACTCCTCAAGGCCAGGGACACTGGTCTAAACCTGAGTGGTTACATGACAGAGCTGTTCCTGAATTGGGAAGAAAGTAATGTTGTTCTCTACCATCTTGTCATCTGACAGAAAATACTCATTGATGGTCATATTGCTTATGCCAACAATTCCAAACATATTTCCAACCCTCACCACTGAGGATAAAAACTCTTCATTACCTTTCTTTATTTTTATGTCTTCATCACCTTTCTATGAATTAAATATTATCATCCCCATTTTCAGATGAGTATAATGAGCCTCAAAGATCAATCACCTGCCTCTGAAAGTGGAAATCTTTCTCTTTATTCCTCCTTTGCTCCTGAATTGCTATCTCTACCCCTACTGCATTGATGCTGCCTCTCTCTTTGGCTTTATGACCTGCTTTTTTTTTTTTAAGGATTTTATTTATTTATTCGAGAGAGAAAATGAGAGAGAGAGAGAGAGCATGAGGGGGGGAGGGTCAGAAGGAGAAGCAGACTCTCTGCTGAGCAGGGAGCCCAATGCAGGACTCGATCCAGGGACTCCAGGATCATGACCTGAGCCGAAAGCAGTCGCTTAACCAACTGAGCCACCCAGGCGCCCCTATGACCTGCTTTTGAGCACTTGCTTCCCCTCTGATCCCACCCAATAAACTCATCTCAAGATGTTGTTCCCTAGAGCTTTCTAAATCTCAACAGCATCTTGATACTGAACTTGTATAAGATGTAAAAGTTGAATTATTCATTCAATTAGCTACTTTTAGTATTAAATGGGAGAGAAGTTTTCATACACATTGTCAGCATAAGTGTATCTCTGGGTACAGTAGTTTTAGTTGTGGCACATCTTTTTGAACACTCTGCAGGCAGAAATAGCACATGGCCACTCTCTTCCTCTCTTCCTTTCTTGGGACTTGGGCTGCATAATTATTATACAGACAAATAGATAGTCCAGTCCTTTTGGTTTGGAATCACATAGAAGTGTTT
This sequence comes from Leptonychotes weddellii, assembly GCF_054177405.1. Classification (NCBI taxonomy): domain Eukaryota; kingdom Metazoa; phylum Chordata; class Mammalia; order Carnivora; family Phocidae; genus Leptonychotes; species Leptonychotes weddellii. The sequence goes on along the minus strand of NC_138371.1, from coordinate 98,479,803 downwards.
CAACTCAAACACACTAATGGTAACAGTAGGCGGGGGATCTGGGAAGATGAATAATCTGACACTGGAAAAGTATTGACTGTTCATTAACTCACTTGCTTATCCATCCAGTGTGTCCACAAATGATTCTGAATTCTTAGCATACCCCAGCCCTGTACTAGGAACCGTGGCTATGGAGAAGGGTGTGTTTTTCACTGCCCTACTTCCCCTTACTATGAGTTCATAGATGAATAGGAGAGATAAACATAAAAATGTATATCACAGCACAATCATTACTTGGGGGAGGAAGCCGCCAGTGCCATGGGAACACGAAACACAAACGAAAGGGCCCAAGAAAATTTCTCGGAGAAGTTGAAGGCAGAGCTAAGTCTTCAAGGAGGTAAAGGAATTATGACATTTTTGAGCAGAGGGACATGCTACTTAGGACAAAGAAATGTGAAAGATTGTTGAGGGTGCTTGAAGTTGTTTGATGCTTATGTTGTTGGTAGGGATGGAGGTGTGGGGTGTGTGTTTTGGGAATGGAGAGTGATGAGGTTGGAAAGTGATATTAACTTGAAGGATCTCATCAGAGGAGAGACAAGGGAAAATGCAGAAAGCTTGGTCTTCTGTCCTTGGGGGAGGAGATAAAGATTCAACTCTAAGATTAGTGTGTGTCAAGCACCATTTCAGGTTTCATTCTCTGGAAGCAGATGATAAGACAGAATGCGATAGGCAGGGTATAATTTAGGGGTGACCATCCGTAAAAGAGTGGGTGAGAAATAGGACTGTGCAGAAGCAGAAGCTGAACTGTGACAAAAGCCTGACAAAGCCTTATCCAACCTGCTAGGAGCTTTGGGGTCCACATAGGAATGGATAAGGATAATCAGAGCTTTACTGATTTGGACTGAAATTGATTGACCATATCAGTCATTGGATGTGGACAGCTCAGGACAGATATGTCCTTGGACACATCAGCTTTTTGCAGCTGGGGCCAGGGACTATCTGCTGCCCATACTCCCACCAGCTGAGCATCAAGGACATCTGTGCTGCATAGCTCAGAGCCCACCCCAAACACCTAATACAAAGAACACCAAGGTTTCGTATTTCTTCCTCAGAACTCCATGAAACTGTCCAAATTAAGAGACAGATTAATGAGAATCCATTACTTGTGGTCGCACAGGCTGTTCCTGATGACTTTGTGTCTGCCACCTCCACCACACTTCCCACTGCTCCCTGAAATGTGCGACATGAAAAGTATGAAAGACCTCTAAGGTTTCCTGTTAATGGATTACAAAATTCTAAATATTTCCAGGAAGGAGTGAGCTCAGCATGTTTTGGAAATTTTCAATGAAGTCAGAGTTTTATTGGACTGGGAGAATTATATTTGGATTTCTATAAGCAAAATGTTTCCAAAAGTAGTAATGCTATATTATGGAACAAGAGTTATATAGTCACTCACTTGAGATCAGTATCAAAACTTGGTAATTACTACCAGGGTCAGGAATTTAGAAACTCCAGTGAATAATGTCCAAAGGAAATTTAAATTCATTACTAAACTCATTTTAAAAATCATATTAAAAATAGCAAGAACAAATTCAAAATACTATTACACTTACTCTGAATGGTTAGAACTGCAGTGAAATGCAGTCTACAATGACATTTGCTTTTTAGCATACAATTTCCACATAGCTATTTCCCTTAACATTTATTTGCACATTCTTTTAGCTAACCTAGATGTCACGCCACAGAAGACAGGGTCAAATGGATCATAGATTCACATGTAAGAAAAACAGGAACCCTCCAGAGAGCATAATGATTTGTTCCAGTGAGATGGAGTGGGGCAGGGAGAAGAAGTGTTACGGTGTAGTAGCTAATGCTGCTCAATAATTTACCAATCAGTTAAAATGCCATTATTATTCTCCTCTGCCACTTAGCTTCTGTGATATTTAAAGGTCACATGGGCACTATTGGGGAGGACAGCTATTAGCAGATACATGAAAATAGCATTTCCAATCTCTGTAATAGGGTGTCAAGGTAATTTGTGTCCTAGTTCAAGTTACACTCGTCAGCACACAAGGGCAGATGTTTGACAAATGTAGTATACTAAAGGAAAGGAGAAAAAGAAAAAGTACTCAACAGCCTGATGAGGGTATGAATAATCAGAGAAGCAAAGTGGCATATGATATTATGTAATCTTTTGGATCTTTTCAACTGGGGCCAGATGACTTCTGCCTGGAGGAAATCTTCAGGATCTTCTGAGATTGATTCCGCATCTACATTGATTAGACTCTAAGCAAAGATTAGTGACTTGTTTGAGATCATAAAGAGTTTAGCTGTAATTAAAACCATGTATTTGGGCACCTGGGTGGCTCAGTCAGTTAAGCATTTGCCTTTGGCTCTGGTCATGATCCCAGGGTCCTGGAATTGAGCCCTGCATGGGACTCCCTGCTCAATGGGGAGTCTGCTTGTCCCTCTCCCTCTGCCCCTCCCCTCTACACATGCCCTCTTTCTCTCCCTCAAATAAATAAATAAATAAAATCTTAAAAAAAACCCATGTATTAATTACTCATTATTTATTATATTAAGTAATATAAAATTACTTATTAAATAATTAGTAACTAACAAATAATAAATGATTATTAATACATAGTGGCTTTTATTGAGTATTTAATATTTGCTAAGGGTGCTAAGGGTTGTATTAGACACTTTGCATGCATATCATTTATCTTAATAATAACATAAGCACTCCATTTTATAGACAAGAAAACTGAGAAAGAGATGCTAAGTAGCATGTTTATAGTCTCATGAGTAATAAGTGATGAAGCCTTGGGCCAGTATTATTAAAACTTCACAGCTCCCTTAAGTATTTACTTGGAATTTGTGTTATTTCTATTTTTCCCCCAAATATGTGCTGATTTTTACTAACTCTTTATATTATAAATGGCTTGTAGAGGTGATCTGTGTCTTTGATATATTTATTTAACAAAATAATCTAATTCACACCTAGATATGCAATATATGGTTTAGTAAGTGTTCTTTGAGAAGACTAGTGGATATTTCAAAGAAATGGTGTCATGTCCCCACATTCATATACTACTTCCCTACTTCTTCAGTGTTGATAGAAAATGTTATCCATGCTAAACTATTACTGAAAAGATGGCTTAATTTGAAAGTGGGGCTATCTGTGCATGAACATGCATCTCAGCTCTGTTTGAAAATACAGTCTGATTATTCATCAGATATCAAGGCAGCATAACGTAGTTACCCATCATTGCTTGGAATTTTCTCTTGACTAAAGGGTCCATCTTCTAGAAGTATCTATCTGCATAGAAACAAAACCTTAAGTTCCCCTTTTTGCTCAACAAGGTCTCACAGGAATGGGGTCCCTGAGTTAAGCATGGTGGGATCAGCCATACCATTCATCTTCAACAGATGCACATCAATTCAATGTCCCTTATTTTCCAAGTCTCTATTCATTTTCCACCTTATTCTAACAGGACATCTTCTCCACAGCAGGAACATTGAGAAGGGCAGCCTTGGGAAAGGCATAAGCTTACTGAAGACTTGGAATTTTGAAAATGAGGACCCCCCTCTACTATTCTATGACTTTGTGAGTTGATGCAAGGCACCTACACAGGGTGAGTCCTAATTTCCTCCTAGAGATAATATCACCTTTACGGGGGTTTTGTTTTTAAAGGATTCAATGAGAGAAATAAAAAGATTCTTATTGCTTTTCCTTATGCACTACAGGTTCCAATTACTTTAAACTAACCGAGTTCTCTGGAGTTTACATACTTTCCCTCATTGTCCTCAGTCCTCTTAACACATACTGTTCATCCTGCCTCAGTGTCCTTCCCCTACTTCCCCTGCTACCAACAGGTCTAAGCAGATCATTAATGAATTAACAGCTTTTGGAGAATAGAGGGAGATGATTAAAAACTCTGAGGGATTAAAAAAAAACAAAACCTCTATTCTATTTCTTCTGTACATTAATGGAATGCTAAAAGCATCTAATGGAGATTTTCGTCGAGAAATAATTAGATATTTATCATCTTATATTTCATTAATGAAATTGGTTTTCTTATCACAATATTTTAATTGACATTTAAAAATAGCCTCATTACACAGTATTTTAAATTGTAGCTGAAATAATCTGTGTGGAGTGCCTCCGTCATTTTAAGGTGAAGATAGAAACTTGAAAAACCATTTGAATTTCTAATTGAAAAATAATTGGGTTTAAAAGAAAGAAATTATGATAATCATTAGGTGTGATAAAATAGGGGTTGATGCTGAATTTTCAATTATGAATATAAAGTTTAATCTCAGGAATGTGCTGGAGAGCAACTTTTATGTTTAATGCTTGTGTTTTACAGACCCCCAAAATGACAGTGAGAGATCAGACAACAGAAGAAGACCATGGGGATTATGGTAAGATTTTATCATCTAGAAAAATCTAAAGGGTAAAGATGAAGACTTTTTATTGATCAAAATCTATTTTTAAGTCTCATAATAATTAGGGTAATTTCTAATGTCAAACAGCTGAAGTGAAGCTTCTGAAGGATACTCTTGCCAAAATCCCATTCCCATTTCACGGTGTCATAACAAGAGATTGCAAGGCCTGATATCTTCAATCTTTCCCTGACCCAGAGAATACTTCTCTCTTCTTCACTTTTCCCAACTAACAGCTTTACTGAAATATAATTCACATCCTCTGAAATTCACCCTATAAAATGTATAATTCAATGTGGGTTTTGTGTTTTTTTGTATATTCACAGAGTTGGGCAACCAACACTGCTATCTAATTTCAGAAAATGTTCTTCACCCTCAAAAATACACCTTGTACACATTAGCAGTCAATCTCAATTTGCCCCTCCACATCTCCTGAAAACCACCAATCCATCCTGTTTCCTAGTCTGGCCATTTAATATAAATGGAATCATATAATACATGGTCTTTTGTATCTGGATTCTTTCCGGTAGCATAATGTTTTCAAGGTTTATCTATGTTGTAGCATAGATCAATACTTCATTCCTTTTTTTTTTTTTGTATGGTTGACACAAAAGATCACATTAGTTTCAAGTGTACAACATAGTGATTCAACACCTCTATATCTTCTACTATGCTATCTTTTTTATTTTAGTCACTATAGTGGGTGAGAAGAAGTATTTCATTGGGATTTTGAATTGCATTCCCCTAACTAATGATACTGAGCATCTTCTCCTGGGATTGTTGGTCATTTGTATATGTTCTTTGAAGAAATATCTATTCAAGTCTTTTACCCATATTTAAATTGGATTATTTGCAAAAGTTCTTTGTTCTGGATACTAGTATGATTTGTAAATATTTCCTCCCATTCTGCAAACTGACTTCTCAATTTGACTTTTTTCTTTTTTTTTTGATGGTAAGCACAAAATTTTTAAATTTTAATGAGGTTCAATTTACCTATATTTTCTTTGGTATATATACTTTTAGTGTTGCATCTTAAGGGTCCATAGTATAATCCAATGTCCCAACATTTTACAGCTCTGTTTTTTTTCCCCCTAAGAGGTTTTATTTTTGTTTTTGTTTTTGTTTTTGCACTTACATTTATGTCTATGAACCGTGTTATTTTTGCTTATAAGATAAAAGTTGGGTTCTATTCATTTATACACAAATATCCAGTTGTCTCAATACCATTCTTAAAAAGACACCTTATTGTCCTGACACCCTTATTGAAAATCAATTGCCATAAACTTAAGAGTTTATTTATTTTTGGACTCTCAATTATATTCTGTTGATCTACATATCTAGCCTTATGCCAGTACCAAACCACCTTGGTTACTATAGCTTTATAAGTTTTTAAGTTGGGAAGGATGGATCATCCAAATTTGGTCCTTCTTTTTTAAGATTGTTCTAGCTATTTTGGGTCCATTGTGTTTCCATGTGAATTTTTCATATGAATTTTCATATGAATATGTTACTTTCTGCAGAAACATCAACCAAGATTTTAATAGGGAATATGTTGAATGTGTAAATTAGTTTTGAAGGACTGACATATTAACAGTATTTATACTTCTCATCCAATAACATGGATATCTTTCCATTTATTTAAGATTTTTAAACTTATGTCAACAATATTTTTTAGTTTTTATTATACAAGTCTTGTATTCCTCTGTTAAATGTATTCCTTGGTATTTTATCCTTTTGGGTATATTGTAAATGTAATTGTTTTCTTAATTTCCTTTTTGGATTGTTCATTGCTTGGGTATAGAAATGCAATTGATTTTTGTATTTTGATCTTTTATCCTGCAACCTTGTTGCACTCTTTTACTGGTTTTCAGAGTATGTTTTCTGGATTCATTTACATTTTCTGTATACAAATTCAGGTCTTGTATGTCAAGATAGTTTACATTCTCCTTTCCAATTTGTATTCTTTTGATTGTTTTCTATTTCCTATCTAATTGCTCTGACTAGAACTTCCAGTAGAATGTTGATCAGAAATGGTGAGAGTGGAGAACCTTATTCCAGGTATTAGTATTAGTGTATGCATCAGCATTTCCTATGTCTTGCATGTCTCATAATTTTTGTTGAAACATTTAATTAAAATAATTTGGCAAGTCTGGAAATCCTATGTATTCCCTCCCTCCAGAGTTTATTGTCATTCTTCCTGTTTTTTGTTTGTTTGTTTTAGTGACTTTTGAATTAATTCTGTAAACTTTGTGTTGTTTTTCATGTGTGATTCTAGGCTCTGCTCAGTTAACTTAAGGTCAATAAATTAACAGGCAGAGATTTCTTTTTTTTTTTTTAAAGATTTTTTTTTTTTTTTATTTGAGACAGAGAGAATGAGAGAGAGAGAGCACATGAGAGGGGGGAGGGTCAGAGGCAGAAGCAGACTCCCTGCCGAGCAGGGAGCCCGATGCGGGACTCGATCCAGGGACTCCAGGATCATGACCTGAGCCGAAGGCAGTCGCTTAACCAACTGAGCCACCCAGGCGCCCCCAGGCAGAGATTTCATTAAATACCTTGAACCAACAAATCTCTTAGCCTTGCTGAGGGCCTTTGTGCTCATATTAAGGCAAATCTTCAACACTCTGGTGGCTTCCAAATCTGACTTAGTCTTCAGTCTCTGCTTGCACAGAACCTCCATGTCACTCAGTGATGAGATCTAGGGCTTTTCCCTAGGCATGCACCCAGCCCTGGGCATGCACATCATCGTAGACATGTGCCTGGTCTTCTAGACTCCCAGGAACATCTTAAAACTTTTCAAAGTCCACTTTGGACATCTCATTCCCCAGCTTTCCTTTAAGTTTTTTGGTCATCCTTTTATTTTCCCCAACTTTTATCATGACCTCAGCCCATTCTAATGTTAAAAAATTGCAGCTTGTGTTTTCAAAAAAAAAAAAAATGTCCTGTGGAAATAGCTGTTATCCCTGAGCAAGTTCAGAGTCAGAACATATAAAGAAAAATCTTGAGTGGGGAGATTCTAGGGAACTTCCAGGTAGGTTAAATAATGATAATTTGCTCGAAATTGAGCTTATTTTGCAGCTCCAAATCCTTTCTGGTCATTCCAGTTGCTCCCAGCCTGCTGGTTTTAAGAACTACTCTAATTGGGAGGCTGATGGTTTTCATGTTGACAATGGAGCTGGGATGAAGGGGTTGGGAGTAGGATGAACTCACTCACACCAGCAAGCTTGCTGATCCTACTGAGATTCAGTCACTTTTCTTAAAAAAAAATGTTCACCAAATTGTTTTACACTTTTGTTAATTTTCAGAGCTTTGAAAAAGTTTATTTTGACAATTTTTTCCCACTGTTCTTATTACTTTTATGGATGATTAAGAGTTTGGAGACTCTTACCCCACCATTCCCTCCCAATCAAGTTTTTAACATCATGCCATCTACATTCTGCATTAGCTTTCCTTTGCCTTCCCTCTCCCTCCTGTAGGGACTCATGTGAGATCAAGTCTTTCTGTGTAAAATGCTGGATGCAAGAAGGTAGTGTGCATGGAGGAAATACTGGAAGTGGTTGAAGAACTGCTTTTGAAGGTAGTCTTGAAAAGTCAGATATTTTAATGAAGATGTCAAGTCTTGAACACACCTTTTGAAATGCAGTCATAAAAATCTTCACTCCCTGTCTCTTTGGTTAATAGCACCAGGTATTCATAGTAGGATAAGAGTTGCAATGTTGATGGAGACTTGTCAATGTAGAGAATATCTTGAGTGAACATTGTAATGATATTCATAAAATCTCAATGAAAAGTTTTCTTTTTATTTTTGACTTGATTCTGTGTCCAGTCACCTTCTAGGTACCAATGCCATAAAGAGGCTAGTAGAAGCTATTGAGATCTGAAAGGCAAATAAGTTGTCTTAAGAACTCCATGGGGTTACTAAAGGGCCATGTCACTAACCAGGAAAGGAGCACCTGCTGGTCACTGAATTTTTATCACAGAGAAAAGCTTGGACCTCTGCTGCTCACCAGACACATGATCCTGGAGCAATGCTTGCATTTTCCTGGGCTTTAGTATCATTATTTCCACAATGACTGTCTGGCCAAGTCTTCAAAATTTGTCATCATACTGCTTTTTTTATCATGATATTCTTGTTATAACACTGGTATATATAAAAAATAAATTAAAATGACCATTAGAGCTTTTGATAACCATGGGGCAACTGTTAAAGAAAATTCAATGACACTTCCTAGATATGGCAAGGGAGACTTTGTTCAAGACCATCACAATAGGTATAGAGGCCACTGCAGTGCGATGTTTCAGTGGGGGACAGATTTGGGCTCAACCCAGAGCACAGCATGGACAGTGGATAGAAAATTACTAAGAAGAGACATCAGGGGTAAGGGGTTTCTGGCTAAACTGACTTAACAAGGTTCTTGCTGAAGATATGCCAGAGTATCAGACTTTACTTATGGGATGGTGGAAGATGAGGGACCTGATGAGGTATTGAGGGTGGGGGTTCTGGTTAAACTGACTTAGCAGGGTTCTTACCCAAACTGGATTTTACAAGGAAGTCCACAGATGGGTTAAGAGAAGATAAACCTGAAATTACAATGTTTAGTCCAGCAAGGACTCTTTATCACAGCCTCAACTGTATAGAGTACTGGTGCATGGGACACCCAGAGAAGAAGAAGTTTATCTTCCACATTGCTGACCTTCTTTTTGCTTGTCAGCATGAAAACTAATCTCAACACTGTTTCCCATCTGATGATTAGGTTGCATTGTTTGTTTCACGAAAACACTCTTCTCCTTGAACTACTCTTGGTCCCTCCATCTCGATCTTGAAAATCTTTAACTCTAAAACTTTGACAACATGCAATTTGGAGGTCTCCTTTTCTGTCTTGACCTCTGTTAGTTGCGGGCTCTCTATCCTCACCACTATCTGTGTTAATGCTCACATTTTGTTCTGGTCAGGTTAAGAAGTTCTCCTGATTTAAACCACTAGTTGTGTCAGAGCCCTTCACATGGCTGTATCCAGCTCCTACACCCCAGGTGGCTGTTTTGCTGGACTCCAGAATCAGCCTGTTTCTGACAGAACTGTCACCTCTCCCGCTTCCATACATCCTCATCTGTATCTCTTCTTCTCTCAGAGCCTCACCATTCACCCAGTCACTGGCCAGAAGTCCACAGGTTGTCTTGGACTCCTTTACCCATATCAGTCATCAAACCTTAGCCACCAATCTTACTCCTGAATGTTCCTTAAATCAGTGTCATCTTATCTACTTTTTTTTTAGCCAGCGTGAAGCATCTAAAATATAAATCTGACCATGTCACCCCCCTGGTGAAAATCATCAACAGCAGGTAAAATCTATGCACCTAGGCCTCTCCTAGTTGGCACCAGTCACTCTGTTCTCACCCCGACCTTATGATCTGATGAACAACCAAGTGTAGCTGAGATAAGCACTATTTTTGGAGAGGTTTTAGTGCTACAGACTATAAGGTGATGGAGAGTAGGGAAGGGTTTCCTGAGGAATCTTATTTGAGCTTAAATCTGTAGACTGAGTGGAAGTTAATTAAGTAAAGTTTAAAAGTGGTGTGAAGGGGCATGGTGGCATTCTGAATAAAAGGAACAGCATAGGCAAAGATCCTGTAGCAGGAAGGAGTTTGGCTTTTTTGAAAAAACACATATGAAGACTGGTATGACTGGAATCAAAAATTGAGGAAAAAGATGCCATCAGAGAAAGCTGCTTATAAACTCAGAAGTTTATAATTGTTGTTGTACATTTCAGTCCATGAAATAAGAAAACACCACACAAAAACTGAAATTCAATCCAGTTCTTCTGGTTCAAAATGAAGGCAGTGCAGTAATATCCCAACTTTCATATTGCAATATATATGCATTCCTTTATTCCATCATTTATGTGAATAATAGGTCAACAGAATTCCTTAAACGGTCAGTAGATATATCAATTACACATGAGGGAAGAGAAAAAAATGATCATTTTTTAAGTGTTTAGGAAAAGACTGGGTTTTAGCAAACATACACATACAAATAAAAATAAATAATAAATAAATATGAGGTACAAATAAATAAAAAAATAATAAAAAAATAATACAAATAAAAATAATACAAATAAAATACAAACAAAAATAATAAATAAATATGAGGTAACTTAATATCCAACCAATTCAGACTTTCACACCAAAGTCATACAAGATGACTTGGTAAAAACTGCTATATTTCTATTAGGGTGCTCTTCAAAGTGGAGAGCACATCCGGGACATGCTACAGTATGGTCTCCAGTCAAGGTTGAACAGAGCGAGGCAAAGTATCCCAAACTACATTTATTTTCATAAAAATGTCAACAGAAAATAAGCTTCAGTGATAAATCTGGGTTCATATTCTGTTATAAGTGGAAAACAGCCAGTTTCACATCTTGTACAAGCACTTTCAGTCACCTTTTATGGCCATGTAGTTGCCTTGTTTGTCAATTAAAAAATTAAAACATGTAGATTCCAATAACAATCCATAAGTATTGGCATCAAGATTGTCTGTGGTGCCTAATTTCATTTAGGCTGAGCTGATGTAGGTGGCTGTGGTCTGAAGATCACAGAAAGCTGCATCTCCTCAAGCTGCACTTTAAAGACATTACTGAAAATGCATTCTATTTAGATAGGTAGTTGGATAATTAGATATGTCCAATCAGTAGTAGAAAACCACAAAAACAATCATTTGGTGATAAAATGCTCACATTTAGAATGCACTGGTGTCAGAAAGAAAGAAAACGATTTTATTTTCAAAGCAACTGGAGTTTGGGGAAAAGTGCTGAAAAATCAATTTATTTTCAAAGGAATGGGCTAGACTGATTATGCATTTGTTAGTTCCATTGGCACTGTTTGGATACAATATAGATGCATTGATTTTCATGCATATGTGATATGTCTTTTTCTTACACAGAAAATATGGTGTTCACAAAAAAGAGATGAGATTTTTTTGGGAGTTAAAATAATAAATTCAACTTTCTGTTTTCATCTTTTTATTTTCCTGCTGAGCTTAATCAATTATTTGTGATTTATTATGGTTAAACACTTGCCGAGATAACTAATTCCAGCAGAGGGTCAGACCTTGTACCCCCCATTTTATAGCTTCATCTTTAAAGGCAGTTTTAGGAATGGAAACAGGGAAGAGAAGTCACTGCACAGACAGGCTCTTTTATTAATGGAGGGGTAGATTGGGAGAGAGTATTGTGCATTATGATTCTATAGGAAAGTGAGAGATTGTTTGGTTCCCTCCATATTCTGTTTTGAGGCATCCCAACAAGAGCTGGTGCCCTCCTTGTACTCAGATCTCTATGTGCCCTGAATTTCATACCCACCCCAAAGAACATTTGACCTATGTTGTAAAATTCTCACCTTTGGGAACCTGACATTGGTTTGGCTGGTCATTTGCAGGTGTGCCTGTGAAGCAGAGTTGCCTAGGAATTAGTTTAAAATGAAGATCCCATGACAACATTCAATAGCTAACAAATAAGAATCTAATAGCAGTAGGGAAGAGGAGGAGGTATCAAATAGGATCTCAGAAACTGCTTTTTGAAAACCTCTAGTTGCTTATGATATAATTGGCCTTAAGATTTCAGGATTTCAGTGGACTGGTTAGATGAAAAAAGGGTCCCTAAAAAGCTTAGGTTTCCTAAAATCTTCTTTTATACACTTCATAGTGTCTTGTCCAGTTTAATGTTTACTTAAAAGGCCCCTAAGGAGTAGGATAAATTATGGTCGCTGATTCAATATAATTTCTTTATGTTGATTTACCCATTCCTTAAACACTACCACTATGTAAATTTGAAGATAACAAGGTCTTTATGGAGATTCTTACATATTAAGAAATGCTTTTGTTTAGCGACTACTGAGAGAGTCTCAAAGATCCTGGCATCTCTAGTCACTCAAAAAAGTTTCCCCCTTCCTTGCATCCAGCAGGTGAGAATGTAGGGGTTGTGGATTTGCAGATTCATGAAATTTGGGTGGGCCACAATTGCTATCAAATATTTTTATGATGTGCAAAGAAATTTCTTATATACTTTTTGTCATTGGCATTCACAGTAAATCTATAAGGTGGATTTTTTTTGTATTTCTATTGTTTAAATGTCAGGATATTTTTTCAATACTACCTAAATATCAAACTGACTGTAGCTATTTCTACCCACTTGTGATGGAAATGTCCTATGTGACGTAATACATATCAGTGAAAAACAAATCTGGGCTACTCCCTTCCATGTACAGGGATTAATGTAATTGGGTTCTGAAAACTCCTACTTGCAGCTCATGTGTGAGACTAGGGAAGGAAGCACACCTTGGAGTCTGAAGTATGCAAGGATAGATCTGCAAGTAGGAAAGGGGTAAAAAAAGTTTTTCTCAGCAACCATTTTTGTTGCATCATCCTATTTGCAGATGATATGATTGTCCACATAGAAAATCCCAAAGAATCTACAAAAAGCTCCCAGAACCATGAGAGACTATGGACTCTGAGAAACAAACTGAGGGTTTTAGAGGGGAGGGGGGTGGGGGGATGGGTTAGCCTGGTGATGGGTATTAAAGAGGGCACGTATTGAATGGAGCACTGGGTGTTATTTGCAAACAATGAATCATGGAACATTACATCAAAAACAAATGATGTAATGTATGGTGACTAACATAGCATAATAAAGTAAAAATAAAAAAAAATAATAATAATTAAAAAAAGCTCCCAGAACTAAGTGAGTTCAGCAAGGTCACAAAACACAAGAGCAACACCAAAAAATTTTACTTCTATGTACTAACAATGAACATAAGGAAACCAAAATTAAAAACACACTATCATTACAATATCTCCAATGAAAATGAAGAGCTTAGGTATACACTTAATAAAACATGTCAATGATCAGTATACTGAAAATGTAAAATCCTGCTGAAAAAATCAAAGTAGACATAAATAAATGGAGAGACATCACATGTTCATGGATTGGAAGACTCGACATAGTAAAGATACCAGTTCTTTCTGAATTGATCTGTATGTTTAATCCAATTCCTTTGAAAATCCTAGGAAGTAATTTTGTAGACATAGACAAGCTTATCCTAAAATTAATATGGAAGGCCAAAATCCCTAGATAGCTAAAAAGAAATTGTGAAAGAATAATAAAGTGCGATGAGTCCCTCCACCCAATATTAAGGCCTACCATATAGTTATAATGATCAAAAGTGTGGTATTGGTGGAGAGACAGGCACATAGATCAATGAAACAGAATAAAGAACCAGAAATAGGCCCACACAAATACATCCAACTGATTTCTGACAAAGGTGCGAAAGTAATCCAATGGAAGAATAGCCTTTTCAGCAAATGGTGCTGAAACAATTGGATATCCATGGCTCAAAAGTGAACTTTAACTTAAATATCATACCTTATACAAAAATTAACTAAAGATGGATTATGGATGTAAATATAAAATGTAATACTATGTGACTTTTAGACAAAACCTAGGATCAAATCTTTAGTATTTAGGCTGAAATAAAACTGTCTTAGACTTGACACCAAACACACAATCCATAAAAGGAAAATTGATAAATTGGAAATATCAAGTTAAAAGTTTTGCTGTGTGAACGCCCTGATCAGAGGATAAAAAGAGAAACTGGGGACTGGAGGAAAATATTTGTATGATGTGTCTGATAAAGGGCCCATATAGAATATAGAATACAAATGTCAAACTAAACGGTAAAAATTCAAACAATCCAATCTGATAATGGGCCAAAGACATGAATAGACATTTCACCAAAGAGGCTATACAGATGGTAAATAAGCAAATGAAGTGTTCAACCTCTTTGGTCATCAGGAAAAATGCTTATTAAAACCCAAATCAGATATCATTACACACCTACCAGAATGGCTGAAGTAAACAGTGCCAATACCAAATGCTGGAGAGGATGCAGAGAAAGTAGATTACTCATGCATTGTGAATGGGAGTAGAAATGGCTCGACCAGTCTGGACATGTTTGGTAGTTTCTTATACAACTAAACACACAACTGCCATATGTCCCAGCTGTTTCACTCTTGGTCATTTATCCAAAAGGAATTAAACTATCTCCACCCAAAAGCCTATGTCAAAATGTTCATAGTAGCTTTACTCTAAGTAGTCAAAAACTGGAAGAAAAAAAAAAAAACACAGCTGTGTCTTAATAAGTAGAGAGTTAAACAAACCATGGTCCATCCATGCCTTGGTGTACTATCCAGCAATGAAAAAGAAGGAATACACAAAACAACCTGGATCAATCTCTCCAGGGAATGATGATGAGTGTGAGAAGCCAATCCCACAAGCTTACATACTATATAGTTCCATTTATATAAAAAAATTTAAAGGACAGAATTATAGAAATTGAGACTAGGTTAGTGGTTGCCGGAACACTAGGGGGAATGAGGGCGTAGGCTAATGGCATTGTTCTTTATCCTGACTGTGACAATGCCAATGTCCTAGTTGTGGCATTGTGATACAGTTTTGCAGGACATTACTCTTGGGGAAAACTGAGTAATGGCTAAATGAGATGTCTCAGTATCATTTCTCATACTTGTATGCTCATCTATATTAACCCCAAATAAAATGTTAATTAAAAACAAATAAAGAAGAAGAGTTGATTTCACATGGTCATATCATCAATTTCATTCATTTCCTATGGCTGTGAGTAGGCTTTTCTAAAATCCTCAATCCCCTCTTGTAAAAATAATAACAATAGTAATCACCTCCATAATTTATTGAGGCTTCCCATGAACCTGGTGGTTTCCACACATTCTCCCTAAACATTACCACAAGCCCTAAACATCACAAGTCTGTAAGGCATGTATAGCTGTTAGTACCGTACAAACGAAGAGTCTATGACCCAGCCATGCTAAGTCACTTACCCAAGGTCACAGGGCTGGTCGATGCCACACTGGTAATGAGTCCCCGTCTGACTGAAACATATGACCTGATCCTCCCAGGTCAGCCTGACCTCAGAGCCAGCACAGAGGTGTGTCAGCATCTTCATGCCAGACCACTCACGCCTTGCAGGCATCAGCCATGTGGTCCATTAGGAAGACACTGGTGTGACTTTCAAGGTAGATGAACTCATAAAGCATTCAGCATGTCAGGCTGGAGTCCCTGCCTTGTTTGGAAAGCACAAGATAAATTTCAGCAGGCTATGGTTTGTTTGAGGATGTGGGGAATAATCTAATCTGCTATTTCAAATATAATTTAGATTTAAGAGGTGTTTTACTGTTCTATTTCTAGAGTGCCTGAGGATCCAGCTGAGTGTAATACACATCACATTAGATTAAGGTCAATTAACAACATTGCCAGGGATTTTTCCCTTTCATAATGAGATGGAGCTGCAAATTTGTGATTAAAATCTTATATGTTAGTACAGATGAACGGAGGGATTTTAGACAAGCTCCAATTATGATTAAGGCTGCAGCATGGGGTCTAGTGGGTCATGCCATGTCATAACTCCCTTAACTTTCTGATCAGCATTTATTGAATAGCTGTGCACTTGGAGTCCAACTGGCTAGAGGTGACTATTGTGCTGAGTGTCACACATTTGGATTCAGGATTTCGGATTTAAATGTGTTGAAAGCAGCAGAGTTCACATGATAAACATGGCTTTGTCCACAGTGCTGTTATTCTCACACACGTGTTCCTGTCAGGCTGAGACAGCAGGAAGCTGCAGGGGTGCACTCAAGGCGGGGAAGTGGCAGAGACAAAAAAATTAGGGAGGTTAAGTCATCAAGAAGGAAGAGTGTCCAGTTTAACACTGGGCAGACCTGGGTGTGGATATTGATTCTGTCACTTATAAATTGTGTGCATTTGGGCAAGTCACTTATCCTGAGCTTCCCTTTCTCAGCTGTGTGGTGGTGATGACACCTTGTTTTTTTCTACCATTCTCCTGCAAATGAAGTGACATGAAATATCTAAGCAGCTTGTACATGTAGGGGCCCAGTAAATGGCAGACATTATAAGAACAAAAAGGTACAAACAATTTCAGCATTAAAAGGAACAGTGGTTGTCACCTAGCTCACCCACCCCTCATTTCTACTCAGCAGGTAAGTGGGGATAATTTTTATCATAGGCGGCTGTTATTCTCTGTGGTTGATTGAAAATGTTACCTAAAATTAATTTATTCAGAAAATATTGATTGAATACAGATTATTGTAAAATAGACAACAGTTACTAATTTCAGTCTTGAGAGTTAATCAAATCATAAATGACACTCAGATTGAAACAAACCCATGAAGTATACACAGGCAGGTAGGTATCCTGACATAGTCAGATGGTATTCGTAAGCATGGGTGCTGCAGAAAGTTCCTTGAGCTCTCTGAGCCTCAGTTCCACTGCCTCTAAAGTGGGCAGAATGATTCCAGGACTTTTGTGAGGACTGAGAGTTGGGGAATATAACATATCTGTATTAGAGAACCATCAGAGAGTAACCCCCAAATAGCTGGTGGCCATAGGAATGATGAAGGAGAAACCTGGACAGTAGGTAAGGCATCTTCCACCAATCTCTTCATCTACCTGGATTTTGCATCATCAAAGATCACATTGGCCATTCCCTCCCAGGGTACATTCTACCCATGCTTCCCACAGATTTGGGCTAGTTTTGGCTCGGGTCTTGGTCTGTGTTTATTGATTTGGTTATTTAATTTTACAGTTCCCAACTATGATGATTATCAGAAGACTATTGTCTGTGTCCCAGGAGCTCCTTGTTTTGCTGGGTGGCGTGCTATTGCTGGCTCAGATTGATTGTAGGGAGCTAATTTTTAAAAGATCAGGAATTTCGATGGCCATTTTTGAAAAGCATTGGTAGCTTGAAACTGGCGATCTTCAGATACTACAAATCAGGGCTCCCCATCCGATGGCCAGTTGGTAAGCTTTTGCCAGCGCATTTGGTTTAGGCTCTTTGTCGGTTTGTAACTGCGCCTCACATATGCACATCCAAGTTCATATGTACATCCACTTCCATTTGGACTTGCATTGAGGGACTTGGGGTTAAATTTGCCTTGTTCATTGTTAAGACTCACGGACACTAAGCACTAGCTGAGCCACACTGTTAGTCCCAAGAGCAGCTTTTGGGGAGACAGAGGGCACTGATAGGGATGATGCTTACCCTAAGGAAAAAAAATTGAAAATAAATATTAAGCCAGCTGGAAAATATGCTATGCAGTGATCCTGAGAGACTCCCTGCATACACCATGTCTTGTCTCTAAACCTCCTAGCTCTCTATTTCAGACTCTACTCCTTATTCTTTCCCTTCTCCTCAGACTTTGTATGATTAGGCACATCAGTATGCTTCCATTTACACACCGCCTTGCCCAGTGTGCTTGGGACAGTCTAAGTCCCCTCCAGACCACACAAGACTGACCTGGGCCCCAGTTCCATCACTGATAAAGCCATGGGTGGGGACAGGTGGAAGTCATACAGGGACAGCTCAGAAACTGTGTGAGCACTGCCAGTGACAGGCCACCTCCCCACCCTTCTCCACAGCTGGCTAGGAACAAAGGCCAGGGGAGCTGTCATGAAAACAAGGTTTGAAAAATGGGGAGGAGTCAAGTCATGGAGGACAGGTGGATACCCTGTAAATGCACTTAGATTTTGTCTGGTTGGTAAAGAAGAACTGGTTAAGGATGTTCAGCATGGGCTTTGGGATTTGTGTTTTAGAAAAATGTATTTTAGAAAGATAGAGTTTTAAAAAGAATTGCTTTGATGAAAGCAAAGAACAGTCTGGCTACATCCCGGAGAACTGGAAAGTAGGAATTGATTGCATCAACAGAAAATGAGGCCCTGGAATTACAACCCATGGCTATTAAGATGAAGAGCAGGTGGTTTTTAGAGTTTTCTTTTCTTACTTGTTTTTGGGAAGACTTCTAAAATCTCTCTTGAGATTTAAGTTGTGTTCCAAGTCCTAAAAGCCTTGTTGCAAAATAGTTGATTATCTGTCTACAAATAAGTGAATTTACTTCCATTATCTTCTGCTTAATTATAGAAGCTCTGGTGGACTATGTTTTCTTCCACAAAACTCTTACAAAAGTGAAAGGCCGTGACATCATCAATTGTGAGCAACGAAAGCCATATTTACATGGTACATCTCTACTAGTAGAGTTGATATCCTATTAATTATCTTATTCATTGTCACCACATCCCTTCAAGACAGAGACAAAGAAGGTGTTGTTATCATTATCCGCATTTCACAGATGAAAAAACTAAGGCCTAAGCAGGCTGACTTCTTCTTTCTTGGTGCTTCTAAAATGGATGCAAATGATTACTACACCAGGGAAACCCAAGGGAAAGAGAAAAGTAATTGACTAAGCCTTAGAGTAATCACTTAGGAAAACCACAAACTAAAATAAATGATAAAGATCAACAGTGTCATACATCCTAATTAATCCCACTGCTTGTTTAGAAAGAGCCACATAAACTGCAAGAGAGAGTAGGCTTTCTGGCTTAACACTTGGCACATGTGAGTAAAAAGTCACTGTGGCGCCAGAAAGGAGGCAAAGGTGACAGGCAGACCTGCTAAACTCAGTCCTCAGCAGGAGGAAGGCCCTCAGCTGTGCAGCTTATTCACCAGTTTTTGTTGGTCTTTATGAGCAAACATGTATCCGTAGAGATGTGCATAGATATATGTGCACATATATGCAGACATATATATATAAACACATTTGTGTATGTGTACATTTGAATATAAACATATCTGCATAGATATGTGTTTATGTATATACATACACATACAATTTCACATAATTTACTACCATGATCATCTCGTATATAGAGATGGGGACCTGTACAGATGTAAATGTTTTCCTCACACTTTATTGTTGTCTACTTATTTACTCTCTTTCCTGTCTCCACCAGAAGAACTTGTCAGCACACCAAACCAAATTTATTTGATTTATTTATTCTTACATACTTTCTATGTATTTATATAATGTTTTATATACACACACACACACACAAACACACACACACACAGGATTCTTCTGCCCAGTATCATTGTTTATTCCACAAAAGTGACATCTTATGCACACTTTTTTCTTAATCTTAGAAACCCTTCCAAGTTGATTTACCAATCGACCAATTTATCCTTTTTGATGGTGTCTTAACGTTTATGCTATAGATATACAATATTTTATTCAAACATTCTCTACTGATGGAGTCTTTTTTGTACTGCAGTTTTTATTTCTGTGGGACAGATTCTCAGAGCTATATTTTGAGTCAAAGGGGATCTGGGTTTTTAATTTTAGAGTCTTAAAAACTGTATCTGAAAGTTGGTAACATTACTGTAGCAATGTGAGGGTGCCCTATTACTCATCTGTCTGTCTTCAGTAAGCATAATCATTCCTCTTTTAAGAAGAGAAAATGGGGGCACCTGGGTGGCTCAGTTAGTTGAGTGTCTGATCTGGTTTCAGCTCAGGTCATAATCTCAGGCTCCATGTTCAGAGGTGAGTCTGCTTGAGATTCTCTCCCTTTCCCTCTGCCCCTCCCCCTACTCCTGCATGAACTCTCTCTTAAAAAAAAAAAAAAAGCTAGATTGATAAATGTAAAGAAATGTACATTGTTACTTTCATTTGCATTTCACTTGTAACCACTGTGTTTGAGCATCTTTTCACATATCTGTGGGCCATTGGGATATGCTTCTGTGTAAATAGCCTCTTCTAAATCTATGCCCATTTTTTTCACTTCAATTATTTGTTTTTTTCTTGTAAATTTGTAAAAGATCTTTGTATATTATTAATAATGAGCATCTATATGTTCTCTTCATTGGAAATACTTTCCCAAGTATTTATGCTATCTTTTGTGTTTTGATTTGGTTTATCTCTTACCATACATAATATTTTTTTAAATAAATTCAAGTAGGTTCATACCTACTTTGCCCAGACAATGTCCATAGACTCTCTCAGATTTCTTGCATTTTTTGCCTATAAGTCTTTAATGCATTTGGAATTTATTTTAACATGATGTAAAAAGGAAGTCCAGTTTTATATTCTTCCAGATGGATAGACAGCTGTACCTATACCACTTACTAAATAATCCATCCTTTTGCCATTTAATTAAAATGCCATCTTTGCCATTTATAACATTCTGACATACAAGGTACTCTGTTACCTTATTTTCTCTTATATCTCACTGATCTATTTGTGTACTCCTAGGGCAAACTATAGCCATGTAATTCCAGTAGCTCTGTAGTACTGATTTGCTGCACCAGCAATTCGGAAGTCAAAAGAAATTTCAAAATTTCCTCTCTTCTCAAGACTTTATACTTTCATATAATGTTTCAAGTACTTTTATTCAATCTCTCCATGTATTATTGAAATTCTAATTGAAATTTTATTGTATTTTTGGGGAAGACTTATATTTTGATATATAATATATATCAATACTTATCCATCTAATGGTATGAATCTTGTAATGCACTTTTTGCCCATCTTATCTTATACCTTGACTTATCCTCAGCAGCTGGGAAATGCAGACAGAGAACAGTAGGCAGAAGAGAAGAAGACAGCGCTACCAGGTCACTGATTTCCAAGACATCTTCCGGACCTTCTTTCCATGGCCCCCATGTATCCCTCTGAGATTGTCATTTGCCTGTTTTCTCTTATATTATTTCCACATCCTTCTGTTCCTGTATCACAGGAAACTTCACTTCCTGGAATCTCTTGCCCTCTGGCTCCCTGCTGTGTCCATTCAATAGGAGATAGCAACAGAACATTTAAAGACAGATGAAGTGAAGAGAAAGGGTATTTCTTTATGATTTTTTTCTTCTGCTTCCACCAGCATCCCTAGAAGTCATTTATGAAAAGTTTCCAACTGCCACTAGTCAGTCTCTGCCATGGTTTTAGCTCCTGCTACCAGCCCTAGCTTTTTAACCTGCTGGTGCCATCCCTATCCTAAGCCCTTCCAAACCTAGAGTATGAGGGCATGCTTGCTGTTTCTAAATCGAGGTTTTCCTCACTGTTCTTTATTTAGCTTTCCAATTCTACCAGCCCTCAGTAACTAATTCTTTGCATTAAATTATTTGTTTGAAACACCTAGAGTGTTTCATTTGCATTTTCCCATTGAAATCATGACTAACTTCTCTTCAAACGTATTTCTCATCACTCACTACCTAGCACCCTTTCTTGGAACACATCAAAATGAGATTTTCCTACCTTTTGCATGTTTCTCTACATGTAGTAGATTCCTTCTGAGTGGGTTATGCAGTTATAGACAAATCTGCCTCTCTGCACCCCTTGCATTTCATGCATGCCTCCAAAAGTCAGTCTCCAAACTAGCTGTTGAAAAGCTTGAGGACAACAAGTATGCATTTTGTTAATTCCCAGTGCGTGCTTCACTGTGTGGTAACTGCAGGTGCTTTGTCTCATGTCTGGAGACAAGAGAATAGGGTGAAAAGGAGGGATCCTGGGGACAAGCAAATGTTGTAAGTAAACCTTTTCAGGCTACAGGGGAGAAAGGAAACCTTACAGACCACTGGGTATAACTAAATCTGGGACATGGTGGGGTCATTTATAATATTGCTTTAATATGTTAAGAATATTAATTAGGGAATTATTATTGGGGATAAATATTATTAGGGAATAAATAACTTTTAATAAAATAAAATGTGAATTAATACTAAGTCACTACACTAAAGTTTCTGAACCTCAGTTTCTTAATTTTTACAAGGGCAATACTAATATCTATTGTGTAGGGTTATGAATTTAAAACATGATTACATATATAAAAAATCTAATAGTAAGTCTATAATTTATCATTTAAAAGTCACTTTCCTAGAGTCACTGAGTGCAATAAAGCTAATAAAAATAATAATAATAATAACAGCATACAGTTTGGAAAGCAAAAAGTAAAATTGTCTTTACTTGCAGTCTACATAGAAAATCTTGTTACCTACAAAAAGCTACTAGAAATATTCTATAAGTGACCTCAGCAAGGTTGCAGGATAGAAGGCCAGTATACAAAAATAAATTGAAATCTACATATGTGCAGTGAGCAGTTGGAAATAGAAATGAAAACATTAATATAATTCATAATAGCAATAAAATTTGAGGTACTCAGAGATGAATATAGAAAATAATGTGCAAGAACAGGGGTGCCTGGGTGGCTCAGTAGTTAAACATCTGCCTTTGGCTCAGGTCATGATCCTAGGGTCCTGGGATGGAGTCCCGCTTCGGGCTCCCTGCTCAGCGGGAAGCCTGCTTCCCCCTCTCCCACTCCCCCTGCTTGTATTCCCTCTCTTGCTGTGTCTCTTTCTGTGAAATAAATAAATAAAATCTTTTTAAAAAAAGAGAAAAGAAAATAATGTGCAAGAACACATGCTAAACACTATAAAACATTGCCAAGAAAAATATATAACCTAAGTGAATGAAGGCATATTCTATGGTCATGAATCAGAAGACTCAATGTTATTATGATATAATTGACTTATAGACTCAATGTAATCCCAGTCAAAACCCCAGCTGGGTATTTGCAGAAATCGATGATACTCTTAACATTTATATAGAAATGCAAAGGACTTGTAATATCAAAATCAAGAAAGACAACAAAGTTGGAGAATTTATACTACCTGGTTTAAAGATTCACTCTAAAAGTTATAGTAATCAGGACAGTGTGGTACTGTTTTAAAGACAGATATTTGGAGTAATGGGGAACAGTACAGAGTCTAGAAATAGACCCACATACAAATGGTCAATTGATTTCCAGCATAGGTGCTAAGGCATTTTAATGTGGAAACAATAGCACCAACAACAGTGTTTCCAACAAATGATGTAGGAACGATTGAATATCCATATTCAAAATAAGTAAATAAACTTCAACTCTTACCTCACACCATATAGAAAACTAACATGAAATGGATCATAGACATGAATGTAAAGCCTATAACTACAAAACTTTTAGATTAAAAAAAGGAGAAAATCTTTGTTATCATGACTTAGGCAAAGAGTTCTAGAAAGGACACAAAAAGCATGCATCCTAAAAGAAGAATAAGTCATACATTGTCAAAAGTACTAAACATTTCTGCTCTTTGAAAGACACTGTAAGAAAATGGAAATACAAGCTACACATGAGAGAGAATATTTGCCAAATATATAGCTTGACATAAACTCGAAGCCAGAATATATAAAGATTTTTTTTATAAATCAGTAATATGACAGACAGCTCAATTAAAAAAAAAATGTCAAAGACAACATGGATGAACCTAAAGGGCATCATGCTAAGTGAAAATAAGTCAGAGAAAGACAGATGCCATATGATTTCACTTATATGTAAAACCTAAAAAACAAAACAAACAAACAAATAAAACAAACAGACTCTTAATACAGAGAACAAACTGGTGGTTGCCAGAGGGGAGGTAGGTGGGGAATGGGCAAAACAGATAAAGAAGACTGAGAGGTACAAGCTTCCAATTAGCTGAAACTAATTTAACATTGTATGTTAATTATACATCAATAAAAAATAATTAATCAAACAAAAATAAATTTTTAAAATGTCAAAAGATATGAGCAGACACTTCACCAAAGAATATATATGATGGGCCAATAAGCATATCAAAATATGTTTATCATTAGTCTAAACAATGCAAACTGAAACTAATTGAGATACCACCATAAACTTCCTCAAATGGCTAAAACAAAAAGCAAAAACTGACAAAACTAAGTACTAATAAGGATCTGGACAACTCCAACTCCCACTTTGGAAAATAGGCAATTTCATCCAAAGTTAAATATGCAATCCAAACCCTAGTTATTTATCTGTGAATGATAAAAACATATGTCCACACAAACACCTGAACATAAATGTTCACAGCTTTATTAATAATAGTCCTAAATTGAATACAACCCAAATGCGCATTAGCTAGTGAATGGATAAACAGGTTGTGGTTGGTGCATCCGTACAATAAAATATTCCTCAACAATAAAAAAGAAAGAATTGCTTGTACCTTCAACAACATGGATAGACTTCAAAAGTATTATATTAAATGAAATGGACCATGCCCAAAAACTATATATGGAATGACTGCATTCATATGATGCTCTAGAAAAGGCAAAACTGAGGGACAGAGAACGGATCACTTGTTGCCAGGAATGGAGGTAGAAAGGGCTTTTTGGGATGATGAAAATATTCTCTAGTAGGTAATAATGGTGATCACATGACCGTCTTCACTTAGAACTTACCCAGTTATACAGTTTAAGAAGATGAATTTTGGGGCACCTGGGTGGCTCAGTCGGTTGTGTCTGCCTTCGGCTCATGTCATGATGCCAGGGCCCTGGGATCGAGCCCCAAGTCGTGTTTCCTGCTCAGCAGGAGCCTGCTTCTCCCTCTCCTCCCCACTTGTGATCTCTCTCACTATTTCTGTCACTATCTCTCTCAAATAAATAAAATAAATAAAATCTTTTTTAAAAAAGGTGAATTTTATCATATATAAATTATACCTCAATTAAAAAGAATTTAAAACATCAGTTTCCATCTACATGTATATTCATATTGTTTTCCCCACCAAAAAGTACATAATGTACTGAAAAACTTCCCTTATTTTGTACTGTTAAAGAATGCCAGGGGCGCCTGGGTGGCTCAGTTGGTTAAGCGACTGCCTTTGGCTCAGGTCATGATCCTGGAGTCCCGGGATCAGTCCCACATCGGGCTCCCTGCTCAGCGGGGGGTCTGCTTCTCCCTCTGACCCTCTTCCCTCTCGTGCTCTCTGTCTCTCATTCTCTCTCTCAAATAAATAAATAAAATCTTAAAAAAAAAAAAAGAATGCCAATTAAATTTTAAAAATCAACCCAAATAACAAATCAATATATTTTGATAGTATTGAAAATATTTCTTAAGCATATTTCATAAATCTTTGTATACTGAAACATTGTATAAAGTTATTTTATTTTTTTTAAAGATTTTATTTATTTATTTTGACAGAGAGAGAGACAGCGAGAGAGGGAACACAAGCAGGGAGGAATGGAAGAGGGAGAAGCAGGCTTCCTGCTGAGCAGAGAGCCCGATGCGGGGCTCGATCCCAGGACCCTGGGATCATGACCTGAGCTGAAGGCAGACGCTTAACGACTGAGCCACCCAGGTGCCCCTAAACAAAGTTATTTGAATTGTTAGTTGTGTTACATTGATATCATTATGACCTATGGGAACTGGACTGAAATGCATTTGAAGTGCCAAGGATGTAGATGGGGGCAATTGACTCGCAAATGTTTTCTATGTAAAATGGCAAAACCAGGTTATAAACCCAAGTGCATTGGACACTAATGCCCATGCTCTGTACACAGGATACACAGTTCCTAAATTCTAATCATTGACATAGAGTTTCCATGTGGAATATAGAAATTATAATTCAGTGTTTTAATAAGTAAACTTGGGGTTTTAAATAAGTGTGTTCAATTAAAGATCTTTTATTTATTTCAAGACTATGTCGGTGGAAAAAAACAAAACAGACTATGTCTTTGTGTGTGTATGTGTGTCAAAATACTGTTACTCTCTCTTTATATATTCTTTGTATACTGTTTCATGACAGTAGGTGATGAGTAAGTGAATATTGTTTGGGGGATAAAATATGCAACCCAAGCAGAGCCAGATACCACTCTATTCGAGTTCATAGTACTACCTAACGATAGTCTCAGTTATTGCCTTACTACCCTTTAGCGCCAGAGCACTTTGAATATTCCACCAACCTAACTGCCCAAAAGAGAGCCATCGTAATGTCAAGTATACTTGGACGAAAATACAATGTACTGAAGAACATTATAAAGAGGAACATACTGGGCACCAGAACCCAACTGCAATTTTCAGAAAAGGTCTTCACTGACCATAAAAATACTTGGAAAGGCAAAGTAAGGACTTTGTGATTTCATTAAAAAGACTTAGCTGAGGATAATCAGTTAATATATGGAATAAGAAATTTATATAATTTCTTAATCACAAATAAGCATATTCTCGAAATAATATAGATTGGGTTCTGATATAAACATTTACTTCCTCTTTAAAAAAAAGTTTACAGAAACAGCTATAGAATTTTGCTTTTTAATATTTTTCAACTTCTTTCCTAGCTCACATTATTATACTGGGGTTATAGCACTCTTATTTAAGGGCAGACTTTTGTCACAGACTCAAGTTTATTTTTGTTTTCCACTACAACAGCAATTTAAAATTCAGTTCCAGAAATAATATGATTCTGAAAGATTCTTCCAATGTACTTTGTAAAGTAATCATTTGCTTTACTTGCCATGCAAGGATGATGTCTCTCTTCTGTCCCATTACTCAGGCCAGTGTTTGTTCTCTATCACACTATGGTGGAGACATTTTATTCCATTCTCTCAGACAGGAAGAACCACTTCTAGAATGGAATTTGAGCAAAAAGAGATTCCATCAATGGGCAAACAGAGGTATCCATGCCATATGTCCCAGCTGTTGCCATGTCTTATTTCGCACCATTGAATGTCTTCTCTGGAGTTGCAGGTAACAGGGCATAGACTACAGGGAAAATAAAATCCATTATTTGTGAATCCTTCTGATAACACAGGCTTGTGTTTGAAATTTGGTCTCCTTTTTTCCAGACCTCCATACCAGAAATTATTTTTAAAATATTTATATCTGCACAGGTTTATTGATTTTTAATTTAAAAACACAATATATGCCAACAAAAAAACATAATGCAAAATTAAATAACATAACGTTAAATGGAGCTGTGTCTCCACATTGGCAGATTTTTTTTCCCCCAAGTTAAGTTGTTTCAGTTAAAAGTCAATCAATTGACCACCTCATTCCTTTATCTATAACAGCATTTTCCAATCTGTATTTTGTGGAATACCACTATCTAAATGTGATGTTAATCTATGGTCTGAAAGGATTTCAAGGTCAAATCATTTCCAGAAAGGTTATGTAGTGCTCACAGAGCTCATTAAACCTCTGAGATTTACTGAGTAGAAAAATGTGTTTAACATTTTTTAACTCAGTTGTTCTGTTTGAGTAAGCACATTCCACCTGTGAAGTTTGTTGGTGATGAAGTTTGATGGTGTTTATCACTGCATCATAGCAGTCTAGGTGTTTGTCTCGTCCACAAGGCGTGAAAGAGCAGAGACAGATTTTGCTGATGCTGTGCCCCTGGCTGGCACTGTTCCTGGCACAGTATAGGTTTTCTTTTTTTTTTT
>NC_138371.1:98423941-98451705 GCF_054177405.1 Leptonychotes weddellii | reverse complement strand
GCAGGGGGAGTGGGAGAGGGAGAAGCAGGCTTCCCGCGGAGCAGGGAGCCCGATGTGGGCTCGATCCCAGGACCCCGGGATCATGACCCTGAGCAGAAGGCAGACGCTTAACGACTGAGCCACCCAGGCGCCCCGGCACAGTATAGGTTTTATCCATGCAGAGATACGTGCCAAAGTGAAGAAGAATACATTCAACAAGCATCTGTGAAGGATTTAAGTTGTGTGAGGATCTGGGCCCAGAATGCATTTGTGAAGTGTCAGGAAGAGACCAGTTGGAGGGTGAGGTTAAATTGGTGACTGATGCTTAGATAGTGGCCAAAGAAGGGCGCCATTGGCCCCTTCCCTCGGTATGGGTATGGCACTCCACCTCAAGTGCTGGGGTCTATTTCCACTCTCTTTAAATCTGGGTTTGGCCTTGTGACTGCCCATGGTCAGTGAAATGTGGCAGAAGTGCCACTGAGCCAGTTCAGGGCCTAGTCTTGAAGAGATTCTGCACCATCTGCTTTTATTCTGTGAAATCAGACACCATTTAAGAAATCCCACCACCCAGAAACTTCCATGCTGTGAGGAAGCTCAGGATACCTCTGTGGCATGGCTGTGTGGCAAAACAGAGACTCCGCACATGGCAGTGAAGCCTTCTTTGACCTTCTAGATCAGACCAGACACCAACACCAGCATCAGGCCAACGAATGAGTAACTCCAGCCAATGCCACACAGATCCAGCTGACACCAGTGAAGCAACCGAAATCTGAAAAGCAGTAAAATATTGTTGTTTTAGGCCACTAGTTTGGGGGTGGTTTGTTACACAGCAAAAGATAACTAAGAGATATGATATGTAAATTTGTATTTCAGTCCCACAAGCTGTAATATCAGCATCGGTCTCTGTAGATTAATATTACACCATAAAACATCACATCATTCTGAAACAGAATTGGATTCACACATAATAAATGCAGTCAAAGATAACTTTGTTTCTCTCTGATACTCACCCATTCAGAAATCATTATGCTAAAATTAAATCCCGCCTCCGATGTTTTCGGCATTCTCAACCGCATTCGTTGGATATCATTAAGAACACAAACATTTCGCAAATACCTGCTGCCTGCCAGGCCCTTGTATGGGTGCTTGGGATACAGACCCTCATAAATTACAGACTTACCCCCAAAGAACCCACAGTGCCTTCTCTCAGGACTTATTTTGTGTGCTCTTTGGAAGATGTCAGGGAAACAGGACTAGAAAATAAGGTCTTCAGGAGAGAAGGCCTTAGGAACACAGTGGGCAAAGTCTCTCTAAGGGCCAGCATTTACCTCTCCCTTGCCCCAGAGCCCCTGAAATAAAAAGCTGGTGAGGAGGAAGGTCAAGAGAGAAAAAACAATCATAGTTCCTTTGAGAACAACACAATAGGTTTGCCACCCTGATTCCAAGCTTTCCTATCTGCTATCTAAGGAGGCCAGGCACCTTCCTTCAGCTAACTATGATAGCCATGGCTTAGCTATCATATTTTCTCAAAGCACATTCCACCTGTGAAGTTTGTTGGTGATGATGGCAGGAATGTCTTTAGCGCCATACTGCAAAGGAGGGACTTTTCTTGGGAAGGAATCTGGCCAACCCTGCATGCTGATTTCAGGCACATCTGCCACAAGAGACCAGTGCAGGGGCCAGGGACTCTGAGGAAACCTGGGAAGTTCAGGTTCCTAGGTCTGGGATGGGGGCTCCCAACACACTTCTTGCCAACACTCCTACGTAATTCCTAACTGGATGAGAGCAGATGGCAGGAGATGTTTCCCAGGGTGACCCTTCCTTGGCAGCCAGACAAAGAAGTGTCTCTAGGAGAGAAACTATATGATGTATCTAGTTCCAGCTCTGTTCTTTTTTAGAAAGTTCTCTCCTTCATGCTCACTCCTTCTCCATCAGAGTCCTAGTTCCATGCCTAAAATGCTCAATGTTTTGGGAAAGTCTCCTTCTCTGGGCCTTTATTTCCACAGTCTTTGTGGTGAACATAAGAATAGACTGGAAAGCATTCTCATTTTCTATTTCTCTGTAAATCAGCAATGTAAGGGGTTGAGGGTTGAGGTAGGTGACCAGGCAAGGGTATGGTTAGGTGGTGAGGGAGTTACAACATTTCTATCTGCTAGAGTCCCAGAGGGAATAGATGTTATGATCAACATGATTTAATTGAATAGATTTTTAAGGAAAAACCTATTTACAAAGGTCTGGGCAGGGCTAACAGAACAAATAAAATATGGCAAGTTACCCAGATCTTGTGACAGTAGGAATTCATTAATACCCTTGGTCTGAAAGAGGATGGGAGGGATCCCAGTCACCAGCATTTGGTCATAGTTGTAGCCAGGTTAGTGTTGCTGTCTGAGAAAAACCAAGAGGGAGCATGAGGATAACACCTTCCTCCTGCCTTTTCCTTTCTGCTTGTCTCCCACTGAGCATTTAATCTAATTTGCTGCTGCTGAGTCCTGTTGGCTAAAGTCAACCAAAAGCTGGAAAGCAAAGGAGTCTAGGGGATGCAGTCTATAAAGATAGCCTTTCTGGTTACAGAGCAGGGCACAAAAGGTTTGAGTGTGGATCAGAGAGCAATCAAACATCATCAACGCAGTAGGATGGCTGCCAGAAATCAATTCCAAAGTGTTACTGTTCAAGTACAACAGAAGTCTATTTCTTCCTCAGGTGCTAGTCCAGAATGGATTTTCCTGCTTGGCAGGTTCCTCTAACCCATGCAGTGATTCAGGGACTCAGGACTCTGGTTTATGACTCCACCTTCTCTTACTACCACCAGAAGAAAAAGAGCATGAGGGTGTACCTGTGGAAGATTTCTCAAGGGCCATGCCTAGAATTGGCAAATATCATTCAAACTCACATTTCTTTACAGGTGATTTGATTATATTTCCCACTAAACTATAAGGGGCATGCTGGCTGTAATGGAGACTGGCTTGTGCTCCCAAAGGGGAGGATAGAATTCTGGGAGGAGGTTCTATAGAATCCAGCATTCCAAGTTCTCTGAAAGATCATTTTTCAACATCTTGGACCAGGAACTCTGTGAGTAAGATGATATTGAGTTAAAAACACTAAACCCACTCCCACCCTCAATTAAGAAAATTCTCACCTGGCTTTTCAGCCCCTGAGCACATGTGAGCAAAATTCACGGGGTAGTGACTATTTCACTTTATGCACCAAATCGATACATACACCCATATTTCTCTCACCACTGAGCCTGTCAGTGTTAACATCTTCTCACCCTTGTCCTGTGGATTACTTCTGAATGGAGCTTCACAAGTTAATTTCACCCACAATCTATCTCAGCCTCAAGAACCCTGGCTGCTACATCCAGTGTCTGCTGGACTGGCTTCAAACCCTGGGACAGGAAACTACTTGCAATTCCTTTGATCAAGTAATTAGTCCAATTAAATATCCAACTTTGAGACACAAACAAGAAATGGATATGACACATTAAACCTTGAAATCATGATGGAAGTTTTGGATGTTTATTTTTGTTCAATAACTCATCCGAATGAATCTCTGTTTTCAGAAAGTTATTTTTGGCTTTATTCAAGAGGTGTAAGTGTGAAGAGCAGCCAAAGGCCACCATGGTCTGTGCTGGTGAGCCTGGCTGTGTTTCCCTCAGTGACTGTGAGCCTCAAACCACCATAGAAGCTGTGATATTAGAGGGGGAGTAATACATCAGAACATGCTGCACTGCTTGAAGTTGGGCTTCAGTGCATGATTTCCTTTATACTTCAGCTATAATGATTTGAACTAGAGCAGACCTTTGTCATTTACGAGAAATGTTCACAATATTCTAAATTCCCCAAATTTGCATACACTGTAGCATGTAATTCCAAGCTTAGTTCCAGTAAATATAACTAGAAAATGCAGTTGAACCCTATAGGCCCTGAATTGTTCTATAAATATAGAACTAAAGTAATTTCTAAAGCTATTTTCTGGCTAGGAATCACCCCTTTCTCTTCATTGCCACTGCAAGCATTAGCAGTTGGCTTTCTTTTCAGGGTCATTTTCTGAAAAGAAATGAAGTCTTCATACTTCCACCACAGTTTGTGCTTAAGCAATGAGGAGAATAAAGCTTCACAGCCCCTTTGAGAGTCTAACTCAGCAACTCTTGCCTGCTAAGTATCCCAGACCTGAGCAAAATTATATTTTGTTCCAAGGATCCAGATTCTGGGTATTTGAAGTACAGACTGCCCAGAAGGCCTTGCCCCTGTCTTTTGCTCTGTTAGCCCTGGCTAAGTGTTAACATTCTCTAAAAAAACTTTTCTTAGCCTCAGGTGTAAGACGAGTGCCTTGTGTGGGGGATCCATGGAAGATCCTGTGTGTTTTGCTATATCAGGAACTTTACTACATGTGCATGTCTACTTACCTGTCAGAGTCCTGCATTAGATTTTGAGTTCCCTGACCAGGCACCATGACTCAAGAATCACATAGCTATTGGATACTTTCTTTGAAGAATTTCCCTGAGAACTGTGTGGAGATATCTTGTCAAATTATCCCAATGTCAAGGAGTAGGTGTCAGAGCTGGGATTTGCCCCTAGACTCTGAAGCTCAGGATTATCCAGTACATCTTCAAACTAACAGACATAGATTTCAGGAATCAATGAGGATCTGCAGCCTCTACTGAAACATTTCTGGTTGTAGGAAGTCACTTCTCTCAGGGGCTGTGTAAATTTAGCCTCAAGAATTTGTTGAGTTCCTCTTGGGATATAAACATGAAAAAGTCACCCCATAGTCATGGGGGTGCAAAACCTAACACAAATCCTATCTCATATTTAGACAAAATAACTTCAACATTATTTACTCTATTTTTTTTCTCCAAGATCTGCTATCACTTCTTCCTGCCTTAGCTCTGTTTCTGGGTTCCATACCAAAATTTGCACTTCTTTCTCTTTCAGTATTATGGGCTGGTGAATGGCTATCAACTATCATTGACCAGGAGAGAGTAGGGAGCTCTGGTTTGTAGTGTTTAACGATTCCAAGCTAAAATTTGCTCAAGCATCTCAGGGACAAAGGCAAGATAGTGGACAGTGAATTGAAATTATATGAAGAGGCAAACATCAAGATTACAGAAGTATAAATAATGACTTCATCTATGAGTATTTGGAATGGGGGTTGGAATCAGGGTATCCTGAGAGGCTTTAGTGGGAAGGTAGAGAAGCTAAGGTCAGAGCAAGTAGAGAAGGAGTCCATAAATGGATACTGCACCTCTATTTCTTTTTTTCTTTTTTTTAGATTTTATTTATTTGAGAGAGAGAGACAGAGATAGTGAGAGAGAGAGAGCACAAGTGGGGAGGAGAGGGAGAAGTAGGCTCCCCACAAAGCAGGGAGCCCGACATGGGGCTCGATCCCAGGACTCTGGGATCATGACCTGAGCCGAAGGCAGATGCTTAACTGACTGAGCCACCCAGGCGCCCTGCACCTCTGTTTCTGTGTTGCCTTCTAACTCTGTGTTACTTTCCGTTAGTGGCTGCTTGATCCTGTTAGGTCATGTGCAGGTAAACCCATTGCTGAGAAAGTACATGCAATGATAAAGAATATCCATGTGACAAGATGAACAAATCTTGGGAGCAGTTTACTTTTATTTACTAAAACAAAATGAAACAAAAGAACAATAGCTCTGTGAATCTTGCCCCAGAGAGAAAAAAGGAATCCCATACAGTTTTCTAAAACTTACTCTTTTTTTAGGATTTTATTTATTTGACAGAGAGATAAAACTTACTCTTTTTAAAAAGAAAAAATATTTTATTTATTTATGAAAGAGAGTGAGAACAAGCATGAACAGTGGGGAGGGGCAGAGGGAGAGAGAGAAGCAGACTCCCCACTGAGCAGAGAGCCTGATGCGGGACTCAATTCCAGGACCCTGGGATCATGACCTGAGCTGAAGGCAGACACTTAACCGATTGAGCCACACAAGCATCCCTAAAACTTACTCTTCACGAAAGCTTCAAAATGTTCTTTTCTCAAGAAAATCCATTAAAGATTCACTGAGACTAGCCACCAGCAAACCACCAGGAAAAAATGCAAGCAGAATTTAGAAGGAAATACCTTATGGAAATTTGTGAATATGAAGCAACTAATTATTTTTCCCTCTGGCAAGCAGCTTCTAATAGGACAGGAAAAAAATGGCCAAGTGCTATTGGAAATACCTGTAAATAACTCTTAACTTCACAGACTGTGATTTTAGAAGCTCATTTAACAGCTGTGGTATAGTTGGGCATGGGGAAGTGAGCACTGCTAGGTCATCCATGTGGGCAATCCAAGGATCGCCATGGGACTTTATGGCCTGAAATCCCACTATTATGTATACGTTTGTGGAGGTTTGCTAAGGATTCTTCTTTGCCAAGAGCCTCCATGTAAATACCCCTAGAAGGCATCTTTTTCAGTGGTACTGTTATCAGCAAACTCCTAAGCATATTGGTTCTCCACCCTGACTGTGCATTTTAAATCATCTGGGGAACGATTTTTAACAGACCGGTATCTGGACTCCTTCCTTGGGATTTCTGATTAAATTGGGCAGATTTAAGAGGTCTGAGGTAGAGCCTGAGCATAGACAGCATATAAAAACCTGAAGGAATGGAACTCCTGTAGAGACGAATATCATGGAATAAATTCTTCCCGGGTAAGTTCTGACCAAGATCTCCCCTGCTCCAGTACTGATGTGATTTTGAAATCAGGGCTAGTCTTACTCTAGGTGAAGCAGGAGAATGTTTATGTTGTGGCCACTTGGGGGACCCCCCCAGGTCATATATTTCAGCTGACCATCTTCCAGTGCAATAATTTCTCTTCCTAAATGCTCTGCATTCTCCGCTTTAAAACCACAGATGAGTGAGACAAGGGTTGTAAGATTGGCTTCATTTTGCATGTTACCTCACATGGATTGGTAGTGATTGCTTAGAGTGCTGTGTTGCAAACAGAGTCTGCATCTGACCCTAGCAGTAAGAGCTCCGTAGTCAGTTAGTAATGTGTGCCATGGTTGCTGGGAATGAGGAATGGCAGCACGTGGGACAGGTTTGCTATCTTTGAATAACTCCGTAAACACAGAGGACAATCTTCAGATGACCTTTATTCATCTATACACATATAATAAACAGAGTGTCCTGTTCTATTGGCATATTAGGGTATATCAGGTTACCTATGTAACCATTGTCTTAGAAGGCCTTTTAAACCTCATCATAGAATACAAGCACTTATTAAGTACCCATAGGTTGTTTTTTGGTTTTGTTTTAAATTTTTGCTTACTCTGCTTTCATAAAACACCATGGATGCAGAAAACACAGGATATCATTCCCATTTGTAAGAGGCTTAGAGTCTCACTAGGGAGATAAAGTACATATGCAACAATTAGTGATCACAGCATTATTCCTTGTGACAGAATTATGTACTGATATAATAAAGAAGATGAAGAGAGTAAATCCTTAATTATGTGGTCTGACGAACAAACGTTAATTGCACAGTACACCAGATGCTGCACTGACCCGAAGGGCATTGAAGGCACACGGGTTCATCCATGCACTGAATAGAGCTAGGCTCTTTCGCAAACCATCACAGCACAATCCCACACAACACCACAAAACAAACAAACAAACAAACAAAAATAAGCAAAAGCACAAACATGCTATCCTCTCAGCATTGTATATGGAGTAAGGGTCCAAGCATTGGACAGACCTGGTTGCAGATCTTGGCTTTGCCATCTGATTGACTACGTGGCCTTCGGTTTCGGAGTCTGTGACACCAATCTCTGCTCCCACCTACAAGGTGGAGATACTGAAACCTCCCTTGCAGAACTGTTTTAAGATGTATGAAGATGTGGCTGCAATCTGGTGCTTAATAGGCTCTCATTAAACATCAAGACTTACATTTCTTCAATTCTAAAATGACATTGATTTTAAGATGCACCCTTGAATTAATAGAAAATTTTCAGTAGGGAAATAAAAATACCTTCATCATAATGCACATCTCAGTGTAATAAGAGTCTGCATTGCAGAAGTCCTAAAATGTGAAAAAGAAGTGCTTTAGGCTGGGTGAAGTGGCATATCATCAGGTCCAGCATGGACAGATAAACAAGCAGAGAAACAATAACAAATGCTTCTCTGGAGTTCACCATATGCCAGGCACTGTCAGCAAACATTTAATCCTCCCAGGAACTCCACCAGGCTGGTCCTATTGACATCTGCATTTTACAGACAAGGAAATTGAGGCACTAATATTATAGCAAATTGGCTAAACCTCACCGCTAGGATGTGCCAGGCCCTGAATTTCACCCAGGAAGCCATGACCTCAGCACCATACTGTCCCTCCCCAGGCTGCCTGCTGGAAGGTGGCCAGACCATATGAGGGAGGGGACCCTGAGGTCTGACAGGGAGGAGCAAAAGAGCAGAACTAACAAGAAAGCTGATGCATAATGGAGAAATGTGGCCTGTGGGCCAAGAGGACATTGAAGGCGAGGCATCTGGGCAGTAAGGTTGGAAGCCCAGGGGGTCAGGAGAAGAGAGGACAGCAGGGTGTAAAGTAGGTGAGGCACAGTGGTTCTAGATCACCAAACACCAGCCACTTGTGAATGGCATGGGGTTTGATGTTTTTTGTCAGGGAGGAAATACTCATGCAAATCATTGCATTTTCCTACACAAAGCAGACTTTGAGTCTTGTTATTTGCTCCTTCTCAGGCCATGGACACCTCAAGAGCAAGAGGTTGGGGTATGTTACTGGTTCAACTGTGTCCCCCCAAAATTCATATGTTAATGTCCTATCTTTGGATTCTCAGAATATGAACTTATGTGGAGTTAAGGTGTTTACAGAGGTAATCAAGTTGAAAGAAGAGGCACCCTAATCCAATATGACTGGGGTCCTTTTAAAAGGGGAAATTTGAACATAGACACACATACAGGGAGAATGCCATGTGAACACGAAGACAACCACTTACAAGTCAAAGAGAGAGGTCTGGAGCAGGTCCTTCCCTCCCAGCCTCAGAACAACACCTAAATGTCAGACTTCCTACCTCCAGAGCTGCAAGACAATAAATTCATTTGTTTATATGACCCAGTTTGTAGTATTTTCTTATGGTAGACACAGAAAACCAATAACCAATAAAATAAAAGGGTACATTATAAACACTTAGTTGTCAATAGGCTTATTGTACCATTGTACACATTTGAAGGAAGAATGTGTCCCCCTGATTCTATTTATTTCATAGATGACCGTTTGAGAGAAAAAAACAACACGTTTCAAACATTTGTATTGACACATTATTATATTTTCTATGTGGTAACTCTAAAAGGACCTTTCTCTTTCTGCCTTTTCTCATTCACATACACACTCCTACACCAAAAAACAAGGGCTATGACTTGGGCATTCATACTGAGAAAGGAACATTGTGTAGACTCATTCATTCATCATCCATTCATTCAACAAATGCACATGCCCATTGTCCTTTGTGAGCTATACTAGTGTTGAGACTATAAAAATTAACAGAGTTGTTAAGATGTCCTGTTATGGAAGCCAGGACATGTAAACAAGGAGTCGATATACTGTGGTTAAGGTAAAGATATAGTCAGATAACAAGGATGCTGGTAGCAGGCAGGGGGAGTTAGAGAGAGCTTCCCAGAAAAGCTGGTGCACCTCAAAATTGAACTTGACAGACATTCATCCACTCCCTTTCCTCCCTGCATTCTTTTCCTTTTAGTAAACCAGTGATTCTCACACTGGAGCATGCACCAGCATCTTCCAGAGGACTTTTTCAAACACAATCCAGCACGTCTAGAAGGGGCTTAGGAATCTGCGTTGCTACTGGTGCCATGATGCTGGGAATGCAGGACCAACACTCTGAGATCCACTTAGTAGATCCTGATGAGCATGAACCTGGAAGCATGTGCCTATCCTTACTAGATCCTAGGGGTGCCAGCACTGAATAAAACATCATCCCACCTTGATGAAAATAACAGATATCAAATCAATCAACTCCTTTAAAATGCAATTGCATTTTTGAATCTCTACTTCATCATGGAAAAAAATAAAATATGAGATGAAGCTTGTTTCTCTCACAGCACAGTCAATGCTAATAGAAGGGTTTCCAAATGATGAATGTCCCACATTTATTATCTCTCCCTCTATTTTAGCACTTGAGCAGTGAGGTCTGGTGAAATGGGATCTAGTCTGCAAAGTTAGGAGTTTGTAGATGGGGACATTTGGATTGATAGGGCTTGCTAACATAAACAGGATGGAGATTTCCTCCCTCCCTCCACTCCCTTTTCTTGGAGGGTGATATTTTGAGTCAGCAGCATGGGGCTGATTCTTTGATACCCACCAAGGAACAATGAATTATCTGATGCGCTTTGTTGAAGGCTGTCAGTATTGGGTAATCACACATTTACTCTCTGTAATGCGTGTTAAAAGGACACAAGAACCAGGTGGGCACAGCAGTGAATTCTGTCTATTAGGAAGAAATCAAGCCAAAGAAGGAACAGAAGCAATGGTCTGACAGGGAGGTGTTCTCTGTTTTTCTCTAGCTTATGAGCTGGGCTGGCAAATATTTGTATTTGTGCTGATTGTATCTTGAAGTGGTCTTGGGTCCAGCTGTGCAAGAATGCATACACTTGACCAAAAGGAAACTCAGTAACAACTGAACAAAAGTTTCTCTTCTTGTTTCAAAAGCTGAGCATTTGGCTATAGAAGGAAAAAGGATACGTGTGAAATGCTCCCTTTTAAGCACTGGTCGTCTATTACCCATAAGACTCTATGTGTCCCTAAAGTGGGTTTGCCTATTGTCTGTCTTCAGGAAATTGGCCTGATTTTTAAGAGAATGATAGGAGGATATAAGCAAGAGCTCAACATCTAGGTGATCAGATAATCGGTTTAGTAATCCAAGAATATGTATTGATAGACTCTTGTAGGTATTTAAAATGTTCAGTGCTGTGGGAGTAAAGAAAAATAGTAGCTTTCTCCAACTATCATGCCCTGATATATTTGAGAGATATTTTATTGTTAAAAGAACAAAGCCTTATTGTCTGCATAGCCAGTTTGAGTTAACATGGTGATTGATTTTTTTTTAAAGATTTTATTTATTTATTTGAGAGAGAGAGAATGAGAGAGAGCAAGCACATGAGAGGGGGGAGGGTCAGAGGGAGAAGCAGACTCCCTGCTGAGCAGGGAGCCCGATGCGGGACTTGATCCAGGGACTCCAGGATCATGACCTGAGCCGAAGGCAGTCGCTTAACCAACTGAGCCACCCAGGCGCCCTGATTTTTTTTAAATGAAATTTGTATTGAACGTTCAAGCAAACCGATTTACATAAAAGTACATGCACAAGGATGTATCTAAATTAGTACTGTTAATATTTTTTACTCCACCGCTGTGGTTTTCCTTGTTGTTCCACTTTAGGTTCAATTCGTTCTCTTCTAAAAATATTTACGGAGTATTTTCCAAGTGCTAGATATGTAGGCACTACAAAGATGAATGCCTGGGCCCTTGATTTTAAGATGTGCACAGATCTGTTTTCCATCTTAATGATATAATTTCCATTATTATCACCCACAACCTGTTTTCATGCACAGAGTTCTACCTTTGGTTAAGACTTTTCTAACATACTAAAGACCACATTTGCGCAAGCTTCTTCATCCTTCTGTCCTTAAGCACGGGACGGACACTTGCTCCAAGCCCCCACTCATTGAACCTGAATGTCTGCTTCTTCTATTTCTATGGTTCTCTGGTTGGAAGCTCAATGCCTTGGATTTAGGGATCCACTTAGATTACTTGCCTGCTATTAATGGTTTGGAATCCTGTAAATTAGTTTTTAAAAACTTGATCATGTAGAAAAGTTTTTGTATGTGTGTGTAAACATAAGCAAAGTCAAAAAGACAAGTGACATACAGGGAGAAAATGTTTTCAACTCAGATAAAATGTAAAAAGTTAGCTCCCAAATACGTAAAGAGCTGTTAGAATAGCAAATAGCAAAATAGATTAAAAAAAAAAAAAACTATACAAAGAAAATGGGGAAAAGCATAAATAGTCAATCTACAGGAAAAGATTTACAAATGTTTTAAATATTGGAAAGTGTTCAGCTTCACTCACATATGCACATGCAAATTATGCTTCACTGAGATACCACCTCTTACCCATTAGATGGCAAATACTCAAAGTCTTGACAACACAGACAACACACTCTGTTTGAAATTTGGTGTAGATATCATTCTACACTGCTGATGTGGATGCAAGGCAAAACCATCCTAAGGAAGAGGATTTGGCAGTATCTAAAAATACTGCAAAGGCATTGATCCTTTGGCCCAGACACTGCCGTTTCTAGGAATTTACCTTGAAAATACACCTCCTAAAATAGACATTGGGGAGGGTATGTGCTATGATGAGCGCTGTGAATTGTGTAAGACTGTTGAATCACAGACCTGTACCTCTGAAACAAATAATATATTACATGTTAAAAAAAGGAAGATAGTAGGAAGGGAAAAATGAAAGGGGGGAAATCGGAGGGGGAGACGAACCATGAGAGACTATGGACTCTGAGAAACAAACTGAGGGTTCTAGAGGGGAGGGGGTTGGGGGGATGGGTTAGCCTGGTGATGGGTATTAAAGAGGGCATGTATTGAATGGAGCACTGGGTGTTACACATAAACAATGAATCATGGAACACTACATCAAAAACTAATGATGTAATGTATGGTAATTAACATAACATAATAAAATAAAAAAAGAATGATAAAAAATAAATAAAATATGAAACATCATATGCACAAATGTATTCATTGTGGTGTATGTCAAATAGTAAAATATTATGAAAAACAAAAATTCCCACTAGTAGGAAAGTGGTTAAAAAACAATGGCACATTGGCAGTGTTGAAAGATTTATTTCTGGGGCACCTGGGTGACTCAGTCAGTTAAGTGTCTGCTTTCGGCTCAGATCCTGATCTCAGGGTCCTGGGATAGGGTCCCACATCTGACTCTCTGCTCAGTGGGGAGTCTGCTTCTCCCTCTCATACTCCCTATGTGCACACCATCTCTTTCTCTCTCTCTCTTTTGTAAATAAATAAAATCTTTAAAAAAATAAAAATGAAGATTTATTTATTTATTCTGAGAGGGGGTGGGGGAGGGGCAGAGGGAGATGGAGAGAGAGAATCTCAAGCAGACTCCCCTCTGAGGATGGAGCCCAACACTGGGCTCCATCCCATGACCCTGAGATCAGGACCTGACCTGAAATGAAGAGTCAGGTATTAACTGACAGAGCCACCCAGACACCCCACAATAGCACTGTTTAAAGAACAAGGACTGAGGAATATACCTATAAGCTGATATGTAGTGATTTAAGAGAGGTACTGTTAAATTTAAAAAGCAAAATACACACACATATGTGTATATGCAGATTCTGTGTAAGAAAGGAAAACTTTTTTTTAATTTTTCAAAAATAAACATGAAAGGATAAAATGGGAAATATTGAAATGGTTCCCTGAGATAAGTGAGTATAGATGGAATAGAGATAGACCTCTCTCTTGTTGTATACTTTCATAACTTTGACTTTTGAACCATATTAATGTTAAACTATTTTGTTAAAAATTCAAGTAAAAAGATGAGTAAAGAAGTTCCTAATATTGAAAACAAGCAAAAATATCTGTGTATCAAATTGATAGCATTAGTACACAAAATAATTAATTGGTGATAAATTTGAGCAGAGCATTCTTATTGCCCACCATTGGTGGGATTTATTGAAATGACCCAAAATAATTGCAGAACCATAGAGAATTTTATTTTAGTAGATTAGCTGTGGTCATGATGTAGTGATTCTCAAACCATTCACTTTTTGTGGATTATAGGATGGAGTAGAGAGAGGTAGATAAAGAGATAGACAGAAGATAGACTGAGAGACAGACACACAGATGTTGCTGTTCCCCTGGTGGATGAAAGGAAATGCCAAGACAGAGCAAAGTTGGAACTGGAAGTGTCACTAGGAAGTCACTGAAAAGATTCTGGAAGAAGCTTTGGTAGCAATGACACACTTTGTGCTCAGATCTTGGTTTAAATAACACTAATAACTAACAAGAATTGGGCTCCTTGAAGAAAATGCTGATTCTAGGTCTGGGTCAGGGAAAAAGCACAGTGGCTTTGGAATATATCATTGTGCCCAAAAGTAAGAGAATGCTCCCAATATGAGGATGCATGAAAAAAAAAATGACAAAATGAGATTCACTTGCAAGGGCTCTGAATCATTAAAACTCAGACAACTTAATACAAAAGGACACTGAATATTAATGGATTATAAAAATATTAAACAAAAATATGAGTCTGTAGAGTACTACCTCTAAAAAGAAAAAGAAAAAAATGCTGAGGGGTTATTCTTTAAAAAAGAAAACTATTTATTTGAGAGAGAGAGAGCATGCTCTAGCAGAGCAGAAGAGCAGAGGGAGAAAATCTCAAGCAGAC
Source organism: Leptonychotes weddellii (assembly GCF_054177405.1). Taxonomy (NCBI): domain Eukaryota; kingdom Metazoa; phylum Chordata; class Mammalia; order Carnivora; family Phocidae; genus Leptonychotes; species Leptonychotes weddellii. The sequence goes on along the minus strand of NC_138371.1, from coordinate 98,437,269 downwards.
TCCTTGCTGAGCCTGGAGCCAGATGTGGGGCTCTGTCTCACTACTCTAAGATCATAACCTGAGCCTAAATCAAGAGTTGGGTGCTTAACTGACTGAGCCACCCAAGTGCCCCAACTGAGGGGTTATTCCTTACAGAATGCTAGCTAACTCATATAAAAGGAATGAAAGAATCTATAATCACCATTTTAAACCTCCATTATAATCATTGATTTAAGCAAGTATTATCAACTGATGCTAAATGATTGGGTGAAAGATTTTAGGGCCAAATAATTTTCACAGAGTCTCAAAGTATTACCCCAATTTTTGTGTATTAAATACAAGGGAAAGAGGTATCTCTTCAAAGGAGATATCTAGTGGATACTATTTTATTCAAGTGCACACAGTTAACATCACTAACAATTGTTCACGCTGAAGTTGTGTGCCTTTTGGTGTGTTCTGGTATGGGAAGCACATAACATGGCAACACAAAAGGTTAAGGTGAATCTAATCATGAGACAAATGTGGAATAAGAAAAAAAACTGACCTATTTGCAAATGTCAATGTCATAATAGTCACATGTTAAAGGAGGCTAAAAGTTTTGAGGAGCAAATGCAAGGTGAGATTCTTGATTGGATTTTAAACATCCCTCCCTAATAAATACTGCTATAAAGATGTTATTGAGACAACCGGTGAAATGGTAACATAGATTGTATATTAAGTAGTATTATCTACCAATGTTCAATTCATTTGATAGTGGTATTGTCATTATTAAGGAGAATGTTTTTGCCCTCAGCAGTTACATGTTTCAATTTAATATTGAAGGGTGCAAGAACTAAATAAATGAGAAAGAGAGAAAGAGGAGACACACAGAGAGAAATGGAGAGAGACAGAGCTCCTAGATCTTGTTCTACTTTGGTTGGAGAAAGATTAAACATCTAATTTTTTTTTCCTTTTTTTTAATTTAAATTTAAATTCATGTATGTCTAAATAATTTCATAAGGACTTAAAAATATATATATTTTAGGAATGAAAATGAATATGGAAGGTATAGCCGGCCAAGATAAGCCATGTGGATCTCTAGGTGTCAAATGTCTGAGTTAATATTTATAAACCATTGATGGTTTTTCTCCTTTTAAAGTTGAATAATGGGGGCGCCTGGGTGGCTCAGTCGTTAAGTGTCTGCCTTCGGCTCAGGTCATGATCCCGGAGTCCTGGCATCGAGCCCCATATCGGGCTCCCTGCTCCGCGGGAAGCCTGCTTCTCCCTCTCTCCCTCCCCCTGCTGTGTTTCCTCTTCGCTGTGTCTCTCTCTGCCAAATAAATAAATAAAATCTTAAAAAAAAAATAAAGTTGAATAATGACTTTTATCATATAGGAAAAAAAGTTAATTTATATAATATTTTGACTTTAACATTCTCATATCTTTCTCAAACCCCTGACATCTCTATATCTACAAATCCAGGATAAGATAGCATCTCATTTAGTCAATATTTTGTGCTCTTCTATAAAATGCTACACATTCCATACACACATTTTCCCCAAGCTAGAAATATTTGAACACTCCTGCTCTTAGTGACTATAACAGAGCACAGTGAAAAGGACATAGTGTTTTAATGTTAGGAGGTAGGAATGGGTTCAGTTTCCAGCTAAGTCAGAATTGTGTATTTCTGAAGGTCAGTTAACATTTCAGTCTCTGTTTTCTCAGCTTAGAATGAAGCTACACCTAATGCAATAGTTATGAAGAAGAAAGGAGGTAGTTATCATATCCTTCTACATGGTCAATGGATGGGTTTTAGGGCAGGTTCGAACCTCCAAAACTGTATATGAAGTATTTGAGAATGTGCGCACATAAGTGCATTTCTCTGAAGATGGGTTTGTCTCTTGGGTGCTCAAAAAATATCTATCACCATAGGAAATTAAAAACCACTGTAAAATGTGCACAAATGAAGTTGTTATTCAAACATGGCAGAATTGATAATGTCCACTCCACTGTTCCTCCACAAACCTTTTCTATTTGCTACAGTTCCAGCAGTGAAAAGTGAAGAGAGTGAGAGCTTTGGGGTCCAAAAGGTGGAGTGCCTATTTTAGACCCATTTCTCATTGGCCATAGAATATTGCCCAAGTTCTTTGATTTTTCTGAATCTCAGTTTCTCTTTTATAAAATGAGAACAAATCTACCTATTCTAGGAATGGTTTTGCTGTGAGGATTATAGGCAAGGAAGGAGAAAATATTCCCAAAAGTCTGACTCAAGGGATTCCCTATTCCTAATTTTATCTCTTTTATTGCTTCTTAGATTTTTCCTCATCAAGTCAAGTCATCCTCATTTTCCATGTTTTCTCACTGGTAATATTTTTGCAAACTACATATCCTTACCTTCATCATGAAATGCATTTTTCCTCTTCTCCCAGTTGCTTGCTACAAAACAGTTATCAGGACACTGGCCTTTTTTAATGAGTCTTGTGGATTCCAGTTAACCCTTGTCAACTATGGGCAACACAATTGCAAGATGCATCATCTGCCCATGCAGGTTTGCCCAGCTGGGATAGTCTTATTTTATTTTATTTTTTTATCAGTCACTGATTTTCCCTGGAGTCTTTCACATTTGTCCAGACCACACAGATATATATGTGAAGAACAAAAAGCCATATTATTATTTTTTTTTATTTCCTGGGTGTTTGTGCTGCTTCCCTGAACATTCCTTGAGAAAGTATCATTGGCCATAAGCTGTGGTTGCTGTCCACCAATGCAGTTGAAGGGGCCAGGGAAATTCTGCAGGGGTATCATTCTACAGTGGGATTCTGCTTACTGAATTTTGGAAACACAGGGTTATTAGAGGGACCAAAAGAAGAAAGATTGTAAGCTGTATTCTTAAGAGATATCAGAAACAGGTGACTAGTGGCTCAGTCAGTTAAGTGTCCAACTCTTGATTTCCACTTAAGTCATGATTTCAGGGTGTTTATATTCTGAGCCCTGCATCGGGCTCCACATTGAGCATGGAGTCTGGTTAGGATTCTCTCTCTCTCTTTCCCTCCACCCCTGCTCTCTCTGTAAAAAATTTAAATTTAAATTTAAAAAAAGGAAAAAAAAATAGATGCCATAATCTTTCTCCAACCAAAGTAGAGCAAGCTCTAGGAAGAGAAGACATGTAGTTGACAATAAGGGGAATTGAAAAGAAAGGGGAATGAATAAATAAAGACAGGTACAAAATAAAAACAAACAAAAACCAATTTGATTGCCATTTGGGTGGCACTGAAGTATAAATGTTTATTTCTATTGACTATCAGACCTATAGAACATGCATGGGATAATCTCATTTAAAGACATACTATCAGCCTAGCTAAGAATGAAGTACACAGTAAGCTCTCTTCAAATCGATTTGGATGGAATTATATCATTATGAGCCCAATAAGCCTAATTCTAAGAGGACATCTCAGCTCTAGCCAGTGCTGTGTCAATGCACATCCAGTGAGTTGGTGGAAAAGATCCAATAAAAGTCTTAGACCATGGAAATTGAGGGTCCTCCTGAGAAAGAATTCACATAAGAGATGTTGGGGCAATATATGCCTGTGACCTAGGGACTTCAACTTACTGGTCAGATGTAGAGATTCTCAAAATGAAACTTACTGGTCAGATGTAGAGATTCTCAAAATGACATGTTCATTTTTCTTTCATATCATTATAGGTTTACTACATGCTGGCATACACACTGGTGTGTATGTGTGCATGTGCACGTGTGTGTGTGTGTGCATGATAAAAGAGGAAAACAGAAGAAGAGAGAAATACAAAATCAAAGAGAGATTTTAAAAAGTAGAAGAGATATTAACTCTGAAATGTGTTCAATCTAAGAATATTGTTTCAGGATGACGTGAATGGAATATGTTACAACAATGAGCAAGCCATAGATTTCTAATGCATTTCTGTCTCTAAGTTTGATTCATCACTGATCCTCTCAAGAGTTAGTATCTGGCGAATTAATGGTGCCACCCATAAGAGCAGTGGCAATTTTAAGGTGGCCACCTACCAGCAGAACATGGAAGGCACTTCCAAGAAGCATGGGGTGGAGGGATACTTAGCAAAGAGGTGAAGTCCTGAGTGAGCAGGGAAGAATAGTCAATTTTGAGTTAATGCATTAATGTGATCTTACTTTCACCATGAAATCAGACATACTCAATGTGAAAATCAGGCTCTGGTTTGGGAGGGGGACTTATATTAGGTAATATTCTAAATCTGCACTGTCCAACATGGCCATCACTAGTCACATGTGTCTACTGAGTACTTGAAATGTGGCCATTGTAACTAAAATTTGATTTTTAATTTTATTTAATCAACTTAATCCAAATTTAAATAGTCACATGGGATCAGAGTCTTTTGTGGGGGACATAGGCTCTGAAGCTAGATGTCAAGTCATAAATCCCCAGCTTTCCCATTTACTAGCTATGTATCTTTGGTCAATTTATTCTTTTTATAACTTAATTTTATAATTTTTAATACGGGTAAGATGTTCATACCTACTTCATAGGACTGCCGTGAGGATTATTTGATTGCATTAATGCAGAGTGCTTAAACAATACTTGGCACATACTAAATAATAAAAGTTACCTATCATTTTTTTAAAGATTTTATTTATTTATTTGAGAGAGAGAGAGAGAGAGAGTGCCTGCGTGGGGGTAGGGGCAGAGGGATGGGGAAAATCAGACTCCCGGCTGAGTAGGGAGCCCCACACATGGCTGGATCCCAGAACCCCAGGATCATGACCTAAGCTGAAGGCAGACTCTTAACTGACAGAGCCACCCAGGTGCCACGAAAGTTATATATCATTAATGTTATTACCTTTATTATTCTTTTTCCTTCTCTCTATTGTCTACTATACAATATAATAATGAAAATAATGACCTATACAGTTTTTTTTTAAGATTTTATTTATGTATTTGATAGAGAAACAGCGAGAGAGAGAACACAAGCAGGGGGAGTGGGAGAGGGAGAAGCAGGCTTCTCGTGGAGCAGAGAGCCTGATGCGGGTTTCGATTCCAGGACCCTGGGATCATGACCTGAGCCAAAGGCAGATGCTTAACAACTGAACCACCCAGGTGCCCCATGAACTATACAGCTCTACAGAGAGTCAAAAGATACCCTTAGTCACTATGCACTATTCTATCATTTTCTTCTCACTCTTAAACAAAAATAAATTTCTGGAGAAGTGATAGAGCAGGTTGTGGCTGAATCTAGAAGCTTTTGTTGGTTGTATGTTGAGGTAGAGATGGGAAATGAAACATGGAAAGAACAGAAAAGACAAAGTAGAGCCTTAAATGAATGGACTATTCAGAAAAGGGCATACAAGCTCTGAGTTACAAGAATTCCAAAGGATGGTTTGCAGTTGGTAAATCTACAACTACAATTTTGTTTTCTTGGAACTGGTAGCATCACTCTGATCAAGATAGAGCTTCTCATGAAAATACAAAGTTGTCTCTTGCCCACTTTCAATAAATCCCAGTCTCCCATGGTCAGCCATTTTCTGATTTTGATCACCATAGTCTTTATTTATCTAACTTTATTATTATTATTATTGGCATTGCTATTCAATGCTTCTGAGATTTGTCCATATTATTATGTTGTATTAGTAGTTCATTTTTTTAAATTGTTGAGTAGCATTCCATTGTATACTATGATTTGTTTATCCATTATCCTATATTGATAAACACTTGTGTTTTTTTTTCCACTTTGGGTATAACAAATAGAGTTGCTATTAACACCTTACACATATCTTTTTGTAAAAATGTAATGATATTTTTCTTAAGTAAATATCTAACAAAAGACTTGCAAGGTCACAAAGTGGGTAGGTGTTTATCTTTATAAAAAAATTGCCAAGTTTTCAAAAGTAGTTGTATTATACATTTCTATCAGCAATATTATAAGAGTACTGGTTGCTTCACATTCTCACCCACATTTGATATTGTCAGTTTTAATTCTGATCATGCTAATGGCTTTAAATAGTACCTGCTTATAGTTATATATTGCATCTTCCTGAAGAGGGATAATTTGAATTGCAAATTTAATTAATTGGTTTTAAAACTTTTTTTTTCTATTATAAGTATTTTGAGGTGTAAATTTTTCCTAGGCTGTGCTTTAGCTATATTTCACAAATTTTGATATTTTGTGTTTTCATTAATATTTAGTTTAGAATATTTTCCAATTTCCCTTGTGATTTTTTATTTAAACTAAGTCTGCTTAGTGGTGAACTATTTACTTTCCAGGATCTCTAGATATTTTACAATGCTATGTTTTATTTAATTTGTGTTCAAATAACGTGCTCTGTAAGATTCCAAATATTTTTCAATTCAATTTTTCAATTTTAAATTTATTCAAACATAAGACTTGTTTTATGGCCCAGCATATGGTCCATCTTGATGAAAATTTTGTGTGCACTTAAAAAAAATGAGTATTTTGAATATAATGCTCTGTAATTGTCAGTTAAGTCTAATTAGGTTTTAGTTTTGTTAAAATCTTTTATATATTTACTGAGTTTTGAGCAATTACTAAATTACTTGTTGAGAAAGAACTGTTAAAATCTCTAGCTGTGATAGAGAATTTGTTTATTCCTCCCTTCAGTCTGTTTTTGCTTTATGACTTTTCAAAGCTCTGTAATTAGGTGCATATGTATTTATGATTTTTATGCCTTCTGAAAAATTGATAATTGGTGGTAGACTTTCTCAGTTTTACTTATGTAAAAATGTTTTTATTTTGCCCTGATCTTTGAAAGATATTTTCACTGGACACAGAATTCTATGAATTTTTTTTCTTTTAGAAGTTTAAAGGTGCCATTTTATTACTGCTCAGACACTTTGAACTGGAGGCTTGGTTTTACACTTTAATGGGGCAGCTCTGTGGAAAGCTCAAAATGTTTACCAAGACCCTCTAACTTGGCAGAACTTAAACCTACAGTTTTTTTCTCCTTTGTCTGGAAAATATTGTTTTCCTTGGAATTTTGTCTGCTTCTTTCTGCCTTCTGTGACTCCCTTCTTTTCAAGATATTCCCCCTCAATTTTCAGTGCTCCAGTAGCCCTGAACTGCCTTCTGATATCTCAAGACATCAAGACTGTGGCTTTCTTCATGAGTTCCGGTTCTGCCATGCATGGTTACTGAAGTATGCATATAGAGGGGAAGCCCATAAATATGAGTATGGTTCTCTCTTTTCAAGGAACTACCCTCAGTCTCTGTCTGCTTGTGAGCTCTTCAGTGCCCTTTGGTATCTTTGTGAACTTTAAACCTATATAAGTTATCTTGCCATTACAGAATCCAAAACTCCCAACTTTCTTTACTGTCCCAGTTTACACCTTCTATAATAGCAGATATTCATTACATATTTGTTGATTTCATTTTATATTTTACTTTATACTTTTATATTTTACTTTTAGTTTATTTAACATGAAAGGAAAGTGAAGGATCATTAATACTTCATTAAAATAGTAATAAAAGATATCTCAAACAAATGAATATTTGGAAATTGAACAGCACAACTTTAAATAACCCATAGTGAGAATATCAACACTTGTTGTAAGAATCCCATAAGAGGAGTAAAAAAAAAAAAATCAGTTTACCCTCTCCCTGGGGTTGCTCAATTTAACAATAAAAACAGGATACCCAGTTAGGTTTGAATTTCAGATATGCAAATGATAATTTTTAGTATAAGTATACCTAGGGCAATATTTGGGATATACTTACCCTGCTAAGTATTTGTTGCTTACCTGAAATTCAAATTTAGCTATTTAATTTGCAAACTCTGCTCTACCTCCATATTTTCTTTGCCTGATGCTTCTTTGAATATAAAATATCAAGCTATGAGCTTTGGACTCTGAGCTCTATGGGAGATCTGGCTATGGAATGGGAGGAATAATTCTTCAGACTTCCTCATAACTACTTTGCAGATTCTCTACTTTCTGAACACTGAAGTAGAATGGGAGGTAGGGACAGCGTATAGAGCATAGTTGGGCTTACCATTAGTCCAGTGAAACTCAGCTGCCTATTTGACATGTCCACAAGGGTCATGGTTGGAGTGGGACAATGAAACATCTTTAAAATACCAGAGTTTATTTTCTTTTCAAGAATATTCTAAGTAAAATGTGTAAAAAGTATAGTCAAGGGTGTCTTATTGGACTGTAATTACCACAGAATCCTTCTCCCTCAGCTAATTACCATTGTAGGGATTTATCACAATTTATTTATAAATTACTCTATCAATGGATATTATTTCCAAAACTTCATTATGTAGATACAAATAAAAACCACTCAAATGAGAACAGACAATGGCTATCTAGAGTTGCTATAGCAAGTGAGTCAACCACCATCACTTGCATTTTGGCAAAGACTAAAAGGCAGGCAGAAGAGAGGGAAAGCTTTTTTAGTGGACCAGAGGAAGGCTCCAGGTGTGCCTTGATTGGAGGCTTTTGGCAAGCTAACTAGAAGGAGAGCACCCAATGTGATTGGTTAGGGGTAGTGTGTGTATTTGGTTTTGTCTGGTTGAATCTCAGCTGGAAAGAGGCAGGGATAAAAATTAGGGAAGCTGTCAGTTATTAATCAAATCCTGGTCATTTGGGGCTGGTTGTTACAGGGGTTATTATGTTTCCTGGACTGGTTGCTAGAGATAGTGATTTGATTTCCTACAACTGTGGCTTATAAACAGGTTGGCTTCCTGGATGGTTGCAGGTTATGGGTCAGAGTTCAATTTTTATACATCATCTGGACATTATCCATTTGTATATTCAGTCTCAATTGTTAGAAATTATGCAGATTTATTATCCTTGTGCATGCTTTCTTGCTCTTATTTAAAATCGAGTTGCCTATGGTTCTTCTGATGTTTCACGTGAATTTTATAATAATTTGTCAAGTTCATATGGAAAAGGAGAGAGAGAGAAAGCACAAGTGAGGTATTTGCATTGAGTTTCTAAAAACAAAATGACAAAAACCAAAATTCTGTTATGAGTATTTAGGAAATTTTTTTGACTTTCAGTTATTTTATATTTTATTTATTTATTTTTAATTTTGTTCAATTAGCCAACATATAGTACATCATTCGTTTTTGATGTAGTGTTCAATGATTCATTAGTTGTCTATAACACCCAGTGTTTATCACAATACACATCCCTTCTGTAACCCTCAGTTTGGTTCCCGGAGTCCAGAATCTCTCATGGTTTTTCTCCCTCTCTGAATTCTTCCCATTCAATTTTCCCTCCCTTCCCCTGTGGTCCTCTGTGCTATTCCTTATGTTCCACATATGAGTGAAACCATATGATAATTGTCTTTTGCTGCTTGACTTATTTCACTTAGCATAATCCATTCCAGTTCCATCCATGTCAATGCAAATGGTGGGTATTTATCCTTTCTGATGGCTGAGTAATATTCCATTGTATATATGAACCACATCTTCTTTATCCATTCATCTGTTGAAGGGCATCTCAGCTCCGTCCACAGTTTGGCACTTTAATAAGAATTTTCAGTTGGATTATAGGGTTAGTAACAATTTTTACTAAACTCTTATTTTTCCTTATTTATCTTTACATGCTCTATTCTGATTATATATAAATGTGGCCAGTGGCTCTTAAACCCTTCCTTTGTCCCCTGTATCTGATATTTCACAAGGGTAGATCCAAGTAGCAGTATACTTCTGAATATTGTGCTGGGCTCTCAGTGGCCCTGAGAGCTAGACCAGGCATTGGGAAACTACATGCCATGGGCCAAATCTGTCCACACTCTTGATTTTCTATGGCCCATAATGTGGTTATATTTTTAAATGGGAAAAAGGAAGAGAAGGAGGTCCAGAAGAAACAGATTTCAAGACAGGTGAAATTGTTTGAAACTCAAATTTAAATGTCCATAAAATATTTTTATTGGAATACAGCCAGGCTCATTTATTTATAGATTGTCTATAGCTGATGATGTAGAATTGAGTAGTTGCAAGAGAGTGAATGTGGCGCATAAAACCTATAATATTTGCTATTGGGTCCTTTACAGAAAGTTTGCTGACCCCTGAGCAGGGCTTCATATTCTAAAAGACTGAGTAATATTCTTGAAATTTTTTCTTTGATCATTTCTTCCCTTCTATATTTGGTTCTCTTTCTCTAAAATGTATATTTTGTAGAAATTATATTTTCTAGGCTGTTTGCTTTAATTTTCTAATTTTTCTTGATAATATTTCCTATCTCCCATTCAGAAGTTTAAATGGCTTTGCAAACTCTATGACAAATTTCCTAATTAATTAGAATTATAAAAATTTGAGCAACCATTTGCCTTAATATTTTTATGTGTATTTATGGAAAAGGATACATATTGCATATATTTGTGATGTTCAGTAGAACTGTTGAAATCATCTTTAAATTAGGTGCTGCTTGATGGTATAGGAAATACTGACAGGAGGACATGGCCAAAAAATTTGATTTCTTGGAGTGCCTGACTGACTTAGTTGGTAGAACATGTAATTCTTGATCTTGACTCTGTGAGTTCAAGGTCCACATTGGGTGTAGAGATTACTTAAAAATAAAATATTAAAAAAGCAAGTTTCTTAAAATTACCTTACTTGATTAATAATTATAAGTAGGAGTATTATATAACAAAATGAAAAGCTTAAAAATTTTGATAGACTCCATTTACTCTCATGTTTTTTTTTTTTTCCTATATATTCTCCTAAATTAATGTTTGGAAACTAAGGAAATGTGCTTAACTATATGTTTGTATTGAGGTTCAAACTTTGTTTCTCATAAAATAACAAAACTGTCAAAATAATATCCCATCATTTCGATGCCCTTGTGTTCCTTAATTAAGGAAATAGGGGTTTTAAAAATATACTCTCACAGAAGGAAAAGTAAAACCTTCTGTGTGTATCATGGCTAAAGAGCTACATGCTTTAAAGAATTGATACAAAAAATATAAAATAAATGTAATTTCCCTTTTAACAGCCCAAGAGAACTCTGTTATACACATATGAGGCTTCCATACATGTCTTTAATGACACTTATTGAGTGATGTCCATACTGAATATTCTTGTTACACATTTTCTAACTCTAAACATAAGATGATTTTGCATCCATGTAGTGCTTTCACTCACCGAAAATGTTGACAGGGTGTGGAGTCTGAATGCCTTGTAGATATCTACAACATTTGCCTCAAGCTAGCATGTGAAAGGGACAGGTTGCTGTGCCAGCACAGACATACAAATAATCCCCCACTTAAAAACCATGGGACCCTTGCTGTGCAGGGCTCCAGTTCAGTACTCAAGGTAGCAATCACTTTGCCTGTGGTCTTGGGTATGTGTGCTTGCAAGCAGAGACAGACAGAGAGGAAAAGAAGATGGGAAATGTTGAAAAACAAATGCTTTATTTCCTTAAGTTTCATTTCTCTTCTCTTTCAAGAAACTCCAAATTATCTAGGATCTTACTAGTCTGTTCCTTTCCTCCTCATTCATTAATTCACTCATTCATTTCTAACCTAGATTATTTCATTTATTCAACAGTTACTCACACATAATCTACTACAGTTGACCTTAAACAACGTAAGTTTGAACTGGGCAGGTCCACTTAGGCACAGATTTTTTTTTTTCTTTTTCTGTTTCTATTTTTTAAGAGTGGATAGCAAAACCACAAGGCATTCATTTACAACTGCCCACTGCTGTCTCCAGGGACCATATCAAAGGTGACTGATACAGCAGTAGCACTTCTTAGTACCCAGGGAGGCCTGCAGAGGCTGTCAGGAGCCCCAGTCCCCAGGACAAGGCAGGTCTGCTGGCAACCCCATTTGCCACACAGGTGGTCAAGTTCAATAGGGCAGAGGTGGGCTGGCAGGCAGGAGGATGGGCTGAAGCAAAGGAATGTGGCCAGAGGGCATAGATGGAGCTGTACAGGGAGCTCTCTTTTCCTCACCACACACATATACCCCTCATACCTCTAGTCATCCAACCCTCCACTGCTCAGCTCTGGGGCTGCACCAGGGTAATCTTGGGCCTGGGGTTCATCCCAGGCTGGATGGACCCCTTAACTGAGGCTTCACCAGCCCTACCACTGAGGCCTCCATGAGGCAGGTGCACTCATATATGGCTGCAGCTGCCAAGGGCCACTGCTGGTGGTGTTCCTTCAGGCAGATGTGTCAGCTGTACTGCACCTCTGGGGCACTGTTTCTGCCCTAGGGTGCACCTGCTGCTGCTAAGCTGAGGCCACCAGGCTGGGCTGCTGCCTCCCCTGCCCTGGCCCAGCCCTTCTGCACACAGATTTTCTTTTCTGATACAGTACAGTTCTGTAAATGTATTTTCTCTTCCTTATGATTTTCTTAATAACATTTTCTTTTCTATAGCTTACTTTATTGTAAGAACACAGTATATAACACATATAATACACAAAATATGTGTTAATTATTTATGTTGTTGGTAAGATTTCCAGTCAACAACAGGCTATCTGTGATTAAGTTCTGGGGGAGTCATCAGAGTCACCACTAATCATCAGGGAAATGCAAATCAAACCACAATGATATATCACCTCACACCCATCAGAATGGCTAGAATCAAAAAGATAAGAAATGATAAGTGTTGGCAAAGATGTGAAGAGAAAGAAACCCACATGCACTGTTGGTGGGAATGAAAATTAATGCAACCACAATAGAAAACAGTATGGAGTTTCTTTAAAATATTTAAAAAAAAAATAGAATTACCATATGGTCCAGAATCCACTACTGGGTATTTACCTAAAGAAAACAAAAACACTAATGTGAAAAGATATATGACGGAAGAGTAGGAGACCTAAATTTTGTCTAGTCCCAGGAATTCAGCTAGATAGGGATCAAACCATTCTGAACACCTACAAACTCAACAGGAAATTGAAGAAAAGAATAGCAGCAACTCTCTGAACAGAAAAGCAACCACTTTCTGGAAGGTCTCTTCTGATTTGTTTAGTGTATATTTTTCTGCGGTCATTGTTACCCTGTTAGCATTTTGTTCTCCCATTCATCTATTCTCTTCTAGACAAAATGACAAGATGGAAAAAATCACCTCAAAAAAAAGAACAAGAGGCAGTACCAACTGCCAGGGACCTAATCAATATAGACATTAGTAAGATGTCGGAACTAGAGTTCAGAATGACGATTTTAAAGATACTAGCTGGGCTTGAAAAAAGCATGGAAGATATAAGAGAAACCCTTTCTGGAGAAATAAAAGAACAAAAATCTAACCAAGTCGAAATCCAAAAGGCTATTAATGAGGTGCAATAAAAAATGGAGGCTCTAACTGCTAGGATAAATGAGACAGAAGAGAGAATTAGTGATACGGAAAGCCAAATGATGGAAAATAAAGAAGGTGAGAAAAAGAGAGATAAACA
>NC_138371.1:98402475-98423441 GCF_054177405.1 Leptonychotes weddellii | reverse complement strand
TATACACTAAATAAATCAGAAGAGACCTGAAACTGGGGGAAAAGAAAGGGAAAGAAAGAAAAAAGAAAAAAAAAGAAAAAGAAAAAAAATGAATATGATTAAATATGATCAGTGCCACACACTAGATTTTGGGCGTATTTTGGTCTGTTAGAAGAAAGTGCCTCCCAAAATTTTAAAGAAAGAAAAACATATATGTACAAAAATAAGGGTAAATACAATGAAGTGATGGAAAATGACTGTAAAGATGAAAATTATAAAAGATTTTATAAAAGGAATTGATAAGATAAGAAGTTGGCTGAGAAAAGAAAGAAGAGGAATTAAAAAAAAAAAGGGAGAGAATGGGATCAGGCAGGAGACTAGAACAAACCCATACACTAGAGATTTAGGGTGTATTTTGGTCTGTTAGAAGAAACTGTATCCCAAAATTTTAAAGAGAGAACAACTTATATATATACCAAAAATAACATTAAGTACTATGAAGGGATACAATATGACTCAAAAATGAAAAATAAAAAAGATTTTTAAAAAGGGATTGATAAGATTTTGGTTGAAAAACAGAGAAATAAAAATTCAAAAAAAAAAGAAAAGAAAAAGAAGAAAATTAAAAAAATTAACTTTGAAAGAGTAAAGAATCAGGGGGAAAAAAGCCATGAATTCTCTGAGCTGTATTCCCCTAGTGCTGGCATTCTGCCATTTTCCTTGATCAGTAAGCTTGGTTTCGGTGACTGTTCTTGCTGATCTTCTGGGGGAGGGGCCTGCTGCAGTGGTTCTCAAATGTCTTTACTGGAGGCGGAATTGCCCTGCCCTTGCTGGGGGCTGGGCTAAGTAATCTGCTCAGGTTTGCTCTCTGTAGCTTTTGTTCCCTGCAAGCTTTCCATACAGCTTTGGAGGCCGAGAGTGAAAATGGTGGCCTCCCAATCTCTGTCCCGGAGGAGCCGAGAACTCGGGACTCTGCTCCTCAGTGAGCCCCCAGAGAAAAGCAGTCATTCACTCCCGTCTCCCCAGTCTCCGGCCACACTCCATGCTCACCCAGCCTGTGACTGAGCATTTCTATCTCTGGCACAAGACCCCTTGTGGAGTCTCCAAACCCAGCAGATTCCTGCAGTGAGCTCCTGTGCCACTCCTCCCAGGGGAGGAAGTGGAGTCTCCCCGGATCTGCCGCTTGCTGGGTCCCTGCTGGAAGTGCAGTGGCCCGACTGTGCTGCAGATCATGGTTTATGGCAACCCCAAGCTGAGAGCCCACTCCTCGGCTCCTTCTCTGCAGCCAGCTTCCTGCTCTGATACCTGGGAGCTCTGCCACACACAGGCACCCCCGGTCTTTCTGTGACCCCGAGGGTCCTGAGAGCACACAGTCCCAGCGAGGGTTCCACCCCCCACTTAGCCACTGGAGCGATGTCTCTCAGTGGAGTTGACTTCTAAAAGTTCCAATTTTGTGCTCCACTGCTCTATCACTTGCCGGTAGCAGCTGACGGAGGCTCCCTCCCCTGCCATTTATCTTCCAGTATATCACCTCGGCTTCACTTCTCCACACATCCTACCTTCCAGAAAGTGGTCGCTTTTCTGTTCAGAGAGTTGCTGTTATTCTTTTCTTCCATCTCCTGTCGAGTTCGTAGGTGTTCAGAATGGTTTGATCCCTATCTAGCTGAATTCCTGGGGCCAGAAGAAATTTAGGTCTCCTACTCCTCTGCCATCTTGCTCCTTCCCCTATACTTCAATTTTTTTAAATTAATAAATTCAAAATTGCTAAAAAAAAAGTTATATGTAGAATTTCAACGGCATGGTGGTTATTGCCCTTAAGCCATGCATTGTTCAAGGGTTACCTGTACTTATTAGGCACTTATCTAGATTCTGGGCTTACTTTAGGGAACAAGAGAGAAAAGTCCCTGTCATCATAGAATAGCAGTGGGAATATTGATGAACCAGACATGTTCTGAAACTTGAAGTTTTATTAGGAGAAACAGATTAATCTGATAAATATGCAAATAACTAACAAAATATAATCCTTACAGAGACTACAAAGGAGAAAAAGATGGTGCCCTGAGATTTATAATAGGGGAAACCACTTATTCTGATGGCTTATGTGAAGATTCTGAAGAAATATTATTTATGTGAAGGAAAAATAAGAATTAGCCAGGCAAAATATGGAACAGAAAATACCCATGACAGGAAAACTCATACTAGGACATGTTTTCTGATAGAAGCATAGCATGTCTGAAGTCACTGAAGTGGAATCTTTGAGGAATGGCTAGAAAGTCAGTATGAACTAATGGCAAGAATCATGATACATGAGGCTAGAGATTGGCTGCAGGCATATTATGAAAAGCTTTATAGATTTATGAAGATTTGGTATTTTCTTAGGAGGAAATAGAGATTTTAAATAAGGGCCCAAACAATTGCATTGGCTCATGTGCCTTTCCATGAGCTGTCAGTCACAAAATGAGTCATTCTGCACCCTGAATCAATTCTGAATCCCATCAAGAAGGGACTTTCTCACATTGTTCACTTGTTAATAATGAATGCATGGCCTTCTGGATGGCCTGTTGGCTGAATGGGGTTCTGAGAGTCTGTCTGAGAGTTACTCTCATAGATCCTCAGAAATGGTAAACCATCCCACATGAAGAAACTTGAAACTGACACTTCATAGAGTGGGCAAAAGACAAAATTTCAATAAGCATTGAAAATAGAAAAATGATGAGATCATTTCTCACCTCGTAACATGCACAAAAATTAATTCCAGGCATATAATCGATTTCAATGTGAAATCCAGAAAGAATCAACCTCTTAGGAGACACAGGAGAATCTCTTCATGACATGAAGAAGGGCAAGCGGACAAGTTGATTAAAAAGGAGAAAAAAATTACTAATGACATAGGAAAAGATCAATAAATTTGATTACATTAAAAATAACAGCTGCTGTTCATCAAGAGCAGACCTTTAGTGATATATGGAAATTGTTTTCACTATTTAAAATTTTTTTAGAACAGTTTTTAGATTTATAGAAAATTCGCAAATAATACAGTATGTTCTTTTATGTCCCTGCACTGCATTCAGTTTCCTTACTGTTGACATCTTACATTATTATGATATAGTTGTCATATCTAATGGGACAATATTGGTACATGATTATTAACTAAATTCTATACTTCATTCAGATTCCCTATGCCCTTTATTGTTATAAGATCCCAGCCAGAATCATCATGTCTCCTTAGGCTTCTCTAGATTGTGAGAGTTTCTCAGACTTAGCTTGTTTTTGATGACCTCAACAGTGCAGAGCAGTACTGGTCATGAACTTTGTTGAATGTTCTTCTGCTTGGGCTTGTTTGATGTTTTCTCTCAGCGTTAGACTGAGGTAATCGTTTGGGGGAGAAAGACCACAGAGATATCACATCACATTGAGGGTACCTACTATCAACATACCTTGTTATTGCTGATGTTAAGCTTGATCACGTGACTGAGGTGGTGTTTTTCATGTTTTTGTACAGTAAACTTACTCTCTTCCTCATCTCCCTTCAGAAAGAAGTCTCTCTGGGCAGCCCAGATTTACCTCCTTGAGGGGGGTGGTAGCTACATAAATTTTTTGAAATTCTACTCTGTACTTTCTATTCTAGTCTTGTTTCTTCTCCCCCATTTGCTTATTTGTGTAATCATTTATTTATATCAATATGGACCCACTGATATTTATTTTATTCCTTGGATTCTAATCCAATATTACATTATTTATTTTGTTTCTCAAATAGTTCCAGCATTAGTCATTCAGAACGCTTTCATTTGGGGCTTGTGTCCCTTTGACATATTCCCATCGGTTTCTTTTTTGAGCACTTTCTTACTTTCTGGTTTAAATATAAAAGTTAGATTCTCTCACATAATAAAAAGCAGAAAGGCAGAGCAGACTCCCTGCCTGAGAAGATAAAGCATTTATTGATGTCAAAAAGACCCAGATTCCTTTCTTTGCCCTACTTGGAGTCAATATCATCCAGAGGCTGGTTTTCTTCCCACTCATAATATGGATGCCGGTGGCAACTGGAGATTTGCACTTTATTTTTTTCAAATAGGATAGAGTGAGAAAATCCTCCCCTGAACCAATATATAAGCCTTCCCTCTGGAACTGAAGAGGAACAGGTGGAAATGGATGTTGGATTGGCAACCAACAGCATGTGCTCCATTCCATATTTGCACTAACTCAATAGCTAATTCCCACATCTGTGAACATCTAATCCAAGACAAAATATATTGAAAAGAAGACTAAATAGTGATATAAAATAGGGATTACATGGAATCCCAAATCTATGAATCCAGATACTGAGCTTTAAAGAAGTAAAAACAGCCGGAAGATCTTAGAAAAGATACAGCAAAATTCAACATTAGCTTGTGTGGTGTCCATATTCAAAGACACAGGTCTGAAAATGAAGGAATTTAGGGTGATATACACACATGTATGTAGAAGGAAATGAGAGAGAAAAATCAGGACACCATTAAACAATCTCAGAGGAAATACCTAGCACAGGAGGTGTTAAATTAATGAAAGGAACCATAAGTAATTATTGTAAAATTAATTTAACTATGGTGGGGGAAAATATATCTAAAATAAAATGCAGTTACCACTAGTGGCCCAGAGTGTATGAAGGAGAAAGTACTGAGCGGTTCCTCTCTTCAATTTCATTGGATTTTGAAAACACTCAAACATACACCAAAGCTTGATTCCCTGGCTAGAGGTATGTATATTCTTTCATTCATTCAACAAATATGTTGACAACAATGTATCAGACACCACACTAGGTATTGTGTCTCAAAGACAATACAGAAATTGATAAGAATTTAAAATTGGCATGAAATAAGTGAGCATTTTTCTTGTGGACTTTAACCATGCCCCCATTAGTATGGCTCATAGGGGAATTCCTCAAAGACCTTCCATATATCTTCCATCCGTTATTGAATTATTGGCAGGTATTCCAAGACCTTTTCCAAATCCTTCTTGACCCTGTTTGTATTTTCAACCCACTCAAGCCATTCACAAGGTAGTGAAAAGTGATGATGGTTGCACAGCTCTGTGAATATCATAAAAGCTACTGAATTCTACACGTTAGAAGGGTGAATTTTATGGTGTGTGAAATATATCTCAATAAAATGGTTATTAAAACAATTCACAAGACAGGAAAACTCCACATACCCACACACTGCCTGTAAGCCTGTACACAGTCATGCCTTAGCCTATCTTGCTTGTCAGAATCACCATTTACACTGAATTTCCCAGAGAGACTTTGGAATGCACCACTGTATGAGCGCATAACCCACACTTGTGTTCACATCATTCTCTACTTACATTATTACCTTTTACTTCAGTGTATCTAGAGTCTGACTAATAATAACCTCTTTCCAAGGAAGGCAGTGGGGACAACATTTCCATGTTGTAAGAGCTAGAATTTGCAGTTCCTAGATCCACCTTTCTGGATCCATCATGTGAAGATGACTTCACATTTCAGACTTGCCACCACCATACTAGCCTCCAGGTATGCCCTCTCCCTTCGCCATTCTGGTCCAGACTGAACCTCAGTATTACCACAAAACCCCTGCAGCACAGCAGGGACCAGGATAGAACATTGGAGAGGACTGAAAGCCTGAGGAAAACTGTAGCCAGAGTCACTTGGCATTTCAGATGGTGGAGTCCACAGACCCATCCTGTGTTCTCCTGCCTGCCTACAGGGCTGCCTCCTAACTCAGCTGTAGGGCCACCCCTGATGACCTGGGCACTGCTGCAGTGGTAGTGGGGGGGTGCTCTACTCAGGGAGCTCCTGAGTGCCTGTGAAATAGGCTATCCTCTTATACCCAGAGTTCAGACCCAAGAGAGTAAGATCCAGGGAGGAAGGAGTTTTTTTTTTTCTTTTTGGATCTGCCATTCTTTTTCTACACAATACATCTAAAATAGCAGACCCCAATCTCTACTCTTACCCTATTTTATTTTTATTTGTGACATTTTGGTGTCACATAACTGATTCTGTTATTTATTTGTGTGATTGCTTTGGTTGACCATGATGGCTTCCTTTGGCCTTATGAGTCTAGGGGTGTCAATCATCTTGTGTGCTGTTATGCCCCAGCACCAGAAACAATAAGCTCTCAATATTTATAAATGAATTAATAAAGTTCTTTTTCCTATCTGTGGTAGATAGAATTCTAAGATGGTCCCTAAGTTTGACATTCTGTGTAAATCTGTCCCCCTTAAGTGTGGACAGGGCATGTGACCGCGCTGACCACATAACCATGATTAAGTTATGTTATATGGCAAAGGTAAAGTGATTTGCAGGTGTAATTAAGGTTTCTAATCAGTTGACTTTGAGAATCAATGGGGAGCGTATCCTGGGGAGTGGTTTGCTTACCCTGTGAGATGAGCACTCCAGAAGAAGTTCTTGAAATAATAGACAGGAAGTAGCAGAGATGCTCTTCTGCTGGACTTCAAGAAGCAAGCTACCATGTTGTAGGGAGGACTCATGTCAAGGAATGGAGGTCCTCCTAGGAGCTGAGACCCTAAGGTCTACAACTGCAAGGATCTGAATTCTGGCAACAAATGGTGAGTTTAGAAGATGACCCTGAGTCTCAGATGAGATCATAGCCCGGGAGGACATCTTGATTTCAGCATGATGAGATCCTGAATAGAAAAACCAGCTAACTCATGCCCAGCTGTAAATTATGTTTATGTTTTATTTTGATTTACTGTCTCATGTTATTAGCCACTGTTTATTTGTCTGTAAGTCTTATCTTTCTAACTGGTGAGTAAATCTTTTGAATTCAGTGACTTCATGGAAGACAATATGAGAAAGTAAAAGGATCATGGTCTTAGTGTCTAGAAGAAGTAAATTGGAATTCCAAATTTACTGTTTTATGATTCTATGTAAATTATTGTACTTCAGAGTCTTAGCTTAACCTTACTTGTTTCTAAATTTGATATTAGATGAAAAATAAATAAACATAAATATCCTGGCATGGAGTAGGGGTTCAGCAGATGAAGTCAGTCATACATTATTTTTTTTTTGTATCTTTAACAACTTATAGTTTCTTACATCTATTAGATAATATTGTTGATCAACTTATTCTTTAAATCTTTGTAAAAAGATTAAAAAAAAAAAGTCCACAGGACTGTGTTCTGACATTTTTATATGACGTGTTTGCTGATCTATTCAAAGATTCACCTCCTCTGCTCTCCTCCCAGATTACTTTATCCCATTGCTTTGTAGCTATTTTAACACATTCTGCTCCTGATGAGACAAGGGCTTCCTTGGGAGCAAGACTTTTTTACTTTATTTATCTCTATATCAGGTACATAGCTTACAAGGTTATGTGTTTGATGAATGAATAAAACAATAAATAAATCATTCAATCAATCAAAAGTGATTGCAAAATTGTTGAAGCAAAAGGTATTTCAATTTTAATAGGCTTGCTGGAAGAATAGATATTAATTATTTCAGCCTGAAATAAGGAAGAGCTTGAGGTTTTGATGGATGGGATTTGTTCATGTGATAGGAGGACTGATCCTGGCTTGAAATGTTGTCTCATGCACTCACTCATCTTTCCTAAAATTTCCTTTTGGTGGAAGAAATACCTCCAGCCAAATCCCAGTTCCTTCCCTCAATATTTGTAGTGGTTCTGTAACACTGGACAAAGCATTTATGCTCTAGGGGTCCAGTTCCCTCATTTTCATAAATGAACATGGTTATGATTCTCTCCAAGGACTCAGTCTCTTAAAGATAGCACATGAGCAAAGGGCTGGCACATAGTAGGTCTTCCACACATGTTTCCCGTCTTCCTCCACATTCACCCCCTCCTCCTCCACATATTCCCTTGTCCTTTCTACACACATATGCCATGGCTACCTGCCTGATCTCACAGGTAGATCTGATTCTTATCATTAATGAGACAGGAAGTGGTCACCCTAGTGTGGACTTCCAGTTCATAGGACTGACATTCTGAACTTTTCTGAGTCATGTTTCTTAGCTATATGTTACCTTAGGCAATCACTTACTGTCTATGAGTCTAAGTTTCTAACCTATGAAATGGAAATAATTATACTTCTGCCATTAAATTGTTGTGAGGTTCAGTGTGGTCATGGGTAAACTGGGGCTAATATTTTGATGTAAGACACTTGAGCGAGAAATGTTAGGTCTTGCAGAATCTTCATAAAATAATACTGGACCATATTAACTATTTTCTACAAAGTAAGAATTGGAGAAAGGGCTCTTTCACATTCATGATTTACTTGCAGTGCCTTAAAGATCTGTGTGATGCTGTCCTAAATAACTGGGGTCCAATCCTGTAACTTCAGAACACAGAGCAACATGCCTTCATTTCTAATGGTGTAAAAAAGACAAGCACTGCCAGCCACTTCAATAAAAACTATCTATATCTTATAAGCAAATACAAATGACCTGAAATTAATCAGTAGACTTTCCCCATCATGGAAAGGATAAATGCCTACCATTTAGATGAGAAAAAGTCGAAAATTGGCTATTTTCAATTGAAATAGAGGGAAAAAGGGACTTGAAGCATTTACATTTTAACAAGCCATCTGTACGAAAATCTGACTGGTGACTACTACTACTATACTAATAAAGAAATAAAAGAAAAAAAACAAGGTTTGATTAATAAAACAGCAATTTTAAGAAGCAGGAGTGCTTTTGCTGCACATTCTCTGAGTTCAGGGAGTGTTCTCACCCTCCCTCAAAAGGCAACTGACTTCTTCATTCCCCAGGATCCCACTGCAGCAGCTTTGCTGACTTTCTTCAGTGCTGTTGCTGCTGAGCCTGGCACCATGCATGATTTCAATCAACCCTTTGACTGTAAAAGTAACCTTTCGTTTCTTGAGTTCTCGCTGGGATTATTTACTCTCCTTCCATGATTACTCTTGGGAGCACAAACACTGAAAAGATGTGAACAAAGTCAGTTTTGCAAACTGCCCCAAGGGCACTGCTTTCAGATATCTGAAAGACTATTATGGGAGGAGGGGGTTAAATTTTGTACAGAGGTGTTTAATCATTGTATCATATAACTTTTATCAACCTGAACTACCTAGAAAGGGAATGGGAAGCTTTGCAAAATAGTAATCTCCCTCTCATTAAGTATGTTGTAGCAGAAGCTATATTATACAGTGTTATAGCAGTTAAGAAGTTACATTAGATTTTTCCAACATAAATAGTCCTATATATAAACATATATATTTAAATATATTTTATAAATATTATAAAATATCAATTATAAAATTTTAATATTTCATGAACAGATTTTTACTGTATATCTGAATATTTTAATTAATTAACACTGTATGTTAACCTTATAGGAATTAAAATAAAAAAATAAAATTTGCAGATGGTGCAAAAATATTTTAATTTTAATTTTAATTAATTAAAATATTTTATAAAATGATTTGTATGGAACCAGAAAAGACCCTGAATAGCCAGGGGAATATTGAAAAAGAAAACCAAAGCTGGTGGCATCATAATTCCGGACTTCAAGTTCTATTACAAAGCAGTAATCATCAGGACAGCATGGTACTGGTGCAAAAACAGACACATAGATCAATGGAACAGAATAGAGAATCCAGAAATGGAACCTCAACTCTACAGTCAACTAATCTTCAACAAAGCAGGAAAGAATATCCAATAGAAAAAAGATAGTCTCTTTAACAAATGGTGTTGGGAAAATTGCACAGCCACATGCAGAAGAATAAAACCAGACCATTTCCTACACCATATACAAAAAAATAGACTTAAAATGGATGAAAGACCTAAATGTGAGACAGGAATCCATCAAAATCCTAGAGGAAAACCCAGGCAGAAACCTCTGTGACCTTGGCCGCAGCAACTTCTTGCTAGACACATCTCCAAAGGCAAGGGAAACAAAGGCAAAAATGAACTATTGGGACTTCATCAAGATAAAAAGCTTCTGCACAGCAAAGGAAACAGTTGATGAAACCAGAAGACAACCAACAGAATGGGAGAAGATATTTGCAAATGACATATCAGATAAAGGGCCAGTATCCAACATCCAGAATTTATCAAACTCAACACCCAAATAACAACAGATCCAGTCAAAAAGTGGGCAGAAGAAATGGACAGATATTTCTCCAAAGAAGACATCCAAATGGCCAACAGATACATGAAAAAAGGCTCCAAATCCCTTGGCATCAGGGAAATACAAATCAAAACCACAGTGAGGGGCATCTGGGTGGCTCAGTCATTAAATATCTGGCTTTGGTTTGGGTCATGATCCCAGGGTCCTGGGATCAAGCCCTGCATCAGGCTCCCTGCTCAGAGGGAAGCCAAGCCTGCTTCTCCCTCTCCCACTCTCCCTGCTTGTGTTCCCTCTCTCGCTGTGTATCTCTCTGTCAAATAAATAAATAAAATCTTTAAAAAAAAGTAAAATAAAAAAAAAAAGTTGAAAAGAGAGCTACCCTATGACCCAACAATTGCACTACTGGGTCTTTACCCCAAAGATACAAATGTAGTGATCCGAAGGGGCACCTGCACCCCAATGTTTATAGCAGCGATGTCCACAGTAGCCACACTATGAAAAGAGCCCAGATGTCCATTGACAGATGAATGGATAAAGAAGATGTCACACACACACACACACACACACACACACACACACACACACACACAGAGGAATACTACTCATCCATCAAAAATGAAATCTTGCCTTTTGCAATGAAATGGTTGGAACTAGAGGGTATTATGCTAAGAGAAATAAGTCAATCAGAGAAAGACAATTATCATTATTATCTCACTCATATGTGGAATTTAAGAAACAAAACAGAGGACCATAGGGGAAGAGAGAAAAAAACAATATGAAATCAGAGAGGAAGACAAACCATAAGAGACTCTTAATCATAGGAGACAAACTGAGGTTGCTGAAAGGGACAGGGGTGGAGGGATGGGGTAACTGGGTGACAGACGTTAAGGAGGGCACGTGATGTAATGAGCACTGGGTATTATTTTAGACTGATGAATCACTGACCTCCAGGTCTGAAACCAATAATAAATTATTAAATTCCATTTAAATTAAAAAAGAAAAATAAAAAACAGAATTGAAAATAATAATCTGATAATTTTGTAAAATGTATTTTTATTATATATGTGTGTATATTTTTAATCAATTAATTTACTAAACCATGTAAGAAGGAAAAGGAAATACATGGGGGATGGAGCAATTGCTGCCATCAGAAACGCAGGTTTGAGGAGGAAACAGACACTTATTAAAATTGGCCTCTTTTTCTTCAGAAACTCTTGCCACAGCAGAAGATTCTCTTCCCATTCTATATGTACACTATGTTTTCATGTTAATCTAGTGGTCTTCATTCCCACAAATGCAATGATCTGCTTAATTTTTCCTTCAGGTGTTCCAAACATAGAAATATGCCCTTTGGAATGAAATTCTGCTATGGCTATGTAGTAAAATATATGTTTTAGGAACTCCACTATTTATTTAACCAGCAATAATCCTTCACCTTTCTTTTGTAAAAGGGCTTCAGTAATAACGATTGGTTCAGGGGTGTGCATGTATCCCAAGTCGATCCCTGTCAGAGTAAAACGCTTGGACCTGTACAAGTCTTGCTGAGAAGACTCATTCTCTCTCTTTTTATCTGTACATAAAATAGAAAGATGTAAATTCACAGTTACCTAAAGCCAAGACATGGAACCCAAGAATGAAGAAGGCAAAGCCGCAGAAGACAGAGCCAAAAGATGTGGAAACTTAAACAATATTATATGTCAAATACACCTCCATAAAGCTGGAAAAATGTTTTAAAAGGATAAAAATAAACAAAATTGCAGAGAAATGAAACCTTAGCTACATTATTTGAGCCCCTAGACCAAGCTGAACCTCAAATCAAACCTAAAACCTTTTCATTACATGAATCAACTTGGTTTTTTTCTTTCAAATTGAATATTCCTGTTTTGGTTATCTAAAATGGGGAGGTTTTATGCATTCTCCCTGTGTCAAGTAGTATAGGGAGAGGTCCTTTTATTTCTTTCTTTGCCGCTTTACTGTCCTTCCCAGGCCACAAGAAGACTGCCCCACTGAAACAAAATATCTTTAATATCCTGTGAGCCATATTTGTGATGTGAGTAGCTCCTTGACTCTAAGGGCAGGGGTCCAGGCTGAGATTTCTGTGTTCCTGCTGCTTGTCTTAATGTGTTAATTAGCCCCTGCAATTCCTGCTTACAGGGTAGTAATCTACACAGGCCTGGCTCTTCTGAACAGCAGGCCATCCTCTTTTCTTGTACTTCACTCAGTGATCTGTTCAGGGTTCCTCCTGGCACCTGCCATATCTCATTCATTCATTAATTCACTCACTCATTCATTCATTTATTGTGCTGGTTTATCCTGAAATTGAGGAGGTTGGATGTGGAGGATACAAGTACTCAGCTTTCCCTTAGTTCTCCTACTCTTTAGGACAACTTCTACCAGAACTTTTCAAGGGGTCACTTCTTAGATATAAATAAAGCTTTAAGTTGCATTTGTTTTGTTTTCTCATTCTGTTATTGTTTTGACTTTCTCTGGTTTTTTTGGTTGAGAACCTCAAAGAGGAGAGTTGATTGACATGATTTAGTTAGAAAAAGTCACCTTAAATCCAGATCATGGGGCACCTGGGTGGCTCAGTCGTTAAGCGTCTGCCTTCGGCTCAGTTCATGATCCCGGGGTCTTGGGATTGAGCCCCACATTGGGCTCCCTGATCAGCGGGAAGCCTGCTTCTCCCTCTCCCACTCCCCCTGCCTGTGTTCCCTCTCTCACTGTCTCTCTCTCTCTGTCAAATAAATAAATAAAATCTTAAAAAAAAATCCAGATCATGCATATTTGTAAAATTATACAAGGCATTATTTCATTTGACCCCTATAATTCCCTGCATAGTGACTGAAACAGAGCCATTATCCTGTTTTGAAGATGATGAAATTGAGGTTCATAGAGACTAAGAGAGTTACAGAGTAAGTTTCAAAGTCAAGATTTAAATGTGTGTGTTCTGACTCCCAGTTCGGCAAGTCTTTTGCTTGTTGACGCAGCAAGTAAACTAAAGTTGTTCCAACTAGCATGGCTCCAAGTTTCCACTCAAATTAAGCCCCAGTTACATGCACCAGGATATAGTGAGATTAGGGTTCCCAGACACGCAAAGGAAGTAAACTCCTGAGATGAGACAGGTAAAAATGATCTTGGAACTTCGTAGAAACCCAGAGAAATGGGGCTAAAGGATTTGCCAGAGTCTGAGCCAATTACACTTCAAACTCCAAGGGCAAGGGGTCTTAGAAGCCATTTCGGTCATGTTTCAAAACCTGAGATTCAGAAGTGCTCAGTAAATGTGATTACTTTTACCTCCCAATCCAATCTTACCTTAATGCTAAAGATTTTCAAATTTGGCATTTATCTTAACTACTTCTCAGTCCTTAGCAGTTTTTATGCTATCTCTTTATCCAATCCTCTCTTAAAGAAGGAGGTAAAAGACTCCACGATCAAAATTTATCTCTCCCAAGGGGATGCACCCTGTAATGCATATAAACATTGTATAGGATTAAGGTTCATCTATGAAGGTGCAATTTGAGTCAGCAGGATATATGCAGAAACAATTGTAAGAGATTAAAGGGCTTATTGGTAGGGATAAATCTATGAAAATACAGAGTACTCTAGCCAAGCTATTAGCTAACTACTGTGTGCCTTCAACATGCTGTCACCGTCAGGCACTAGTAAGAGATAAAAAAGGTAAATATTGTCCTCTCTTGAAATTGTGGATGGATATGAACATTCCAGTTCTACAGATGTTTACTAAAGTTCTTTATGCTCCAAGTTCAATGGTAGGAAAAAAAAGATACAAAAATTAATATGAGACTTTGCCCTCCCTCTGACAGTACTATCAGGAGGTAGGGGAGCTTTCCCGGGTTTCACTCCTATATCCTCCATGTGAGATTTTGGTGAGTTTCCTGGAGGAAAAGTGATCTCCCCCTATGACTGTGGCCCCAGGAGCTCCACACTCTCCAGCTAGCCCACACTTGGCTTCTAGCAATTCACCAAAATCCCTAGCCTAATATTCCTTGGGCTTATGGTATCCCACAGTTTCTGCTCCAGAAAACACAGGAAGAGGAAGGGCTAGAAGTGCACCATGAACTGGACTGCTGCCCACTCCCATCAGCCCAGGCACTTTCCACATCTCTTCCATCAGCAGCCCCCTATGGCTCCAGGCTCTTCAGCATCCACTTCATTGATGTTACCAGAGAACTGGTTCTAAACTCAGGTTCAGCTCTTCCTTGCTTGAAAATCAGTACTGAAGAAAGTGATGGTGGGAAAGGAAAAGTTGCTTTATTCAGGAAGCCAGCAACCTGGAAAGATGGTGGACTAACATCCCAAAGACATCTTCCCAGTCCAGGTGAAGCTGGAGGGTTTTTTAGGGGAAGGCATGTAAAAAGGGAGGGGGTCTGTGTGTAGGAGAAGCAGGAATGCAGGCAGTTAGTCATATGCAGACATGATCCTGAACAGACTTGCTGACATCAGTAGTTGCTGTTTTCAAATACAGTCAGGATTTAGCTTCTGGAATGTCTGGTCCTTCATTCCTCAAGGCCAGTGGTCTGCAAATCTCTAGGAGAATAAGTTAGTTCTGCAATAGACCAAGGGACTTAACAAGAGTCAGCAAGCAAGGAGAGCATAAGTTTGAAGCAAATCAACCCTTAGGACCAGTTGGAGTGCTGTTATATCAACATGGGTGACAGTAACATCAGGACTACACAGCTGTCTGGATGCTAGATTAGGTTCAGAGCCCAAAGCCCATCATTACTCACATCTAAAAGCACTAGATCATGTTTAAAACCACTTTGAAAACAGATTTTCCATGATTTTTAAAAAAATCAATAGTAGTTGCCATTGTCACCATCATCATCATGATCATTATCATTCCCATTCTCTCAGAGGGTTCCGAGCTTAGTGTTTAAAAATACATGTTGAGACGTATATATTCCTGTGCTTCTTCCTTTACATCTCAGTCCCATCTATTTGGGTTTCCTTGCCGGCTAACAACACTTAGTATCTTATACTATACCAGTTTACTCACATTGCAAATATAGCTGACCCCTTTTGACACCCCTAACCCCCACCTTGTTCAAAGATCAACTGTCAGCTTCCAATTCTATCATTTTATTTAATTTTGTTTATACAGACTTCTGCCATTCAAAAAGTTGTAAAGTGATAGCATTTTCAATAATGTCTTCATTTCTATTTACAGTTGTTCCATTCCCTGTCTTTCTTAGCAAGTTCTTCCCAACTTCAATGTGAGGTACAGATTGTATACATTCCTTTCTTATTTAGGCTTTTGTTTTTGAATTATCCATCCAGAGAAGTTAGAAATATGGTAGAGAGAGGTCCTATGTGTAGTTCTGTAATTTTGTCACATATGTAGATTGGTAAGCACTACCCCAATCAAGTACAGAAGTTTCCATCATCACAAATATCTTTCTTATTCTACTTCTTGTGGTCACTCACTTCTCACTCTTTATCCATCATCCCTAAACCCTGGCAACCACTAGTCGGTCCTCTATTTCTAAAATTTTGTCACTTCCAGAATGTTGTCTAGTTGGAATCAGATAACATATGATGTTTTGACATTGGCTTTTTTCACTCAGCATATGACCTTAAGGTCCACCCAAGTTGTTAAGTATAATAATCATTCCTTCCTACTTATTGCTGAGTAGTATTCCATGGTATGGATGTACCACTGTTTGTTCAGCCATTCACATATTTTGGTCATTTCCAATTTTTGGCTATTACAAATAAAGCAGTTAGGAGCATTAGAAATAATTAATAAGAGAAAATACTTGTCCTTAGGAATGATACAAGTTAGATAGAGATATAGAAATTACAAAGGTTAAAATTGTTAAGGCATGTCTTCTCCTCATCCTAACTAGACATAAAATGAGATAGGGTGGAGTGATGCTCAGTTTTATGTGTCACCTTGACTAGACTAATCCCTAGTTATTCAGTCAAACCCTGATTTAGGTGTTGCTGTGAAGGCATTTCATAGATGTGATTGAAGTTCATAATCAGTTGATAAACCAGGGAGGTTATCTTTAATCTGGGTAGGCATGATTTAAAGAGCTGAAAGGCCTTGGAGCTGAGGATTCTCTGAAGAAGAAATTCCACCTGTGGACAGCAGCTTCAGCTTCCGCCAGATAGCAGTTAGAGCCTGCCCTATGGATTTTGGAATCACATAGCCATCCTCTGCAATTGTGTAAGCCAATTGCAATATATTTCCTAATATATATTTCCTTCTCATTGTCTTTTGGTTGAACCCTGAGTGATACAGGCAAGGAGAGACTTTAGTGATCACACAATCACACAGTGAATTTTCTAAATATTCAACAGCCTCAGAGCTTTGGGGTTAATTTAAAGTCACATGAAAGCCTATTTTGTAATTTAGACACATTATCATTGATGGAGTTTTATAGATGTTTCCTCCTTCCCTCTCTCCTGCCATCCCTCCCTCCTTTTCTTCTTTCCTTCTTTCCTCCTTTCTTTCTTTCCTCAATTCATCTCTTCCCTTCCAGGATGATCATAGGCTTCAAGGAAATTCCAAATGTTATCCTTAGAAAAGCTCTAAGTTGGATAACACTGAAACTAAGGAAGATTTAAGAGAATTACACCTTTCATCTATCAAAACAAACAAACTAACAAACAAACAAACATAAAAACCCTAGAAGTACTTTTTAAAGCCCAGTATTGACAGTGGAGTAGAAAAATAGGTATTCTATACACTTTTAATTAGACAATGAATTGGTGATTTCTATTAAAATTTTTTTATAGGAGCCAAAGCATCTACTTCTTTTCCACAAATGTACTGAGGCTTGAATATTAAGATATACAGGTAAATATATTGGATATAAACTTCTTACAACTACAGAAAATTGGAAATGAACCAAAAATACATCAGTATAAGGACTGTATATCCATTGTATGCATTTTTATTAAATAATACAATTTATAATAATAATAGTAATAATAATAATAGAGAATTTAACTTCTGTTAAATTGAGTGAATTAGATTGTTGAATGCTGGTTAAATTAATGCAAACTCTCATGTTTTCTTGACCACATCCTGGTTTATTTTTCATTTGCACCAATTTCAGTGGGGCTCTAGTTGTAAGGACCAGCTCATTTGTATAGCTTTCTCCTGAAGTAAAAGTAAGAGGGTGATGATATTTACAGGATACCAAAAAGTCTTCTCATTTCTCTACAAATCATTTGTCTTTTATTGGTTGCAAATAGGCAAAGATGAAATTAGAGTCTGGGGACCAAAAAAGAAGTGGCTGTCATTTCCACTGTGTTCAGAGCTGGGAGCATTTGTTACCGCATTGTTGCCTTCTCATTTGTGTATGTACTTTGTATGTCTAACAGTGCATTCCCATTAGAGCAACAGGAATTTAGTTGTTCTATTGTACTTTATAATTTAAGGGGATGAATTGATATTGCTGTTGTCTGAAAATAAATATAATTGTGACTTATATCTCACAAGTTACATAACATATAACTTCTCTCATGTTTCTAGTTCTATTATATTTCTGACACTTGAAACACTCCTGGCAACAGAAAGAAATTGTCTTAAAATTGAGGCACTGGGACATGAACATTCTCCTCAGCCTGCATTTCTCTCCTTCCCCCCTGCTCTCAATACTTTGGGAAATGTTACAAAATTGGGTCCTGCTTGGTAAGGAACCTAAGACAGATGACTGAATTGATGGGGCTCAAACAGAATACACTTCTAAGTTCCACTGTACTCTGTTATGAGTTTTTCAATTCTCTACCATACCTCTTTGTCTTAGCAGAAAAGCATTGAGAAACATCTCTCATTGTTGGGTGTTTCCCCATCACTAGTCCCTTTGACTGGATCCCTGAGGAAGCACAGACTGAAGCAAACATTGACATGCTGGCTCTATTTGTGAGGGGCAGGACCAGGGTTGTGATGAAGAGGAAAAGGACATGGGGTCAGGAAGACTGCAGAGCACTCCATGTAGTGTGTGACTGCCTGGGCCACTGGCTTCACTAGAAAGGCAAAAAGGAGTTCAAAGCTGGAAGTGGGAACCACAGAGAGCAGGTCACTTCCCTGCAGCTGGAAAATGCTTTTAGCAGCACCATGTCTTCCCCGGATGGTAAACAGTGTGAAAAATGGAAGTGCATAGAAATTTCAGCAAAATGCCTTGAGCAGAGGGTTGCATGGAAAGGAAATGAATTGCCTCAAATATTATTGAACTTCGAAGTCTGCTTTGATATGCATTTTAATTGCTCTTTGCCAGGACAAAGTGAGTGGGGGGCAAGCAGTGTGATTAACCTCATATTCCCCATCCCCATCTGGATCTGGATCCCTGAGCTAGTTGAATGCAAACACAATTGTCCTCACATGACCCTGAGGGCCAGCTTGGCTCAGCCAGAAGGCAGAGTAAGATTTGTTTGATTCTGGGGTAATATTTCTGTGCCCTGTCTTCTGTTTGGCTGCTGACTGTGGATGACCTTGGGTTGAAGTCCTAAAATTCCTCCATCTATAAAATGTGAAGTATGATGCTTTTGACCTACCTCAGTGTGATAGATGGCTCGGGACTGTATGAGATCTAATGAGTTAACATTTACAAACGCTAGGAGCTATTTTAGAGAATGGCATTCTCTAACCACAAAAGATCATTACTCATTACCCAGAATGCATACAAATAAAAATAAGAGTGTTTCAGAAGAAGAAGACTGATGCAGGGAGCTGTATCTGCTCTGTGTGAAAGACAGGTTGACGATTAATTCAATGGATAAACTGTTTTAAAATCCGGCAGTTCCACGCTAATGAAAAAGAGGCCCACAGACTATATTTTGGTCTGGCGGTCACAGCAGAACTGGAAATGTCAAACTGGTATGACTCACTTAGTGTTTCCTCTCAGTTTTATTGAATACCTTCGGGCTATGCAGCCTAGGATTTCTGGAAGGAAAATTATGCTGTATGTAAGTGTAATGATATGAAGAATACAGTTTTCTGCATCTGTATCACTCATAATAGATATGATGTGGAGACCGCCTCCACCAGAGATCAGGCATCTGACTACACATCTCTGGTGCTTTCTAGCTTTTCCCTCTCACCAATCAGGGTTAACTCTTTCACTGCTGTACTCTGACAACCAGATAGTTTAATATATAATATTCTCTTAGTGTTGCCTGTTGATATAAAACTGTGGACCTATTATTTTATAATAGCTTGCCCCTGCTCTAAATATATATTTACATATATCAAGATAAATATAGATATATTTATCTACCTAGGAGCATCTCACTTTTGTATATCACTTCTTATCTTACAAATCATTTTAGCACATTTTATCACATTTATTTATTATGATAATCATGTAATTAAACATAATTTACAGTTTTATTTATTTATTCTTTGTGCAAATATCTGTATGTGCCGAAGAGTAGTGGAATATGCTATCCCAAAATATGCCTCTCTTGGCCTCTCAATTGGTTTGAGATAATTATTTTTAGAAACAGCAAACACAGGAGAAGTTCTGAAAACAGAGTCAAGGTTACACTTTTGTAAGAGAAATTTACATTAATAGAGGAAATCTCCATTTGTGAGGGTGGCACCCTCTCTATACCTAGAAGAGAAGAATGACTATAAATCACAAGAAACTGTTACTCTTGTTTACTTTTCCTAGGCACGTCCCTGTCCCCATAACTAACCCCTCCACACCCTCTGTCTTTTGTCTTTAGTTGAGGATAGTATATAAGCCTGAATTCTAAGCCACCTCTGAAAATTAACTCTTTTCCCTGGGTTGTCTCCCATGTATACATGAAGTACACATGTAAATTAATGTTTGTTTTTCTCTTGTTAACCTGTCTTTTGTTACAAGTTTCCCAGCCAGGAACTAAGAAGGGTATAGGGAATTTTTCTTCCCCTGCATTCCAAATACTGATTCAAGTATGGAAGATAAAAGGTTCCTCCAGCTTGCATGAGGTTTGTATTATAGGAGAGAGTAAACCAATAAAAATGTAAATAGAAATTTAGATGAAACTGAGTACTAAAAAGGCAGGTGATCACATTAACATGATATAGAGTAAAAGAGTGGAGGGATATTTTTGATGTAATAATAAAGGCCTCTTGGAAGAGATTATATGTGAGAACATTTGAAGGTTAAGAAGTCAGTCCTGCACACAGAAAGAGAAAGAGCATTACAGGCAGAGTGGGTAAGGGCATGCAGTGGCCTCAGGAGGCAACTGAGCTGAGCACTTTCAGGGATCAGAACAAAGGCCGAGGGGTCTGGACCATATGGAGGAGAGTGACATAAAGTCTGAGAAGGAGACTTGTAAGTCCCAGTATGATTTGTAATTTATTTTTGATGGAATGGGATGCCACAAGAGGATTTTTAAGAAGGAGACTGATGAAACCTTATTTAGATTTTTTTTTTCCACACAATAATACAAGCTTTTATTTTTATGTGCATACTTACCTTTACTGGTATCTTGATAAGGCTTTAAAATACTGTCTAGTGTCCTTTCATTCAGTCTGAAGTACACCCCTTAGTATTTCTTTTTTTTTTCTCTTTCTTTTTCTTTTTCTTTTTTTTTTATTCTTATGTTAATCCCCATACATTACATCATTAGTTTTAGATGAAGTGTTCCATGATTCATTGTGCGTAACACCCAGTGCTCCATGCAGAATGTGCCCTCCTCAATACCCACCACCAGGCTAACCCATCCTCCCACCCCCCTCCCCTCTAGAACCCTCAGTTTGTTTTTCAGAGTCCATTGTCTCTCATGGTTCGTCTACCCCTCCAATTTCCCGCCCTTAATTCTTCCATTCCTGCTACCTTCTTCTTCTTTTTTTTTTTTAACACATATTGCATTATTTGTTTCAGAGGTACAGATCTGAGATTCAACAGTCTTGCACAATTCACAGCACTTACCAGAGCACATACCCTCCCC
>NC_138371.1:98380110-98401975 GCF_054177405.1 Leptonychotes weddellii | reverse complement strand
TAGAAACATCGCCAAAGGCAAGGGAAGCAAGGGCAAAAATGAACTATTGGGACTTCATCAAGATAAAAAGCTTTTGCACAGCAAAGGAAACAGTCAACAAAACCAAAAGACAACCTGCAGAATGGAGGAAGATATTTGCAAATGACATATCAGATAAAGGGCTAGTATCCAAAATCTATAAAGAACTTATTGCACTGAACACCTAAGGAACAAATGATCCAATCAAGAAATGGGCAGAAGACATGAACAGACATTTTTCCAAAGAAGACATCCAAATGGCCGACAGACACTTGAAAAAGAGCTCAACATCGCTCGGTATCAGGGAAATTCAAATCAAAACCTCAATGAGATACCACCTCACACCTGTCAGAATGGCTAAAATTAACAAGTCAGGAAACGACAGATGTTGGCAGGAATGCGGAAAAAGGGGAACCCTCCTACACTGTTGGTGGGAATGCAAGCTAGTGTAGCCACTCTGGAAAACAGTATGCAGGTTCCTCAAAAAGCTGAAAATAGAGCTACAATATGATCCAGCATTTGCACTACTGGGTATTTACCCCAAGTATACAAATGTAGGGATCCAAAGGGGTACATACACCCCGATGTTTATAGCAGCAATGTCCACAATAGCCAAACTATGGAAAGAGCCAAGATGTGCATCAACAGATGAATGGATAAAGAAGAGCGGTATATATACACAATGGAATATTATGCAGCCATCAAAAGGAATGAAATCTTGCCATTTGCAATGACGTGGATGGACCCGGAGGGTGTTATGCTGAGTGAAATTAGTCAATCAGAGAAAGACATGTATCATATGATCTCAATGATATGAGGAATTCTTAATCTCAGGGAAGAAACTGAGGGTTGCTTGATTGGTGGGGGATGGGAGGGACGGGGTGGCTGGGTGATAGACATTGGGGAGGATATGTGCTATGGTGAGCACTGTGAATTGTGTAAGAGTGTTGAATCACAGACCTGTACCTCTGAAACAAATAATACATTATATGTTAAAATAAAAAAAGATAGCAGGAAAGGGAAAATGAAGGGGGGAAATCAGAGGGGCATATGAACCATGAGAGTCTATGGACTCTGAGAAATAAACTGAGGGTTATAGAGGGGCAGGGGTGGGGGGATGGGTTAGCCTGGTGATGGGTCTTAAAGAGGGCATGTACTGAATGGAGCACTTGGTTTTATATGCAAACAATGAATCATGGAACACTACATCAAAAACTAATGATGTAATGTATGGTGATTAACATAACATAATAAAAAAAGAAAAGCAGACTGTGCAGAAAGGTTGTGGGCTCAGATAGAGCTGCCCTTCCTACAGATCACACCACTTGGAGGGCATTCTGGTTGTCGCACTACTTACCTGGAGATCTCTGGCTCTCTTCCATATTGCAGTTACCTGTTCCATCACTTGTTCTTAACTAGGCATCCTCTGATTCAAAGAGGGGTTGGGGACACACATAAAACACATCTTATCCTGTCATTTTAGAGGTTTGAGATAGATAATTTCTATATACTAGCAATAAATGTTTTGTATCCTTTATTTATTAGAGATACTTATTTTATATCTGCTTAATTTCTTTTCCAAAAAACAAAAAAACAAAACAAAACAAAAAAACCTAGGCCTGCACATCATAATTCAGTAAGTGCTAATTAACCAAAATTTTGGTGGCAAAATTCAGTAAGTGCTACATTTTCTTTCCTTGCTCTCAAGAGATGAATTTATAAGCATCGAGTGTTTATCCACCATCTTTGATTTTTCTTCCTGCCTCTGCCCTCCCAGATGCTCACACTTGCAACCACAGATGTCCCCACCTGCAGCCCCATCTACCCTTGCCTGCTACCTGAGACAATTTCTGACAAAATACACACACACACACACACACATGCACTCAAGCAAGCATACAAACAAACAAAGCTCTCCTCAGTAGTTCAACTGGCATTTTCAAGAAAGGCTTGGTTACTGTTACCCATGTCCTATGTCAACTGCTTTCCCAGCCCTCTCTCTAATTGCATTTTTGAAAATTATTTTAACTGCCTTTGCCCAAGTAAAGAATTAAGTATGGTTTTTCTGTCCTTCATTCTGCTATATTTCTAAACCAATTCAGTTGATGAGTGCCTGTTCTCATCTATATCTGTACATTAAGTAAATCTCTGTGTATTACAAATACCTATCAACACTGCAGATAAGGCATTCCCTCCATCCCAGATTATAGATACTATTGATTTAGTCATTACTTTCTGAATTTCTCATTTTCTAGGCTTGAAGATTTGCTTTGCCCAGCGTTTGCGATAATTGTGTTGCTGAATTTTAAATAGAGTCCTCAGTCAACCCTGTATCACATCCCAAGCAGGGAGTAAAAAAGAACACTGTTTCCATTTTCCAGTGATCAACTTTGTTTCAGCTCAAAGAAAATCATTAACTGTCCTGTTTGTGGGTGACATTTGATCACAGTTTGCTAACAGAGTGGGTGGAGACAGTGCTATACATTTTTACTTTTTTAAAAAACAGAAATTGCTCAAGTGAAACGTCATTGAAACTGTTGAAGCCAACAGTGTTATAGAAAGGGGGTATGAAACTCTAAAGGTTTGAGCTTGCTGTGTATTTAGAGACAGTGTACAATTTCTAGTGAAACTCAGCAGTGAGAGCAGGCATTACCCTGGAAAACCAAAGGCAAAAGGACAGAGTTCAGTGATCTTATATAGACAAGTCTGATACATAGGATGGTTTTTTATGTGTATGTTTGTTTTATTTTCCAGGGTTTTTTTTTGTGGGGGGGGTTGTTTTGTCTTTCTTCCTCCCCATACATGGTGTGGCAAGGACTTAGTTTACTTTTGGTAGCAAATTAGAAACAAAAGAAGTCACTCTCTATAGATAGCAGATACAGAAGACTTCTGGCGAATAATGTATTTCCTTTTGCCGTGATGCCATAGGCAGAAGATGGCAAGTATCACAAAGACTGATATCCAGTATACACTCTCCTACCAGCCAGTTTATGAACTAAGGCAAGTTACTTACCCTCTCTGGGATTCAATTTGCCACAATACATGGGATAATCTAAGTTTCTTTCAACTCCAGAACTTAAAAGATGAACAACAAATACTGCTTTGCTTAAAGTATTATTGATACTGAAATCTATCAAACGACAATTGTTCTGCAGGAACTACAAGGAACTGAATCTGCATCAGGATAATTAAAACCTCTTTTCATGGAAGAGTTAAGAATATATGAATAAATGAGGGGAACCAGAGCAGGATATTGAGAGGAGAATACTGGCCTTTTGAGCTGAGGAAAGGGGGAAGAATAAGCATATTTAGGGTTATTTATGTGACATATCCTCACCTGTTGTTATGCATTTCCAATAGGAGCAAAAATGAATCAGGTTTGACCATGGCTATTCATATCAGGGCTTCCTCTCCAAATCATAAAGAATTTCAACAACTACAGACAATAATAAAGTAGACTAACGTTGGGCAAATTTGAGTTCCAATTCCAGTTCTGGTATTGCTTTCTGTGGGTTCTTGGACACATCATTAAAAAGTTCCTTTGTTTTGGTTTCTTTCTCTATAAAATGAGAACAGATAATAGCAAATAGCTTATAAGGTTTGGTAAAGATTAAATGAATAATAATATTAAGGCACATAGCACAGTGCCTGTTACATAAAGAAAACTCAACAAATGTTAATTGTAATGATGGTGGTTGTGGTGGTGGTAAAGATGGTGATGATGATGATCTTAATGATTCTGGACTAAAGATCATTGATGTTATTTACAACGTGGCCTGACATGGCCAAGAAAGTATGACTTGGGCTGTTCCAACATTCAGAATACATACACAAAATATTTTCCATTCTAGATTCCTTCTTTGGAGATCTTAGTAGATACTTCTTCATTCTACTTTTATCCCATACAAATCACTATACACTTTTTTTTTTAAAGATTTTATTTATTTATTTGACAGAGAGAGAAACAGCGGGAGAGGGAACACAAGCAGGGGGAGTGGGAGAGGGATAAGCAGGCTTCCTGCCGAGCAGGGAGCCTGATGCGGGGCTCAATCCCAGGACCTTGGGATCATGACCTGAGCCAAAGGCAAACGCTTAACGACTGAGCCACCCAGGCATCCCAAACTGCTATATCCTTATGCCACCTTGACACAGTAGGTTCAAGTTGTGTGTAATCAAGCAATCAGAGCAGTAACATAGCAACAGAAATAAGACCTCCATCTTCGCAGAACAAAATGGAAACTGAGGTACTTCAACTTAGTTTAGCCATGTACTTATTCCTCCTTTCTGATCCCTGTATTGAGTTTGCAAGCTTTTGTTCATTTGTTGGCCTGGCTTGCTTTGGACCAGATTGTTATCTTTGTTCCTCATCCGGCCATCTTTATATCAAGTTTTATTATGTTCAGTTTTATAAAAGTCATACCGTGACTTATAACAAACCTTCCTTTTACCTTCAGGGCTAATATAAATTATTAATCCCTCATATTCAAACAGTGGCATGAGGGGTTGGAGCTATATGTAAGAATAAATAAAAGGCCTAATAATATGGGTTGAAAATAATTAAAGGTCTCTGAAATCCTGTTTTTGAGAGTTATTGATGGTCTTTGATCATCGATAGCTGGGGGCATTCCAACTGTTGCAGATGTCTGGTAACAGCCACAGCCCTGGCATGCTGCTAATCCATGTCACAATCAAACATTTGCTTCTACTTCCTGGACCACAAGACAAAAAAGAAATGCTATTATAGAAATAAAACCAATGATTTATTGCTGTTCCTACTCCCCCCAGGAAAGCTATAATATATGGTGTAATAATATATTTTATTGATACACTATGTCCAAGGAAATTGCTGGTGTGTAGAAAATGAGGGGCCAGAAGATGAATAAAATGTATAAATATTTTATCAGCCAAATTCTTACAAATGGAGAACCAATGATAATAGCAGACAGAAAAAAAAATGGCACCTCATAAGTGAAGTTGGATGTAGGTTCAAGAAAGTATAATTCTGAGTAATTCGTATGAGTACCAAGATGGCTTCTGCATACAGAAATTAATCTGTATCACTCTTTGAGAATGAGAAATCTAAAACCATGATTCCCAGAATGTTGGATTCCTTGAGAGCTGATATTGAGTGACTGATTTTATTATTTGATCACATTATATTAAAAAAGACAATCACATCTACCATCTATTACCATTATTATTTCATAAATAGAAATGATGATTTAGAACAAACTTGGAAAAACATAATAGCAGAAAAATTGAAAGCCCTTTAACTTGAATACATTTAACAACCTGAAAAACTAATAATCGTATCCTTATGATTTCAATTTTGCTACAGACTCACAAAAGTTAATTCCAGATTTGCTCTGCTCCACAGGACAACATTTGAGAACCATGATGCTGAAATCGGACAGTGTCGGGGCTCCAGGGCCAGCAGGGGCTCACGTTCTGTGCATCACTGGCTCCTGGTGATGTTAGTTCCTACACCTGGTTCCCTAGGCACGCATGGTATGGTGTATATTCAGCAGGAGTGCTCAAGATGAAGTGCCTGAAGCACTGTGTTAAGCAGGAAGACCCTTCCAGTCTCTCGAGCACATGGCATGCTCCAGGGCAGAGGCTGCCTCTGAAGGCAAACAGCTCCTCTTGCCACAAGTCAGCCAATTAAGGGGCTGCTTAGTACCTGATGGAGTGAAATCTCATAGTTTGCCTTGGCATCCATATTTCACAGTGAACTAAAAAACAGCTTTTTTATTTATCAATTTTGGGGGGACTCCTTTCCTTTATTTTACAGCCACTCAGTGTCTGACAGTATAAGCTCATACTATCATTTTTCAAGCCATTAAATGTTAACTTCATTTGCTTGTATGAATTATGCTTTGCTCTTTTAGTTTTGTAATGAAAAATAAGTACAGGTTATGCAAGCAATAACCCCTGTGTATGAAGCAGCTATCTTTCTAAACGGTTTATTATGCCACAGTCTGGTACTCCATTAAATATAGATTACAGACTGCTGAATAAATGAATATCAACTAAGCGTCCCCATCCTTCTGTATATATCAATGCAAATAATGAATTGTGGCATCTCATGAAAATGGAAAACTAGAAAGAATGGGTCAAGAAGTAATTACACATTTGTCTTATCTCATGCTTCTTGCCCTCAAAACAGCAGAATATATCATGGAGTTGAGAGGATGTTGCAAAGATATTTCTGATCTGTTATTATTGGTAGAAACACTACTCTTGTTTGCTTTCTCCCCACAAAGTTTTACTTGGGAGAAGCCACCTTGAGCCTCTTTTCCACTCATGTTTGTTTTTAATGAGCTCTGTGAAGTGAAACCTTCTGAAAGCTCGATCATAGCTGTTTGAAAAGAGAAAATGTTGTCAGGTAGTTATCCCTGTCTTTCACCTGGTGCCTGAGTGAACACTTACCTCTCTTCACCCATACTGACACTGGAAACTCCTGAGCCAGAGAAAATAGCATGATGTCATGGTAGACTTGGATGCAAATGGACGCTTCCATTGTTTCTCTTCATCTCTGACTTTAGTCACTTCAAAAATGCTTCGCTCCAGGGAGCTATGGGCCCTCATTGATTTCACTCACATTTAAATGAGCACTATCCTGATCCTTCCAGGACTTCATTCCTTCAGTGCCAACTTCTGTCTCCTCATCTTCACTTGTCCCTTTGTCTCAGCTTTCACACGTTAGATTTTCTCATTGTTTAAGGTTAAAAAAAGATCCTCACCAGGCTAACTCTTCGTCCTCCCAAACTCCTTAAAAGAGGAGTGGGAGATACAGGCTTCCATTTACAGAATGAATGTCATGGGAATAAAAGGCACAGCACAGGGAATATAGTCAATGGTATTGTAAGAGTGTTAGCCTGGTGACAGGCTCCCGCCACACTTGTGGCGAGCACAGCATGATGTATAGTGTTGTTGAATCACTACACCTGGAGCCAATGTAACAGTGTGTATCAACTACACTTCAATTAAAAACAAAAATACAACAAAATAAGGGAGTTAAAAGAGTCTTTTGTTTCCTTGCTGGCTATTCCCTGCTCTTAATTCTCTGCATTGTTTTCTTCCTTTTTTCCATACTACTAAATTGCTCCCTCAAAGGTCACCTGTACTTCCAAAGTGCTTTCCCTGCCCTCAGCCTCCATCTCATTTCTCACTATCCTTGGCTTTTCTATGGCACTTGGTATTATTAACTCCCAATCTGGTTCTTGAAACTTTTCTCTTCACCTACTTTGTAGTACTGCGTGGTCTTATTTTGGAAGCTACCATTCCTTTCCTCTTCTTTCTCCCTACTGGTATTACTTCTTTTCCAAATCTCTAAAATGTTGGTCACCTAAGGTCTTATCTTTAAGCTCCTCTCCTCTTACTTTGAAAGTTAATCATGATCTTCATGGAAGCAAGTTTTATGCCTATCCCTTTCGTCCAGGGGTAGTCTATTCCCCCTGTCTCCTGGACTTTCAACACCTGAATTATCTGTCTCCCAAGACAGATGGTTGTAACTTCCTGCATCTTTTCAATGTTAATGCCCTGTGCGTGGCAGGCTCTCAATAAATGTGTGTGGAATAAGTGAATGAATGAAAGCATGTATTAAATTGTTTTTGTCAATAACAAGTTCCAGTGCTTCATAGATATCTCTCCTTATAGCCCTTATCTTCCTAACTACAAGGGTGTTATGTGCGGCCAGGGCAAATCTCGGGGTCACCCACTTCCTGCACTTGGTTTTCAGAAATGGCAAGTGGGGGGTATAATCTCCAAGAAAGATTTGGAAGTGTCCATGAAAATGTAACAGGGTTTGAGGAAAGATTTTCCATGCCTCAGAACTACAGCTAAGATGTAAATCTGAGGATAATGGCACTAAGTACTTCACATTCTAAGTTTATGAAGATACACAGTTGGAGACACTCCTCTGGAATAGGAAAACAGAAACACCAATGTATTCTTGGCTCAGAAAAGACATCTTTCCCTTCCCAAAGTCAAAGAATGGAATGCCACAAGAATTATCCATAAAGCAATGATGAGGCTGATAATTTTTTGGGTAGACATCCATATAGTCATGAACTTGTTCTTTGTTATCTGGGCAAGACTGAAAGAATTGGTGAGATGGTAGAGAGAAAATGGGCAGCAGCACTGGAGTAGAATGTAGTCCTGCCCTTTGCTGTGCCAAGTGAGCTTCCCAAGGATTTAGGGGGCACTGTGGAAGCTAGTTGACCATGTATCCCAATCAGGAGAGTTAGTTTCCAGTTTAAGGGGGGCCGGACAAAAGAGGGCCCATGATGGAACCCTGTGGTGGAAGCTTAGAAAGTAGAGGAGATGAGTCCAGAACTAAATCTCATGCCAGAGAGAACAGTGCAGTGGACTAGGTCCCAGCCACATCCTCCAGAGAACATTTACCTGCCCCCTTTGAAGTAGCCAGTTTGGTTGTTATTATCTAGTAACAGCCAGTGAACTAGTGACAGCCAGTAAGGAGGGAACTCTCACTCCCTCAAGTAAGCAGATAAGTACCATTTCCTACTCTAGTTGTCCTTGCCCCAATACACCTGAGGAGTTAACTCCTAAGGAAGGGAGGAGAAAAAGGAGAGTAAAGAGCTCAACATACAACTCTTCTTCCACCTAATCCAAGAGACAAGACTGTTGGACAGCTGAGCCTGAGTTGGGGTGGAGGAGAAGGGTAAAGGGATAAGGACATTTGCATTATGCTTAAGAATAAAGCTTCAAATAGAGAAAGACTGAGTCTAAAAATTGAAATGAGATTTTTTTTTTTTTGAAAAGCAAAGCGTCACTGAGAAGTTATAGAACCTTGCCAAAGTGTCATTAAAGGTATCTATTACCCACGAGGAAAGAGAAGATAAGCAGAGCAGAGTAGAGGTTATATTCCCATTGTTTGAGACCCTTACAAAACAGTAGCATCAATGGAGATGAACATATTGAGAGACTAGTCTGTGTTTTGAAAACAAAACCAAGGTCCAAGCAAGACCAAGGTCCAACAAAATGATTGGCAAAATACATCAGTATAATCTCTAAGATTGAGAGCTTGGCTCTCTCCTTTACAAATTTGGCCAGTTCACTTTTTTATGTTTTTATTTTGTTTGCATGCATCCTAGTATAAACTGGATATAAGAAAGCTGATTCATGCTAACCCAACTCATAAGAACTAACCTAGCTCAGAAGAATGTGTATGATATGTGAAACTGAATATGGATTTATTCATTAAAAATATAGCACTATATCTCCAAAAGTGTAGGAATCTGGACTCTGTTACCCAACTCTTTAGGTGAGTTACACGAGTAGAAAGCTGTTTTAAGGTATGGACTCTTAACATAGTGGGCAGGCTAAATATTGGAGGTATCAGGTGACATCAGATCCTGAAATCCTGCCACATCCAGCACTACAATAATATCCAGTCTGCTACCTGCTTTGTGGTCCAAACAAGCCATTTTCCTGAGCCAGGGATTCTTGACAAGATGGCTCTGGGACGCCACTGTAGGCTTGGTCTCTGCAACTCTTCCTTACCAAGCTTCAAAGACTGAGGGAAATTTTAGTTGTGGGGACACATAGTCATTCATTCAGCCACATTAATTTCTAAGTATCTCTTACATGCCAGAAACTATGCTTGATACTGAGGTGTGTAATTTGGAAACATGGCATCCCCTAACACGGCTCAAAAACAAAAACAAACAAACAAACAAACAAAACTGCTCAACCAGTCCAATTTCTTCTACCTTGGTCAAAAGGCAACCACAGAGTAATTGAAAAGGGAGCACATCTTTTCAAGGTGTGGGGAGGGGTTGATTAGTGGGACAGCCACACTTGAAGATCCTCTCTGCTGAGCCCCTGCGATTCTGCCAACATCTAGTCCCTGTAATGAAAGATTCTGACTCAATCACATCACATCCCATTAGAGAATTACAGCTTTTCTTTTTTTTTCTTCTTTAGCTGTAGTTGTAGCAATTGCCTTTTAAAATGAAGATATATGTCCCAACAGCTAAAACAGAAAGATGCACCTGTACACGAATAGAATAGAAGAGGGAAGGGTTTTAGAAAAAAGGTTGCAGGAGAACATGGCTTTTAAATACATACACATCTGTATGAAAATAAAAGTATAAATCCATATTTACTTCTTTATTTCATTCTGTATTAATAATAATGATTATAAGGGTAGTAGTAGTAGTAATAATAATAATAGCAAAATCTTACACAGCATTTATTTTGTGCCAGGCTCTGTTCTAAAACTTTACCTGAATTTATTCATGCATATGTCTTGGTACACAGTTATTATTATTGTTGTTGTTGCTCAAGTGGCAGCAGCAGAATTTGCTCAGGTGGACTTGCTTAGGAGCCCTGCACCTCTAGTGAGGCTCCTGTACTAAAGCTCACTAGTTCCATCTCCTCCTTTCCCTGCCAGGAAAAATGTGCAGACAGCTGTGAGCTTATGGTAAGTGTGTGTCTCCTAAGCTTCTCAGTTCTGCAATCCCCTCTGAAATCCATTATGAGTATAGACACAGCATTCCCACAGAGTCTCAGCTTGCAGCCGTGGTTTAAGAAATGCTCAGTTTATGGCTCACTCCTCCTTTAGATTCCCTAACAGAAGTAAATCGTCCTAATAGTTATGAGAAAAAAGATGCAGATAAATGGA
Organism: Leptonychotes weddellii; assembly: GCF_054177405.1. NCBI lineage: Eukaryota > Metazoa > Chordata > Mammalia > Carnivora > Phocidae > Leptonychotes > Leptonychotes weddellii. Next base: position 98,391,309 of record NC_138371.1, on the reverse strand, counting down.
CATATGGGCTAAAATAGTCAGTGTACAGAGAAACCCCTGCCAGCTAGGGAACATCAATGATTTTCTCTTCATTTGCCACCATTTCTGTTCAACCCAGCAGGAAGGAAAAGCAGCACATTAATATTTGCAATACGGCTCAGAAGTCAAAAAAAAAATAACTTTAGAGTCTTATATGTGATAAGCCTTTGATTTCTTCAGAAGGGTGATAGCAGAATAATTCAAAAGCAGTGGAGAATCAGTCTTTTGGTGCCTTTGGTTTAGATGCCCTGGTACTTGGACTTACCTCTGTAATGATGCTTCTGAGGCTGCATTGTTACTGTTTGTATATGTATCTGCCATAGAGTCAAGCCCAATATTGGGACATAGCAATTTGAAAAACTGAATGCACAGATGGATGAACACAGGCATACCTTCAGTATACTACAGGTTCCCATCCAGACCACTACAATAAAGCAAATATCACAATAAAGAGAGTCAATGTATTTATTTGGCTTACCAGTGCATGTACAAGTTATGTTTACACTATATTGTAGTCTACTAAGTGTACAATAGCATTATATTTTAAAAAAACCCAATGTGCATGTCTTCATTTAAAAGTGCTTTTTTGACACAGAGACATGAAGTGAATAAACGCTGTTGGAAAAATGGCACTGGTAAACTTGTTTGATGCAGTGTTGCCACAAAACCTCAGTTTTTGCTTTTTTTTTTAAGTGCAAAACTGCAAAGCACAATAAAGGATGTATGACTGTGAGTGAATGAATGAATGAATGAATGATTATAAAAGCATAACTTGGCTCCTGGGAGCTCTGTGCTTTGTACCTGTCAGATATTTTCTCCCTGATGGTTTTCAAAAGTGCCAACTTTCATTTCTAACTCATGCTCTACACACTGCTGGCAAGGTTCAAGATGGTAGCTCTCCCATTCACTTGGTCTGAGTTCCACAATTCACAAAGGGCTTTCATATGTGCATTTTCTCACATTCCTATTTATCACAAGTATCCTTCAGTTACTGCTTTTGAAATAAATTGATGTCTGCTGAAATTTTGCAAGTAGATGTATCTCCTGATTTTCTATGAGATTTTGTATAGTTTAGCACATACAAAAGGGCTAGAATGATGATTAATTTCACAAAACAAAAGCACTGAAAGGAAATGCAGCCATCTTCTGACCAAACTTCCCACTTATTTGATGATGGTAACTTAGCCTCAGCTAGGGAATTTTTACTGTCAGAAGAAAGTCACAGTTAGCAACTGCTGATAGCAAGCAGCTGGTCTTAGAGTGGAAAGTCAGGAGAGCCAAAGTGAAGTCTGAATGGGAACTTAGAACTGGGTCTAGGCCTGGGGCTAAATATGCAGGAATTCCTATGCTCTTGACCCATGCCAGACAGTGAGTGAAGCCTTGCGCACTGTGGGGTCAGACAGACCCAAGTGTGAGATGGGGCTCCAGCATATGACTTCCTGGTAGTGTTGCCTTGAGCCAAATTTTTAACATCTAAATTCCTGTACCTAAGAAAGGGAAACAATTGGCTATCTAACTCATAGGTTTCTAGAGGAATTGAATATGGTGATGAAACATGAAAAACATTACAAGTTAGTACCAAGTAGTTGTTCCACAAATGTCATTAGTATTATCATTATTTTTATAGTCCACTGTAGAGTTAACCATCACATCTCTACAGATCTATTTTTTATTATCAAAGTGCTTATTGAATATGCTCTTTGACTAGTATCTTAGTTTACATTTCTGAAATATTTTAGAATTGAGCACAGATGTAGGGATGCTGCAAGGTAAGAGTGTTGACTCTTAAAGAGTGTTGCTACTTAATCTTAATCAGTTGCAGAAGAATTGACTTTGTCTCTCTATAAAGGACAAAGGAGCCTGCATATTCTTAGTTGGATAAACATTTTATACAAAATACAACTTTGAAATTAGCTGTGTATATATCCAGCCACCAACTGTTTCTCAGCGTCATCAAATAAAGAATAAAAGCATAAATAAAATAGCACCCGACCTCCTCACTCATTTTGCTCTTGGTCTTCTCATGGTGAAAAGTAAACAAATATTCCTCACTGAAGACTCTAGTCCTTCCAATCACCCAGAGAATTTCTAGCAATTTTACTTGTTGGGATAAAAAGCTTCAACCAATGACAGTCGGTAGTGTCCTATTTTCCTTCCTGAAGGCTATCTTTCAAAGAATTCTCCCTCCTACCTCTTTGTGTTTTTAAGCTGCTAACTTTTAGTGTAGGCTTTTTTCCTTCTTCTTTTTTTTTTTAATCAAATGGGGACCCGATGACTCCCCCTTCTCCATCCTATGCCTCTCTGATTCTTTCCATTCAATCAGCAGAAGTGAAGCCTTAGAGAGCTGTGTGTATCCAGAATTCTCTTCTTGGTCTCTCTCCTCTCCTCTTGGCTAATGAAGATGTTAGCTTCATCAGGCTTGCCTAAAAATGGTGGGTTTTGGTTTAGGATTCTTTCTTCTATGAAAATCTGGCAAGTGATTTAACATTTGCTGAGGCTTTGGGAAATCTGATTCTCAGAACAAATTCCACTGATTAGTAACCAAGTGCAATGACACCACATCCTCCACATCTCTAGCATTTCCTTTGATTTTGACAAGTACTTCATGGAGAAGACAAGGAAAGTAAAAGCACTGTCACTCTACAGATGCAGAATTTAAGGATCAGAGCAATGAATGACTTTTCTTAAATGGAAGAAGGAAAGGGTAGCTAGACTAGAACCTGCCAGTTCAACACTGTGTAATCAAGGTTGTGAGGGATGAGGTTCAAAACCTCTGCTTACTGCCAGGTAAGTTTACCATCCTGTGCCCAGGCTCCAAACCCTCTATGTTGCCATGCACTTCCTGGTTTCACAATGGAAGCAGCTTTGTTGTTGTCACTGAGAGAAAAAAAAAAAACAAAACCCTTTTCAGCTTCAGATTAGAAACAATTGACAATAACAGATTAGCAGATCCAAAAGGCTAGGGACCTCAAGGATGGTTACTTATTAAGAATGACCAGAGAACTGGAATGTGCCATGATAGCCAGTTTCTCAAATTCAGGCTGAACAGAGAAGAAGATCGTGCCAAGCTTCATCTGGAGTCATGTAAGTGTTCTGCACCTCCTGTACCCCACAATTGCAGAATGGCCATGTCTTCCACACCCCCAACTATCCCAAGATTCCCAGGTGATTTCAGAGGGTCTGTGAGAGTTAGTTTCAGGTCTTCTTGATGTCCTCTCTGCAGCCACATGGCATCTGACACTTCTCTTTCCCTCCAGTTAAACAGTCACTTTCATTGATGTCACCCATGAAGGCTCATAGCTACTTCCTATGTGTAGTAGACCATGCTGCTACCACACTGAGATCATCTGACTGAGAACCAGCACAGCCAGCTGCTGCCTCCCACCACACCACATATGAACACACACACACACATATACATACACAAACAACCACATACCTTAGTTGTCACGATCATCACATTCATTACCAAGAATGCTGCTGTGTGTTCATTTCTCATGTATATTTTAATTTTTGCATAAAACCGACCTATTATTCTTAACCCTCTTCCTTTCAGAAGTATGGACAAGAATCTGTTGGGGTGGGAAGGGGAGTGTGGATAAGAAGACCACCTTCTGTGACAGCTCTCTAAAGTCCTCCATACCCCGAATACTGCATACCTTTGGCATTGTGGGTCTTATTCATGTTTTTCCTTCTCTAGATACTTTCTTATTTATGTTCTGCCCCTAGACCACCAACTAAAGGCTGTAGGACAATAGGTTTGGGTCCAGCAGTCACATTCGTATCACTATTTATCAGAGTCATGAGTGAAACTTCACTTGAATGGAGGCACTGAGAGCCTTTCCCTGGAAATATGAATCCATACTAAGAGGGTCTAGTTGAAGACTGAGCTTCTGTATCACATGGAGGAGATATGAAAAATCCTGAGAGCACAACACTTTTCTGCCTTGGGGACGAGCAGTGGAGAAGGCTGGTTTACAGAGAGGAGCATACAACGTTTACAGACAGAAGCATCAAAGACACACAGAAAGAAAACCTGGAGACTTGTGAGTTCTGGTGCTTTTTTTATGACTCTGGCTGCATTCCTGCACTTTGGTTTCAGAAAACACCCATAACCCAGGGGAAAATGTTCCCTGAGATTAGATGAATATCCTTAAGCGGCAACCAATTTATTCAAATTCAGAAAATAAGCAGCACTTGAAAAGTTCTCACTAAATTAAATATATATCTCTATAGTTGATAGATAAAAATATAAATTTATCATGCATCTGTATCTATATACAGCAAAGAACTTTTAAGCCCTTGATGATAAATATAAGTAATCAAAATGTTTAAATACCTTGTCCTTTAGGCTGGTATTACATTGTTTCTATTCGCCCGGTTCAAAATACCATTTTTCTTTTTAATTTTGTTTAACTTGAGAATAAAGATCTGTAAATTGTCATTGGTTGCACTTTGTGTGTGTTTATGCGCATGCGTATGCACATGTGTATGCGCATGCCTTTTAACTATAGTAATGAGAGGAAAGTTGCTTTCTAGGAACTTACTAATATACCCTCTCTGGTACTTGTATTACTTCTTCCAAAGCATTTTTTATGTCGATCTTTGGTCTGCCTTAAAGCATCTGCTCACTTGATCTGAATTTAGAGCCTTTCATTCACACCTCACCTTCTCACAGATACATGCTTGGAGGGCCTCATGGTCCGAGACCACTCCTATCTGGCCTGGTTCTCACTCCTGATAACTGCATTTCTGTATCAGTGGATGCCGCCCTTATTTCTTGACTGGGATCATTGCTCTAGTCTTTGAACATCTCTCATGATCTGCTTTCTCAGGGCTATGGCTCCAGTTTGGAACTGTGACCTTTGTGATGTCCTGAGTCTTACACAGATTCATGTACCGACTCTATAATACATAGTTACCAACAGTGAGAGAGACGACAGGCAACCACAATAATAGGCCATCCTAAAGTGAGATAATTTTTTTTTAATTTTGGGAAACCAATTCATTTGCAGTTTTAGAGTACAATTTTATATGTTTTAGTATGTATTTTATGAGAGTTGAAGTCAAGATTTCTACCTCAAATAGAATAAAATAACTAATTATAAAGGTAACAATTTAAATAGTGGGGGAAAGTGTGAGCATGTGCCCTGGATCAAGCCAACTACTTGTTCTGACACGTAACTGAAGACACAGGAGTCTCCAACACTGGGAATAGATCAGTAAGGTTGAGCTCACTAAAAAGGTATGCCAGTCCCAAATACAGCATATTCCTTAAGATTTTTCACTTTGACTACAAAGTGATTTGTTACTTTACTTTTTAAATTTTCCAAAGCTATTAATTCTTTATTTATTTGTTTATTTTTATTGAAGTATAGCTGACACACGATGTTACATTAGTTTCAGGTGTACAACATAGTGATTCGACAACTCTATACGTTATGCTATGGCCACCACAAGTGTAGCTTGTTGCCACACAATGCTATTATATCACTGACTATATTCCCTATGCTGCGCTTTTCATCCTGGTGACTTACTCATTCCATAACTAGAAACCTGCACCTCCCACTCCCTTTCACCCATTTCGCTCATCCCCTCCACTCCGATCCCTCTGGCAGCCATCAGTTTGTTCTCTGTATTTATGAATCTGCTTCTGCTTTTTGTTTGTTCTGACTTTGTACTTTAAAACTTAAAGCCGTTTTAAGGTGCACTTTCTCTGTATCATAAATTTCCACACCTGTGCAGCAGCCAATGGAAGCAAAGCAACATCTGAGCTTCAGAAGCTCCAGGAAATTAGAAAAGCATAAAATCTCATAATTGTTTAGCCTGTCCTCTCTCCCTGATACAAGGGCCCACCCCTATGCTGCTCTTGTCTGTTCAGATGCTTTTCTGTGCTCACCTGTGGCTCTTTCATGAGGATCCTTTGCATTTGCCTGTATCTCACACCCTCCCAGCCTGAGTCATCTTGGCACCATTTCTGTGTGTTCCTGGAAGTGTCTCAGTCCACCTTAGGTGCTTTCCTTGCTCTGGATCACCTATATGCTCCCACCCAAGGCTGATGGCTCCTGTTTGTTCCTTTTGACTTTTTGACTCCCAGGACCGACTGTGTCACTCCAGGTGGGCAATTCTGTGAAAGCTATATAGGGTCTCCACTACCCTTCCATATTTGTAAGTTTTCCATTGTGAACAAGAGTCTAATGCTTTCATTTTCAAATCATGCTTCATGGAGTCTCAAGGTACAGCAGAAGTGCCTCAGAAGAGCCAAGGAGGGCTCTGAACACACCAACCCCAGAGCCCCTCGTCTGCATCTACCAGAGCAATTCTGCTTTTTAAATTTGTTTTTACGTTAGATCTCCTTGCAATGACTTGGTTGAAATGTAGGAAATACTATTGGAAAGTAAAATCCTTGCTCTAGGGAAAAAAGTTGGTCCTTTATAATATTAAGTTCAAGATCTTCGAGAAAAAATATGAGACCTCTTTAGCTGCTGTCGGATGAAGTACTGCATGTGTAGGTAATTAGAACACACAGGGGCTTCCTTTTCATTGATATACTTAGACTAAAAAGGAATATGGAAATCAGGAGAAGTAAGCCATAATTTTTTACACCAAAAAATACATGTTGTTTGTAAATGCAGTGGTGAAGTACATAATAGCCCTCAGTCTAAGCAGTCAACTTTCTGGTAAATGTCACAGGTCTCATTTGGATGTGAAGGAATACACAAAGTAAACAGTATCCTTTGTTTGGCATTAAGGTAAGTGAAAATAAAATCCAGGGTTAAATGCAACCACAGCCCACATGCAGGATTCATACAAAAATCAGGTTGCATTTTGTCTGAACCAGTGATTACTTTTAATCACAAAAAAGATATAATACTTGTAACTTGTCTAAACTAGATGTCTTAAGAGTTGGGTAATTATTTACCCTTTTTGCACTTTATACTTTTATTTACTTCTGGTTCATTCTTTAATAATGATAAAACTCTGTCTTCCTTCTTGTACGGATTTATGATTGATTCTTTGCAAACACATGTCACCACATCTTATGAACTAAAATAACTTGTTCAATCTCCACGCCATTTCTGCAAATCTCTACTTTTTCTTAATGGCTAACAACAAACAACAGGTTTTTGTTTAAGTCTGGATATCATAATTAAAATATATTTCATAAATTATTTGAATGTATCTGATGTTTAAAAGTACATTTACACTGTTATTAAAGTTTTTCTACATATTTCCTTTAGCAGGGGGAGTCATTCAAAGGAATTAGGTCACAGAGCCGGGGGCTGAATGAGCAGAGTGGGGAAAGTCCTGGCTTTATTATTAACTGTGAGACCTGAAATCCAACACAAGAAAGACTTATAAGCTTATTAAACAAGAATGAGGCACAGAAGGCATAAAAATTAGTTCCCGCTGGAGTTTTGGTCCCTCAGTCCAGAGCTTCTCATTTGTGGAGCCTCAAGTGAGTTTCAGATAGGCAGAGATACTGATTCCATCAGTGCTCTGCGTGTGGGATGACTAACATCCCCAGGCCAGTCCCCTTCTCCAAGAACAGCCTCCATTACTTATTCTTGGGACAGTGCATACAAAATTTCTATGTATGCCAGGGCATGAAAAAGTTTGGGGATAGGGTGTGAATAAACTACTCTAAATCCCCAGAATCGAGGTAATTCCTTCCTTCCTTATTCAATTCAATCAATTATCCTTTATTAAACATATGCTAGGCATTTTGCTGACTGACTGAGTAAGATCTAATCTAATCTTTAAAGTAGAGCTTTGCCTATTGAGAGAGACAGGCGCACACAGATACATTACCTTGCAATCTGGGGATCTTTCTGTGTTACTAATAAAGAGAACTGCAGTTTGTCTTCTGGAGAGTAGTGCTCAAATTGACTTGTGAGATGAGGGAAAACTTTGTTAGGTAAACTCACTGGGCAGGAGCGTATCAGGCACTGGATATGTGGCAGTCATAGCAAATGGGGACAAGCTGTAGAAAGTGTGTAGTAGGTTCTGGGGCGTGTGATGGTGAGGGATGATGAGAAGGTAGAATTGAGGCCTGATCACAGAGTCACTTGTACATCCAAATAAAAAATATGCATTTGCCTTATTCCTTAATGGAGAATCGCTAATGAATTTCAAACATGGAGGACCTGATATTATGTTTGAATTTTTTTCAAAAGATAAAATGTACTATGTGATGATTAGACTGAGTAGAGAGACTGGTTACAAAATAGTTTACTTAACCAATTTTTTTATCTTTATTATGTGCTGGGCCCTATTTGGGGAACTGAGACTACAACATTGAACAGAGCAGACAAAAACCCCGGCTTTAAGAGAACTTATCCCTGGTGAGAAGGCAGAGAGCATACACGAGGTGAGTAGGTGCTACTTTGTCGATTGACTGGTGGTAAGTGCTAAGGAGAAAACTGAAGCAAGGGAAGCAGATAGAAAGTGTTTGAAGGAATTATAGTTTTAGCTTGGGTTGTCAGGTAAGGCCTTACTAAGAAGGTGATGCTTATGTAAAGACCTAAAGGAGGTGAGACAGTGAGCCATGTGGACATCTGCAGGAAGAACAGTCAGGAAGAGAAACAGCAAATGCACATGTCCTGAGGCAGAAGTGTGCCCCACAGACTCCAAGTCCAGACAGGAGACCATGTGTGTGACCCAGAATGTGTGAGAGGGAGCTTATTTATATAGGGCTTTGTAGGTCACTGAAGGGACTTTGACATTGGCATCAGGTAGAATGCTCTTAAGATTAATCCAATAAGAGAGAAACGGATTCTGAGCTAAGATATTGGCAAAGGAGGTAATGAAGGGAGGATGTAGAAGTTTCTCACACAAAAATGAAAGAGAAGGAGCATGTAGGAAATGCAAGAGGTTGACCAGAAATGAGTGCCCACAGCAAGAAGGAAATAGCAGACCAGTAGTCCCAGCTCTAGGCCTTAGCCATGAGAGATAATCCTATCCCTCCTGAACATGGGAGTCTGTCAGGTGGAGGTGGTGAAGTGACACATAGCAACAACCTTGTTAATTGAAGTTTACTAAGTGTCCTTTACATACTGTAATGTGAAACCTAATTAAGCAATGAGGACAACAGCAATTTTAAAGTAACAACTTGTATTTAAGCAACTATTGAGATAACGGAATAATTCTATCATCTCATTAAAGAATGCACATGAGGGGTGCCTGGGTGGCTCAGTTGGTTAAGCGACTGCCTTTGGCTCGGGTCATGATCCTGGATTCCCGGGATTGAGTCCCGTGTGGGGCTCCCTGCTCAGCAGGGAGTCTGCTTCTCCCTCTGACCCTCCCCCCTCTCATTCTCTCTCTCTCTCTGTCATTCTCTCTCTCTCAAAAATAAATTAAAAAAAATAAAGAATGCACATGATTTTTTGAAACCTGTGGCTTAACTCTATTTCCCCTTCCTTTTAAATTTGATTATTAGAAAAGAATAAGAAAGTCATAAAATAACTTCCTTTAAAAAGTAATATCTTTTAAGTAATTTTTTTTTTTAATCAGGCTTTCCAGGGAATTATGTGGCCTTCCATTCAGTTAATAATTACAGCTAAATCTGTCTTACAGAGATACACAGATGGCCATTCCAGAGGTTGGATTTTGTGAGAATACATGCTTTTCACATATGTATTGTGTATATTGCATACATGTATATTTAATAAATACTGTATTAGTTCCCTATAGCTGCTGTAACAAGTTACCACAAATATGGAGGCTAAAATAACAATTTATTCAGTGACAGCTCTGGAAGTCAGAAGTCCAAAATCAGTTTTACTGGGCTAAAGGCAAGGCATCAGCAGACCTGATTCCTTTTGGAAGCTCTAGAGGAGATCTGTCTCTTTGCCTTTTCTAGCTTCTATAGGCTGCCCACATTTCTTGGCTTGTGACTCCTTCCTCACATCATTCCAACTTATACATCTCCTACTTCCTCTTCCATAGTAAAATCTCCTTCCATTTCCCTCTAAGGTCATCACACTTTGGGCCTATCCAGATCATCCAGAATAATCCCTGTATCCCCAAATCCTTAAAATTGCCACATCTGTGAAGTCCTTTCCCATATAAAGTAACAATGACAGGTTTGAAGGATGGTATGGATATTTTTGGGAGAACACTATTCAGCTTACCACACATACTATTTACTATATATCACTTTATGAATTACAAAGACAGTTTATTATAGTATAAAAGTATATAATTTAAGATCAGAAATGGCTCATTTTTAATTCCAACTCCACCATTTAATAGCCACTCGATCTTGGGAACTTCCTGACTTCTGTTAGCCTCGGACTTCTACCCTATAAAATGGAGATAATGCCTTGCAGAATTGCTGAATGTGAAGAAAGAATTAATTACAGCAGCATCCATCCAAGTACCTAATATATTTTTGCAACAAATAATACGGACATATCCTCACCTTTACAGAAAGCAATGACTGAGTCATGAGACAGACACTGAAATAAGCAAAAGCACTGAGCAGTGATGGGTGCTGGGATGGGGAACGGATGTCCTCATGTTAGGGTAGATTGTGTAGCATCCAACAAACAAAATAAAATAAAAAATGAACTACAAAAAGTCTTTGAAAACTGGCTTCTAAGAGGGGTGACTCCAAATCAAAACCTGTAACATGAGATAGAGTTAGTAAGTCAGAAAAAGAGGGTGAGGGTCTTTCAGGTAGAAAGGTCTAGGACACATTATAAAGTGGGGGAGGACTTAAGAAATTAAAAACATAATTTCTCTAAGGGTATATTATTGAGTTAAAAAGACATAGTAAAACAGAAGCTTAAAAATTAAGCAGGATCCCTTTTATTTCTTTTTGTTGTCTGATTGCTGTGGCTAGGACTTCTAATACTATGTTGAATAACAGTGGTGATAGTGGGCATCCCTGCCGTGTTCCTGACCTTAGAGGAAAAGCTCTCAGTTTTTCCCCATTGAGAATGATATTTGTTGTGGGTTTTTCATAGATGGCTTTTATGATATTGAGGTATGTACCCTCTATCCCTATACTCTGAAGAGTTTTGATCAAGAAAGGATGCTGTACTTTGTCAAAAGCTTTTTCTGCATCTATTGAGAGGATCACATGGTTCTTGTTCTTTCTTTTATTAATGTATTGTATCACATTGATTGATTTGTGGATGTTGACTCTGAGAAACAAACTGAGGGTTCTAGAGGGGA
>NC_138371.1:98365812-98380010 GCF_054177405.1 Leptonychotes weddellii | reverse complement strand
TGAGATTAAAACAGGCCAGATAAGCCATGTTGGATGTTGAGCCTTGGAACCATAGACAGAACTAACATTTGCAAAGCCTGGTGGTGACAGTGTCACATTTGTGCCACAGAAAGACCCCTGGACAGCACCTTCCTGCAGGCAATAAGGGCACAACAGAGTGCTCTCTAGGAGTCACAATGCCTTGAATATAGGAACTGGTGATTGGTTTATGGAAAAGTAGAAGAATTCTGTTGATGTTAAGAAGTTATAATAGATAGGACTTGAAATATGTAAAGGATAGAGGATAAGAAGCACTTAAGATGAGGTCAAGTTTCTCTCTTGGGTGAATGTTGGCAACAAACTCTGAGACAGACAATGAAGAATATGGTCAGATTGGAAGTGTGTGTGGAGGGGAGGAAATGGTAGTAAGCCATCCATTGTGGGTATGTTTGAGATTGAGATACTGCTCAAAGAAGCTAGCTGTGAGCAGATAGTCTATAAAAAATGTCAATGTCATATTGAGGTAGAAAGTCTATAGACTTCATTGCCCAGCATGTATGTGTGGACTAGGGCAGGTAAAGGGATGTACAAGATAATTCTTCACCAGAGGAGATGATATGTGGACTATGGATGGGAGTGGGGGGAGGGGATGCTGGGCCAAGGAAAGACAGTGGGAACAACATTTCAATGAGAAGTATTACATGTGAACCTAACTACAGACATTTAAAAGAGTCTGATTCCTTTCATATAGTTTGTGAGCTACAGAAGTCTCGGAGACACACTGAAAAAATAAAAACCCTCCTAATGTGAGGTTCATGGGTACCAGAGATGTGAAAAAAGGCATGTGGAAGTAGTCAGTCCCAATATAAAAAATAGCAGAGAGTCACACAGCTCAAGTGAAACACTATCTTTTTATCTGTCTAGGCTTTTTCACTGTATCTGAACACACACACACACACACACACACACACACACACACAACCTGAGATACTAGCTGTTAATGGACGTGGATTCCTCTGGAGTTCTTGCTCTATTTCTTTCCAACATGAGGCTGTGCTCTTGTTAGGCTAATGACCCTCTGCAAGATGGGGGACAAGTGGAGCAGGAGGGACAGAGATGGCGCTAGAGCCTGTTTGTGCAGCATTGAATCAGGAGCATCCAAAGTGAACCTGACTGACTTAGATTGAAATGGGATGATGGATTGCCCTGCACTTGACTGTTATGACAGCTGTAAAACTCAAATCAGCTCCTAAATGGTCAATTACCGGTGGGGCACATAAACAGAGGCAGGCAGGGAGTGGAGGATTCTATTTCCTTGAGCTCTGTTGCCTGTTTTTCATTATGCCCACTCTAATTTATTTGGAGCCCTGGGCTTGAGTATTTGGTTCTTCCTGATTTTCATGCCTAAATGACATTTTCCTAGTTCCCAGCTCACCTCCTCTCCTTTGTCAGCTTCTAATGGGCTCTGCTCTTACTGTGCACAGCCTGCAGTGCTGGTGTGAGCCTGTGGGCTCCAGAGTATATTCAGTTTGGTTAATTCCCATAAATGTGTTTTAAGTAATTATCCAAGCAAGAAACATGAGCCCCTACCACAGGAACTGACCACCAGGCACATGAAAATCAGTAGCTCAATAACATCAGCCTCCAGTACAACTTGATAAAGAATGCCAGTCTCTCTCCCTCTCATGAAGCCAACAAGCATGTGCTAGTGAAGCCTTTGCCACTGTCTTACAAAACAAGTAAGCAAAAAAATCACCCCAGAAAATCATCTCTTCTTTCTGTTATCCAAAAAGCAAGGGAACTTGCTGCCACCTCTCTCTAGGCTTCTTTAGCTACAAAAGGCATGTCAAGAGAATCCAATCAATCTTATTACACCAGAAAAAAATTACTACTAAGCAACTGATTTGATTGGAGCTTTCAGGAAGAATGCATAGTTAAAGCCCAGAATGGAACAAACTGGTTCGATGCATCAGTGCTCCTGAGCCTAACTTCCCAGCTAGGTCAAAGCCGGGTATGTTTGTAGTAATAAGAACAACATGAAAGCTAAAAGTTACCATTTAATTATTATACACTATTTGTGCATAAAAAACTATTTTTAATTTTCAAACTGAAGTTTAAGATGATAAAATAAAAATAAATTACCCAAGACCATTTATCAGAGCCAGATTTTGAAAACAGGTTCTTTAAGGGCAGTGTCTGCAAACTCAAGTAGGATCTTGATCTTTGAGTAGAAGCATTGAGCAGAGCCTACCTTGGATCTATACAGTTTTCCCATTGCTCCTTCTTGTCCTTCTTGCCATTTAATCATGGTGTGTCTTGTACTCTTGGGACAGTGTGCATAGAAGGGGAGACATTAATTTTGCAATCAGCCATACTTGATTTCATATCTAGATTTTGCCACTTATTTTATTTTTTTATTTAAATTCAATTAGCCAACTTATAGTACATCATTAGTTTCAAATGTAGTGTTCAGTAAATTATTAGTTGTGTGTAACACCCATAACTCATCACATCACATACCCTCCTTAATGCCCATCATCTAACTATCCCATCCCCCTGTCTAGCTCCCCTGCAGCAACCCTCATTTTGTTTCCTATAGTTAAGAGTCTCTCATGTTTTTTCTCCCTCTCTGATGACTTCCCATTCTGTTTCCCATCCATTCCCCTATGGTCCTCTGCCCTGTTTCTTATACTCCACATATGAGTGAAACCATATGATAATTGTCCTTCTCTGGTTGACTTATTTCGCTTAGCATAATACCCTCCAGTTCCATCCATGTCGATGTAAATGGTAAGTATTCATCCTTTCTGATGGCTGTGTAATATTCCATTGTATATATACAATGCCACTTACTTTAGCCTCAGTTTCTCCATTAATATAATGGGATATGATCACCTATTTAAAAAACTCCATAAGGGGCATAACATATTGAATTACACTTGTTCCCAGAACAAAGGAGGGGTATTTATTTCTACATAGGCATTTCATGGTTTATCTGCTCCTTAAAATAGTCTCTTATTCATCTTTCTTTGCCCCCAAAGAATATGTTTTTTATAAAATTATTTGACATCAGTAATTTACTATGAAGTCCAGTCATCAAGTTGATGAAAAGAAGCTCATTATCTTAGTAATCAGACCATTCTATCTCTGAATGTGTCTATTTGAAATTGAATCATTTTATGTAGCTGAAACACTCAATATTAAAACTTTTATTTGGTCAAATTGTCTCTCTCTTTCCATTACCTGTTTGAAAACACTTTTAATGCCACTCTGAGTATGAACTACTCCAGGCTAAATGTGGCAAGTTTTTGCAGCCACTGAACTTCAAAGTGGTTTGTGCATCTGTTGGTTTTCCTTTTTTATGAAAAAAAAAATGTAAGTAGACTTAAACATAGAAAGAATAATATAATAAATATCCATTGTAGCATCACCCAGTAGATGAGATTCTAGAGTGGAGAGTCTGCAATAAGGAGGCTAATTAGGGTGAAATAGGTAAATTTCCAGCAGCATATGGCAAAGAGTTAACCAACAATGTTGGTTTCACCATTGTAAACCTGGTTTATTTTCTCTCATTTTTTAGAATATGTTTGTGACCTGCCTGAGGACAGGGACTGTGTCATTTACCACTGTATCCTCAAATCCTGGCACTATAGGAAGAAAAAGACAGAATGAGCAGGAGGGATATTGGGAGAAATAGAAAAAAATTAAAAGACAGGAAGAGAGGAAGGAAAAGTAGAGGGAGAAGAGGAAGGAAAGGCATTGATGAGAAAAAAGGAAGATGACTTCTAGAATAAGAATCTATGATGTTTTTGACGGTCTGACATACTGCTATCAGTTTGTTTTTCCATGGAAATTATGCTATATTAATTACAGCAAATATTTTAATTTTGCTTTAAAATTTGTAAATTATTTGGTACAATTATCAGTTTATATTATGACGATAAATAATAAAATAAACAATTCACCAGGCCAGAGTGTGCCAGAGGAAAGATGAAGATCTCCACTGGGAATATTCATCATTTCAGTGATAAAGCACATATTTGCAGAAAATCTAAAATTATAGTCTTTGTCCTTTGAGATAAATAAAAACCACTGATCTATGAACTTTCCCCAAAAATGTAACAAAGAAATATGTAATACTGAATTTACATTTAGAATTTTGTTTAGAATTGTGTTTATTTCTTTATTGGCAAGAACTCACTTGGGGATAAAAATACTAAATGCAAGAAGGGGAAGACTTTTAGGTATTCTTAAGTTAACATTAAGAATTTCTGTAAGACTCCAATCAAACCCCAAATCAACTTATCTGTGCTTACTCTACTGACCCCCAATGATGCAACTTACCAGAGGCTAATATTCCTGCTAAATTGTTGGAGATAACACAGGGCTGTCTGATGACATGAATTCACATATGGATAAAATGTGACCAGTCTGCTTAATTTCCCTGAGGACGTAAACTTAGTCGAATACTATGAATAAAAACTCACTTTTTATTCAAAAAGCAGCACCAAGTTCTTCCAGCAAACACACACGTTTAGAAGAAGCACTGTAGTGTAAAATTAATTTTATCCTTTTTTATAGCAATCTATTTAATAACACATTCTCTGATATATTGAGTCTGTCATATTGAGCTGGTGGTTTGAAATAGAACCTCCTTCCCCCTGCACACACATGCAAATAGGTCATTATTAGAAGTTATACCTTGGAAGTTCTTTGTATTTAAGTTTCTATTCCTCTATTCTTTGTAAATTATGAAGTATCTACAGTAAGCCATGTATTTGGATGAAGTGTTTTACATATATTAACAAAATAAATGCTCTTCATAATTTATAAATACTCCTCCTTGAGAGCTAAGTGATGGCTGTGATTCCAATCTAAACTAAGCATAACCTTTTCATTTTATGTAACTTCCTTATGTCTTCAAGTTGAAGGCAGTTAGATACAGTCATCCATAGTCCCAAAACTATGTGAAGACAATAATAATAATTGATATAGATGAGGTCATGCAATGGTACTCTCAGAGTCCTGTCTCTCCCAACTGTACTTCTCTTCCTGGCCAAATGTGATATCTGAAATCCCACCATTAGAATCAAGCTTTCCTTCAGATTACATACAAAATGTTCTTAAAAATAAATGTATTTCATGGAAAAAGCATAAACAATTCATTTTTGTTGTTGTTTTTAAGAGGAAAGGAATTTGTATGAGAGATATGTACAATATGTCATTACCTGAGGTATGATGTATAACAACATACTTCAGTATATATTACTACTATTTACTAAAAAAAAAAAAAAGACTGAAGGTTACAGAAGATATGTAACTAATAAAAATCACATTTCAAGGGTAAGGGAATCAGAAATCAACCCTTTGGTGGTTTCTTAACATAATACTCAACTATTTCAAAATTGATCAAGAGTAAAAACCTTTACAGCCTCCCCATCACACACATGGTAAACTTCAAATTCCCTGACATGACATAAATCCTTAATTTTTTTCATTTCTTTCCTTCCTACTCTTCTAGCATCATTTCTCACAGTCTATCTTTCCCTATCCTATTTTATTTTTTTCTTAAAGATTTTATTTGTCAGAGAGAGAGAGAGAAAGAGAGAACACACAAGCAGGGGGAGTGGCAGACAGAGGAAGAAGCAGGCTCCCTGCCAAGCAAGGACCTGGGGATCATGACCTGAGCTGAAGGCAGACGCTTAACCGACTGAACCACTACCCCATTTTATCTTTTATTTTTTTTTTAGATTTTATTTATTTATTTGACAGAGAGAGAGACTGCGAGAGAGGGAACACAAGCAGAGGGAGTGGGAGAGGGAGAAGCAGGCTTCCTGCTGAGCAAGGAGCCCGATGCGGGGCTCGATACCAGAACCCTGGGATCATGACCTGAGCTGAAGGCAGATGCTTAACAACTGAGCCACCCAGGCGCCCCCACTACCCCATTTTAAACTTAAATTCACAGCCATGCTAAATACAGAAATGTGGCAGTCAGATCGCATTTCTGTTAAATAAAAAAATAGCAATTTATTTCTTCTTTAAGAATGTAGAAAATAATACTATGGAAATTTGGATCCACAAGAAGGAAGAAGGAGAGTGACATCGTTAAGATGGCAATATAGGGGGCATCTGGGTGGCTCAGTCGTTAAGCGTCTGCCTTCGGCTCAGGTCATGATCCCAGGGTCCTGGGATTGAGCCCCACATCGGGCTCCCTGCTCGGCGGGAAGCCTGCTTCTCTCTCTCCCACTCCCCCTGCTTGTGTTCCCTCTCTCACTGTGTCTCTCTGTCAAATAAATAAATAAAATCTTTAAAAAAAAAAAAAGATGGCAATATAGGTTTTTCCTGACTTCAGTTCCCCTCACAAGAAGACCAACTCGCAACTATTCATAAACAAGACATAAGAAAATCCCAGAGTATGGGGATGAGACTGAAGCACCCCCTTGGACAAAGAAGACAAGGACTACATTATAAGGGTAAAAGGAATGGTTACACTCTGACCACATTGTTCCTCTCCCCAGGATGTCACAGGACTGCACGAAGAGGGCTCCCAGTGCCTCTGGGTCTCCAGTGGGGAAAAAAGAGTCCAAAGTGGACATCTAGCTCCCCTAGCATTGTGGGTCACTTTCTGGGATTGTGTCACTTCTCACTCAAGTCTTGCCCCATAGAGACAGAGGGAAAATTCTGCTTGGGTTGACCACTCAAGATCAGATTGTGATAGAGAAGGGGTTTGGGGTTTTCACGAACCAGTGGTCAGATCTTGGCAAACTGAGTTCCCAATTAGAGACCCAGCCAGAAGTTTTGCCCATTTCCAGAGCCAAGCCAGTGACCCTGTCTGGCCAGGAAATATGGCACATAGTTCTGCTTGATTCAGGAACCCAAACAATGAGCTTAGCCAGCTCTGGGGACTGTTCTGCCACCCTGTGCAGGCAGAAAAGATAATTTGTAACCCCATCTACTGCTAAATACTCCATCCAGCCCTGCCTTATCAGGAAACCCAACTACAACACCTGGAAAGCTGCACAGACCATCCTACCACTCCACTGATAGTATCACTTGAGCTAAGAGCCCAACCAGCAGCTCTGCTTGTCTGCAGAGCTAAGCTGGTGACCTTGTCTGGCAGCAAACTCAGTATGCATTTTCTGATTTGGATCCACAATGAGCTGTGCAATCCTTGGGGCTTATTGTGTCACCCCACCTAGGCATGAAAGTGAATTCATACCCCACCCCACCCCTACTAAATACAATTCTCAGCTCTTCCTGACCAGGAAAACTAACCAGAGTACACCACCAGGGAAGCTTTGTAACCCATCCTATAACCTCGCTTACAGTGGAATCTGAGCAGAGAACTCAGCAAGTGACTGTCCATTTGAAGAGCCAAACCAGGTCAGAGCTTGGTGGACAGCTCTGCTAGATTTGGATCCACAGTGATTAAGCTGTAATAGCTTAACAGAACAGCTGTAGAACGTGTTCAGTGGTTTCTCTTAGGTAGGGAAACACATTTTCAGTCCCGCCCAGCTGCTGAGAAATAGCAGTCAATCCTACTCAACTAGGAAACCTGACCAGAGAATCCAGGCAACCACAGAGCCCATGCTATAGCTGTACTTGATAAAGAACCAACTCAGTAGTACTATCCGACAGTTCTCAACCAGCAGCACCCTCAGATATCAATTTTCCTTTACATTTCTATATGTTAGAGCTTACATTTTTACAGCAATTTTTAAAAAATAATTTCAGTAACCATTCAGATTGTAATTTCACCAAACCAGTTATCCCTATTAGACTAACTCACATTTTGTTTTGTTTTCTTTTAATTGAAAGAGAATACATATAGAGAAATAGGCAAAACATAGATGTACAGCATAGTTACCATAAAGAACAAGAAATAGAATACCAGCAAGTCAAAAGACACCTTTGCTCCAATCCAATTGCCATTCCTTCCCACATTGCAAATGGTAATGCCCATTCTGGCTCCTTATGTAATAGAGTAATTGTGCCTGTCTTTGAAGTCCATATAAATGGAATTTTATTATATTTATTCATTGGTGTTTATAGTTTTTCTCTGTGATAGTTTTATAAAATTTAAGTGCATTCTTTAAAAAAAAACATAGCTCATTGAATAAATATACCTTTATTTGTTCATTCTAACATTGATATACTTTTTTCCTGCTTTTATATTGCCAATAATGCTACTACAAAGGCATTTACACATTTACTTGGTATACTTATTCATACATTTTATTGAATATTCCCCAGGAGTGGAATTGCTGGATTATTAGTACATGATTGTTCAGTTTTAGTAAACAGTATTCTGAGGTGGATAAATCACCTTATACTTCCACCAGCAAAAAAGAATTCCTCATTGTTTCTTATCCTCACTCACACTTTGTATTTTTAGTCTTTTGAAATATTGCCCATTCTAGTAGGTGTATATCAGTATCTCATTGTAGATAATTCATTTTTTCTTGATTATTAATAAAATAAGCATTTTGTCATAGGGTAAGTGGCAAAGAGGACATATTCTTCTGCAAGATAACTATTCAAGATTCTTGCCCATTTTTATGTTAGGTTGTCTCTTTTTGTAAGAATACTCATATCTCTGTATATGCCATTTTCAATTATATGTTTCAGATATCACTTTTATACTCTATAGTATTCCTTTTCATTTGAATGATATGATTTTCTAATTTGGGGAACCAATTTAAGAATATTATTCCAACTTTCATTGCTTTCATCTTCTTTTATAAATTATTCCATATTTGTGGCTCCTGAGTGGCTCAGTCAGTTAAGTGTCTACTTTTGGCTCAGGTCATGATCCCAGAGTCCCAGGATTGAGCCCTGCATAAGGTTTCCTGCTCAGCAGGGAGTCTGTTTCTCCCCCTCTCTCTACTCCTCCCCCTGCTCATGCTCACTCTTTCTCTCATATAAACAAATAAAATCTTTTAAAAAATTATTCCATATTCTAAATTCTTGAATATATTCTTCTATTTTCTTTTCTCAAAATGTTATTGTTTTGACTTTTTCTATTTTGAACTATAATACATGTAGAATTAAGTTTTGTATGACATGGTTCAATGCCAATTTATTTTTCCATATTGATATAGAAATTTCCCAGCATTGTCTCAAAATGTCCTTCCATCACTATATTTATGTTACCATCAATGTCATAAATTAAATGTCTCTATATATGTTTAGACTTATTTCTGGCTCATTCTTATATTATTGCATATCCCTATTTCAATCAATTTTAGTCCCACTACTACAATGTTTTAGGTATAGTAACTTTATAAAAAATGAGTTTTGGAATCTTGCTTTTATATATACATGTTATAATTAGTTTTTTAATCATCAAACTCGTGTACACAAAAATAAAGCCTGGGATACTAATTAGGATTGCACTGAATTTATAAGTCCACTTAAGAAAAGAATTCATAGTTTTACATTTGTCCTTGCAATATATGAACATAATGTTGTCCTCCATGTACACAAGTCTTCAACAATTTTTATCAAAAAATGTTTTAGCCTTCTCACTACTCCTTTGCTATATTGTATTGAGAGTCAAAACTAATGTAATAAAACAAGCAAATGAAATAAAACCTGCATAGATTGGGAAGTAAAAAATAAAATAGTTTTTATTAGCAGGTGATACAATTGTCTATGTAGAAAATTTGAGAGAATCAAAACAACGACAACAAAACTCCAGAAACTAATAAGAAATTATGGGTGAGTTGCAGGATACAAGCTTAATATACAAAAGTCAATCATTTTCCAATATACCAACAATGAGTAAGTGGAATTTGAAATTAAAAACACAATACCATTTAAATTAACATCCTCCAAAGTGAAATACTTAGGTATAAATCTAACAAAATGTGGTGTGAGATCTATATGAAGAAAATAACAAAACTCTGATAAAAGGAATAAAAAAATAACTAAATAAATAGGTATTCCATGTTCATGGATACAAAGACTCATTGTCAAGATGTCAGTCCTTCCTAATTTAATTTTTAGATTCAGTGCAATCCCAATCAAAATCCCAGCACGTTACTTTGTGGATATTAAACTAATTCTAAAATATCTGTGAAGAGGCAAAAAACAAACAAACAAAACAAAACAAAACAAAACAGAATAACCAACAATACAAGATGAACAAAGAGGATTGACACTACCCAACTTCAAGATTTACCAATTTACTATACAACTACAGTAATCAAAGTGGTGTGGTATTAGAAAAATAATGGACAAATAGATTAATAGAAGAGAATCAAGAGCCCATAAATATACTCAAATGGTATTTGACAAAGAAACAAAGATAATACAATGGTGAAAAGATAGTTTCTTCAACAAGTGGTACTAGAGTCACCTATTGGATATCCATACACCGAGAGAAGAAAAAGAAAGGAAAGGAAAAAAATTATAAACAGGAAAAAAATCTTTTTTTTTTAATTTTAATTTTTATTTATTTATTTGACAGAGAGAGACACAGTGAGAGAGGGAACACAAGCAGGGGGAGTGGGAGAGGGAGAAGCGGGCCTCCCGCCGAGCAGGGAGCCTGATGTGGGGCTCGATCCCAGGACCCTGGGATCACGACCTGAGTTGAAGGCAGCCACTTAACTGACTGAGCCACCCAGGAACCCCAAGAAAAAAATCTTGATGCATACTTTATACGCTTCACAAAACTTAACTCAAAATGGATCATAGACCTAAATGTAAAAAGAAAAAAAATATAAATCCCCTGGAAGACAATAGAGGAGAAAGCTAGATTACCTTGGGTATGGCACAAACTTTAGACACAACACCAAGGCCTTGATCCAGGAGAGAAATAATTGAAAAATTGAAATTTATTACAATTACAAACTTCTGCTCTGTAAAAAAACAATGTTAAGAGAATGAGAAGATAAGATAATGGAATAAAATATTTGCAAAATAAATATCTTATAGGGACGCATGGGTAGCTCAGTCAGTTAAGCATCTGCTTTTGGCTCGGGTCATGATCCCAGGGTCCTGGGATTGAGTCTCACCTTAGGGGTCCTTGCTAGTGGGAAGCCTGCTTCTCCCTTTGCCTGCCAATCCCCCTGCATCTGCTCTCTCTGTCTCAAATAAATAAATAAAATCTTTTAAAAAATAAATAAAGATCTGGTGAAAGACTGTTATCCAAAATGTGTAAAGAACTCTTAGAATTCAATATTAAGAAAACAACCAATTAAAAAATGGGCTTGGGGCGCCTGGGTGGCTCAGTCGTTAAGCGTCTGCCTTCGGCTCAGGTCGTGATCCCAGGGTCCTGGGATCGAGCCCTGCATCGGGCTCCCTGCACCGCGGGGAAGCCTGCTTCTCCCTTTCCTGCTCCCCCTGCTTGTGTTCCCTCTCTCCCTGTGTCTCTCTCTGTCAAATAAATAACTAAATCTTAAAAAAAAAAAAAAAATGGGCTTAAGACCTGAATAGACTTCTCATCAAAGAAGATATACAGATGGTAAATATGCAAATGAAAAGATGCTCCATATTGTATGTCATCAGGGGAATACAAATTAAAACGATAATAAGATATTTCTACACCTCTATTAGAATGGCCAAAGTTGGAACAACACCAATGCTGATGATGATGTGGAGCAAAAAGTATTCTCATTTATTGCTAATGGGAATGCAAACTAGTATAATTTGGCAATTTCTTAAAAACAAACAAAAAATACTCTTTTTAATTTTTTTTAAGGTTTTTATTTTTTTGACAGAGAGATAGAGAAAGAGCACAAGTAGGCAGAGCAGCAGGCAGAGGGAGAGGGAAAAGCAGGCTCCCCGCTGAGCAGTGAACCCACGCGGGGCTCCATCCCAGGACCCTGGGATCATGACTTGAGCGGAAGGCAGCCGCTTAACTGACCTAGCCACCCAGGCGCCCCCCAAAAAACACTCTTACTATATATATTCCAGCAATTGCACTCCTTAATATTTACTCAAATGAATTAAAAATTATGTCCAAGGGGGAAAACACACACACATATAAAATATGTCCATAGATGTTTACAGCAGCTTCATTTATAATTGTCAAATCTTGGAAGCAACAAAGATATCCTTCAGTAGGTGAATGGATAAATAAACTGTGGTGCACCCAGACAATGGGATATTATTTAGCAGTAAAAAAAAAAAAAAAAGATCTATGAAGCATGAAAAGGTATGGAGAAAACTTAAAGGCATATTACTAAATAATAGAAGCCAATCAGAAAAGGCTACATACTGTATGATTCCAATTATATGATGTTTGGGAAAAGGCAAAACAGTAAAATGATCAGAGGTTGCCGGGAATTAGGGGGCAAGGAAAAATGAATCTGTGAAGAATAGAGCATTTTTAGGGTAGTGAAACTATTCTGTATACTATCAGATAGGTAGATATGTCACTATTCATTTGTCAAACAAAATAATGTAAATTATATACTTTGAATGATAATGATATGCCAGGGTAGCATCAATTGTAACAAATATGCCACTAGGGGGGGATGTTGAGATGGGCAATGCTAGCATGTGTTGGGGCAAAGGGTAAATGGGAACCCTGTATTTCTCACTCAATTTTTCTGTGAACCTTAAACTGCACTAAAAAATTGTTTATTAAAAATTTTGAGTGTTTTATAGTTTTCTGAAGGGAGGTAGCCTCATACACTTTCCGTTAGGTCTCTTCTCAGGTCTTTAATAATATTTTTGTTACTCTTATTTCTAACTAGTGGTGGCTAATATAGAAAAACAATTAGATTTTGCATATTATTCTTTTATTCATTGTTTTAAATTAATTGATTAAAAATAGTAGAATTTGTATTTCTTTCTTTTAAATCTTGAATAAATATTTCATTTTATTTTATTTTACTTTGGCTTATTGCACTGACTAGTACCTCTAGTATAATGATGAAGACAAGTAGCATGTTATGAAATCCTTGCTTTTTCCTAATCCCACAAGGGAAGCTTTATTTCCTCATTAACCACTAAGCATCCTATCTTTTGTTTTTGTTTTTGGTAGATTAAGGATACCCTTTATTTTCAGCTTGAAAAGCACTATTTTTAAAACTCCGTGGATAATATAATCAAATGCTTTTTACTTCATTTATGGAAATGATTACATAAATCTTCCACATATATCAATGTTGTATCTCTGTAATAAACCCAAATTATTCATCATGTATTATTCTTTATACATATTGTTAGCTTTTGTTTGCTTACAGTTTCATGTCTATGTTCCTGAGTGATACTGGCTTGAAATTTTCTTTGTTGTAATGTTCTTGTCAAGTCTTAGAATTAAAATAGGCTGACCTCATAAAATGTGTTCTTTTGTTTCCTATCCTTGGGAAAAATTTGCATAAGATTGATATTTTTCTTTCTTAAATATTCAATAGAATTCACTCATAAAGACAAAAGGGGCTAGGGTTTCCTTTGAGGGAAGATTTTAATTACAGATTACTTTAATAAAAATAAGATAATTCTGATTTTATATTTCTTTTTATATCAAGCTTGGTAAGCAAAATTTTTTTATAAATCAAACCATTTTTACTAAGTTTCAAATTTGCTGGAGCATGTTTATAATATATGCATCTGTATCTAAATAGATGGATAGAAAGACAGATGTAGAAATAAAGGTGTATTTCATTCATTTTACAACTGGAAGTTTATAGCTTTTGACCCTCTTAACCATCTCACCCACCTCCAGCCCCCCACCTCTGGCCCCCCTACCAATCTGTTTTCTGTATCTATGAGGTCTTTTTTTTTATTCCACATATACTGAGATTATATGCGTATGTTTTTCTGACTTATTTCACTTAGCATAGTGCCCTCAAGATCCATCCATGTTGTCTTGAAGGCAAAATTTTATTTTTTATGGTTGACTAGGTTTCCACTATATATATGTATGTATACATATATATAGTGGAAATATATACTGGAAATATATATATTATATTAATATACACATACATACATACCACAATTCCTTTATCCATTTATCCATCAGTGAGCTCTTGGGTTGCTTCCATATCTCGGATTCTGTAAATAATGCTGCAATAAACATGGTAGTGCATATATTTCATTGACATACTGTTTTCATTTTCTTTGAATATATTAATTCTATTTTTATTTCTTTGAGGAACCTCCATATGTTTTCCATAGTGGCTGGAACAATTTACATTCCAACAGTGCACCAGGGTTTCTTTTTCTTCACATCCTCACCAGCATTTGTTATTTCTTTTTTTTTT
>NC_138371.1:98359455-98365312 GCF_054177405.1 Leptonychotes weddellii | reverse complement strand
TATCCAAAATCTATAAAGAACTCATCAAACTCAACACCCAAAGAACAAAGAATCCAATCAAGAAATGGGCAGAAGACATGAACAGACATTTTTCCAAAGAAGACATCCAAATGGCCAACAGACACATGAAAAAGTGCTCAATATCGCTCAGCATCAGGGAAATCCAAATCAAAACCTCACTGAGCAACATTTTTTTAAAAGATCACGTATTTATGTGTTTTAAAATTTCTCTTCATAACACTTTTTGACAGTTTCCATGTGGAGGATTTGCACATCTTTCATTAGATTTATTCCTAGGTATTTGATATTATTAACACTATTTTAAATATGTATTTTTTATTTTCTGAATTTCAGCTTCCATTTCTTGCTGAAATGTAGATATGTAGTTGATCTTTAATCAAGTAATCTTTCTGCTAATTCTACTAACATGTATCTATATTCTTGTATTTTTGTTTACACAACCTACTGTTCTTTAAATTTTGACAGTTTTATTATTACATGACTGCTTGAACAGTATGATAGTGAATAGATCCTGAGATAGCAAGTATTTCTGACTCTTTTCCAAACTCAGAGGGAATGGTTAACAATATTTCACCATGAAGTGGGATGTTTGCTGTGTTACATGATATCAGATTTAAGGAAATTATGTTCTTCCTAATTTTCTGAAAGATTTTTTTAAATTTTTAATATATTTTGTATGTATTAAATGTGTCTTTGTATCTATTAACCTATTTTTCCTTATTTTGATTTAATATGTGTTTATTCCAATGAAATTTAACTAAACTTCTTCATTGAAATATACAATAAAAAAGAAATATGCACAAATCATAAATGTACAGGTTGACTAATTTTTCAATCCTTTTTTAAAATTTTTATTTTAATCCCTGGTGCTCATCACAAGTGCACTCCTTAATCGCCATCACCTATTTCACCCATCCCCCACCTACCTCCCCTCTGGTAACCTGAATCAGTTTGTTCTCTACAGTTAAGAGTCTGTTTCTTGTTTTTTTGTTGTTGTTCTCTCTCTCTTTTCCCCTTTGTTCGTTCATTTTGTTTCTTAAATTCCACATATAAATGAACTCATATGCTATATGCCTTTCTCAGACTTCTTTTGCTTAGCATAGTACTAGCTACATCCATGTCATTGCAAATGGCAAGATTTCATTTTTTTGTGGCTGAATAATATTATATATACATATATATACATTATATACATATACATATGTATGTACATATACACTACAAAAATTTATATAAAATATATTTATATTATATAAATATTTATATATATATTATATAATATAATATATAATATACAAATTGTTAATAATATATAATATTTATATATTATTTATGTATGTGTGTATGTGTATGTGTATATATATCGCATCTTCTTTATCCATTCATCTATTGAAGACTGTTGTGTTGCTTCTGTAATTTGACTATTGTACTATGGTGAGCGCGGTGAATTGTGTAAGACTGATGAATCACAGACCTGTACCCCTGAAACAAATAATACCTTATATGTTAATAAAAAATTTAAAAAAATAAAAATAAAGAAAAAAATGTTGCTTTAAACATAGGGGTGCATGTATACCTTTGAATTAGTGTTTGAGTATTCTTTGGTAGATAGTGCATTTGCTGGATTTTAGGGTAGTTGTATTTTTAACTTTTTGAGGAACTTCCATACTGTTTTCCACAGTGGCTGCACCAGTTTACATTCCCACCAACAGTTCAATAGGGTTTATTTTTCTTCACATCCTCACCAACACCTACTGTTTCTTGTGTTTTTAACTTTAGCCATTCGGAAAGGTATGACAGGTTATCTCATAGTTTTGATTTACAGGTCCTTGATGATGAGTGATGATGAGCATATTTTCATGTGTCTGTTGACCGTCTGTATGTCTTCTTTGGAGAAATGTCTGTTCATGTCTTCTGCCCACTTTTAATTGGATTATTTGTCTTTTGGGGTGTTGAGTTGTATAACGTCTTTATACGTTTTGGATAGTAATCCTTTATCAGATATGTTATTTGCAAATATCTTCTCTCATTCCATAGGCTGCCTTTTAGTTTTGTTGATTGTTTCCTTCACTACATAGAAGGTATTATTTTGATGAAGTCTTAATAGTTTATTTTTGCTTGTGTTTCCCTTGCCTTAGGGGAACTATCTAGAAAGAAGTTACTGTGGTTGATGTCAAGAAGTTACTGCCTGTGTTCTCTTCTAGGACTTTTATGTTTTCAAGTCTTACATTTAGGTCTTTCATTCATTTTGAATTTATTTTTGTGAATGGTGTAAGAAAGTAGTCCAGTTTCATTCTTTTGCATGTTGCTGTCTAGTTTTCCCAACACCATTTGTTGAAGAGATGGTCTTTTTCCCATTGGATATTCTTTCCTGCTTTTCTGAAGATAATTGACCATATAACTGTGGGTTTATTTCTGTGTTTTCTATTCTGTTCTATGGATCTATGTTTTTGTGCTAACACCATACTATTTTTAATTACTACAGCTTTGTAATATAACTTGAAATGCTGAATTGTGATGCCTCCAGCTTTGCTTTTCTTTTTCAAGATTCCTTTGGCTATTCGGGGTCTTTTGTGGTTCCATACAAATTTCAGGACTTTTTGTTCTACTTTTATAAAAAATGACATTGGTATTTTGATAGGAATTGCCTTAAATGTGTAGATTGCTTTGAGTAGTATATACATTTTAGCAGTATTTGTTCTTCCAATCCATGAGCATGGAATATCTTTCCATTTCTTTGTGTTACCTTCAATTTCTTTCATCAGTGTTTTACAGTATTCAGAGTACAGGTTTTTCACCTCTTTGGTTAGGTTTATTCCTACATATTTTATTATTTTTGGTGCAGTTGTAATTGGGATTGTTTTCTTAATTTCTTTTTCTGCTGTTTCATTATTTATGTATAGAAATGCAACAGATTTCTGTACATTGATTTTGTAGCCTGACACTTTACTGAATTCTCACTTTCCAAACCATATAACAATTACTTCTTTTTTGTTGTTGTTGTTGTCCTTCTCCTCCTCCTTCGTCTTCTCCTTTTCCTCCTCCCCCTCCTCCTCCTACCTATCATCCTCCTCTTCCTCCTTCTTCTTCTTCTTCATTGCTTATAACCTCCTATTCAATATTGAATAGAAGTTGCAGTAATTAAGATCTTTTCCTGTTCCTCATCTTAAGGAGAAATATTTTAATATTTAAATACTATGAATAATGTTTGTTATAGTTTTTTAAAGATATTTTATGAGAATGAGTAAGATTCCCTTTATTAGTTCATTAAGAGTTTCCTATTATTAAGAACCTATTTCTTTTCAAAGGGTGGAATTATATAATATTGTTTTTCTTGGCATTTACTCAGATTATCATATCTGTTTTTTAATCCTTTATTCTGTTAAATGCAATGGAATACATTGATTGGTTTTTGAATACTAAAATAATCTTGCATTTCTGGGAATAACCTGGCTTTCTCAAGATATGTGATTTTTATACATTGCAGGGTTAATAAGCTAAAATTTCATAGAATTTTTGAGTATAGATTTATGAGAGAATTTCACTGCTGTTTACCTTTCTTATAATCTTATTAGCAGATTTTTGTATCCAGTCTCTTCCTTAAAGTTTAGTAGAATTTAGTGAAACCAACTGGACATAAACATTATTTTCTTTTTATAAAATGAAAGTGGTGTCGGTGGACATTTGCAATTATTATAATTTCTTTTAATATTATAAGCTTATTCAGTTCTTTTTTTTCCTTCTGATTAGGTCACTTTTGATAAGCTGTACATTTCAAAATATTTCTCCAATTTGTCTAGATTTTTGAGTTATTGAAATAAATTTATATCTAGTGTAATTTTGTAATGTCTATAGTATCTGAGAATATGAGGCTATGCCCTCCTTTTCACTTCTGATATGGGGTATTTGTGCCTTCTCTTTCTCTCTCTGTCATACATATTTACCAGTGTTTCATAAATTGTATTAACTTTTCTGTGCACCCAACTTTTAGCTTTGTTGGTCTATTCTATTTTATTATTTATTTATGTATTTGTTTATTTATTTATTTTCTAAGTAACTAATTTATTTCTAATTTCTTTATATTAAGCCTGCTGTTCAAGTGCCATTCTTTCTCTAACTTCTTCAAGTGGATAGTAAAAGTATGCATTTTTAAACTTACTTTAAGAAACACACAGGGCACTTGGGTGGCTCAATCAGTTAAGCATCTGCCTTCAGCTCAGGTCATGATGCCAGGGTCCTGGGATTGAGCCCTGTGTCCAGCTCCCTGCTCAGCACGGAGTGTGTTGCTCTCCCTCTGCCTCTCCCCTGCTCCTTCTCTCTCTCTCTCAAATAAATAAATGAGATCTTAAAAAAAAAAAAGAAACACACACACATTTAAAATTATACATTTCCTTGGAAGTGAAGCTTTGTTATGTAGCTGTGTGTGTGTACATATTCAAAACATACACTAATTCACATTGTAATGTCTTCTTTGACCTATAGTTTACTACGAAGGTTGTTTCTTAACGTCTAAATCCATAGACATTTTCTAGATGTATTTTGGTTATTTTTTTGCTTCCTTATTCTGTGATCAGAGAATATATTCTTTATGATTTAAATTATTTGGTATTTGTTAAGTCTTGCTTTGCAGCTTAGGACACAGTTAATTTTGATGAAGTATTCTATCCTTGACTTATTTATGATTTGCTTGTTTTGAGTTACTCAATTATGTGTTTTAAAATGTTTGTAGGTAAAAAATAAATAAATAAAATAAAATAATAAAATAAAATAATGTTTGCAGGTGTAGATCTCTTATTAATATTGTCACTTTAAAATTTATGTCTATATATTTTATGCTATGTTAATAATTGTATAAATTAAAATTGTCATATTTTGGCTTTGAGTTAAAACTTTTATTGCCATGAAATATTACACTATATCTTTAGTAATCATGCTTGCTCTGAAACCTACTTTATCTGATGATAATTTAGTTATTCTAAGGCTCCTGGTGAATACTTGTATTTTATAACATCTTTCATTCTTTAAACCTATCTTAAAAAAAAATTACTGCCACGTGGTTGTATTTTGTTATTTTATCCAGTTAGACAATGTGTATGTTTTAATTTGAGCTTAGTCTGCATACATTAGTTTAAATAATTGCATATGTGGACTTAAGTACACTCCTACTGTTTGCATTCTATTTGATCCAGTTATTCTACCTTCTTTTTTATGCTTTTTCCTGCCACTTTTTTATTGATTAGTATTTTATCATTTTGTATTTCTCTTTTATTCACTTTTTAATACCTTAGTTTCATTCATCTACTTTATTTAATTCATTTAATGGTTACCCTAGATATTGCAACTATAAACCTCACTGATTAAAATCTAATAAAATTTGGTAATATTTTCTTGTACCACATGTAACCAGTTTGTTTTTGTCATGTCTTCATTTGTAATGTAATTCCTTATGCTTATATAATTTTAAGTTGACTATCTTTTAAAAATATATTTTGAATATCCTTCTTAAGAAACTTGTAACTTTATTTTCAGAAACTAGTGTTCCTTATTATGTATATATTTTCTCTCTTTAGTTTTTAGCAAATTTAACATAATTTTTTTTTTTTTTAAGATTTATTTATTTATTTATTTGACAGAGAGAGACACAACAAGAGAGGGGACACAAGCAGGGGGAGTGGGAGAAGGAGAAGCAGGCTTCCTGTGGAGCAGGGAGCCCGATGCGGGGCTCGATCCCAGGACCCTGGGATCATGACCTGAGCCGAAGGCAGACGCTTAACTGACTGAGCCACCCAGGTGCCCCCATAATTTTCTTTTTTTCTTTTCTTTTCTTTTTTTTTTT
>NC_138371.1:98349411-98359355 GCF_054177405.1 Leptonychotes weddellii | reverse complement strand
TCTGTGCTTTATTCTATACATCTTCTTATGACCTATATTTCATTTTAATAATTCACTTAATCTATGTCATTTATGCTGCTGAACTTATTCTTTGAATTCTTAATTTTAGTCACTGTATCTTTCTTTGTTAATTTTAGAATTTGAGTTGTGTTAATTTTTATATTGTTTCCAGCCCTCTACTGAAATTCTCAATCTTTTCTTTAGTTTTCCTTAACATGAAATCTAGCTATCTTAAATGATTCTGACTTCATTGTCTATACTCTGGGAATCTACCTTTACTTTGTATTTATTTTCTAAGTTTACAGTCACATTATATCTTGTCTCTTTATTTGCCTGTTTACTTTGATGTAGTCAAAACTATAGGAATACTTTAATAACCTGTATGATATTATTTTCCTCTGGAGATAATTCAGCTTTGGACTTAAAAACATGAAGGTAATAACATTCCATGATCATCTTAACCTATTTTTTAGTTATTGAGTTCATTTAAAACTGGATTTCATTATTTCATTTTTATAAGATAGTTTAATTTTCAATTTTTGTTTTAATTTAGCATTATCCATGGGCTGCATCTTAAAGATTTGTTGGAGCATATCCCCCTTTCTTGTTATTTTCTAAATTCTAATTTTTGTCCTTATCTCATGAGCTTCTCAAATGGTTTGTTTAAGTTTTAATATTTTCAGAGTCTCAGTAGACTTTTCCAGATTTGACAGATGCCTTTAAAGTTAATGGTATCCCAAATGATAGTTTATGTCTCCAAGGTATTTTTTCCTGGAACTTATCCAGTAATATGTCAGTCTAATTTTGCTTTATTTTCTTTTACTTTTGTTTTTCCTTTGGTTTAGTTGTTTTCACCAAGAGGACTGAGTCAACTTATATAGTAAGCTATTAACTGGAAACATCTGACTTTGTTAAGGAAATTAGCAGAATGTCTATATGGTCCTCTATGTAAACCCAAGTGATTTAGCTCATCAAAATCCAGTAAGATGCCTTTTCAATAACTTATTTTTTTTTGTTTCAAATCATTTATGATTTATTTTCTAGGCAGGATCTAAAATTCCAGTCTAGGGACACCTGGGTAGCTCAGTTGGTTAAGCGACTGCCTTCGGCTCAGGTCATGATCCTGGAGTCCCGGGATTGAGTCCCGCACTGGGCTCCTTGCTCGGCGGGGAGTCTGCTTCTCCCTCTGACCCTCCCCCATCTCATGTTTTCTCTCAAATAAATAAATAAAATCTTAAAATAAAATAAAATTCTAGTTTATCACTAATTAATAAGGCAATCAATCAGACATAGATATTTCACTATCCTCTCAGAAGTGTTAAAAAAATACTATTACTTGGGGAAAAATAGAGAGTTATTTTATACTTGCTGAGTTACTAAAAATCTTTAATTTGTGATTATATTTTCATAAAATATATTACTTTTGACAGATTTTTATTTGCCATATTGAGCAGATAAACTAAAAAATTGTTAGTATATCTAGTCAGTAGAAAATATAACAGAACTTGATGGTTTTGTGTGCTTATTAATGTGTATTTGTGTAGTTTTTTTTTATAAGAAGTATATCAGCTGTTATAAATTTATGCTTCTAGCCCAAAGATAAAATAATCAATGCATAAATAAATAAGGTTTTGAATATATTTTGGGGAAGAGGAAACCACCAAAATAGGAAATATTCAAATCTGCCTATTTGAAATGGCAATTTGGCATTCTAATTATGAAGCTAAAGCATAATTTTTAAATTGAAAAATTTAAATTGAAAAAAATTCTAATTCTCTTTGCCTTTCCCTGTCCCTACAATCCATTCTTATTCTAAAATAGATGACCCTGCATTATATCCTTTAATGAACATTTTTAAATAATTTCCTGTACTTTTTGTTACCTAAAGATTTTTGAAATCTTCCAAAAGGTAAACATGGTATTACAAAAGACAGTGCTGGACTTAGAGTCAAAAATATTTTTTTTTTTAAAAAATGAGTCTTCCCTCTGATACTTCTTAATTGTCTGACCTTGCACAAGTTACTTTACCTTCATATTCTTCTGCTCCTCATCTGTAAATGAGGTTAAAGATGTTTATCTAATGGGACCGTTACAAAGATTAAATGGGACACTATGTAAATAATCTTTAAACTAGTTCCTGGCAGATTTATGAGTTCCATGAGTCCTCCTTTCCTGCCTTTCTCTCTTAAAAGCAGGCTTTATATATTTTCCTTAAATATTTTATTCCTTACCGACTTATTGCCAGATGGATTGTACTGATGGCTGATCAGGACAAGTACCTGGTATTTCAAATATAAATTGATAGTCAATATGCTCTTTTCCTGTTGTTTTCCTCATCTTTCATTTCACACTACTGCACAACAGACACAACCCTGTATGCTTAGATCAGAGTAAAGAACAAGCAAACTATAAAAATACTTCTCTGCCAAAACTTGAGAGTCATCTGATTAATGTATGATTTATTCATACATTTATTCTATAGAGTAATATACTCCAAACTCCTAACATGAAAACATGCTCAATATGTCTTTTGTTGTATCTGGTTGTTTTTCTCTTTAATCTGAAATTTCTGGTATTTTTAAGGCACATTGCTTCTATATGGTTGAAATGAGTATTTAGTCGTCACCCTATTAACCATATGCACAAATGCAGATACACAGATATACAAAATGAAAACAGAAAATAAAGTCATGGAAGAGAGGATGGCAGTGAACA
Organism: Leptonychotes weddellii; assembly: GCF_054177405.1. NCBI lineage: Eukaryota > Metazoa > Chordata > Mammalia > Carnivora > Phocidae > Leptonychotes > Leptonychotes weddellii. The sequence goes on along the minus strand of NC_138371.1, from coordinate 98,356,640 downwards.
GTCTTTATATAGTTATATATTATACTCTTCCTTTACACCCACAACCCAGTCAGTGTCTTACCCTTTGAGAGAGTGATGTTTTCCTTTGGGGCACAGCACCAAAAACCATTTGTTGTTTGGTTCATAGTTGGTAGAAGAGGTAGGCATAGAGAAGAGATACACTCCTTAGCATGTTATACAAGACCCTTCCTCTGTGACACTTTTATGCATCCTGCATACCTTAGTATCATCTGTACCCCAGATGCATGAACTCCATATGAAATACTTATTATTATACTGTATATCTGTACATGTGCATATGGTTGATGGGGTGAAGACTCAACACTTATTTCAACCATTTCAAAACAATGTGGCTTAAAAATACCAGAAATTTCATATGAAATCTCAAAAACAACAACAGCAACAACAAAAACTTGAAAAAGAAAAACAAACCTGAAGGACTCACACTTTCTATTTTCAAAACTCACTACAAAGCTACAGTAATCAAAGCAATGTGGTACTGGCATAAACACTAACATATAGACCAATGGAATAGAATAGACAGCTCAAAAATAAACTCCCAGAGATATGGTCAAATAATTTTTGACAAAGATGTCAAGACCATTCAATGTGGGAAGGGCAGTCTTTTCCACAGATGGTGCTAAGAAAACTGGATAATAATCATGCTGACTCTTACCTAACAACACACACAAAAACTAAAAATGCATTGAAAACCTAAATGTCAGACTTAAAACTATAAAATTCATAGAAAACATAGGGAAAAACTATATCGTATTGGATTAGGCAATGATTTTTTTAAAAAATGAGACCAATGGTACAGGCAACAAAAGAAAAAATAGACAAATTGGACTTGATAAATTTTTTAAAAATTTATACATCAAAAGACATTAACAGAGCAAAAAGACAACTCAGCATGTGGGAGAAAATATTTGAAAATCATACATATGAGTAGGGATTAATATCCAGAATAGAGAGAGAACTCCTAAAACTTACCACCAACAAAAAACAAGCATCTCAATTCAAAAATGGACAAAGAACTTGGATAGACATTTCTCCAAAGAAGATATACAAAAGGTCAATAAATAGATAAAAATATGCTCAACGTCACTAATTATTATGGAATTACAAATCAAAACTATGAGATACTACCTCATATTCATTAAGATGGCTATCAAAACAAACAAAAAAACAGAAAATATCAAGTATTGGCAAGGATGTGGAGAAATTGGAACTCATGTGCACTATTGGTGGGAATGCAAAATGGTACAATTGCAATGGAAAACCAGATGGTGGCTCCTCAAAAAATTAAAAATATAATTATCATATGATCTAGTAATTCTACTTCAGGGTATATATCCACAAAAATTGAAAGCAGAGTCTCAAAGAAATATCTGTACACCCATGTTTATAGCAGTATTTATTGTAGCTAAAACATGGAACTAACCCAAGTGTCCACAGACAGGTGTATGAATAAACAAAATGTGATATATACATGCAATGGAATGTTATTCAAACTTTAAAAAGAAGGAAATTTTGGTATATGATACTACATGGATTATTCTAGAGGACATTATGCTAAGTAAAGTAAGCCAATCAAAAAGACAAATACTGTATGAGTCCACTTATATGATTTACTTAGAGTAATCATATCATAGAGACAAGGAGTAGAATAGTGGTTGCCAGGAACTAGAGGAAGGGGATAGAGAGTTACCAATTTTAATAAGTATAGAATTTCAATTTTACAAGATGAAAAGAGTTATGAAAATGGATGTTGGTGATGGTTGCACATTAGGAACATATATAGTACCACTGAACTGTACACTTAAAAATGTTAAATGGTAAATTTTATGTTGTGTGTATTTTACCATAATAAAAAATACGGAGAAAATACGAGGAATTTGATTGATTCACTTTTATATTTGTTGTATTGATGAAATTTAGATCCAGAATTGAACAATCTTATATGAACAAAATGTAAATTGTGCCCACACTGGTCTCTGGAAACTTTCTATTTCACCCCAACAGAGTCAAGTTTAATTAATTGTAAAAATAATCATATGGATTATGTTTCAAAGAGAATAAATGAGCATTCTTCTCTGAAAGTTTATGTTAATGAAGTAGTTATGCCCTGAATTTCTTCTGAGTCTAAAAAATGAAATGATATTCACCATTTTGTATATGAATCAAAATGCACATTACCATGTTCTTTATTTAACTTTTATTATGAATACTTACTAAAGCTTTGTTTGCTTGTTTGTTTTGTTTTGATGCTCTCTCTAATATATTAAGTTTGTTTCTATCATTTCCTGAAATATGATATTGTATCCTGACAATTCATGTGCATGTTAATTGATAAGTTATTCCAAATACAATTAAAATTGATGACAGGTGTTATTATTATTATCATGACCATTACTAAACAGCTGCATTTGGATGTGATATGACCCTTTGAATAGTCTTCTGAGATAGAAAAGATAGTATTATAATTAACATTTTATACATGAGGCCCAGTTGAGGGTATTTATCCCTTGGCTACTTGTGTCAGAGTTGAGATTAGATCTCTCAACCTTTCACCTGATTTTCTTTATGGCTTATAGTCTTCACATTTTTCTTCCCCACTCTCAGAATCTAAGGATATACGTGTGTCCTGCAACATATTCTTTCCTAGAATGTTTTGGGTAAAAACATAGATACAGAAATGTCCTCAAAGATAGCTTAAGGACCTGAATACTTCCTTCATCCCTTCCAAAGGTTAAGATTGTGGTTGTCTATTTCTTAACATTGTGTTTTCATTCTGTTTTGTAATGTTCCCCATTAGTTTCACCTTCTGGTTCTCAACCACTTTGCCCAAACTTTTATCCACTTTAAAAGTGGGGAGGGGCACCTGGGTGGCTCAGGCATTAAGCGTCTGCCTTTGGCTCAGGTCATGATCCCAGGGTCCTAGGATTGAGCCCTGCATCGGGCATCCTGCTCAGCAGGAAGCCTGCTTCACCCTCTCCCACTCCCCCTGCTTGTGTTCCCTCTCTCGCTTTCGCTCTCTCTGTCTCTCTGTCAAATAAATAAATAAAATCTTTAAAAAAAAAAGTGGGGAAATGCCATTTTATATGGTGCTTTAAAAAAAATCTTTCTAATTCCCCCCTGAGTGGGGGAGATAATGGCTTTAAGCAAATGCTCAGGTCTTCATGAAGAGATGTAGTATCTTCACTCTGCCTTGGTTTTATACCAGTTCCTCCCTCTGACTCTTTAAACACCCAGTCTTTACTTTCACTCTTTCTTTGCTTGATGTTTGAGATTTTGGGAGAGGTGGTAAAATTTGGAATACTTCTTTCCTGTGCAGGTATTCTGGCAGTGCTTAGACAATCTTGTCTATTTTTGCAAAGCAAATAAACAAATAAATTAGAAGTACAATCCTTTGGTAGGCTTTTCTTGATTAGAGCAACTTTTGCTTTTCTATCCTTACTCCACACTTTCTGATGACTTACCACTGCTTGCTTTTGGAGTTCTAGTACATGAAATGCCATATAAGTATTCAAATCCCCGAGGTGGCAGAGGACCCTGGAAAAGGACTGCACATTTTTTTAATATATGTATAAAATTCATTATTGTAGTATCATTTATTTTGCTTAATCTCCCCACCTTGAGGGAGACATGATTTCCTGAACCTTGGGAACAGAAAACATTTCCTTCCTCCCCACATGCTGAACATACTGTTTGTTGTGGTCCATCCTCTGTCCAGGGTCTTTCTAAACTTTGTGTCCTCCATTTTTAGTTTTGAGGTCTAAAGTCACATGCAGCTTTTCCATGACATAAGGCAGTAGATGGGAACTAAAAGTAAAATAAATATATCCAAATAAATATGGAACTACCACAAATTAAACTGCATTTCAGAGGTTTCATATGCTCTAACAATTTGTTTGAATAGTTCCATTTTTATGAACTGGAAATCCTGAGATCCAGAGAAGTAGGAAATTTAGCCAATTGAAAAGTCAGTGGAACTTTCTGTATTTGGCCTCAGGTCCATTTTGCACCAAAGTCCCATTCCTTTTGCTCTGATATATTGTCCTGAACACATAGGGAAAAAGCATGATGAGACATGAACACATCATTAAATCAAGATATCCCTGTTGTATATATATATAAAAAAAATCTAGATTTGAAACTCAAGTTTTGACATTACCACCTCAGCTTTCTCAAATTTTGCAATCTCTAGGGACCTCAAAAGTTGTCAGCTGTAAAATGGGGCTAGTAGTGCATTCTTGAAAGAGCTATCCTGTGGAGAAATATGAATGAAAGCATTTTTATGGCCTGGAAAGTGCTACAAGACCTAAAACAAGTCTTTGAGATGCAAGTTATAAACCTTAAAACTGAAAGAACTTCTAGTTACTATTTGCATGGTACCATCCATCTCTTGGATACCATAGTTCTTTTTTATGAACCTGCACAACGGATCCCTTTACTGTTGTCTGATACTCTGTGCTAAATTTATCTTAATCCAGAGGAAGATGCATTGTGGTGGCATGTGTAAGTATATCCTCAGCCCTTCAGAACAAAGTACAACCAGGAAACAATGGCATGCCCATGTGGGTTGGCTCCTTACCAAATCTGGGAGATGTGCAGTGACATGAAGCACTATCCACATGCTATCTCTACCGGTAACAGCTGGTAGCAGGACGAGGAAGTCCATGAAGATTCCATGGCAGTTCTGTACCATGTGAGTACATAAGAGGTCAGTACTCTGAGACATGCCATAGCAGGCTCTGGAGTCCCACTGCCTGAATTCATTGTCTTATGTGGCCATTTTCTATTGTGTGACTGTGGGCAAGTTACTTAATGCAACTGCCCCATTTGTACAATGGGAACAATAATAGTATCAACCTCACAGGGTTTTGGCAAATATTAAGTAACATAATAAATAAATACCACTCAGAAAAGCATCTGGGAAATAATAAACATTAGACATTTCTCATTTGATCTTCAAAACAATGCTAAAAGATAAGTATTGCAATAGACAAAGTGAGGATCAGAGAGGTAAAATAATATTTTCCATATTACACCACTAGTAAGAGGTACATTTAGCATTCAAGCTCTGGTAGTCTGTTACTTAAAGCCTGGGGCATATTCACTTAATCATAACACCATCTAGGTTCAATGAAATGACTGTATATACAGTTACATGTTTGGAAAGAGCCAATCTACAAGGCACAGACACCCCATTTCAAAAAATCCTTGAGTAAAATCTCAAAAATAAGGAATATATTCATTAAAACCCAGATATTCCTGAGGGACAACAACTCTTGGGGTAGAACAAAGCCAAAGAAAATAATATCCTAACAAGTTTTCTAACTATCAGGGAGCAGAATAATATAAACACTTAACTGCTAATGGCAAGGATTATAAAATCAATGGAGTATTTCATGGGATTCAGTGTAATGCATACACAATGGTGTAATGCTTTCTTAACTTTTCAAAGTGAGCTAAGAATGAAGTTTGCCCATCATTTTATAATTAAAGACTTTGAGGAGCACTGCACATTTTAGTGCCCATCTCTCAGTTAATGTTAGCATATTGCCTGATGTGTGTGAAAGACAAATAGTTTTAGTGGTAGTAAATCATCAGGTAATAACAATTTAATATTATTTGATGGATGAGGTTCCTGAATTAGACAAACACCCACACTGAATTAAAAAATCATCTAAGAGAAAATCCATGAGCTAATTAGCTAATGTTAGGTAGAAAGGGATGTGACCTAACATTAACTATCTGCTCAATGTTCTTTAGGCTTGTCTTAAGTATTTTAGATGTGTTGCCTTATATAATTCTCACAACAGTCCAATAAGTGTTGCCTTATTAACTTTGTGGTTGAGTATATTGAGATCAGAGAAGCTAAATAAAAGCAGAGCTATGATTATAAAAGAGGTCCACATGGCAGTTGTCTTTCCCACCCCTTGGTTTACTCCCACCCTCTCTCTTTGCCCCTCTCTGTCCCTCCTTTGTTCTCCCCTCCCTTCTTTTCCTGCCTTCCTCCATTAATTTAACCAACACTCACTGGACATCTATTACATACCGGGTCCTGAGTTAGTTGCTGGAGATTGAGTGGGGAAGGGAAAACCTCCCTGGAGTTTTTGAGTGGAGGTGACTCTAAAGTTGAGGAGATGAACATACATCAAGTTGTGATATCTATGAATGTAACATGACACATGGGAGAAGTGCCATGGAAGAAGGAATATGGCTCTGTAGCAGAAAAGAATACATGATTAAAGAAGATATCCTTAGAAAATGATAGCTTAACTGATATCTAACAGTTGAGCAAATTTACTAGGTAAAGTGTGGAAGTGTGAAAACTAGAGATGGATTCTGGATGATTGAGTGGCAGGTGCAAAGGCCTAATGGCCTAAGTGGCTGAGGAAGTACAGCATGAATAAAGGGCCCAGGAGAAAGGCAGTGAGGGTGAAGCACAACAAGACAGTGGGAAGTAGTGCAAGAAGCTGAACTAAGTGTGAACCGTACTGAGGAAACTTTCTTTTACTGTTTTTGTTTGTTTGTTTGTTTAATAGTATTTTACCAGGTTAAGTATTTTATCTTTATTTTACGAAAAATAAAAATCAATGATACTTCAGCATTTTGAAAATTTGACTAAGGCTGAAGTAAAAATAATATTTAGATAATTTGAGTGGGAGAATAGGGAAGAACAAAATGTATCACAACTACAAAGAAGAAAAGGACAATTAATATGGTCTGAATAAGAAGGAATAAATGATCATAGCTAGAAGTGGTTGGTGAAAATGAAGGGAAAAATCCTTAAAATATTATCCAGATTTTTGTGAACTCCATCTTCTTAGATAGTGAGAGTGGTATAATATATTAGCAGTTCTCTTCTCAAAGATGGGTGCAACACTCCTATCATTAGTTAGGGTAGACAATTCTTGAAATTCTGAGTAAGTGTCTACTGGGAACCCATTTAGTCTCTAAACCCCCCATGGAATGGGGAAGAATACTGGAAAGAGGAATATGGGGGCACAATAGTGGTCAACATGTATTATGGCAGAAAAGTACAAAAGACTTAAATTGGGAATGAGTGAGTTGATTCCAATCTTGGCTGTTATCCTAACTAGGTCAAAGGTCTCCAGCAAGACACTTACTTCATGAATCCATTTTATCTTTTGCAAAACTAAAAGTTTCCAACTTTGAAAATTCTTTTTATGATAAAATGTTTCTTGTAAAAAAAATAA